>NC_084514.1:23432496-24032496 GCF_024500385.1 Phyllopteryx taeniolatus | reverse complement strand
TGGAGGGACAGATGGTGGTAGACTTTGCAACAAGGATGCAAATGGCTGTAGTGAACACTTTTCCAGAAGAGGCACGAACATAGGGTGACCTACAAGAGCGGAGGTAGAAGCACGCAGGTGGATTACATCTTGTGCAGACGATGTAATCTGAAGGAGTTTACTGACTGTAAGGTAGTGGTTAGGAAGAGTGTGGCTAGACAGCATAGGATGGTGGTGTGTAAGATGACTGGTGGTGGGGAGGAAGATTAGGAAGACAAAGGCAGAGCAGAGAACCATTTGGTGGAAGCTGAGACAGGACGAGTGTTGTGCAGCTTTTCGGGAAAAAGTGAGACAGGCTCTCGGTGGACAGGAGGAGCTTCCAGAAGACTGGATCATTGCAGCCAAGGTGATCAGAGAGGCAGGCAGGAGAGTACTTGGTGTATCTTCTGGCAGGAAAGGAGAGAAGGAGACTTGGTGGTGGAACCTCACAGTACAGGAAATCATACAAGGAAAAAGGTTAGCTAAGAAGAAGTGGGACACTGAGGACCGGAGGAGAGGCGAAAGGAATACATTGAGATGCGACACAGGTCAAAGGTAGAGGTGGCAAACGCCAAACAAGAGGCATATGATGCCATCTATGGCAGGTTGGACACTAAGGAAGGAGAAACGGATATATACAGGCTGGCCAGACAGAGGGATAGAGATGGGAAGGGTGATTAAGGATTGAGATGGAAATATGTTGACTGGTGCCAGCTAGCTATATGGTAAGAATACTTCGAGGAGTTGATGAATGAGGAAATTGAAATTGAATTGAAATCCCCCCCGGGCCCCTGCAGAGATATTTAAAAAAATAATAATTTTAACATAACCTTCCCATGGGCTCACCACCTGTTGGAAGGGCCATAGGGGTCGGGTGCAATGCGAGCTGGGCGGTAGCCGAAGGCGGGGACCTTGGCAATCCGATCCCCGGCTACAGAAGCTGACTCGAGGGACGTGAAATGTCACCTCTCTGGCAGGGAAGGAGCCCGAGCCGGTGTGTGAGGTCGAGAAGTTCCGACGAGATATAGTCGGACTTGCCTCCACACACAGCTTGGGCTCTGGTACCAGTCCTCTCGAGAGGGGTTGGACTCTCTTCCACTCTGGAGTTGCCCACGGTGAGAGGCGCCGAGCAGGTGTGGGTATACTTATTGCTCCCCGGCTCGGCGCCTGTACATTGGGGTTCACCCCGGTGGACGAGAGTCAGTTAAGGCAGGTGAGTGAATATTTTTGGCAATCTAGCGTATATTGTCATTGATGATGACAGACTAATAAGCAATCTCAGAGCTGTATTTGTAAATTCAAGAATCGGAATCATCTTCCAAGTCAAAGTCCAGACTTAAATTCAAATGTGGAATTAACTTAAATGGCACTTCATGCTTGCAAATGACTGAATTAAAAAAAATCTGAGTGGGCCAAAATTCCTCCACATCAATGCGAAAGACCCATCACCAGTTACTGCAAATGCTTGATTACAGGTATTGCGGCCAAGGATGTCAAAACCACTTTATTTGGTTCAGGGCGCAACTACTTTTCCCACATTGGGTGAGATAAGATATATTTTTTTTCTTCTTACTAAATGAAATCAGGATGTAAAACTCCATTTTGTATTTACTTTTTTATTTGGGTTTTCTTTGAGATAATAGTGTGGTGATCTGAAACATTTAAATGTGATAAATTCAGTAAGGGGTTAAATACTTTTACGGCACTGTAGGCATTAAAATCGGAATTAGGCGTGGACCTGCACAGTAAATCCATGCTTAGTGGAATATGTTACAGTACAGTGTAATATCACACAGCTGTATTTCAATTTGTGATGTCATAAAACAAGCTGATGGTAAATTTCATCCTTCCACAAATTGATATGAACACAAATGCATGTCACATAACAATACCTATTGAAATTGAGTTTAAAATCTTGCCCTGGTTCTTTCTGTGAAAAGTGTAAAAGTTCTTTCTGTGCTTGTGTGGGTTCTTCAGGACCTATCTCACTGGCCTAGAGACTACTTGGCAACCTGATGGTGACTAGAGTCTCCGCGAGTTGTGTAGACGTCTCCTGGAGACTAGTTGTGTCACCAAGGAGTTAACGGTGAAATCGAACGTATGATTTCAGCTGAGACTTTTTTCGAGACTCCGCTATACGTTCACTATAGTGAAAAAGCTTAACGTATCTTAATATCACAAAACTGCAATCAATCGTCTCAACCTGGTAAAGTGCTGCCAATTAATGTGGATTCTGTCACACGGTGTTAATTGGTTTCCAGTCACAATGACACATCAAACTTCAAGCTCACATTTTGATACCCAACTCTAACAGAGCAAACTATTTAAAACATATTAACAAGAATATGTATGCATAGCATGAATATACTGTAACACATACGACGTATTCAACTGAGGAACGCTAAATGTGGGGGTAGGTTTCAGCACCATGTAGTGCACTAAGAAGTAGAGCTGGACTGAGAAAAAATAAATAAATAAATAAATAATCAGCCCTGGCATTTTTAGCTTTGACCGGCCCCTCACAATTTATCTACAATCCCAATTCCAATGAAGTTGGGACCTTGTGTTCAACATTAATAAAAACAGAATACAATGATTTGCAAATCATGTTCAACCTATATTTAATTGAATACACTACAAAGACAAGATATTTAATGTTCCAACTGATAAACTATTGTTTTTACCAAATCATTAACTTATAATTCTAAGGCTGCAACACATTCCAAAAAAGCTGGGACAGGTGGCAAAAAAGACTGAGAAAGTTGAGGAATGCTCATCAAACACCTGTTTGGAACATCCCACAGGTGAACAGGCTAATTGGGAACAGGTGGGTGTAGTGATTGGGTATAAAAGGAGCGTCTCTGAATTGCTCAGTCATTTACAAGCAAAGATGGGGCGACTTTCACCTCTTTGTGAACAAGTGCGTGAGAAAATAGTCGAACAGTTAAAGGACAATGTTCCTCAACGTACAATTGCAAGGAATTTAGGGATTTCATCATCTACGGTCCATATCATCAAAAGGTTCAGACAATGTGGAGAAATCACTGCATGTAAGCGGCAAGGCCGAAAACCAACATTGAATGCCCGTGACCTTTGATCCCTCAGGTGGCACTGCATCAAAAACCGACATCAATGTGTAAAGGATATCACCACATGGCCTCAGGAACTCTTCAGAAAACCAATGTCAGTAAATACAGTTTGCCGCTACAGCTGTAATTGCAACTTGAAACTCTCCTATGCAAAGCAAAAGCCATTTATCAACAACACCCAGAACCGCTGCCGGCTTCTCGCCCTGAGCTCATCTAAGATGGACTGATGCAAAGTGGAAAAGTGTTCTGTGGCCCGACAAGGGCACATTTCAAATTGTTTTTGGAAATTGTGTACGCCGTGTCCTCCGGGACAAAGAGGAAAAGAACCATGTGTACTGTTATGGACGCAAAGTTCAAAAGCCAGCATCTGTGATGGTATGGGGCTGTGTTAGTGCCAATGGCATGGGTAACTTACACATCTGTGAACGCACCATTAATGCTGAAAGGTACATCCAGGTTTTGGAGAAACATATGCTGCCATCCAAGTAAAGTATTTCTCATGGACGCCCCTGCTAATTTAAGCAAGACAATGCAAACCACATTCTGCTGTCCCAGCTTTTTTGGAACGTGTTGCAGCCATAATGTTCTAAGTTAATGATTATTTGCAAAAAACAATAAGGTTTATCAGTTTGAACATTAAATAATTTTGCAGTGTATTCAATTAAAAATAGGTTGAACATGATTTGCAAATCATTGTATTCCATTTTTATTTATGTTTAACACAACGTCCCAACTTCATTGGAATTGGGGTTGTACTTGTTCAGTCAAAAGACTGTATTTTACTATAATCCCAAACCAGACTAATTATTGTAGATATACCGTATTTCCACGACCATAAGGGGCACGTAAAAGTCTTAAATTTTCTCGAAAATGGACAAAAAGAAAAGACTTTTCTTGGTATGCTTCAGTTTTGCGGCTGTGAACATTAATTAGAGGACACACCTTACTTACTCCTTATGGTCAAATTATTTTCAACCTTTTCGAGGTGTGCCATCATTTTTGCCTGTTTCAAGAGTTTTATTTATTTATTTATTTTTAAAAATAATTCTGTTGAACCACAATTCAAAAGCAATGTCAGATTTTCATTGGTTCTTCTTTTCCTTTCGGCTTGTCCCGTTAGGGGTCGCCACAGCGCGTCATCCTTTTCCATGAGAGCCTATCTCCTGCATCCTCCTCTCGAACACCAACTGCCAACATGTCTTCCCTCACGACATCCATCAAGCTTCTCTTTGGTCTTCCTCTAGCTCTCTTGCCTGGCAGCTCCATCCTCATCATCCTTCTACAAATATACTCACTCTCTCTCCTCTGGACGTGTCCAAACCATTGAAGTCTGCTCTCTCTAACTTTGTCTCCAAAACATCGAACCTTGGCTGTCCCTCTGATGAGCTCATTTCTAATTTTATCCAACCTGGTCACTCCGAGAGCGAACCTCAACATCTTCATTTCCGCCACCTCCAGCTCTGCTTCCTGTTTTCTCTTCAGTGCCACTGTCTCTAATCCATACATCATGGCTGGCCTCACCACTGTTTTATAAACTTTGCCCTTCATCCTAGCAGAGACTCTTCTGTCACATAACACACCTGACACCTTCCTCCACCCGTTCCAACCTGCTTGGACCCGTTTCTTCACTTCCTGACCACACTCACCATTGCTCTGGACGGTTGACCCCAAGTATTTAAAGTCCTCTACCCTTGCCATCTCTTCTCCCTGTAGCCTCATTCTTCCCCCACCACCCCTCTCATTCATGCACATATATTCTGTTTTACTTCGGCTAATCTTCATTCCTCTGCTTTCCAGTGCATGCCTCCATCTTTCTAACTGTTCCTCCAGCTGCTCCCTGCTTTCACTGCAGATCACAATGTCATCTGCAAACATCATGGTCCACGGGGATTCCAGTCTAACCTCATCTGTCAGCCTATCCATCACCACTGCAAAAAGGAAGGGGCTCAGGGCTGATCCCTGATGCAGTCCCACGTCCACCTTAAATTCTTCTGTCACACCGACAGCACACCTCACCGCTGTTCTGCTGCCCTCGTACATGTCCTGTATTATTCTAACATACTTCTCTGCCACTCCAGACTTCCGCATGCAGTACCACAGTTCCTCTCTGGGTACTCTGTCATAGGCTTTCTCTAGATCTACAAAGACACAATGTAGCTCCTTCTGACCTTCTCTGTACTTTTCCATCAACATCCTCAAGGCAAATAATGCATCTGTGGTACTCTTTCTAGGCATGAAACCATACTGTTGCTCGCAAATACTCACTTCTGTCCTGAGTCTAGCCTCCACTACTCTTTCCCATAACTTCATTGTGTGGCTCATCAACTTTATTCCTCTATAGTTGCCACAGCTCTGCACATCACCTTTGTTCTTAAAAATGGGCACCAGTACACTTTTCCTCCATTCCTCAGGCATCTTCTCACGCACTAGAATTCTATTGAACAAGCTGGTCAAAAACTCCACAGCCACCTCTCCTAGATGCTTCCATACCTCCACAGGAATGTCATCAGGACCAACTGCCTTTCCATTTTTCATTCTCTTTAATGCCTTCCTAACTTCCCCCTTACTAATCATTGCCACTTCCTGGTCCACCACACTTGCCTCTTCTACTCTCCCTTCTCTATAATTTTCCTCATTCATCAACTCCTCGAAGTATTCTTTCCATCTACCTAGCACACTGCTGGCACCAGTCAACATATTTCCATCTCTATCCTTAATCACCCTAACCTGCTGCACATCCTTCCCATCTCTATCCCTCTGTCTGGCCAGCCTGTATAGATCCTTTTCTCCTTCTTTAGTGTCCAACCTGCCATACATGTCATCATATGCCTCTTGTTTTGCCTTTGCCACCTCTACCTTTGCCCTGTGTCGCATCTCAATGTATTCCTTTCGCCTCTCCTCGGTCCTCTCAGTGTCCCACTTCTTCTTAGCTAACCGTTTTCCTTGTATGATTTCCTGTACTGTGAGGTTCCACCACCAAGTCTCCTTCTCTCCTTTCCTGCCAGAAGATACACCAAGTACTCTCCTGCCTGCTTCTCTGATCACCTTGGCTGCAGTGGTCCAGTCTTCTGGAAGCTCTTCCCGTCCACCGAGAGCCTGTATCACCTCTTCCCGAAAAGCTGCACAACACTCGTCCTGTCTCAGCTTCCACCACATGGTTCTCTTCTCTGCCTTTGTCTTCCTAACTTTCCTCCCCACCACCAGAGTCATCTTACACACCACCATCCTATGCTGTCTAGCCACACTCTCCCCTACCACTACCTTACAGTTGGTAACCTCCTTCAGATTACATCGTCTGCACAAGATGTAATCCACCTGTGTGCTTCTACCTCCGCTCTTGTAGGTCACCCTATGTTTGTGCCTCTTCTGGAAAAAAGTGTTCACTACAGCCATTTGCATCCTTGTTGCAAAGTCTACCACCATCTGTCCCTCCAAGTTCCTTTCCTGGATACCGTACTTACCCATCACTTCTTCATCACCCTTATTACCTTCACCAACATGTCCATTACAATCTGCACCAATTACGACTCTCTCTCTGTCTGGGATGCTCAGAACTACATCATCTAGCTCCTTCCAGAATTTCTCTTTCACCTCTAGGTCACATCCTACCTGTGGGGCATAGCCACTAATCACATTACACATAACACCCTCAATTTCAAATTTCAGCCTCATCACTCGATCTGATACTCTTTTCACCTCCAAGACATTCTTAGCCAACTCTTCTTTTAAAATAACCCCGACTCCATTTCTCTTCCCATCTACACCATGGTAAAATTATTTAAACCCTGCCCCTAAACTTCTAGCCTTACTGCCTTTCCACCTGGTCTCCTGGACACACAATATATCAACCTTTCTCCTAATCATCATGTCAACCAACTCCCGAGATTTTCCTGTCATAGTCCCAACATTCAAAGTCCCCACATTCAGTTCTAGGCTTTGTGTTTTCCTCTTCTCTTTCTGCCGAAGAACCCGCTTTCCACCTCTTCTTCTTCTTCTTCTTTGACTTCGACCCACAGTAGCTGAATTTCCAACAGCGCCCTGCAGGTTGACGGCGCCGGTGGCGGACGTTGTTAACCCGGGCCACGACCGATCCGGTATGGAATTCTTTGGATGAACGCTCATATTTGTTTGGCAAGGTTTTAAGCCGGATGCCCTTCCTGACGCAACCCTCTGCATTTATCCGGGCTTGGGACCGGCCTACAGTTTGCACTGACTTGTGCCCCCCATAGGGCTGCATTTCAGATTTTCATTGGTTAATTTACATTAATTAATTATTTCTTATTTTCTTGGTCACCCCTCCTGGAAGCCGTCACCTTAGACGTGAGAGACGTGGTGGAGGAGTTTGTGTGTCCCAATGAGGCTAGGAGCTAAATTGTCTGGGGCTTTATGCCCCTGGCAGGGTCACCAATGACCAACAGATCCTTGGTGATAGACCAGACAAAGCACGGCATATGATGACTATAATGACAAACTATGGACTCAGTTTTCCCTTGCCCATACGTGTTGTCACCGGTGCACCCCTCTGGAGCCAGGCCTTGAGGTGGGTGTCGAAGGAGAGCGCCTGGTGGCCGGGCCTGCACCCGTGGGGCCTGGCCGGGCACAGCCCGAAAGGGTAACGCGGTTCCCCCTTCCCATGGGCTCACCACCTGTGGGAGGGGCCATAGGGGTTGGGTGCAGTGCGAACTGGGCGGTGGCCCCAGACTACAGAAGCTGAATCTAGGGACGTGGAATGTCACCTCTCTGGCAGGGAAGGAGCCCGAGCTGGTGTGTGAGGTCGAGAAGTTCAGACTAGATACAGTCTGACTCGCCTCCACACACAGCTTGGGCTCTGGTACCAGTCCTCTTGAGAGGGGTTGGACTCTCTTCCACTCTGGAGTTGCAGACGGTGAGAGGCGCCGAGCAGGTGTGGGTATACTTATTGCACCTCGGCTCGGCGCCTGTACGTTGGTGTTCACCCCGGTGGACGAGAGGGTAGCCTCCATCCGCCTTTGGGTGGGGGGATGGGTCCTGACTGATGTTTGTGCCTATGCACCAAACGGCGCTGGGGACTCCATCGTTCTGCTGGGGGACTTCAATGCACACGTGGGCAATGACAGTGAAACCTGGAAGGGCGTGATTGGAAAGAACGGCCCCCTCGATCAGAACCCGAGCGGTGTTGTTATTGGACTTCTGTGCTAATCACGGATTGTCCATAACGAACACCATGTTCAAGCATAAGAGTGTCCACACGTGCACTTGGCACCAGGACACCCTAGGTCGCAGTCCGACGATCGACTTTGTGGTCGTGTCATTGGACTTCCCGCCGCATGTCTTGGACACTCGGGTGAAGAGAGGGGCGGAGCGGTCAAAAAGCTGAAGCAAAAACTTGGGCGTGGGAGGAGTTCAGTGAGGCCATGGAAAAATACTTTCGGACGGCTTCGAGGAAATTCTGGTCCTCCATCCGGCATCTCAGGAGGGGGAAGCAGTGCACCACCAACACTGTGTATAGCGGGGATGGGGCTCTGCTGACCTCGACTCGGGACGTTGTGAGCCGGTGGGGAGAATACTTCCTCCTCAATTCCACCGACACGCCTTCCCATGAGGGAGCAGAGTCTGGCTTCTCTGAGGCGGGCTCTCCCTATCTCTTGGGGTGGGGTCACAGAGGTGGTTAAAAAGCTCCTCGGTGGCAAGGCCCCGGGGGTGGATGAGATTCGCCCGGAGTTCCTAAAGGCTCTGGATGTTGTGGGGCTGTCCTGGTTGACACGCCTCTGCAACATCGCGTAGACATCGGGGACAGTGCCCCTGGATTGGCAGACTGGGGTGGTGGTCGCCCTTTTTAAGAAGGAGGACCTGAGAGTGTGTTCAAACTACAGAGGGATCACACTCCTCAGCCTCCCTGGTAAGGTCTATTCAGGGGTGCTGGAGAGGAGGGTCCGTCGGGAAGTCGAATCTCAGATCGAGGAGGAGCAGTGTGGTTTTTGTCCTGGCCGTGGAACTGTGGACCAGCTCTACACCCACGGCAGGGTCCTCATAACTTTTATGGACAGAATTTCAAGGCGCAGCCAAGGCGTAAAGGGGGTCCGGTTTGGTGGCCTCAGTATTGCATCTCTGCTTTTTGCAGATGATGTGGTTCTGTTGGCTTCATCAAGCCGTGATCTCCAACTCTCACTGGAGCAGTTCGCAACATTGTGTGAAGCGGCTGGGATGAGACTAGGCACCTCCAAATCTGAGACCATGGTCCTCAGTCGGAAAAGGGTGGCATGCCCTCTCCAGGTCGGGGATGAGATCCTGCTCCAAGTGGAGGCGTTCAAGTATTTTGGGGTCTTGTTCACGAGTGAGGGAAGAATGGAACGGGAGATCGACAGCCGGATCGGTGCAGCCTCTGCAGTGATGCAGACTTTGTATCGGTCCGTTGTGGTAAAGAAGGAGCTAAGCCTAAAGGCGCAGCTCTCAATTTACCGGTCGATCTATGTACATACACTCACCTCAGGTCACGAGCTGTGGGTCATGGCCGAAAGAACAAGATCCCGGATACAAGCGGCCGAAATGAGTTTCCTCCGCAGGGTGTCTGGGCCTTCCCTTAAAGATAGGGTGAGAAGCTCGGTCATCTGGGAGGATCTCAGAGTCGAACCGCTGCTCCTCCACATCGAGAGGAGCCAGATGAGGTGGCTGGGGCATCTGATTCGGATGCCTCCCGGTGAGGTTTTTACGGCCACGTACCACTGGGAGGAGACCCAGGGGACACGCTGGAGAGACTGGGAACGCCTCGGGATCCCCCCGGAAGAGCTGGATGAAGTGGCTGGAAAGAGGGAAGTCTGGGCGTCCTACTACTGCCCCCGCGACCCGACCTCAGATAAGCGGTAGAAAATGGATGGATGGATTTTCTTGGTCAGATTCAAGTTATTTCAGTGACCACTGTGGGGTTTTCTTTCATTCACAGAGGGTACCCACAATTTTGTCCATGTGTGTATATGTTACGTATTATTTATGTTTTTACTCTCTCTTCTCTCTCAGCTGCTACCTCAACACCCTGGCTTGACTAGACAGAAAATGAGGGAGGTATTCTTATAATTTATTAAGTGAGCAATTAAAAACTTCTTTTCAAATAATAAAAAAATGAAGCTTGCTGGAACTGCCAGAATAAATTGCAACATCCTAAACAATTCATTAACATACTATTACATCTTATTTTATCAGGTTCTATCTAATTAGCTATACTCATGGTCCCAATTTTATTTTTGGATAATAATAGCCACATACAGTGGGTACAGAAAGTATTCAGACCCCCTTAAATTTTATTGCAGCCATTTGCTAAAATAATTTAAGTTAATTTTTTTCCTCAATGTACACACAGCACCCCATAGTGACAGAAAAAAAAACAGAATTGTTGAAATTTTTGCAGATTTATTAAAAAAGAAAAACTGAAATATCACACAGCCATAAGTAATCAGACCCTTTGCTCAGTATTTAGTAGAAGCACCCTTTTGAGCTATTACAGCCAGGAGTCTTTTTGGGCATGATGCAACAAGTTTTTCACACCTGTATTTGGTGAGCATCTGCCATTCCTCCTTGCAGATCCTCTCCAGTTCTGTCAGGTTGGATGATGAACGTTTGTGGGCAGCCATTTTCAGATCTTTCCAGAGATGCTCAATTGGGTTTCAGTCAGGGCTCTGGCTGGGCCATTCAAAAACACTGAGTAGTTCTGAAGCCACCCCTTCGGTATTTTAGCTGTGTGCTTAGGGTCATTGTCTTTCATGAAGGTGACCCTTCGGCCAAGTCTGAGGTTCTGAGCACTCTGGAGAAAGTTTTCGTTCAGGATATCTCTGTACTGCCGCATTCATCTTTTCTTCGATTGCAACCAGTCTCCCTGTCCCTGCAGCTGAAAAACACCCCCACAGCATGATGGTGCCACCACCATGCTTCACTATTGGGACTGTAGTGGACAGGTGATGAGCAGTACCTGGTTTTCTCCATACATGCCACTTCGAATTAAGGCCAACGATTTCTATCTTGGTCTCATCAGACCAGAGAATCTTATTTCTCACCATCTTGAGTCCATCAGGTGTTTTTTTAGCAAACTCCATGCAGGCTTTCATGTGTCTTGCACTGAGGAGAGGCTTCTGTCGGGCCACACTGCCATAAAGCCCTGACTGGTGGAGGACTGGTGGAGGGCTGCAGTGATGGGTTCTTCTTTGCCTGTTTCACCGAAGCTCTTCTCCCCCAATTGCTCAGTTTGGCCGGACGACCAGCTCTAGGAAGGGTTCTGATCGTCCTAAACGTCTTCCATTTCACGATTATGGAGGCCACTGTGCTCTTAGGAAGCTTAAGTGCAGCAGAAATATTTTTGCAATCTTGGCCAGATTTGTGCCTTTCCATAATTCTGTCTCTGAGCTCTTCAGGCAGTTCCTTTGACCTCATGATTCTCATTTGCTCTGACATGCACTGTGAGCTGTAAGGTCTAAGACAGGTGTGTGGCTTTCCTAATCAAGTCCAATCAGTATAATTACACACAGCTGGACTCCGATTAAAGTGTAGAACCATCTCAAGGATGATCAGAAGAAATAGACAGCACTCGAGTTAAATATATGAGTGTCACAGCAAAGGGTCTGAATACTTATGGCTGTGTGATATTTCATTTTTTTTTTTTTTTTTTTTTTTAAATGAATCAGCAAAAATTTCAACATTTCCGTTTTTTGTCAATATGGGGTGCTATGTGTACATTAATGAGGAAAAAATGAAGAATGATTTTAAGAAATGACTGAAATATAACAAAGAGTGAAAAATTTAAGTGGGTCTGAAAACTTTCCGTACCCACTGTACCTGTAGTCATGCATGACATCAACCAAGATAACGAAAATTAAAGGACTGGACTTGGCTTCAAGCATGCTTATAGCAAAATAAATAATAGCAGCATACATTAAAAAAAAACACATTTTTCCTTTAGGCTTATCATAAATTTACAGTTGATCATTACTTTAGAAATACATTGAATAACAAATGTGGAAAGCAAATGAGTAGATTTACACAACACATATAGTTCATCCTCCTTAGGTATATTCGGTTTCAAGCATAATGTATCATCCATCCATCCCTAAATATCAGAAGTGGAGCATCTATTGTTAAGTCCACCACTTTTGTTTGCTCCGTTAAGGTCAACTGAATCTTTTACTAAACCCATCTGTAATATGTATTTTCAGAATTTCCCTGACATAGCTGCACAGGCTACAGTTTGTGTTCCGTCAGTATAAATTTTCCCTCTCATTCTGTCTCCGGTTTTAAAAGTTTGCTTTTGTGCTACTCCTCTCCCTGCCTTCTCCGGCTCGCCGCTCAACCTGCTGTTGCGGGAGCATTGACGTCAAAGACGTGGAGAGGCTACAGCATCCCCAGGCCCACCAGCAACCATACAGTATAGGTGATTTGAGCACATTTTACACAATCTAAAATGAGATTCAATGTCTTTGAATGCAACTTCAGTGCACCTTCAATTTTCCTATTATTTTTACACATCACTCGCAAAACTCGATCGTCACAGGGAAGGTGTGGGGCCACTTACGTCCTATATTCTGACTGGTCAAATTTACTGTCTACATTAAAAATAGACCAGTGGAACGGTTTGGCTGCTTTTTTGTCCTATATTCTGTCTGATTGGTTGAATTTACTGTCTATTTCCGATAGCCAGTCCACCCCTGCTAAGAAGTACCATAAAACATAAAACTTCAGATGAAATAAAAAATGAATAATTTAATGCAAAGTTTAACCGTTTAGGCATGCCGTCGCATTCATTAGCATGAGCAAATGTGTCCAAACTTTTGACTTGTGTCACAAGTATGGGAGGAGGCCAATGTGGGGTGTTTCTTTACCTTGTTAGCAGCCTCTAGTGAACTGATGAGAGTGTTAAGCTCCTCTCGGTTCACCTCCATGGTAACAGGCTTGAGGGCTCCGTTCTCTCTTATATCCAGACTAAGACTTAACAAAGGAGTCTGAAGAGATGAGATCTTGTCACTAGACAGAGCCAACTGGAGGCATAGGAGATAGAGAAAAGCAAATACAATCTGGTATTTGATTAAATAAAGATGATAGCGAGACACAGTATTACAAGATCAGTACATTAAAGATCAGTATTGATCACAGCTGTTTTTTTTTTTTTTTTTTACCATGACAAACATCTGGCTGCATTTCCCAAACTTGTGGTCAGGTCCAGGTTTTAATTGTATCAATAACTGTCTGATATTTTGATTGTCAAACAGCCAGATATTTTCAAGTTAAAGGGGAATTGGAGCGGCTCCAACTACCGGAGACAAATTCCTTGCGTGTTTTTTTGGGACATATTTGGCAAATAAAGATGATTCTGATTCTGAAATTCATAGTTGATGTAAAAAATTTACATGTTTAGAAATTAATTTAAACTGATTTGTCAATGAAAGCCGGTTGACTCGTCCAACTTGTTGGATGAATTGTAACAGCTATATTGAGCACATCAGTTCACATTGTCCTTTATTACAGTAGCCTTCGCATATTGATAAGATACAGGTATGATTGACGAGAGGTTCTGGTGAAACTGGTCGCAAATTAACTCTTCCAGCAGGTGTTTTATTTCTTCTTCTCAAACCCATGTCCAAAAATCCAAAGCATTAATTCACCTTAAGCTGCCAGTCAAAGTCCTGCAGGATAGTCGAGGAGATTGTGTTGGTTCTGGCCAGCAGAGCATGGCAAATCTCCTCCCGTCTGGCTTTTAGCACATTGAGCACTGCTTCTGAGTGGCTGCTACTCAACTCTGACAGGCCAACCAGCACCTGAACACAACCAGCAGGAAACACTGGTAATCTGACCTGAGAATGGCTGCTCATCTCCACAGTTGCTGTGTGAAGCAAGTAATCACAGTTCCTGAAAGCCCTCTCACCTCTTCATCAGAGCTGTTGTTCCCTACCGACAGCCGGAAGACTGTTGCCAAAGTGTTGATAAGCTTCAACCACTCCCCCAGGCTCCAGGTGGCATTGTAGTCCCCTCTGCGAGGAGGTTCTCGGCCACAGAGTCCATCCACTACCCTGTGACACAGCTGCAAACACACAGGACTGTGAGGCTCTGTGTCTTGGCTAAAAGTGTGAAACAGCAGCTCAGCGTCCATTACATCCATTTTCAATCTTTGAGGGAACTTTTATTTTTTTTTAATGTTGGTCTTAAGCAAACATTAACACTACAAACACAAAAGACCTCAATGAATAATAGAATACATTAAATCAAATACTGTTAAAACCTATTTTAATCGTCAAGAAACACCTCTCAGATGAAAAGAGTATCATGTGGATATAATAAAACTAGGGGTGTCCCGATCCGATTTTTGAGATCAGAAGGTCCGCGCCCAAGCGGTCGTATGAGTCTTCCTCGGCCGGGCCACAGGAGACAACACCAGGGTGAGGCTAGTCGGGGGGGACGCTCTGATGGTCAACACATTTACCGATACCAAATACTTCACACTGTTGTACCGTATTTTCACGACCATAAGGTGCAATTAAAAGTCTTAAAATTTTCTCCAAAATGGACGGGGCGCCTTATCATGCGGCGCGCCTTGTGTGTGCACCAAGTTCCAAAATCTGTAAATGTTGTTATGTGACCTCGATGAGCGCTCCGTTTGACTGACTGGGAGCATTTCCTGCCGACACGCTGCATATGTAGAAGAAAACCGGATGTGACTGAGTACAGCATGTAAAGGGCGCCCCCAGTAGGTATATAGCGCCGGTATGTGCATTATGCAAAACAACATCGGTTTGGCTAAGGACCCCCGAAAATGGCACCAATGAAGAGACACGCTTATGAAGCACAGTTTAAACTGCAAGCTGTCAGTTACGCGGAGGAACATGGGAATAGAGCAGCCGCGAGAGAATTCAAGATCAACGAATCCATGGTTCGCAAGTGGAGGAAGCAGGAAAACGAGCTTCGCAAAGTCAAGACGACGAAGCCGAGTTTCCGTAGAAACAAGGTGAGGTGGACCGAGTTGGAAGACCAACTCGAGCAATGGATTAATGAGCAAAGTAGCGTCTCTACAGTCACCATTCGACTGAGGGCAATAACACTTGCAGAAGAAATGAAAATCGAACATTTTCAAGGAGGTCCGTCTTGGTGCTTTTATTTTATGAAACGGTGCCATCTATCCATCCGGGCAAGGACTACCGTGGCGCAGCAACTTCTGGCGGATTACAAGGAAAAGCTGGCCATCTTCCGCTCCTACTGGAGAATAAAGATTGCCGACAAACACATCCAGCCCAACCACATCACCAACATGGACGAGGTGCCGCTCTCTTTCGACATCCCGGTGAACCACACTGAAGAGAAGAGAAGGGACCACCACGTTGCACAACGGGGCACGAGAAGTTGGCTTTTACTGTTGTGCTTGGTTGCCATGGTAATGGACAGAAACTGCCACCTATGGTGATTTTCAAGAGGAAGACGCTGCCTAAAGAAGTTTCCAGCCAAATTCATCGTTAAGGCCAAACAAAAGGGCTGGATGGATGAGGAGAAAATGAGAGAGTGGCGGAGTGAGGTGTACGTAAAGAGACCGGATGTTTTTTTCCACGTGTTACCGTCCCTGTTGATCTGTGACTCCATGCGCGCCCATCTCACAGCCGCTGTGTAAAACCAAGTGGAACTAAGACTGGGAGGCAACGCCGGGCGAGTTACGCCACCATATGTGAATGGATTGTGGATGCTTGAGCTAAGGTATCTGCTTTGACTGTTGTCCGAGCTTTTGCGAAAGCCGGCATCATTGCTGAACAGCCCCCCGGCAACGAGACTGCAACGAGATGCTCAATTGGGTTTAAGTCAAGGCTCTGGCTGGGCCATTTAAGAACAGTCACGGAGTTGTTCTGAAGCCACTCCTTTGTTATTTTAGCTGTGTGCTTAGAGTCATTGTCTTGTTGGAAGGTTAACCTTTGGCCCAGTCTGAGGTCCTGAGCACGCTGGAGAAGGTTTTCGTCCAGGATATCCCTGTACTTGGCCGCATTCATCTTTCCTGCAATTGCAACCACTCGTTCTGTCTCTGCAGCTGAAAAACACCCTCACAGCCTGATGCTGCCATCACCATGCTGTTGGGACTGTATTGGACAGGGATTAGCAGTGCCTGGTTTACTCCACATATACCGCTTAGAATCAAGGCCAAAATGTTCTAGCTTGGTCTCATCAGATCCGAGAATCTTATTTTTTACCATCTTGGAGTCCTTCAGGTGGTTTTTTTAGCAAACTCCATGCGGGATTTCATGTGTCTTGCGCTGAGGAGAGGCTTCCGTCGGGCCACTCTGCCATAAAGCCCCGACTGGTGGAGGGCTGCAGAGATGGTTGACTTTCTAGAACTTTCTCCCATCTCCCGACTGCATCTCTGGAGCTCAGCCACAGTGATCTCTGGGTTCTTCTTTACCTTTCTCACCAAGGCTATTCTGCCCCGAGCTCAGTTTGGCTGGATGGCCAGCTCTAGGAAGGGTTCTGGTCATCCCAAACGTCTTCCATTTAAGGATTATGGAGACAACTGTGCTCTTTGGAACCTTAACTGCAGCATAATGTTTTTTGTAACCTTGGCCAGATCTGTGCCTTGCCACAATTCTGTCTCTGAGCTCTTCAGGCAGTTCCTTTGACCTCATGATTCTCATTTGCTCTGACATGCACTGTGAGCTGTAAGGTCTTATATAGACAGGTGTGTGGCTTTCCTAATCAAGTCCAATCAGGATAATCACACACAGCTGGACTCCAATGAAGGTGGAGAACTATCTCAAGGATGATTAGAAGAAATGGACAGCACCAGAGTTAAATATATGAGTGTAACAGCAAAGGTTCTGAATACTTATGGCTGTACGATATTTCAGTTTTTCTTTTTTCATAAATCTGCAAAAATTTCAACAATTCCGTTCTTTTTCTGTCAATATGGGTTGCTGTGTGTACATTAATGAGGAAAAAAAAAAAGAACAATGATATCAGCAAATGGCTGCAAAATAAAGAGTGAAAAATTTAAGAGGGTCTGAATACTTTCCGTACCCACTGTGTATGCAGTGAAAGTGTAGGCTACACCTTTTTCATACCCTCTAGGTGGCGGTGGCATACTAGAATGAAAGTGTACACCTCTCTCATAACTTCTAGGTGGCGGCGGCATATTGGAATGAAAGTGTACAGATTTTTTCATTACCTACAGGTAGCGGCATACATTTATAAAATGTATATGTTTTTCCCATTTTCCCCTATACCTATGTATAATGCGCACTTTTTGACTTTAGACAATTTTTCGTGGAAAAGCATGCGCATTATACACAAGAAATTAAGGTAACTTTAAAAATAGCTGAACAAACTATTATCCTTGACTTCTGATTTGAAAACTCGATATTCATCATTTTGTTGTGTGTATATATATATATATATATATATATATATATGTATATATATATATATATATATATATATGTATATATGTATATATATATGTATATATGTATATATATATATGTATATATATATGTATATATATGTATGTATATATATATATATATATATATATATATATATATATATATATATGATACCGTAATTTCTCGTGTATAACGCGCACCCATGTATAATACGCACCCCCAAATTTGACCTAAAAATTCTGGAAAAGCCTGTCATATTGTAATGAAAGTGCAAGCTAAACCTTTTTAATAACCACTAGATGGCGGTGGCATATTAGAATGAAAGTGTACACATCTCTCATAACCTCTCGGTGGCGGTGGTATTTTGGAATTAAAGTGTACAACTTTTTCATAACCTCTAGATGGCGGCGTAATTTATAAAAATTTTCCCCACTTTCCCTTATACCTATGTATAATGCGCACTATTGACTTTTGAAAAGGTTATTTTGGGGAAAAAAATTTGCATTATACACGAGAAATTACAGTACTATGATCAGGTGATTAAACATCTGGTTTCAAGGTCATGACGGTCCTCTGAGGGAAACCGTAACAACAATGTGGCCCGCGACAAAAGAGTTAGACATGCCTGGACTCGACACTGCGTTCCAAATTATTTGCAAGTGATAATTTTAATACAACCCCAATTCCAATGGAGTTGGGACGTTGTGTTAAACATAAATAAAAACATTTGCAAATCTATGTTCAACCTATATTTAATTGAATACACTACAAAGACAAGACATTTAATGTTCAAACTGATAAACTTTTAGAAAATAATCATTACCTTACAATTTTATGGCTGCAACACGTTCCAAAACAGCTGGGATATGTGGCAAAAAAGACTGAGAAAGTTGAGGAATGCTCATCAAACAGCTGTTTGGAACAAAGGGGTGCCATGATTGGGTATAAAAGGAGCTTCCCTGAATTGCTCAGTCATTCACAAGCAAAGATGTGGCGAGATTCACCTCTTTGTGAAAAAGTGCGTGAGTAAATGGTCCAACAGTTTAAGGACAATGGTCCTCAACGTACAATTGCTAGGAATTTTGTGATTTCATCATCTACAGTCCATATCATCATCAAAAGGTTCAGATAATCTGGAAATATCACTGCATGGAATTGGCAAGGCCGAAACCAAAATTGAATGCCTGTGACCTTCGATCCCTCAGGCGGCACTGCATCAAAAACCGACATCAATGTGTAAAGAATATCACCACATGGGCTCAGGAACACTTCAGAAAACCAATGTCAGTAAATACAGTTTGGCGCTACATCCGTAAGTGTACAAAGACACAATGTAGCTCCTTCTGACCTTCTCTGTACAAATAATGCATCTGTGGTACTCTTTCTAGGCATGAAACCATACTGTTGCTCGCAAATACTCACTTCTGTCCTGAGTCTAGCTTCCACTACCTTTTCCCATAACTTCATTGTGTGGCTCATCAACTTTATTCTTCTATAGTTCCCACAGCTGTGCACATCATCCTTGTTCTTAAAAATGGGCACCAGCAAACTTTTTCTCCATTCCTCAGGCATCTTCTTGCGCACTAGAATTCTATTGAACAAGCTGGTCAAAAACTCCACAGCCACCTCTCCGAGATGCTTCCATACCTCCACAGGAATGTCATCAGGACCAACTGCCTTTCCATTTTTCATCCTCTTTAATGCCTTTCTAACTTCCCCCTTACTAATCATTGCCACTTCCTAGTCCACACACTTGCCTCTTGTACTCTCATTTTCCTCATTCAACTCCTCGAAGTTTTCTTTCCATCTAGCTAGCACACTGCTGTTCAACATATTTCCATCTTTCCTTAATCACCCAACCTGCTGCACATCTTTCCCATCTCTATCCCTCTTTCTGGCCAGCCTGTATAGATCATTTTCTCCTTCTTTAGTGTCCAACCTGCCATTCATGTCATCATATGCCTCTTGTTTGGCCTTTGCCACCTCTACCTTTGCCCTGTGTCGCATCTCAATATATTCCTTTCGCCTCTCCTCGGTCCTCTCAGTGTCCCACCTCTTCTTAGCTAACCTTTTTCCTTGTATGATTTCCTGTACTGTGAGGTTCCATCGCCAAGTCTCCTTCTCTCCTTTCCTGCCAGAAGATACACCAAGTACTCTCCTGCCTGCCTCTCTGATCACCTTGGCTGCAGTGGTCCAGTCTTCTGGAAGCTCCTCCTGTCCACCGAGAGCCTGTCACGCCTCTTCCCGAAAAGCCGCACAACACTATTCCTTTCTCAGTTTCCACCACATGGTTCTCTGCTCTGCCTTTGTCTTCCTAATCTTCCTCCCCACCACTAGAGTCCTCTTACACACCATCATCCTATGCTGTCTAGCCACACTCTCCCCGACCACTACCTTACAGTCGGTAACCTCCTTCAGATTACATCGTCTGCACAAGATGTAATCCACCTGCGTGCTTCTACCTCTTGTAGGTCACCTTATGTTCGTGCCTCTTCTGGAAAAAAAGTGTTCACTACAGCAATTTGCATCCTTGTTGCAAAGTCTACCACCATCTGTCCTTCCAAGTTCCTTTCCTGGATGCCGTACTTACCCATCACTTCTTCATCACAACTATTACCTTCACCAACATTCCCATTACAATCTGCACCAATTACGACTCTCTCTGTGTCTGGGATGCTCAGAACTACTTCGTCTAGCTCCTTCCAGAATTTCTCTTTCACCTCTAGGCCACATCCTACCTGTGGGGCATAGCCACTAATCACATTATACATCCATCCATCCATCCATTTTCTGAGCCGCGGGCGTGCTGGAGCCTATCCCAGCTGTCATCGGGCAGGAGGCGGAGTACACCCTGAACTGGTTGCCAGCCAATCGCAGGGCACATAGAAACAAACAACCATTCGCACTCACACTCATGCCTACGGGCAATTTAGAGTCTCCAATTAATGCATGTTTTTGGGATGTGGAAGGAAACCGGAGTGCCCGGAGAAAACCCACGCAGGCACGGGGAGAACATGCAAACCCGGGTCCTCAGAACTGTGAGGCTGACGCTCTAACAAGTCGTCCACCGTGCCGCCACATTATACATAACACCCTCAATTTAAAGTTTCAGCCTCATCACTTGATCTGATACTCTTTTCACTTCCAAGACATTCTGAGCCAACTCTTTTTTTAAAATAACCCCTGCCTTTCCACCTGGTCTCCTGGACACACAATATATCAACCAACTCCCGAGATTTTCCTGTCATACTCCCAACATTCAAAGTCCCCACATTCAGTTCTAGGCTCTGTTCTTTCCACCTCTTCTTCGACTTCGACCCACAGTAACTGAATTTCCACCAGCGCCCTGCAGGTTGACGGCGCCGGTGGCAGACGTTGTTAACCCGGGCCATGACCAATCCGGTATGGAATTCTTTGGATGAACGCTCATATTTGTTTGGCAAAGTTTTAAGCCTGACGCCCTTCCTGACGCAACCCTCTGCAGTTTGAACTGGTTTGTCCCCCCAATAGGGCGCATTATGAAGCGTAAAATATGACAACGGAGACACCAGACTGTTGAACAGCTGAAACTGTACATCAAGCAAGAATGGGAAATAATTCCATCTACAAGGCTTCAACAATTAGTGTCCTCAGTTCCCAAACATTTATTGAATGTTGTTAAAAGAAAAGGTGATGTAACACAGTGGTAAACATTACCCTGTCCCAGCTTTTTTGTAATGTGTTGCAGCCATAAAATTCTAAGTTAATGATTATTTGCTAAAAATCAGTTTGAACATTAAATATCTTGTCTTTGTAGTGTATTCAATTAAATATAGGTTGAACATGATTTGTACATCATTGTATTCTGTTTTAATTTATGTTTAACATAACGTCCCAACTTCATTGGAATTGGGGTTGTAAATTAAATGAAAATATTTGATACAAATGACAGAATACAATGATACAATCATGTTCAAACTATAATGACAGTCGGCAACCCCTCCTTGAGCTGTCACCTTATCGTGGTGGAGGGGTTTGTGTGTCCCAATGATCTTAGGAGCCAAGTTGTCTGGGCCTTTATGCCCCTGGCAGGGTCACCCATGGCAAACAGGTCCTAGATGAGGGACCAGACAAAGCATAGCTCCAAAAACCACTATGATGACAAACAATTCAGGAAGACTTATTCCCTTGCCCGGACGCGGGTCAACAGGGGCCCCCTCAGGAGCCCGACCCGGAGGTGGGGCTCGAAGGAGAGTGCCTACCCCCATGGGGCCCGGCTGCGCACAGCCCAAAAGGGTAACGTGGGTCCCGCTTCCCATGGGCTCACCACCTGTGGGAGCGGCCATAAGGGTCGGGTGCAGTGTGAGCTGGGCGGTGGCCAAGGGCAGGGACCTTTGCGATCCGATCCCCGGCTACAGAAGCTGGCTCTCGGGACATGGAATGTCACCTCTCTGGCAGGGAAGGAGCCCGAGCTGGTGTGTGAGGTCGAGAAGTTCCGACTAGATATAGTTTGGCGCGCCTCCACACACAGCTTGTGCTCTGGTACCAGTCCTCTTGAGAGGGGTTGGACTCTCATCCACTCTGGAGTTGCCCACGGTGAGAGGCGCCGAGCAGGTGTGGGTATACTTACTGCCCCCCGCCTCGGCGCCTGTACGTTGGGGTTCAACACGGTGGACGAGGGGGTAGCCTCCTTCTGCCTTCGGGTGGGGTGACGGGTCCTGACTGTTGTTTGTGCCTATGGACCTAAGAGCAGTTCAGAGTAACCACCCTTTTTGGAGTCCTTGGAAGGGGTGCTGGAGAGCGCTCCCGCTGGGGACTCCATCGTTCTGCTGGGGGACTTCAATGCTCACATGGACTCCACCGACATGCCTTCCCATGAGGAAGCAGAGTCTGGGTTCTCTGAGGCGGGCTCTCCTATCTTTGGGGTTGAGGTCACCGAGGTGGTTAAAAAGCTCCTCGGTGGCAAGGTGAATGAGATTCGCCCGGAGTTCCTAAAGGCTGTGGATGTTGTGTGGCTGTCCTGGTTGACACCCCTCTGCAACATCGCGTGGACATTTGGGACAGTGCCTCTGGATTGGCAGACTGGGGTGGTGGTCCCCCTTTTTAAAAAGGGGGACCGGAGGGTGTTTTCCAACTACAAAGGGGTCACACTCCTCAGCCTCCTTGGTAAGGTCTAAGGTCAAAGAGCAGGTTGATAGATGTAGTGAGGGAAGATATGAGGGCAGCTGGTGTTAGAGAGGAGGATGCATACATGGAAAAGGATGACACGCTGTGGCGACCCCTAACGGGACAAGCCGAAAGGAAAAGAAGAATTTAGGATTCGTCCATGATAGAAACCTAAATGTCCTTCATTCACCACTATTATACTTGTTTTCTGTGAAATTTTAAGTAATTTCGGTGATGCTGTCAGTTTGACCCTAACAATGAGATGACTTGAGTGAACGCCATTGAAAAAAAAAAAATATCTGAAAATGGCGTGTTTAAACCTTTAATATTCATCTAATAAAACTAAGATCTGCATTTTTCTACCAAAGAGTCAAGGTTTGGTCACAAGAACCCGAATGATTTACACTGATTTCTGGGCAGAACATTTTGGCAAATTTTCGACATAAAAAGTGGCATAAAATCCTTAAAGCGGAAGTAAAGTCAGGAGGTCAAAACTTCCTGTTATATTGCAAATGTCCATCTCTTCCTTATCTACACAGGTTACTTAAATCTACTAAGTATTCATTCATTTTCCAAACCGCTTACCCTCACTAGGGTTGCTTGCGGGTGTGCTGGAGCCTATACCAGCTATCTTCGGGTGAGAGGCGGGGTACAGCCTGAACTGGTTGCCAGCCAATCGCAGGTATTTATGGGGAAAAATAATTCAAACAACGCATTGAAAGCCACTATTTTGACGTAATTACGCGTGCAAAAGTCACGAGTGCCCCCCAGACACTGCTTTAAAGCGTATTGCTTTTCACATCAAATGTAACACTTATTTGTACTTACTTTAAGACACTCTGTAACAGGCAAACTGTTTAGTTGTTCCACCATATTTCTTCTCGTTCCGCTTTCTTGTCAGCTGACACACCAGAATAGTCATGTGACTGCGTCATGGGGCATTTAAATGCATTGTGTAAAACCGAGCTACTACAACGACTACTACAAACATTATACGAAATTAAATGAGAATATGAATAAAATTGTATTTTCCGTTCTCATTTCAATTGAATGTTATCATCTTATAAATAGTTTATAGTCATAACAGATACGACGTGGAGATGGAAAGGTTGGATATTTGTGAGACCTCGCTCGTAAGGAAGCGGAAGGGGTACGGACAGCGCTGAAGAATGGGTGCGACAAGACATCGCCGTGTGGTGCTGCTTTTCGGTTTGTAAGAAACGGGCAGTCGATAACAAAAAAAGTCGTCCAATAGAAGTGAATACGTTAATTAGCGGATGTAACTTTAAATCAATTCCCATTTTCTCATTTGGACAATAAAAATTAGGTAAGTCTATCATGGGATGAAAGCCGGAAAACACCGGTCATTCGGGGGGAAATGTTACATCGATAATGAACGTGAAAATGCATTACAATGCACTATTTTGAGTCACGGTCCGGCAATAAAAAACACATGCGCATATGCAATCATTAAAGTTAACAGCAGATGATTAGGAATCTATCCAAGATGTGTGTTGTTTGACAATACTTCGTGTGATTCCAACATTCATTCATCTACCATTCTGCTTATCCTCACTGGGGTCGCGGGCCGCGGGCGTGATGGAACCTATCCCAGCAATCTCACGGACGAGAGGTGGGGTACACCCTGTACTGGTCGCCAGCCAATCGCAGGACACATAGAAACAAACAACCATTCCCACTCACTGATTCCAACATATGTAATGCAATTCTTAGGTCAGAAGTTTAGGGGTGATGAGTTCCCAGCCAGGCAAGACAATTATCACTGTTTTGGACATTTTTACGAAATTGAATTCCCCACATAATGAAAGATAAGCATAACATTTTAGTAAATTCTGTTGCTTAACCATCAAATATGATGATAGTTATTCAACTGTTGCGCCACAGCAAAATAGGAGCGGCTTGGATTTATAGAACAAACATGTTATAACTTATAACCCGACTAATTTGTATGGAAAGACAATTCATTTTCATGCAGCGCACCGGCACATACACATTAACAGTATGTATTTTTTTCTGGAGTAGGACAGAAATGAAGATGTTGAGGTTCTCTCAGGGAGTGACCAGGTTGGATAGGATTGCAAATGAGCTAATCAGAGGGACAGTCAAGGTTAAATGTTTTGGTGACAAAGTTAGAGCAGCAGATGTCCAGAGGAGAGAGAAAGTGAATTGGTCGAAGGATGATGAGAATGGAGCTGCCAGGCAAGAGAGCTAGAGGAAGACAAAAAAAAGTTTGATAGATGTAGTGAGTGTTAAGACATGAGGACAGTTGGTGAGAGGAGGATGCTGGAGGTACTCCGGTTTCCTCCCACATCCCAAAAACATGCATGGTATGTTAATTTAATACTCTAAATTGCCCGTAGGTGTGAATGTGAGTGTGATTGGTTGTTTGTTTCTATGTGCCCTGCGATAGGCTGGCGACCACTTCAGGGTGTACCACACCTTTCGCCCGAAGATAGCTGGGATAGGCTCCAGCATGCCCGCGACCCTAGGGAGGCTAAGCGGAACGGAAGATGAATTAATGTATATGTATGTATGTGTGTGTGCGTGTTATTACTATATATTTTAGAAAGTACAGTATTATAGCGTGTGCTAGTTTTCCTTATTAAAAACAAACACAAATTTACTTTTGGGTGAGAAGGGTGGAACGGATTAATGGATTTCCATTCATTTAAAAAAAGATGATTTGAGATATGAATGTTTTGATTTATGAGGGTGGTCATGGAATGAATTAAACTATGTATCTCAAGGCACCACTGTACTCTTTATTGTAGATTATTGTTTTTATTTTTTCCTGTAGTTTGTATGTGTGAGTGTGTGTGTGTGTGTGTATATTTACATTATGTGTACATACGTTTGTGTTATGCTGTCATTTAGTTGGTACGGTAAGTGTTCTGTTTAGGTGGTGATGAAAATACATTAACAATGCCTGTTTCTGCTCAAAAGAAAAGGGTACTCATTCCTTTAAACATGCGCACTGTATGGGATACTGTGTTACTATGCATCTCTCCTGATATGGTAACAGGCTAAGAGGGCCCTAACATAAGGGGGTTCTTATTCCTCATCAATGTTTAACAGGACATTAATTGAAACAGTGGAAAACCATATCAGGGAGCATTTTTGTATTTTGGGTGCTCGCTCACATCTTGTACATTTCCTGGGGGCTAAGCACCCCCTCTCCGTAAAACCTAGTGATGCCCCCAGTCCAACACACTCTTTGACGGTTTTAGGAGTGACTTCCAATTGTTTCTGATTAGTTGAAAATAATATCAAACTAGTCCAATGCTGGTCAACAGTTTTCATGATGTCAGAGCTTTAAGTATGCAGTAAATAGTATACAGTATATACTGAACAGTGAAAACCTGACATCTGATTTCATTTTGCATGTATATCACACTTAAATATTTCCGATTATCCAACCAATTTCAATGTCTCACAAAGGCAACCCAAGTAAATCCATCCATCCATTTTCTGAGCCGCTTCTCCTCACTAGGGTCGCGGGCGTGCTGGAGCCTATCCCAGCTGTCATCGGGCAGGAGGCGGGGTACACCCTGAACTGGTCGCCAGCCAATTGCAGGGCACATAGGAACAAACAACCATTCGCACTCACAGTCATGCCAACGGGCAATTTAGAGTCTCCAATTAATGCATGTTTTTGGGATGTGGGAGGAAATCGGAGTGCCCGGAGAAAACCCACGCAGGCACGGGGAGAACATGCAAACTCCACACAGGCAGGGCCGGGGATTGAACCCGGGTCCTCAGAACTGTGAGGCTGACGCTCTAACCAGTCGCCCACCGTGCCACCGCAACCCAAGTAAATATCACTTATATCACTGAAGGAACAAAACACAGATGTAAATAAATACCTGGAAATAAATGCATTATCATATCAATGTTAATCGCTTGTCTCATACTGATGAAACCCAAATGTTTTCAGTCTACAGCAAAAGTAAAGGAATTGGTTAATACTGTTTATGCAATACTTTTGGAGGGGAGTGTAATAGTCTGCATTTAAACATAATTGGAAAACAACAGGCGGCACGGTGGCCGACTGGTTGTTTGTTTGTATGTGCCCTGCGATTGGCTGGCAACCAGTTCAGGGTGTACCCCGCCTCCTGCCCAATGACAGCTGGGATAGGCTCCAGCACGCCCGCGACCCTAGTGAGGAGAAGCGGCTCAGAAAATGGATGGATGGATGGAAAACAACAAATTAAATACACAATGATTACTGTTTTTTTTGTTTTGTTTTTTTGCAGGGTGAGGACCTAATGGAAGTCTTTAGTGGACTACAGAGGAACACAAAATAGTCAAGAACAAGGCCTAACTGCTCTGCTGGATCAATGGAAGGAGACCACTGGGTGGCACATCAATGTCGGCAACTGTTATTACGACAAAGGGGCAGAGGTGATGTCCCCAAGATCAGAGGAGTCTCATATCTCCCCAGAGAAATGTAGCATGAAGAGAAGAACAATAATTGTTGGGCAGGGGCCCTACCAGCAAGAACACAGAGACATTGTCAAAGGTTACAAAGGGAACATCATCCACACTACCAAGTACAGTTTGTTGACCTTCATCCCCATTAATCTGTTTCAGCAGTTTCACAGGTCAGATTTTTCATAAATTTGTGTCGTATTTGTTTTTGTTTATTCTCCTTAATTATGTGCGCTTTGCAGTCACATTGAAATGATTTTCAATCTTACCTGTGTTGAAGAAGAGAATAATTCCATACCTTTCAAGTGTAGTGGAGGCTAGACTCAGGACAGAAGCGAGTATTTGCTAGCAACAGTATGGAGTAATCGCTAGAAAGAGTATCACAGATGCTTTATTGATGCATGCCATGAGGGTGTTAATGGAGAAGGTCAGAAGGAGCTACATTATGTCTTTGTAGAGAAAGTGTATGACAGGGTACCCAGAGAGGAACTGTGGAACTGCATGCAGAAGTCTGGAGTGGCAGAGAAGTATGTACGAGAGCAGCAGAATAGTGGTGAGGTTTGCTGTAGGTGTGACAGAGGAGTTTAAGGTGGAGGTGGGACTGCGTCAGGGGTCAGCCCTGAGCCCCTTCCTGTTTGCAGTGGTGATGCATAGGCTGACAGATGAGGTTAGACTGGAATCCCCGTGGACCATGATGTTTGCAGATGACATTGTGATCTGCAGTGAAAGCAGGGAGCAGGTGGAGGAACACTTAGAAAGATGGAGGCATGCACTAGAAAGGAGAATAATTAAGATTTGCTGGAGTAAGACAGTATATATGTGCATGAATGAGAGGGGTGGCGGGGGAAGAGTGAGGCTACATGGAGAAGAGATAGCAAGGGTAGAGGACGGGTCCAGGCATTTTGGAACGTATGGAGGAAAGTGTCAGGTATATTACGTGACAAATGAGTCTTTGCTGGGATGAAGGGCAGATTTTATAAGTGGTGAGGCCAGCCATGATGTATGGATTAGAAACAGTGGCACTGAAGAGAAAAGAGGAAGCAGAGCTGGTGGAAATTAAGATGTTGAGGTTCCCTCTTGGAGTGACCAGGTTGGTTTGGGTCAGAAAGGAGCTCATCAGAGGGACAGCCATGGTTAGATATGCAAAGTTAGAGAGAGCAGACATCAATGGTTTGGACACATCCAGAGGAGTGAGTATATTGGTAGAAGGGTGTTGAGAGTTGCCAGGCAAGTGAGCTCGAGGAAGACCAAAAACATACATACAAATCAGTCGCCTTTCTGCAAAATTTGCCGTTTTGAACTCAAAATAGGCCATTTACGTGAATCATATATATTTCATGAGTTTTTCCTAGGGTGGGTGGGGGTTGGGTGCACTGTCGCTGACGTCATAGGCTGTTACGTACTCCTTGAACACATGCAGCTAGATCCATTCCACACATCCACCATACACACACAGATGTAATTTCTGAATATTACTCCACGGCCGACCAATATGCTAGCGCATCGGCCTGAGGTCCCGCCTGTGCGGTGTGTGCTCGGGACCTGCTTTGGAGTCACAGGAGTTGACGAGACCAGAAAAAACACTTCCGCTGCCTCAGCTGTTAAGAAGTAACGGTACTTTTACTCCGTTACAATGATCGAAATGTCACACGCTACTTTTATTTATCAATTATTGCTTATTTATCAACTATTTCGTGCGTGAGACTTCGACTTCGGCATTGGGCGCCGTTTGCTCAAATTTAAGCGGTAGTGACGTTTAAGTCTAGTTCACCAATCAAACGACACAAGAAAGTCACATGACCTCACACGTCTACTATTGGGCTTCCCGGGCATAGGTATTAACTCGAGATGAGCCAGCCCGGCTGATTGTCGTGCCTAAGTGGCCACCATTGAGGGAAGGTCGCCGTTACCATGAAAGCAATGGCGCGCGACTCGTGTTTACATTTTGACGAACAAAAACAACAGCTTTCATGTATTGTAGTATTTTTCTGGCACTGTCTGCCCAAATGTGGATATTTCAGCCCACTTATAACTTGAGAAAACACCTTGCAGTAAAAAAAACATTTAATTTTTTTATTTTTATTTTATTGCTGTTCATGCTGTGGTTAAAAAAAAAATCAAAAGTTACTCACTATTTACTCAGCACTTAAGTAATTATTTCACTGTGCACTTTTTACTCTTACTCAAGTAATTTTTTTGGAGGAGTACTTTTTACTTTTACTTGAGTCACGTTATTGTCAAGTTACAGTATTCTTACTTGAGTACAATATTTGTTTACTCTACCCACCTCTGGAGCGGACATCCTCTATTGCTACTCTTACGTTTAAGCAACATTTTTGCTCATCAGGTCAGCCAGTGTCATATTTGTTGCGCTGGTCTGTTGTATTTTCGTGTTGAGGTGCTGTGGGTCGTGGCCCTGGTTGTGGTCTCAGCAAAACCGCGAAGCACACGTAACATCGGTGAGAAGAGCTGATCCGCTAGTACATCTTGTATTAATTAGGAAACACGCCTACAATTATCTAATTAGTTTACGGATGTTAATGTTAAATGTATTAAGCAACGGAGGCATGTTGGGGATTAGGTCACAACACAGAATGAACCAAATTCAAATTCAGAAATGGCCAATAAAAACAGAAAAATATTGGACTTAATATTTTCCTGGAGGATGCATTTTAGATTAGCCTTTGAAGTTGGTAATAGTGAAAAATGAAGTGAAACAGACAATGATTTTAGTCAATTCTTTTCCAGAATGAGCGTGCTTAAACAGGAGGATGCTATACATGTGGCACAGCTTGAAGCAGGCATCAGGTGCAGGTGGAGATGGCCGTGGCTCAAATTGCAGGCCATAACAAAAAAAGCAAAGGAATGCAGCCCTATGGGGGGCACAAGTCAGTGCAAACTGTAGGCCGGTCCCAAGCCCGGTTAAATGCAGAGGGTTGCGTCAGGAAGGGCATCCGGCTTAAAACCTTGCCAAACAAATATGAGCGTTCATCCAAAGAATTCCATACCGGATCGGTCGTGGCCCGGGTTAACAACGTCCGCCACCGGCGCCGTCAACCTGCAGGGCGCTGTTGGAAATTCAGCTACTGTGGGTCGAAGTCGAAGTCAAAGAAGAAGAAGAAGAAGAGGTGGAAAGCGGGTTCTTCGGCAGAAAGAGAAGAGGAAAACACAGAGCCTAGAACTGAATGTGGGGACTTTGAATGTTGGGACTATGACAGGAAAATCTCGGGAGTTGGTTGACATGATGATTAGGAGAAAGGTTGATATATTGTGTGTCCAGGAGACCAGGTGGAAAGGCAGTAAGGCTAGAAGTTTAGGGGGAGGGTTTAAATTATTTTACCATGGTGTAGATGGGAAGAGAAATGGAGTCGGGGTTATTTTAAAAGAAGAGATGGCTAAGAATGTCTTGGAGGTGAAAAGAGTATCAGATCGAGTGATGAGGCTGAAATTTGAAATTGAGGGTGTTATGTGTAATGTGATTAGTGGCTATGCCCCACAGGTAGGATGTGACCTAGAGGTGAAAGAGAAATTCTGGAAGGAGCTAGATGATGTAGTTCTGAGCATCCCAGACAGAGAGAGAGTCGTAATTGGTGCAGATTGTAATGGACATGTTGGTGAAGGTAATAAGGGTGATGAAGAAGTGATGGGTAAGTACGGTATCCAGGAAAGGAACTTGGAGGGACAGATGGTGGTAGACTTTGCAACAAGGATGCAAATGGCTGTAGTGAACACTTTTTTCCAGAAGAGGCACGAACATAGGGTGACCTACAAGAGCGGAGGTAGAAGCACACAGGTGGATTACATCTTGTGCAGACGATGTAATCTGAAGGAGGTTACCAACTGTAAGGTAGTGGTAGGGGAGAGTGTGGCTAGACAGCATAGGATGGTGGTGTGTAAGATGACTCTGGTGGTGGGGAGGAAAATTAGGACGACAAAGGCAGAGAAGAGAACCATGTGGTGGAAGCTGAGACAGGACGAGTGTTGTGCAGCTTTTCGGGAAGAGGTGATACAGGCTCTCGGTGGACGGGAAGAGCTTCCAGAAGACTGGACCACTGCAGCCAAGGTGATCAGAGAGGCAGGCAGGAGAGTACTTGGTGTATCTTCTGGCAGGAAAGGAGAGAAGGAGACTTGGTGGTGGAACCTCACAGTACAGGAAATCATACAAGGAAAACGGTTAGCTAAGAAGAAGTGGGACACTGAGAGGACCGAGGAGCGGCGAAAGGAATACATTGAGATGCGACACAGGGCAAAGGTAGAGGTGGCAAAGGCAAAACAAGACGCATATGATGACATGTATGGCAGGTTGGACACTAAAGAAGGAGAAAAGGATCTATACAGGCTGGCCAGACAGAGGGATAGAGATGGGAAGGATGTGCAGCAGATTAGGGTGATTAAGGATAGAGATGGAAATATGTTGACTGGTGCCAGCAGTGTGCTAGGTAGATGGAAAGAATACTTCGAGGAGTTGATGAATGAGGAAAATGATAGAGAAGGGAGAGTAGAAGAGGCAAGTGTGGTGGACCAGGAAGTGGCAATGATTAGTAAGGGGGAAGTTAGAAAGGCATTAAAGAGAATGAAAAATGGAAAGGCAGTTGGTCCTGATGACATTCCTGTGGAGGTATGGAAGCATCTAGGAGAGGTGGCTGTGGAGTTTTTGACCAGCTTGTTCAATAGAATTCTAGTGCGTGAGAAGATGCCTGAGGAATGGAGGAAAAGTGTACTGGTGCCCATTTTTAAGAACAAAGGTGATGTGCAGAGCTGTGGCAACTATAGAGGAATAAAGTTGATGAGCCACACAATGAAGTTATGGGAAAGAGTAGTGGAGGCTAGACTCAGGACAGAAGTGAGTATTTGCAAGCAACAGTATGGTTTCATGCCTAGAAAGAGTACCACAGATGCATTATTTGCCTTGAGGATGTTGATGGAAAAGTACAGAGAAGGTCAGAAGGAGCTACATTGTGTCTTTGTAGATCTAGAGAAAGCCTATGACAGAGTACCCAGAGAGGAACTGTGGTACTGCATGCGGAAGTCTGGAGTGGCAGAGAAGTATGTTAGAATAATACAGGACATGTACGAGGGCAGCAGAACAGCGGTGAGGTGTGCTGTCGGTGTGACAGAAGAATTTAAGGTGGACGTGGGACTGCATCAGGGATCAGCCCTGAGCCCCTTCCTTTTTGCAGTGGTGATGGATAGGCTGACAGATGAGGTTAGACTGGAATCCCCGTGGACCATGATGTTTGCAGATGACATTGTGATCTGCAGTGAAAGCAGGGAGCAGCTGGAGGAACAGTTAGAAAGATGGAGGCATGCACTGGAAAGAAGAGGAATGAAGATTAGCCGAAGTAAAACAGAATATATGTGCATGAATGAGAGGGGTGGTGGGGGAAGAATGAGGCTACAGGGAGAAGAAATGGCAAGGGTAGAGGACTTTAAATACTTGGGGTCAACCGTCCAGAGCAATGGTGAGTGTGGTCAGGAAGTGAAGAAACGGGTCCAAGCAGGTTGGAACGGGTGGAGGAAGCTGTCAGGTGTGTTATGTGACAGAAGAGTCTCTGCTAGGATGAAGGGCAAAGTTTATAAAACAGTGGTGAGGCCAGCCATGATGTATGGATTAGAGACAGTGGCACTGAAGAGAAAACAGGAAGCAGAGCTGGAGGTGGCGGAAATGAAGATGTTGAGGTTCGCTCTCGGAGTGACCAGGTTGGATAAAATTAGAAATGAGCTCATCAGAGGGACAGCCAAGGTTCGATGTTTTGGAGACAAAGTTAGAGAGAGCAGACTTCAATGGTTTGGACACGTCCAGAGGAGAGAGAGTGAGTATATTGGTAGAAGGATGATGAGGATGGAGCTGCCAGGCAAGAGAGCTAGAGGAAGACCAAAGAGAAGGTTGATGGATGTCGTGAGGGAAGACATGATGGCAGTTGGTGTTCGAGAGGAGGATGCAGGAGATAGGCTCTCATGGAAAAGGATGACGCGCTGTGGCGACCCCTAACGGGACAAGCCGAAAGGAAAAGAAGAAGAAGAAGAACAAAAAAGCAAAGAAATTAGACAAAATTAATTTTAATCTTAAATTTGTATATCAACATGTACTTGAGCAGTGTAAATAAATGTTTTTTATCTTGAAGAAAAATGTGTATTTTGCCTTATTGTACTCTTCAGAGTCTTCCAGATTGCTTAATTTACATTAAAATTATAATATAATATTTAAAAAAAAAAAACACCCCAGCCTGTTAACAAATGGTTGTTGGTCCGCAATCGGGAAGGTCCGTCAGCAGAAGTTGGAGTGCCTGCCCACCAATCAAGTGAGAACAACCAAGTAAATCCTTTCTTAGCTGCCTATTTACAAAAATGTGTCCACCCCACACTGAGTTTCTCTGCCAATAACTTGGAAGCTAGGCTGTGCAAAGATCCGCCAGAACACAAGCGATGGCCACAGTACAAGCTACATTGATTTGATTGAGTTTTGTTGGCTGTACAGCCTTAGCTAACAGCATTAGCTTCTTTTAAGTAGCATATACAGTGAAACCTTTGTTCACAAGTAACTCTGTTCACAAACAAATTGATTCATGAACAGTATTTTTTAACAAATTAAAATTCACAAGCTATGCTTCAGTTCAAGAACAATCCCAGCTTTCTTTCCCTCAGCGTAATCATTGTTTGCTCCCCGTGTCACGTACTTCATGTGTCTTTTATTTTTTGCTGTAAATCGGCCCTCAGGATTGCTCCAAAGATCGTGAAAAGTGCCAGTGATTACTGATGGAACCTTTACTAAACATGAGAATGGTCTTTGTCTTTCTGCTCCTGCTACACCGTTTGGGTTGGCAAAATCTACCATCTGATAGAGTGTCTGCTCTTCATTATTCTTTTTAAGAAAAGAGGCAATAAAGGCTTCATTTCTATATTTCTTTTCAACTAAACCTATAAAAACAGGATAAACATCTTTCTAGGGCTGGAACAGATTAATTCTATTTCCATTCATTTTAAGAGTCTCAGAATGATGTAGCGTATATTGGCGTTTGGCTAAAACATAATTTAATAAAGAAATAAATTTGTCGAAGCAGCAACGCCTGCGTTGCTTCCGATTTAGCGTCATTTGACACTTAACGTTATAAATCAAGCTATTTTGTCTCGTAAAGGGTATCACGTCACTTTTTATATGTATAAAACTTAGGAAAAGCAACAACAAACCTGTTATCAGTCTCATAATGTAAAGGTTGCTACATTTTATTTTAATACGAGTTCTAGATGATGTAGGCTTCCTTATTAAACTCAAAACACACAATACACAACAAAGAGTGGAATTTTATTGAATATTTAATTTAATCTACGAGGGGTCAATAGGGAACCACAAAGAGGCTAACTACAGAAAGAAAATAACACTGATACTGGTGAAAGAAAAAGATAGGCGCACAAAAAGGGAAATAGAACACTATGTTGCTGGAATAAAGTTGAGAACGTGAGCATTTAATGCGTTCAGTCCGGACGAGAGAGGGAGAGGGCAAAGTTGGGATTTTGTGTGAAGCTAGTGATTTCCCCGAAATTATTAGGCACTAATATTGTACATCCTAACAACACTGGTCATGTGGTACTAAGGACCGTAGATCAGCTGGTTGGTGGAGGTGATCATTTTCCAGACATCTCAGGAGGAAAAGGAAGCAGGTAGAAAAATGGGGAGAAAAATAAAGCAAAAACAAAAGAGGCGGAAGAAGAAAAATTGTTGTCCCCTCGGGGTACGCCCGTAACTTTCCTTCCGATTGAACTGGTGGCAGGCCAATCTCCTGCTCTCAGCTGTGTGCGTGCGTGACCGATACGGGATGCCGGTATTTACTTGCTGAGGCTACGCCAACCGATCGCGGCTAGGGAAAGAGGTTGAAGCCGCCTCGATCGAAAACGCCACCGGCTAAGTTGAGGTGAGCATTCGCGCACGTGGTGATGCCGGAGGTGACAGAGGACAAAAGATGAGGAAGGGGGGAGGGGCCGAGGAAAAACGAGAGCCAGACACAAAAAAAAGGGAAGAGGCGGGAGTCAGAGGTTAAATGCCCAGGGGGCGTGTCTAAGGGACGGAGGAAACCGGACAAGACCACGGCCATCAACTTGAATTAAGTCGCCAAATTTTTCCATAAAAGTGGTGTAAAAATCATATCTTAATATAAAATACTCTCAACTTTGTACTCATTACTCATAGATCAAGCATATAGAATGATTGTTTAAATTTTAGTCTTGGCAAATCAACTGTTTATGGTTCAGTTACATTTCATGCTGTTTGGGGCTTCAAATCAAGACAAGCAGTTCTCAAAGTCTTGCAGCTGCACCTGTAAAGTTGACACACTGACAAAGACATCAAGGCATACGTTTGGAATATTTCTGCAGAGTTCGTGAAATATCAAAACGGACATTTTATCTTCAATTAAAAACAACCATTGTGGGTTGCAGTACTCTTAAACGCCAGTGGGTGGTGCCTTGCATGCATATTTGAATATTAAGCAAATAGTTCATTGCTGTATTTGCATTACATTATCAATCTGTCCCAGTTTGGTCGCTATCTTCAAAAGAAGGAAATTAGTCTTTTTGAAGAAGGGAATAAAGATTTGACGGGAAGCTGCTAATTAGGTTAAGGTCCACTAGGCGTCTTCTAGTGGTTGTCAGCAGGGCCGCTTGGAAGAATGCAGCTTATCAAGTTGAAGGGACTGTGACACCTCAGGTTCCAGGGAGCAGGTCCGCTACAACGAATTATGTTTTTGAACAGAGATTCCACTGTACTTGATTGCTTGCTGAAGTTGTCGGCGCGCTAGTGGGGAGGAGGTATTTGTGGTTACAATGTGTCTGACACATGCGCTACATATACAGATCCAAGTGCTAATTGACAAATGCAACTCAGCGGTCTGGTGATGAACTGCTGACTCCAGAGGGAAAATGTCTTTGTGGAGGCACGCGTGTGCCCTGTGTTACCCCTTAAAATAGGCAAATTTCAGCAATAAAAAAAATAATTCAAGTATTTTGACAAAAGCATGACACTGACATGTTATTAAGACACCTAGGAACTGTTTTAAACTGTGAAAGAAGAGTATAATACACCTCCTTTAAAGGGCACGTAATGGACATTTTACCTTTTAACATATATGTACAAATACTTGGGTCTCAATAATGCCTGTTCACCCAACAAGTGTGAAATAAAATTTTAAAAAACTGGTAAATTGTGTTAGCTGCCTAGTTCCATAGTTCTGAATTTGGCAAAATCACATACATGCTGTGAAGTATGTAATGAGTATAATCTGTTTGGTAAAATTAAAATTACTAATGCAAAAGTGATACAAGTGTTTACACGTGCCTATATTTGCCTCATGTGCCTAACCCTATTTCAACAGCAGGCTCTAATGATTAGTTAGATAGGTAGATCGAGAGATAGATAGATTTAGCTCCCTAGTATCTAACTTTTTCGTTGGTATTCTTTTTTAAATGTTTTTAAAATAGTACATTTTAGGTTCACCTTTTCTCTGTCCTCCCAACTCTCCCCCTTTCAAAGCAAACTGGGAAAGTCCGAGAGCTTGATTTTATTTGAGGGATGTTTTTTTTTTTGTTTTTTTGTTTAACTGGGCGAATGGTGGTTTGTTTATATGTGCCCTGTGATTGGCTGGCAACCAGTTCAGGGTGTACCCCGCCTCCTGCCCGATGATAGCTGGGATAGGCTCCAGCACTCCCTCGACCCTTGTGAGGATAAGCGGCTCAGAAAATGGATGGATGGAAAAAGGGTTCCTCTTAAGGATAGTTAGAGTTCTCTAAAGTTCTTCTTGAACTAACTGATGTGCAATATAAATGTTGTTGGATTTCTTTTGTAAAAGAATTGACACATTTTTCTCTGTCCATTCCTGTATGCAGGGTAGCCAACCTCTACTTTCTTTTCTTGATTTTGCTGAACTGGGTGCCAGTGGTTGGAGCCTTTCAGAAGGAAATTACAGTGATTCCTTTACTCATGGTGCTCACTGTCATCGCCATCAAAGACGCCGTGGAAGACTACAGACGCTATCTCTTTGACCAAAAAATCAACAACAGTGTAGTACAAGTGTATTGTGGGTAAGTGATTCTCTGATACTCGTTTGGGAGGGTGTTGGATTTATCTTACCCAACATTATAAAAAATAGACACAAAAGGAATGAAGACGCTGGTTTCTTTTTCTCATGAGGAGGGCGTATGGGAGATTGTTCAGATTACAGCCTCTAAACACGCTCTCAACAATCTCTCCCGTCGCTCCTGTATTTATTTGAAATAGGGAGGTTTCTAAGTTTACAAGACATAACGTACTAAGCTACAAGACACAACACACTAAGGGTAGGGTTTCAAGGTGAAAACATGGGACCAACACCTGCCACGTCCCGGCCACGTCCTTCTCTCTGATGATTCCTGCTGAGTCATCTTCTTGAAGGCGAGACATTTCCCTTTCTCAAAATCGTCCATAATACTAATGCAAGCTAAGCAAATAAATGATAACTTCTACAATATATTTAACATTTCCCTCCTGTTTATCATGTATTTGCACAAATTCTCATATCATTTTACAGTCACTTCATTTCGATTTTTTAACTGTAGAATCATTTTTATGAAACAAATACATTTACACTCAGAGTAAACTTGTCATACATGAATGTTGTAGTTTAAACATCGTAATCATCTGGATCAGGAAACAAATCAGGTAAAACAACATCATCATCATCATCATCGTCATCATTATCAACCTCCAATAAAGGATACATCTGCTCCATACGGTTCCATGTGGGGGTAATTGCTGTGGTAATTAATCTACTGATTAAAGCCCGAATGCATGGGATACAACATCCACACCATGTCAGAATGGCTGCAAAAACAGCAATTGATATCAATATTGGTGAAATTAGGGTTTTGTATTTACCAAAAACGTCCATCCAGCTGTCCCACAAGGAGTGTTGCTTGAGGTCCGTAGACCATCGATGGCTCTGGTCAAGCTGCCATCTGAAGCAGTATTGTTTGTTCTCCAAACATACCGCAAACACCTCCCTCTCTTGCGAGGAGCATGTCGACAGCTATGTGGTTTTGGAACGTCCTTGAGCTGCTCGTGCACAGCTTCCAACCCACTCTGAGTCCAATTTCCTAATCTCTGTACATTGAAGTGGATATAGTTTATCCCATCAACATTTTTATTAATCGTACACCAACAGCATATGAAGTATTCAAATCCTCCTGCAACTTGGTCAGCTAATTTGTATTGATTAGGAACCCCACGAGGAACACCTATGGCGTCGATGTATGTTTTATGTTGGATAATTTTGCCTCTGCCAGGATAAATCTCTTTTTTGTCTATGTTCTAGATTGGACAAAACATTGGTGCCCTTTCCATTAAATCTTGAACAGGCATAGGGTATACTGACACATGCAATATCAAAGTGATAATAGCTCACAATCCAGATATATCTTTAGGTAATCTATCAAACAGTCTATCATCTCCGCACCACCACCAGATGTCGCTCCGTGATACTGGCATAAACTGTGGTCCGACTTTTAAGGTTACTTTGCACTGTGTGTCGTTCAGTGGTCCTAATTTTTTGCCTTTACTAATCATGTTTATACAAGTGAAATTATTTGGTGCTACTAAAGTAGAAAACATTGGTTTGTGTTTATCTGCTTTTGTTACGGGATATATAGGATCCCATGATTTACACCTCTCAGTTGGTACAGTAGCGTTCATTAATGGAATAATACAATCTTGTGATAATTGTGCTGGAACTATGCGCAACAAAGGCCTGGGACCCATGCAAACAACACGATCTTTTCTCGCTACATTTGCTGCTTGTTCCATCAATAGTAACGAATTGTTATTTTATCCTGAAACTCCTGTGACAACAAGGAACCAATCATCAGTAGTTATGTTGTTAACCATTAAAATTTGTCCACCTTTCTTTGAAGTTTTCAATGGCATTTCTGGTTTAACACGGTTCCTATAACACAATGCTACTTGGAAGTGGGGATCTTTTCCGCCAGAATAGGCCCACAAGCTCACCATCAAACACACTGGGTGACTTGATTTGTATTTCAATATTAAACTATGGGCCGTTTTGCTTATGTTAAACTTCTTTCTATGTTCTTTTGCTATTTTTTGTGACCAACTGGACCAATCATAACCTGTTTCACCAATGAGGTGTTACCATCCAAAACCTATAGTTGCATACCAGTCATATCCAAATCCCCAATTCTGCCCATTCTCTTGAGCATCATTGGTGAGAGCCGCATATGGAATTATGATTAAAGCAGTTTGATTTTGGGGGCACAAAATATTAAACCGTTTTGCCGCGTTTGGAGGCCATGCCCACAGTTTTGGTCATCAGCTGTACTCCTTTTGATACGAGTTAATGATTCAAAATTTTTTTATTATTGGGTTTGTCATATTGGTCCAGTTGGTAGGTGATTTTCTATCTAAAAAATTGGTTTTATCATTTAGGGTGGGACGTCCCATGTACCACATAAACAAAACCAACACCATCGTAGCCAAAGTTGCTACGTAACAACTTATCGAATCTCATAACCAACGTGGGTGTGCCTTTCTGCTGAGTTCTCACTAAAAGGGTTGGTGTCTTTTTTCTTCACTGACCAGCAAGCATTTTCAGAATCTACACATCTGCTCCCGCTCCGCTATCAGACTTTTGCTCACCTTCCCTATTTGAGTACTCAGCTGAAATGACTCTTTTACAGTGTGTTAAATGAACCCACGTGTTTCTTTCTGCTATTTTTTAGGGCCGTAGAGTGTCAATCTATCTGTGCCACCATCCCTCCGGTTGAGACATGTGACACAGCATGGCTCAATATAGCAGCCCATTTGAATAGGTTTTTTATTTTTATTTTTTTTTTCTCTGTGCTAATGTAAATTTCATTTTGTAGTTTTGCACTTTGTTTTTTCCCAATAATTGCGTTCTTGTTGTGGAATACTCATACTGGCTATCAGTATAGATTGTACCATCTTTATTTATCATTAGTTTGCATGCCTCGGTTAATGCTACTAATTCAGCAGCTTGTTCAGCCAATTCCTGACAATCATGCTGCGTGCCTTCATCAAGTAAGGGTATTAGTGTGGCTGGATTTAAGGTTGTGCATCGCTCAACAGTCAAATGTGGTTGTGACAGCAAGATGGCCATGCAAGATAAATGTCTTGCAGGTGATAAAAACGCCATATTCGTTTGCAATAGGAGACCAGACACTGTATGTGGGACCTTAAGAGTTAATGGATGAAATAACACAACTGTGGAACTGCTCTCTACTGCCGTCAAGGCTGCCACAACTGCTCTGACACAATGTGGTAATGCACACGTCACGCTGTCCAATTTAGTAAAAAAATAAGCCCATGGTCTTAGCTTATCACCGTATTGTTGTGTAAGTACGGAGGTCATGTAATAGCTTTTACAATCTACCATTTGAATGAATGTTTTATCATTAAATTTGGAAGGCCTAGCGCAGCACTGGACACCAAATGTTGTTTAATGTCACAGAAGGCCTTTTCTGCCTCTGTATTCCATTAAACAGGTTATGTCATTTTTAGGTTGTCTTCATACATTAATTTTGACAATGGTGCAACAATTTCTGCATGGTTTGGAATCCATGCTCTACAATAATTTGTCAGACCTAAAAATGATTATTATATGTTTCTTCGTCTGTGGTTTAGGATTTTTTAAGACTATAGCTTTCCTGTCTTCTAATATAGTCCTTCCTCCTATACTTAAATTATGGCCTATATATTTGACTTGTCTTTTACACCATTGCAATTTATTTTTGTTAACTTTATGTCCCTCTTCTGCTAGATGATGCAGTAAGGCCAATGAATCTTTGCATGTCTCTCCATCTGGAGATGCCAGAAGAAATGCGTGTTGTCATAACTTGTGAATAAATGGTTGGACTTTCACAGTAACCTTGCGGTAATCGAGTAAATGTATATTTTTTTTCCTCAAATGTGAATGCAAACAAAAATTTACTGTTCTTTTCTATTGGTACAGAAACGAATGCATTACTTATGTCCACTACTGTAAACACAGTAGTGTCTGGTCTTAATGAATTTAACAATGTGTGTGGATCTGGTACGCATGCTGCTCTCTGTATTACTGCAGTATTTACTGCCTGTAAGTCTCCAACCCACTGAAGGTGGGGCCTTTTTTACAGGGACAAATGGGTGTGTTACATGGTGATTCTGGACACTCCACTATAACTCCTGCCTTAATTAGTGCTTCAATTACCGGTTTGATTCCTTCATGTGCATCTGGTTTTAATGGATATTGACGAATCCCTGGTCTATATTCTGTTTTAGGTCTAATTTGTACTGGTAAAGCCCCTTTAATAAGGCCTACATCAAATGGTCCTGTGGACCATAATTTTTTTGGAACTTTTTTTAAAAATATTTCTTCATCAATTTCAGTGAGGATCATTTGGTCTAATCAAACAGGATGCATGTGTTTCCCTTCATCACCACGTATTGTCCAAAACATCGCCTTCCTAATTAGACCAGTTGACGCACTATATAATTAACCTACCATGTATGAGTTATATGCAGCTCATCACCTTTTTTATTATCTTCTACTTCTGTGATAAGCTGCAAGGCTGCAACAGGGCTTTTCCAATGTTTAACGGTGGTTTGTCTGGGATATCGATTGTGTAATAGAATGTAATTTCTCTGCTTTCCAGTGTCACATAGAGGTCCTCTCTTTTTAATTCATGTTTTCGTTTCACTACAATATTTCCATTTAATGATGGAATGAGTACAAGTCCTAGTTGGAATAAGACATCTCTTCCCAACAAATTCACAGGGCACTCCGGGACTACGAAAATGGGCATTCTACAAGTTCTCCCCTGTGGGTCTCTAATCCACACAGGCTCAAGTTCCATGGCAAAAGTAATTTGCCCATTTGCAGATCTAACTATTGCCTTATGTCCCGATAGTTTGGAACCTGGAATCTTTTCCCGACATGCAGTCCTACATGCTCCTGTATCGCAAAGAAATTTAATTTCTTTCCCATTTACTGACAAGGTTATTTCAGGTTTTTCAGTGTCCAAACTCAGAATGTCCTGTAAATTGAAATCCACTTCCTCATTCTCTGTAATGATTACACAAGAGGATTTGTTGAGTTGGGAAGCAGGCTGGCTTAGTCATGCGGTAGTTTGTCCATATTCTCTTTTATTTTATATAATTTGATTCCTGCAACGCGGCTATTTTTTGTGTATTTAACCAACCATTAAAGCCGTGTTCAGTTATCCCTGTCTCTAAATATAAAATTTTATCAGGATCCTGTTTTTTTTTTATTTTATTTTTTTTAAAATTTAATTTAATGAACTTCCAACCTTTACACTGCAGTGTATCCCTGTTTTTTTATTTTACTACTTCCTTTCCCCATTTGAAAGAATTTGGTTTAGTGTAATACTACCTAGAGTAGTCTAGAACACTGTTTCTTTTCAGTAGGACGGTGATTCAAATTTACTTTCTGTGGTAATTCTCACTTCAACTCTTTCGAGTGGAGAATTCTTGCCTTTGCATCCACAAAAGTCCACCGTTTACTTTCCCACTGTTTTGGTATGGAATGAAAAACCTAGTGGTTTCCCATTTCCCATTTACACTCTCATTCAAACAGTTTTCATTCACACTGGCTCGTCAGAGGACTCCGCCGTCCTATACGGAATTTAACTACGTCTGTCAACAGCTCGTTAGAGGACTCCGCCGTCCTATACGGAATTTAACTACGACGCCACGAAACTTTCCTAGTTTCTTTATTTTACCCGCCATTGACTAGTATTCACAGGGTTTATTAAACACGGAATTTAAGTACGTACAGGACTCCGCCGTCCTCGCGGAATTTGTCGGACTCCGCCGTCCTTTTTCCTAAAAAAATTTAAAATTTAATTCACCAAAATCGTCTTCAATCCTGTGGATTGTCGTCAACCTTCAGATCCCAGTTGAGGAGAACGAAGACCAGTCCCGTAAAGGGTCTTACATGCCGTGGCCACGGTCTCTTAACTGGAAGTCAGCTCCACAGCTGGAATCCTCGGGTGTGTTGACATCCGGCTCGAAGGACCAATTTAATGTTGGATTTATCTTACCCAACATTATAAAAAATAGACACAAAAGGAATGAAGACGCTGGTTTCTTTTTCTCATGAGGAGGGCGTACGGGAGATTGTTCAGATTACAGCCTCTCAACATGCTCTCAACAATCTCTCCCGTCGCTCCTGTATTTATTTGAAATAGGGAGGTTTCTAAGTTTACAAGACATAACGTACTAAGCTACAAGACACAACACACTAAGGGTAGCGTTTCAAGGTGAAAACATGGGACCAACACCTGCCACGTCCCGGCCACGTCCTTCTCTCTGATGATTCCTGCTGAGTCATCTTCTTGAAGGCGAGACATCTCCCTTTCTCAAAATCGTCCATAATACTAATGCAAGCTAAGCAAATAAATGATAACTTCCACAATATATTTAACAGAGGGTTACTTAAAAAATTTATTCCGATACAGTTACTAGTTACATGTTAAAAAATAGTCAGTACCGTAACTTGATTACTTTCAATTACTTTTGGATTACTCCAACACCAAATATGACAAAAGAAATTCAATATTACTAAAATATATATTGATATATATCTTCTGTCTTCTTCTGTTAATATGGATTTTTGTGACATGCGGGAGTGGGAGGAACGCGTAACACATCCAAATCCATAACCTCAGAACTCTGAGACAGATGTGCTTACCTCTTTTACACCGTGCTGCCTAGTGTCATAACAGTTTTTAAAATCTATCCACAACTCAGGGTGTGTGATATATAGAGTGAAATGGAAAAAAGATAAACATACTTATACTGACTCCCAATGTTTAATAAATATGGAATCTGATTGAGTTTCATGTTTTTTTCTGTAACTGTAATGGAATAGTTACCTTTTTTTGTATTCTGATTACATCATCCCGTTACATGTATTCTGTTACTCCCCAAGCCTGCTCATTTTCAGTGAAAAGTACAGTATGTGTGTAGCTATATATCACTTGATTTCAGCAAAATTGGTTGAATAATGAATGTGTCACAATACTCTATTTCTGTCTCAAATAGCTAATTTAGAGAATTGTGTATAACATTTTAAGATGAATCAAACATACGGTCAAATTTGATTTGGGAACTACAATATAGTCGCTTATTTGTATTTATCACTTCAGATATCTGATACCTCACTGAAAAACAAACAGATTGGTAGTGGCCTTGTTAATGGTTAAAGAGAAAATCTTAAAACTAATCAATGAAGTCTTCCAGCACAGGCCAATTTCAGGATTTCCGTAACTCACTAGGGGCACGATAACAAAGTTATTAGCAAATGTAACTATGTGTTGCCCTTTTGCAAGATTTCTTCAAATAAATCTATTTAAATCCTTTTGGGCATTTTGTGGACTGAATGAATTGAGCTGGGTCACACAACCTGATAAAATAAGGCCTAATGATGAGACAGTCATCAAGAGGTTAAATAACCATTTTATGGAAATTTTCGCGGCACGGTGGTCGACTGGTTAGAGCGTCTGCCTCACAGTTCTGAGGACCGGAGTTCAATCCCCGGCCCCGACTGTGTGGAGTTTGCATGTTCTCCCCGTGCCTGCATGGGTTTTCTCCAGGCACTCCGGTTTCCTCCCACATCCCAAAAACATGCATGGTAGGTTAATTGACAACTCTAAATTGCCCATAGGTGTGAATGTGAGTGCGAATGGTTGTTAGTTTGTATGTGCCCTGCGATTGGCTGGCAACCAGTTTAGGGTGTGCCCCGCCTCCTGCCCGATGATAGCTGGGATAGGCTCCAGCAGGCCCGCGACCCTAGTGAGGAGAAGCGGCTCAGAAAACGGATGGAAATTTTTACGAGCAAAAATAATAATTTGATTACGCTCCCTTACTATGTAATCAAATGAAGCAAATCTACTGTCCACAAACAGATGTCTTTTGTGGCCCAGATATGAAAAGCTGTGTCTCTTAATGACGGTTTAAATCAGGGGTGTCCAAACTTTTTTTTAATCCAAGGACCGCATACATAAAAATCAAAGGATACAAGGGCCAATTTTAAATTCTTAAAATTGTATTTATTAAACACGCTAAAGCCATGCGTTATTCACCTTAACACTGTAAACCACTACTGATGACATAGAACACTTGTCCTATTTTTAATCACAACTTCGAAATTTCTTTATAGAGCAAGTTGGAAAGTTGTTACTCTGACAAAATTTCCCAAATTTATAGTTGACAAACCCCCTTTAATAACATCAAGTGAGTAAAATTATTTTTCAAATCCATATGATAATCCCGTATTATATATATTTTTCTATTAATTTCTATGGTTCTGCCAAATGTGTAAAATAGTCGATTACATTTTTGTTTTGACCTGCCGCTGGCCTGGTCCCTTGTGATGTTACTCTGACCCACCGTGATGGCTCATATTTTTCGTTGCTTCCAACGGTAATTTCATGAATGTTATCAACTACAAATGCCTCTTAACTGTATATTTATACGTTTATGTTTGGGCTGCACAATTACTCAAATTTTAATCGTGATCACGAGTTTGGCTACCACGATTAAATTAACCTGCTCATTGGAGATTTTTATTTAAGATGCGCTGCTGCATGTGAAGCACTTTCTCACACGTTCATTAAGCTGCCTTAACAACAAACGAGCGGCGCCAAGTGCACCCTGCAGCGGGAGCCTCAGTCTCTCGGTGGAATGACGAGAGCGAGTCATGCTGAGAGAAGAAAGTAGACAAAAAATTGGAAATAAGGATCATCATGGTGAGACGAGACGCTAGTGCCTCGAAAAGGGATCGACATCCATTTTCTGGACGTTTCGATTCAGGGAACGTGACATTAAACAGGAGTCATATGTAAAAACTACAGCAGAGTTGTTCCCCCGCAAGGTAACAACTCTTCTGTTCAACTATATGGATAAATGGCAGAAAACATTCCCAGGTCAAAGTACTGGGAAAGAAATATGTAATCCGCTTGCACAATTATTGCTCAGCTGTATGAACAATGACTTCGTCCCTTAAAGCCGATTCTACGTTAAATTGAAGCACTTTTTCCGTGGCCCCCAAACACCCAATACAGTACAAAATTATTGTACACATTAAAAAGCTTGAAAATGCTTGGTAAGTTTCGAAATTTATCCAAACTTACCTCGCTGGTGCTTGGGAGGGGAAATAATGTCGTGGAGCAGGTAAGCCTTTGTTACGATTGAATGCCATAAAGAAGAGCGTGACAAAAAAACAACTGTATACGGTACCAAAATCAGTATAGAATATTCGACAGACCAAACACGACTAGCGCTCCAGCAACAGCCGTAGATATGAATAGGTGAATTCCCCTTTCGAGCTGCCTGCCTCCGGCGACGCTAAGCTAATGTCCATGCATTGCCTTTGATGGGAACTTTGACCCTGTCAACTTGGCCACCACCTTGGTACATCTGTTAGTTGGTTCTAGTTTTCATATCTTCATATTTTCATAGGCTCTGAGACCTATGCACAGAGTAAAACCTCTTGTCATCCAGTTTCTTTGGAGGTGACAGACAAGGAAAACCAGCACACATGCTACACAGGGCAATATAACGAGGCCAGGAAAATTAAGGTTGGGGGCCGTCTTCAATATTATTTTTAGTACATGCCGAGGGCTGCAAAAAGATGGACAGCGTGCCGCAAATGGTCCGTGGGACGTAGTTTGGACACCCCTGATTTAAAGAGATGATCAGAAGCAAAACTGACTCCAAAGCTTGATTATGTCTAAAATGTTTGGAAAATTTAGTCCCTTTATTTTCACAATAGGATTATTATATGAAGCTACTTCCAAGGGTAGAGAAGCACACAGCAATGAAGCCAGAAAAGTTGAAATGCAAGATTATTGTACCAATAATACCCAGTTTGGGCCAATTCCATTCAAAGAGTTTCTGTACCAAACAGGCAATTTGTATATATTTGCTGCCAAATCGTCGTCTTGGAAGGGCCAGCCCACCATTCATCGTTTCGTTACCTTTTGGTTTAGCATTATTTGACAGTGCCATGATTTGAAAAAGTAAGCAACTACAAATAAAGTACTAATAACCTTGTCCAAACATGGACAATTTACTTATTGGGTAAAATGTAAAACATAAGTTTATGTTGACTAAATTTGCCGTGAATGTGGGGGGGCTCAGTTAACTGCACCTACAGCGCTCCGAGGCCCAACTGGAAGCCCCAGGCCCAGTGATTGGGTTGCCGTGGCTCAATAGGTAGAGCGGGTCGTCCAGTGAGGGTAGCTGGTTCGAATCCCCGCTCCGACTGTCTGTATGTCGAAGTGTCCTTGGGCAAGACACTGAACCCTAATTTGCTCCAAGTGGGCCCGGCAGCGCCTTGCATGGCAGCAGCCGCTCATTGGTGTGTGAATGGGTGAATGGGAGTCTTTGTAAAGCACTTTGGGCACTATGATAGTGGCAATAAAGCGCTATATAAGTGCAGTCCATTTACCATTTATTTAAAGATGCAAAACCAGCCATTCCAATTCATCTCAGCTTTGATAAATCACATTGTGTGTGCTAAATTAATCTATTTGTATATATTTCTCCTACAACGCACAAAATGAACTGAGAGGCAATAGTGCCCTTTTGACATTGGTGCACCCATTGAGTAGTAGCTCAAAGTATAAAAGGACGTCTTTTTTTTTTAAATCCCTTTTTCATTTTCCTGTGATTGTTTCTGAGATGTCGCTTTCAAACATTTACGTCAACAGTAAACCTTGGTGTAAATGATTGTTTGGTCATCTTAAAAGGAAGTGCAGCTAGATTGCCCAGAATGTAAACACAGGAACTGTTAAAACTATGAAGCAGCATATCCACAGAGGAGATAGGAACTGTCATCTTCCTGTTGCTTTTCACAGTGGTCTAGCCTTGACAAGGATGGGACAGAAAGTGCATTTCAAGATTGAGCGAGAGCGAGTTATAGTCTGTGTCACTCAGCTATAATCCTCCTTTTCGTTAACCCGAATAAGCAATCCGTCTTCCTGTGAGTTGTAAAATGTGAACTTTGGTTTTGTTTGCACAGTGTGTACCTTTTTAAAGGTGTGGCAAAGATCTCTGTCCTCTGTGAGTTGACTATTTACTTAGTATCCCCACCTGGATGGTTCAGTTTCAGGATCGTTAGTTATTGCAAGAGAAATAATTGTTGTTGTTTTTTTAAATTAGAATCGCTTCAAGAAAACCTTGAGAAGGCAAACCATATAAAGAGAAACTGATCTGAATCAACTGGTGGACAGCAGTAGACTCATGTATAGCTTGGAGCTTTTCTCTCATATTTGGGCTGTAAAGGAACCTCAGCAGAAAAAGAGAATAGTCGTATCGTCCTCCACACAGGATAATGAATCGTCTCAACAATTGGAGTTATACAAAAGCAACAAGATCAAGACCACAAAATATTCAATCTTCTCTTTCTTGCCCAAGAATCTGTTTGAGCAGCTACATCGGTTTGCCAATGTCTACTTCATCTTCTTGGCTGCTCTCAATTTTGTACCGGTAATTGAAGCTTTCCAGCCAGAAATTGCTGTGTTCCCGATCCTTTTGGTCCTCTCTGTGACAGCCATCAAAGATATCTGGGAGGACTACTGCAGGTTTAGATTGGATAATTTGGTTAACAAAACTGTCTGTCGTGTTTACAGCAGGTTGGTGTCTTTATCCAGTTGTGTTATTATAGTTTGAAAACATGTACAGGTTTATATAATTTAACAATTAATAGTATGGTGCTTTACTTCCATTTAAATGTATTTGTCTTTTTAGCTAACTCTTAACAAAAAAATGAGAAGAGATCAGTACCTCAGTTCGATAACATACAGTCCCCTGCAAAAGTATTGGAACGGCAAGGTCAATTCCTTCAAACAAAAGATGCTCTGTCCTGAGTTGTTTAACACATCTAGATGTAAATACCATGAAATAAAAGCTGGAATTCTGAACATATGTCTCATATTCATTTTTTGATCTGAAACCCAAATGTCTTCAGAATGCAACAACAAAAAAAAGGAATTCACCTTGCCGTTCCAATACATTTGGAGGGGACTGTACAAAAAAAGTAAAACTAGGATTAAACCCTAAAAGTATGGCTAAAGTGGAGTTATGGATTGTGTTCAAGAATCTTTTCATTTATATACTGATGGAAAATATTTCCTTTCCCTCTGTTATTGATCATGTGCGAGGGTTTAAATGCTGCTGTTAAATGGGACTACTATAGTTAAACATGTAAATGACACTTTCACAAAAAAAACAACTGGTCTGATTGTATTGGAGGGGTGAACATGCTCTGTCAATACTTGCCAATAAATGGTGTTGTTTGCGCTTTTGATTTGGGGTACATTAGATTGCCTGATTTTCTAGTCATTTTACATAGCATATTTATGTTAATATTATGTAGATATCCATCCATTTTCTGAGCCGCTTCTCCTCACTAGGGTTGCGGGCGTGCTGGAGCCTATCCCAGCTATAATCGGGCAGGAGGCGTGGTACACCCTGAACTGGTTGCCAGCCAATCGCAGGGCACATACAAACAAACAACCATTCGCACTCACATTCACACCTACGGGCAATTTAGAGTCTCCAATTAATGCATGTTTTTGGGATGTGGGAGGAAACCGGAGTGCCTGGAGAAAACCCACGCAGGCACGGGGAGAACATGCAAACTCCACACAGGCGGGGCCGGGGATTGAACCCTGGTCCTCAGAACTGTGAGGCTGACGCTCTAACCAGTCTCCCACCGTGCCGCTATTATGTAGATATTAATATAAATATTTATTCTTCTTTTAACAGCAAGCAGAAAGCCTACATTGATAGACGCTGGAAAGATGTTCAAGTTGGAGACTTTGTTCGCCTATCCTGCAATGATATCATCCCTGCTGATATTTTGCTCCTGTATTCCTCTGATCCTCATGGCATATGTTACATTGAGACTTCCAACCTGGATGGGGAGACCAACCTGAAACAGAGAAAAATGGTTTCAGGTCTTCCACTGCAGGTAGGGGAAATAGGGACTTTGTCATTTCATTGGAGCCAAAAGTCTTTTTACATTGTATATGTAGTCGGATTAAAAAAAGAAAAAACATAGAGACTGAATGATGGTAGGAAGGAATCAAAAGTTTAGGTTATTTTCATTGAGCTCTATTAAGGTGTTATCAGGTAATAACACCAGTGTATTATTTTGAAAAACACTGTTACATTTTGGAACCCATATAATAAACACTTTAGAATTGATACTATAACTTTTTCTAATCACCGGATTAAGACCAGTAGAATAGTCATCTTTATTATAGAACATGTTGACAACAACCACAGCTGTAACAAAGTGCTGTACATAAGCTTGAACATAAAACATAAACTACAAAAACAAAATATTAAAATAATAAATAAATAAAATATTATTCTCAAATATACAAGAGCTCCCTTCACATTGACATTTGGCATACATACAGAATACTACCCATCCACATGAAAACTGCTAAATAATGTACACAAAAGTACATTACACTTACTGTACCTGTTAGATACAGGTTGAGAGTCCATTTTTTTGTATGCACATTCATTGTTTGTTTGCAGTTTGGATATATATTTTTTTTATTTTTTCCCCCAAGGGAGTGGAATTTAACCCTGAGATCTTCCACAGTCATATTGAGTGTGAGAATCCCAACAATGACCTTGGCACGTTTCGAGGTTTTATGTAAGTACCGAAAGGATGTCTGTATTAATGATTTTTACATTTTTACAAACCCCAATTCCAATGAAATTGGGACATGTAAAATGTAAATAAAAACAAAATACAATGATTTGCAAATCCTTCTCAACCTATATTCAATTGAATACAATACAAAGATATTTACTGTTCAAACTGATAAACTTTGTTTTTTGTAAATATTCACTCATTTTGAATTTGATGCCTGTAACACATTCCAAAACAGCTGAGACAGGTGCATGTTTATCACTGTGTTACATTACCTTTCCTTTTAAAAACATTCAATAAGTGTTTGGGAACTGACGACACTAATTGTTGAAGCTGTGTAGGCGAATTTCTTTCCCATTCTTGCTTGATGTACAACCTCAGTTGCTCAACAGTCCGGGGTCTTCGTTATCGTATTTTTTGCTTCATAATGCGTGACACATTTTCAATGGGAGGCAGGTCTGGACTTCGGGCAGGCCAGTCTAGCTCTTTTATCACGAAGCTACAATGTTGTAACACATGCAGAATGTGGCTTTGGATTATCTTGCTGAAATAAGCAGGAACGTCCCTGAAAAAGGCGTTGCATGGTAGTTTTAACTTGCATTTGTAGATTTAGCGATGAACTGTTGAGGGCAGTTTTTAAAGGTCCCACATTTTGGCTACTTAGACCTCCATAGAGTGATTTCCTAACATGGACTTAGTATAAAATTGTCAGTTTAATTTAAAAAAAACACCTTGACCCACGACTGTCCAGAAAGGGTCCCTCTGACAGCTACTTCTGTTTGACCAAGTTTTGTATTCGCTTTGCCCTTGTTCCTCTGATTGGTTGCCTCCATGAAGTAGACCCACTTGTGAGCGCACACTTGTTTGTTAAGTTGACAGCGCTGGTTCGGGAGCAGAGATGTAGGCGGAGATCTTTGTTAGATAAGCTCGAGAAATTCGAATCACCTGATTTCAGGCCTCTCCGAGGAAAAACGTCTGGAACTCAGGAATGCTTGGACGATTTTAATTTATATTTCACGTTTACTGAGGTACCACAGAGCCAATATTATTTCCCAAATACTAGAAAAAAATTGTATTGGTAAAATATGGCAGCTTTAATGAAACGCCGCCCGAGAGATCGAAGGTCACGGGCATTCAGTGTTGGTTTTCGGCCTTGCCACTTACGTGCAGATATTTCTCCAGATTCTCGGAATCTTTTGACGATATGCTGGACTGTAGATGATGTAATCCCTAAATTCCTTGCAATTGTGCATTGAGAAACGTTCTTAAACTGTTAGACTATTTGCTCACGCAGTTGTTCGAAAAGTGGTGAACATCCTGTCTTGTAAACATCTGAGACTTTCGGGGATGCTCCTTTTATACCCAATCATGACTCTCACCCGTTTCTAATTAATCTGTCACCTTTGGAATGTTCCAAATGTGTTTTTTGAGCATTCCTCAACTTTCCCAGTCTTTTGTTGCTCCTGTCCCAGCTTTTTTGGAACATGTTACAGCCATCAAATTCAAAATGAGAGAATATTTGCAAAAAACAATAATGTTCATCAGTTTCAACATTAAATGTCAGTGTAGTGTATTCAATTGAATATAGGTTGAAAACTATTTGCAAATCGTATTCTGTTTTTATTTGTATATTATACATCACAACTTCATTGGAATTGGGTTTGTACTTAATTTGTTTGCATGAAACTGATGTGTTTGTGTATCTCAGGGTGCACTCTAGTGGGGCTCGTGCTGGACTTGACAATAACAACCTCCTGCTGAGAAGTTGCACCATTCGTAATACGGAGACTGTGGTTGGCATCGTGGTCTATGCTGGTAAGACCACAGCTGGTTTTCAATACTAAAAAAACCTTGACTAGTAGTGTATATTGGCGTTTGGATAAAACGTAATTTATTTAAGAAATACATTTGTCGAAGCAGCGACGCCTGCGTTGCTTCCGGTTTAGCGTGATTTGACGCTTAACGTTATAAATCAAGCTATTTTGTCTCGTAGAGGGCACCGCGTCACTTTTTTTTTTGTCATATAAAATTGAGGAAAAAGTCACGACAAACCTTTCATCAGTCTCATAATCTATCCATCCATCCATCCATTTTCTGAGCCGCTTCTCCTCACTCGGGTCGCGGGCGTGCTGGAGCCTATCCCAGCTGTCATCGGGCAGGAGGCGGGGTACACCCTGAACTGGTTGCCAGCCAATCGCAGGGCACATAGAAACAAACAACCATTCGCACTCACAGTCATGCCTACGGGCAATTTAGAGTCTCCAATTAATGCATGTTTTTGGGATGTGGGAGGAAACCGGAGTGCCCGGAGAAAACCCACGCAGGCACGGGGAGAACATGCAAACTCCACACAGGCGGGGCCGGGGATTGAACCCGGGTCCTCAGAACTGTGAGGCTGACGCTCTAACCAGTCGGTCACCGTGCCACGTCTCATAATCTAAAGGTTGCTAAATTTTTTGAATATAGAATACTATATATATTTTATAGAATATTTAATGACATCTACAAGGGATCTATAGGGACACACACAGAGTCTAACTCCAGGAAGAAAATCACACTAATGGTAACGAAAAGGGAAGATAGGACCGTGTTGCTGGACAAACAGTTCTCAAAGTCTCGCAACTGCACCTGTAAAGTTGACACACTGACACAGACATCAAGGCATACATTTGGAATATTTCTGCAGAGTTCGTGAAATAGCAAAACGGACATTTTATCTTCAGTTAAAAACAACCCTGAATGGAAGTCCACGGGTTGCAGTACTCTCAAACACCAGTGGGTGGCACCTTGCATGCATGTTTGAATATTAAGCAAATAGTTAATTGCCGTATTTGCATTCCGTTGTCGATCTGTCCCAGCTTGATCTTCTCAGATAGAGGATCCCCAACCTTTTGGCTGCTGTCAGTTAAAACGAAGAAAGGGACTCTTTGATTACTGTAAACCAAGATTTCAAGGGGACCTGCTAATTAATTTAGGGTCTACTTGACGTACGCCAGGCCCTGCGATTGGGTGGTGACCAGTTCAGGGTGTACCCCGCCTCTCGCCCGAAGATAGCTGGGATAAGCTCCAGCATGCCCGCAACCCAAGTGAGGATAAGCCGTACAGAAAATGGATGAATGGATCAATTTCAGGGGTATCGTTTGATGTGCGTCCGAGACGCACAAAAATGAACAGGGACGCAAAAACCATTGCAAACATTGCTTACCTACGTATGTGTGCAAGGCTCGAATTAAGCGGTCTCTGATCGCAGTTTGCGGGTCAAAATTTGCATTTTGCTCTTATTCCGCTCTTATTCACCTACTTGACTCAAGGTTTTGCCTCTTACAGGTAATCCGATTGGCCATATGTCACACAGTGACTACACTGAGCAAAAAGCACACTGTATGTACCGTCATAGTTGCGTTATAATGTCCTTGTCACGGTAAAATAAGAATCGCTGAGACAGCACCGCACCAACCCCCGCCTCTGATGCATCAACCTCAACTATGAACTGCCTCTGTGGATCCAGATGAACGAGGATAGGAGCTGAGGGAAAAAGTTTCTTTAGCTCACAGAAGGCCATGTCGGCCTTTTCAGATCATTGGGAGAACGTTAGGGTTGATGTGAGCGCATTGAGGGGTGCTGCCACCCGATTGTAGTTCCGAATGAAACGTTGGTAGAAGTTGTCGAAGCCAAGGAATCGCTCCAGCTCCTTTCTTGTGGATGGCGTCAGCCACTCAGTGACTGCAGCTACCTTGGCTGGGTCCATTTGAAGCTGCCCCTCAGCAATGACGTAACCCAAAAAGGTGGTCTTTGGAACATGGAAGTAACACTTTTCTGCTTTAACAAAGAGCTTGTTCTCAAGGAGTCTCTGAAGTACTTGTCGAACATGTCGTTCGTGATCTGCGACGGAACGGGAGAAAACCAGGATGTCATCCAGGTACACAAAAACACATTTTCTGATCATGTCACACAGTACGCCATTGACTAGTGCCTGGAAGACAGCAGGGGCATTGGTCAGGCCAATGGGTGTTAAATGCTGTCTTCCACTCGTCTCCCTCCCGAATGCGGACAAGGTGGTAGGCCTGGCACAGATCCAACTTGGTGAAAACTGTTTCCCCGGGAAGGGCGGAAAGGCAGAGTCAATCAGGGGCAAGGGGTACTTATTCTTAATGGTTATTAAGGCCACGATAGTCCACACATGGACGGAGGATCTTGTCTTTTTGGTCCACAAAAAAGAAGCCTGCCCCCACCGGTGAAGAGGAGGGCCGGATAATACCTGTGACCAATGACTTGCTGATGTAGGACTCCATGACCTCCCGCTCTGGACGAGAGATGTTAAAAAGATGGCTGCTAGGTAGCGGTGCACCGGGCTGTAGTTCAATAGCGCAATCAGAATCAGAATCATCTTTATTTGCCAAGTATGTCCAAAAAACACACAAGGAATTTGTCTCCGGTAATTGGAGCCGCAGGTTAAATACCCAGGGGGCATGTTCAAGAGGGACAGAGAAACCTGGAGAAGACCACACCCATCAGCTTGAATCTAGTCTACAATTTTAACCCATAAATTGTGTTTAAAATCATATATTAATATAAAATACTCCCAGTTTTGTACTCTTTCCTCATAGATGAAGCATATAGAATGACTGTTTAAACTTTAGTCTTGGCAAATCAACTGCTTATGGTTCAATCACATTTCATACTGCTTGGCTTCAAACCAAGACAAACAATTCTCAAAGTCTCGCAGCCGCAGCTGTAAAGTTGGCACACTGACACAGACATCAAGGCATACATTTGGAATGTTTCTGCAGAGTTCGTGAAATATCAAAACGGGCATTTTATTTTCAGTTAGAAATAACTTTGACTGGAAGTTCACGGGTTGCAGTACTCTCAAACGCCAGTGGGTGGCGCCTTGCGTGCACGTTTGAATATTAAGCAAATAGTTAATTGCTGTATTCGTCAATCTGTCCCTTTTGGCAGTTCAAAAAAAGAAAAGGACTTATTGATGACTGTAAACTGTAGATTTTGAGGGGACCTACTAATTACTTTAGGGTGCAGTAGGCGTCTTCTAGTAGCAGTCTCACAGCAGGGAAGCCTGGAAGAATGCAGCCCATCACATTGTGGGGGAAGGTTCTGGCAACTGGGTCATAGTCACTACAGGACTATGACAGGAACATCTCGGTTAACATGATGAGGAGGAGGAATGTAGGTATAGTGTGTGTCCAGGAGACCAGGTGGAAAGGCAGTAAGGCTAGAAGTTTAGGGGAAGGGTTTAAATTATTTTAACATGGTGTACATGGGAAGAGAAATGGAGTAGGGGTTATTTTAAAGGAAGAGTTAGCTAAGAATATCTTGGAGGTGAAAAGAGTATCACATCGAGTGATGAGGCTGAAACTTGAAATTGATGGTGTTATTGGCTCCAGCACTCCCGCGACCCTTGTGAGGATAAGCTATAAAGAAAATGGATGGATGGATGGATGGATGTATAATGTGATTAGCTGCTATGCCCCACAGGTAGGATGTGACCTATAGGTGAAAGAGAAATTCTGGAAGGAGCTAGATGAAGTAGTTCTGAGCATACCAGACAGAGAGAGAGTCGTGATTGGTCCAGATTCTAATGGACATGTTGGTGAAGGAAACAGGGGTGATGAATAAGTGATGGGTAAGTGTTGGATTTATCTTACCCAACATTATAAAAAATAGACACAAAAGGAATGAAGACGCTGGTTTCTTTTTCTCATGAGGAGGGCGTATGGGAGATTGTTCAGATCACAGCCTCTCAACACGCTCTAAACAATCCCCCCCCTCGCTCCTGCATTTATTTGAAATAGGAGGGATTTACAAATCATAATGTTCTAAGCAATAAGACACAACACAAAATATTTGATAATAAGAGGGTTTTTCCCAGACATAGTATTCTAAACAATAAGACACGACACATAATATTTGATAATAAGAGGGTTTTTTCCCAGACATAGTATTCTAAGCAATAAGACACAACACATAATATTGGATCAACACCTGTCACGACCCGACCACATCCGATCACGTCCTTGGTCCAAGCGCCCTTCCATGGATGATGCTGAGTCATCTTTTCGAAGGCGAGACATCTAAAATCGTCCATAATACTAATGCAAGCTAAGCAAATAAATGATAACTTCTAGAATATATTTGACATTTCCCTCCTGTTTATCATGTATTTGCACAAATTCTCATATCATCTTACAGTCACTTCATTTCGATTTTTAATTGTAGAATCATTTTTATGAAACAAATACATTTACACTCAGAGTAAACTTGTCATACATGAATGTTGTAGTTTAAACATCGTAATCACCTGGATCAGGAAACAAATCAGGTAAAACAACATCATCATCATCATCGTCATTATTATCAACCTCCAATAAAGGATAAATCTGCTCCATACGGTTCCATGTGGGTTATGGCTGTGGTGATTAATTTACTGATTAATGCCCGAATGCATGGGATACAACAACATCCACACAATGTCAGAATGGCTGCAAAAACAGCAATTGATATCAATATTGGTGAAATTAGGGTTTTATATTTACCAAAAACGTCCATTCAGCTGTTTCACAAGGAGTGTTGATTGAGGGTCCGTAGACCATCAATGGCTCTGGTCAAGCTGCCATCTGAAGCAGTATTGTTTGTTCTCCAAACATACCGCAAACACCTCCCTCTCTTGCGAGGAGCATGTCGACAGCTATGCGGTCTTTGGAACGTCCTTGAGCTGCTCGTGCACAGCTTCCAACCCACTCTGAGTCCAATTTCCTAATCTCTGTACATTGAAGTGGATATAGTTTATCCCATCAACATTTTTATTAATCGTACACCAACAGCATATGAAGTATTCAAATCCTCCTGCAACTTGGTCAGCTAATTTGTATTGATTAGGAACCCCACGAGGAACACCATGTATGTTTTATGTTGGATAATTTTGCCTCTGCCAGGATAAATCTCTTTTTTGTCAAGTATGTCCAAAACACACAAGGAATTTGTCTCCGGTAGTTGGAGCCGCTCTAGTACAACAGACAGTCAATTTACAGAACACTTTGGAGACATAAAGACATTGACAAAAAATAATTGTGCAAAAAGATGCAGTCCTCTAGCAGCAGTTTTAATGACTAATATCGCAATAGTCCGGTGCAAAGATCATTGTGCAAAGGGCGCTGAGACTTCAAGGAGTGTATGCGGTTTAAAGTGACGAGTAGTGCGATAATCTGGGACAATGGTTGTGCAAATGTTGCAGATGCTCCTCAATCAGTGTGCAAATGGAATAATACAATCTTGTGATAATTATGCCGGAACTATGCGCAACAAAGGCCTGGGACCCATGCAAACAACACAATCTTTTCTCGCTACATTTGCTGCTTGTTCCATCAATAGTAACCAATTGTTATTTTGTCCTGAAACTCCTGTGACAACAAGGAACCAATCATCAGTAGTTATGTTGTTAACCATTAAAATTTGTCTACCTTTCTTTGAAGTTTTCAATGGCATTTTTGGTTTAACACGGTTCCTATAACACAATACTACTTGGAAGTGGGGATCTTTTCCACCAGAATAGGCCCACAAGCTCACTATCAAACACATTGGGTGACTTGATTTGTATTTCAATATTAAACTATGGGCCGTCAGGCTGTACCCCGCCTCCTGCCCGATGACAGCTGGGATAGGCTCCAGCACGCCCGCGACCCTAGTGAGGAGAAGCGGCTCAGAAAATGGATGGATGGATAAACTTCTTTCTTTGTTCTTTTGCTGTTCTTTTTGACCAACTGGACCAATCATAACCTGTTTCACCAATAAGGTGTTTCCATTCAAAACCTATAGTTGCATACCAGTCATATCTAAATCCCCAATTCTGCCCATTCTCTTGAGCATCATTGGTGAGAGCCGCATATGGAATTATGATTAAAGCAGCTTGATTTTGGGGGCACAAAATATTAAACCGTTTTGCCGCGTTTGGAGGCCATGCCCACAGTTCTGGTCATCAGCTGTACTCCTTTTGATACGAGTTAATGATTCAAAATTTTTTTATTATTGGGTTCGTCATATTGGTCCAGTTGGTAGGTGATTTTCTATCTCAATAATTGGTTTTATCATTTAGGATGGGACGTCCCATGTACCACATAAACAAAACCAACCCCATAGTAGCCAAAGTTGCTACGTAACAACTTATCGAATCTCATAACCAACGTGGGTGTGCCTTTCTGCTGAGTTCTCACTAAAAGGGTTGGTGTCTTTTTTCTTCACTGACCAGCAAGCGTTTTCAGAATCTACACATCTGCTCCCGCTCCGTTATCAGACTTTTGCTCACCTTCCCTATTTGAGTACTCAGCTGAAATGACTCTTACAGTGTGTTAAATGAACCCACGTGTTTCTTTCTGCTATTTTTTAGGGCTGTAAAGTGTCAATCTATCTGTGCCACCATCCCTCCGGTTGAGACGTGACACAGCATGTCTCAATATAGCAGCCCATTTGAATAGGTTTTTTTTTTTTTTTTTTTCCTGTGCTAATGTAAATTTCATTTTGTAGTTTTGCACTTTGTTTTTCCCAATAATTGCGTTCTTGTTGTGGAATACTCATATTGGCTATCAGTATAGATTGTACCATCTTTATTTATCATTAGTTTGCATGCCTCGATTAATGCTACTAATTCAGCAGCTTGTTCAGCCAATTCCTGTCAATCGTGCTGCGTGCCTTCATCAAGTAAGGGTATTAGTGTGGCTGGATTTAAGGTTGTGCATCGCTCAACAGTCAAATGTGGTTGTGATAGCAAGATGGCAATGCAAGATAAATGTCTTGCAGGTGATTTGCAATAGGAGAGCAGACACTGTATGTGGGACCTTTAGGGTGAACTGCTCTCTAGTTGAAAAATAAGCTATTGGTCTTAGCTTATCACCGTATTGTTGTGTAAGTACGGAGGTCATGCAATAGCTTTTACAATCTACCATTTGAATGAATGTTTTATCATTAAATTTGGAAGGCCTAGCGCAGCACTGGACACCAAATGTTGTTTAATGTCACAGAAGGCCTTTTCTGCCTCTGTACTCCATTAAACAGGTGATGTAATTTTAAGGTTGTTTTCATATATTAATTTTGACAATGGTGCAACAATTTCTGCATAGTTTGGAATCCATGCTCTTCGTATATGTTTCTTCGTCTGTGGTTTAGGATTTTTTAAGACTATAGCTCTCCTGTCTTCTAATATAGTCTTTCCTCCTATACTTAAATTATGGCCTAGATATTTAACTTGTCTTTTACATCATTGCAATTTATTTTTGTTAACTTTATGTCCCTCTTCTGTTAGATGATGCAGTAAGGTCAATGAATCTTTGCATGTGTCTTCATCTGTAGATGCCAGAAGACATGCGTGTTGTGAATTAACTTGTGAATAAATAGTTGGACTTTCACAGTAACCTTGCGGTAATCTAGTAAATGTATATATATATATTTTTTTTTTCTCAAATGTGAATGCAAACCAAAATTGACTGTTATTTTCTATTGGTACTGAAAAGAATGCATTAATGCATTAATGCATTAATGTCCACTACTGTAAACACAGTAGCGTCTGGTCTTAATGAATTTAACAATGTGCGTGGGTTTGGTACGCATGCTCTGTATTACTGCAGCTCATCACATTCTTTTTTATCTTCTATTTTTGTGATAAGCTCCAAGGCTGCAGACAACAGGGCCTTTCCCACGTTTAACGGTGGCTTGTCTTTTATTTTTTATATAATTTGATTCCTGCAACGCGGCTATTTTTTGTGTATTTAACCAACCATTAAAGCCGTGTTTGGTTATCCCTGTCTCTAAATATAAAATTTTATCAGGATCCTGTTTCTTTTTTTCTTTTAAATTTAATTTAATGAACCTCCAACCTTTACACTGCAGTGTATTCCTGTTTTTTATTTTACTACTTCCTTTCCCCATTTGAAAGAATTTGGTTCAGTGTAATACTACCTAGGGTAGTCTAGAACACTGTTTTTTTTTTTTTTTTTTTTTTCAGTAGGACGGTGATTCAAATTTACTTTCTGTGGTAATTCTCACTTCAACTCTTTCGAGTGGAGAATTCTTGCCTTTGCATCCACAAAAGTCCACCGTTTACTTTCCCACTGTTTTGGTATGGAATGAAAAACCTAGTGGTTTCCCATTTCCCATTTACACTCTCATTCAAACAGTTTTCATTCACACTGGCTAGTCAGAGGACTCCGCCGTCCCATACGGAATTTAACTACGTCTGTCAACAGCTCATTAGAGGACTCCGCCATCCTATACGGAATTTAACTACGACGCCACGAAACTTTCCTAGTTTCTTTATTCATTAAACACGGAATTTAAGTACTTACAGGACTCCGGCATCCTCGCGGAATATGTCGGACTCCGCCGTCCATTACTTGCCAGTGACTAGTATTACACAAGGTTTATTAAACACGGAATTTAAGTACGTACAGGACTCCGCCGTCCTCGCGGAATTTGTGGACTCCGGCGTCCTTTTTCCTAAAAAAATTTTTTAAATTTAACTCACCAGTCGTCTTCAATCCTGTGGATTGTCGTCAACCTTCAGATCCCAGTTGAGGAGAACGAAGACCAGTCCCGTAAAGGGTCTTACTTGCCGTGGCCACGGTCTCTTAACTGGAAGTCGGCTCCACAACTGGAATCCTCGGGTGTGTTGACATCCGGCTCGAAGGACCAATTTAATGTTGGATTTATCTTACCCAACATTATAAAAAATAGACACAAAAGGAATGAAGACGCTGGTTTCTTTTTCTCATGAGGAGGGCGTATGGGAGATTGTTCAGATCACAGCCTCTCAACACGCTCTAAACAATCCCCCCCCCTCGCTCCTGCATTTATTTGAAATAGGAGGGATTTACAAATCATAATGTTCTAAGCAATAAGACACAACACAAAATATTTGATAATAAGAGGGTTTTTCCCAGACATAGTATTCTAAACAATAAGACACAACACATAATATTTGATAATAAGAGGGTTTTTTCCAGACATAGTATTCTAAACAATAAGACACGACACATAATATTTGATAATAAGAGGGTTTTTTCCCAGACATAGTATTCTAAGCAATAAGACACAACACATAATATTGGATCAACACCTGTCACGACCCGACCACATCCGATCACGTCCTTGGTCCAAGCGCCCTTCCATGGATGATGCTGAGTCATCTTTTCGAAGGCGAGACATCTAAAATCGTCCATAATACTAATGCAAGCTAAGCAAATAAATGATAACTTCTAGAATATATTTGACAGTAAGTACGGCATCCAGGAAAGGAACTTGAAGGGACAGATGGTGGTAGACTTTGCAAAAAGAATGGAAATGGTTGTAGTGAACACTTTTTCCAGAAGAGGCAGGATCTACAAGGGTGATCTACAAGAGCAGCGGTACAAGCACGCAGGTGGATTACATCTTGTGCAGACAATGTAATCTGAAGGAGGTTACGGACTGTAAGGTAGTGGTAGGGGAGAGTGTGGCTAGACAGCATAGAATGGTGGTGTGTAAAATGACTCTGGTGGTGGGGAGGAAGATTAAGAGGACAAAGGCAGAGCAGAGAACAATGTGGTGGAAACTGAGAACGGAATAGTGTTGTGCAGCTCTCGGTGGACAGGAGGAGGTGTGACAGGCTCTCGGTGGACAGGAGGAGGTTCCAGAAGACTGGACCACTACAGCCAAGGTGATCAGAGAGACAGGCAGGAGAGTACTTGGTGTATCTTCTGGCAGGAAAGAAGAGAAGGAGACTTGGTGGTGGAACCTCACAGTACAGGAAATCATACATGAAAAGTGGTTAGCTAAGAAGAATTGGGATGCTGAGAAGACCGAAGCGAGGAGAAAGGCATACATTGAGATGTGACGTCGAGCAAAGGTAGAGTTTGCAAAGGCCAAACAAGAGGCATATGATGACATGTATTCCAGGTTGGACAATAAAGAAGGAGAAAAGGATCTATACAGGCTGGCCAGAAAGAGGGATAGAGATGGGAAGGATGTGCAGTAGGTTGGGTGATTAAGGATAGAGATGAAAATATGTTGACCAGCAGTGTGCTAGCTAGATGGAAAGAAAACTTCGAGGAGTTGATGAATGAGGAAAATGAGAGGGAAGGGAGAGTACAAGAGGCAAGTGTGGTGGGCCAGGAAGTGGCAGTGATTCGAAGGGGGAAGTTAGAAAGGCGTTAAAGAAGATGAAAAACAGAAAGGCAGTTGGTCCTGATGCCATTCCTGTGGAGGTATGGAAGCATCTAGTAGAGGTGGCTGTGGAGTTTTTGACCAGCTTGTTCAACAGAATTCTAGCGGGTGAGAAGATGCCTGAGGAATGGAGGAAAAATGTGCTGGTGCCTATTTGTAAGAACAAGGGTGATGTGCAGAGCTGTGGGAACTATTGAGGAATAAAGTTCATGAGCCACACAATTAAGTTATGGGAAAGAGTAGTGGAGGCTAGACTCAGGACAAAAGTATGGTTTCAAGCCTAGAAAGAGAACCACATATGCATTATTTGCCTTGAGGATGTTGATGGAAAAGTACAGAGAAGGTCAGAAGGAGCTACATTATGTCTTTGTGGAGCTAGAGAAAGCCTATGACAGAGTACCCAGAAAGGAATTGTGGTACTGCATGCGGAGGTCTGGAGTGGCGGAGAAGTATGTTAGAATAATACAGGAAATGTATGAGGACAGCAGAACAGTGCTGAGGAGTGCTGTAGGTGTGACAGAGGAGTTTAAGGTGGAGGTGGGACTGCATCAGGGATCAGCCCTGAGCCCCTTCCTATATGCAGTGGTGATGGATAGGCTGATAGATGAGGTTATACTGGAATCCCCGTGGACCATGATGTTTCCAGATGACATTGTGATCTGCAGTGAAAGCAGGGAGCAGGTGGAGGAACAGTTAGAAAGCTGGAGGCAGGCACTGGAAAGAAGAGGAATGAATATTAGCTGAAGTAAGACAGAATATATGTGCATGAATGAGAGGCTACAGGGAGAAGAGATACCAAGGGTGGAGGACTTTAATTACTTGGGGTCAACAGTCCAGAGCAATGGTGAGTGTGGTAAGGAAGTGAAGAAACAGGTCCAAGCAGGTTGGAACGGGTGGAGGAAGGTGTCAGGTGTGTTATGTGACAGAAGAGTCTCTGCTAGGATTAAGGGCAAAGTTTATAAGACAGTTGTGAGGCCAGCCATGATGTACGGAGACAGTGGCACTGAAAAGACAACAGGAAGCAGAGCTGGAGGTGGCGGAAATGAAGATGTTAAGGTTTGGTCTCGGAGTGACCAGGTTGGATAAAATTAGACATGAGCTCATCAGAGAGACAGCCAAGGTTAGATGTTTTGGAGACAAAGTTAAAGAGAGCAGACTTCGATGGTTTGGATACATCCAGAGGACAGAGAGTGAGTATATTGGTAGAAGGATGAGGATGGAGCTGCCAGCCAAGAGTGTTAAAAGGAAAACCAAAGAAAAGGTTGATGGATGTCATGAGGGAAGACATGAGGGCAGTTGGTGTTAGAGAGGAGGATGCAGGCGATGGGCTCACATGGAACTGGATGGTACGCTATGGCGACCCCTAACGGGACAAGCCGAAGGGAGAAAAGAAGAACTGACTGCGCACAGACCAGACAGAGACGGGTGGAGGCGGGGGTAGTGAGAGAGAGAGAGATTAAAGACAGAGAAAGACAGAAACTGTATCACCTTTGTCCTTATTTGGCAAAGACCGCGCCCTTTCCTCTGATTGCTTGCCTCTGTGTAGAAGACCCACTTGTGAGAGCACACGTGTTTTCTTATGTTGACAGCGCTGGCTGCGGAGCGGAGAAGTTGGCGGAGATCTTTGCTAGTGACGTAGATAAGCTTGAGAAATTGTAATGATCTGATATCAGGCCTCTCGGCAGAAAAACGTCTCTTACTATTATGGCATTAAGCAAATAGAAATAATTTTAGTCATCCTAATTGACCCAAAACAGGAAAGGATTAGTCGGATTTCATGTCAGACAGTCAGGAAAAAAAGTATAATGTGTCTTTTTATAGTTGTGCATGACTGTATATGGTTTCACAGTCATAATGACCCTCTGAGGGAAACTATATCTACGACGACCGTGATAAATATGTGTTTGACACCAGACAGACCCTGTATTCTGAGAGAGTAAATTGAGACCAAATCAGTATGTGTACTTTTTGTGACAGCGGTCTACCTTGACCTTTTTCTCATGAAAAATATGTGCCTTGGCTCAATAAAGGTTGGGAAACACTTACCAAGGCATCTTGTTTGATGTGCGTCCCGTGTGTGAGATGCACAAAAATTAGCAGGGACGCATGAAGCATATTCAGTCTGCGTCTGTAGGCTCGTGGTTTACGACATGCCCTACATATGTGTGTTTGTGTTGGTGAAGACCTTCCACAGACAGGGAATCATATGTATGAATCCTGCCTTGGTGCTACCCAATCAGAGGCAGAGAAGGGCGAGTTATCGTTCCATAAATACAATGGACATAGGAGGTTTTTTTGGGATTAATTTTCATTGTTGTGATAACACCCGCCGTGCCGCTCACGATGCAGGATGCCGATGGCAGAACGGCGGTTGCTCTGGAGATGCACACTACTGGGACACTTAAGGGAAAATTAACTGTTTATTATATTTGCTAGCCTGTGAGCTAACGAACTATCGAGCTCAGGGCTGGAGCGAAAAAACTCACTCGACCGGAGCGACATCGTTAAAACGTCAGCGCTCGGGAGTTCTGTGTGCGTGTTCCCTACATAATACACACACACACACTCTGGAAAGTGCACTGTTTATAAACCATAACCACAATGACACACATTATCAATATTCAGGCAGCAGGTGACTTCAGCAAACTAATTTTCAGCATCATTTGACTAACAGGTAAAGGTCTCGTGTCACAGTCCCGTAGCTCAAGGGTGGGGCTTATTTTACATTTTATAACCAGGTAAAAGCTTACTGAGGGTTACAATCTCTTTTTGAAAAGTCAAGAGGCAGCAGAAATTATACAGCACATAACATGACAACAGGCGGTACGGTGGACGACTGGTTAGAGCGTCAACCTCACAGTTCTGAGGACCCGGGTTCAATCCCCGGCCCCGCCTGTGTGGAGTTTGCATGTTCTCCCCGTGCCTGCGTGGGGTTTCTCCAGGCACTCTGGTTTCCTCCCACATCCCAAAAACATGCATGAATTGGAGACTCTAAATTGCCCGTAGGTGTGCATGTGAGTGCAAATGGTTGTTTGTTTGTATGTGCCCTGCGATTGGCTGGCAACCAGTTCAGGGTGTACCCCGCCTCCTGCCCGATGACAGCTGGGATAGGCTCCAGCACGCCCGCGACCCGAGTGAGGAAAATGGATGGATGGATAACATGACAACATTCATACGATACATAAAAATAAAGACTAAAAAATAACTGTGATGTTCAAATTTATGTATGGCATCACATTTAAAAACAGTGAAAAAGCTCAAATGCTTTCAAGTAAATACACAGTTTTTTGTTTTTTTGTTTTTACATTAAAAGTTAGGCTTTAAGACATTTCTTGATCCTCTTGAATGGGTTAATGACTCAGTACCTCTGTTCCAAATGTTTAATATTTGTTTCAGTGCAATTTTAGCTAACAGAGCCTGAGTTTGATTTATTCATATTTTTAAGATATTTATTGTTCTAGATTACAATGCTCACTGTTCTTTAGAATCAAAAGTTAACTGTTCTTTAAAAGGATGTACTTAAATTAGGGTTATGCTCTAAAATATCATGATATCAGTGGCATAATGAAAAAAACATCAACAATACTATCGTTTGTCGTGATAGTTTTTGGGAAAATATATCGTCCTAAAAAAATTGCTATTGAGAGAGAGGGCAATGGATAACACAAAAATATTGTACAAATTTAAAAAATAAAAATCTGCGATATAGCGGGACCGCGAAGCAACAACCGTCATACAGCGGAGGATGACTGTATCTGTACTCTGTGATGCTAAGCTAAATGCAGGGACACATTGTTCCACGGCTCGGACTCATTGTATCCAAACATCTGCATCCTGGTACTTACACAGTCTCAAATTTAAAATTATATATGCTTATTATTTCAAAAATAAAGATTTTCAATTAAAATTGATAAATACGTGAATGTTAAATAAATTGTAGAAGTTTTGTGTCTATTTTTTATAATGTTGGGTAAGATAAATCCAACAGTGAACATAGATAACAGAATTCCATTTAAAAAAAATATTGATAGTTTAGTGCTATTTAGTATTTTTTTCAAGTTGCATTTTTTAAGATGACATCTTTCGTAAGGCTCCATCCATCCATTTTCTACGACTTATCTGAGGTCGGCTTGCGGGTACAGCAGCTTAAGCAGGGAAGGTCAGACTTTGTTCTCCCCAGCCACTTCGTCCAGCTCTTCCTGGGGAATCCCGAGGCGGTCCCAGGCCAGCCGAAAGACATCGTCTCTCCAGCGTGTCCTGGGTTGTCCCTGGGGCCTCCTCCCGGTGGGATGTGCCCGGGACACCTCACCAGGGAGGGGTCCAGGAGGCATCCTAATCCTCTGGCTCCTCTCAATGCAGAGGAGTCAAGTCTGAGCCCCTCCCGGATTACTGAGCTTTTTCACCCTATCTCTAAGGGAGAGCCCCGACACCCTGCGAAGGAAAATCATTTCACTTGTATCCGCGATCTGTATCAGCTCGTGACCATAGGTGAGGGTAGGAATGTAGATCGATCGGTAAATTGAGATCCTTCTTTACCACGACAGATCGATACAGAGTCTGCATCACCGCAGACGCTGCACCGCCTGTTGATCTTCCGCTCCATTCTTCCCTCTTTCATAAACAAGACCTCGAGATACTTAAACTCCTCCACTTGGGGCAGGATCTCCTCCTCGACCCGTAGCGGGCACTCTACCCTTTTGCGACCATAATCTCAGATTTGGAGGTGCTGATTTTCATCCCAGCTGCTTCACACTCAGCTGCGAACTGCTCCAGCGAGAGTTGAACATCACAGCTTGATGAAGCCATCAGAACCACATCATCTGCAAACAGCAGAGACGTAATACCACCAAACCAAACCCCCTCAACGCCTTGGGAGCGCCTAGAAGCTTTTTAACCACCTCGGTGATCTGGTGTTATCCAAGAATGCGCCTACCAGTGTGGTCGCCTCGGTTAGGCGCTCTCTAGTATTGTTTTTGTGTTTTTCGTTCGTCTTTGGAAACATTACACGACTCACTTACACAAGGGGAGACTTGCTAACCATCAAGGAGGCTACTCCGGACTTTCTTTCACCAACTTTCGCAAATCCACTCAGAGTTACTCACCGGAACGGCGTCCGCGGTCTTCGGCGCATGGAGGCGGAGGGAAACATCCAGGTGAAACTCCGCAAGAGAGGATACAGATTGGCGTTCCCGTCGATCCACCTCGCAAATGTACGCTCCCTACCCAACAAAATGGACGAGCTTCATCTTCTGATAAAGACCAGTAAAGACTTCGGACGTTCCGCCGCCATGTGCTTTACGGAGACTTGGCTTTGTGAGGCTGTACCCGATGGCGCCGTCATGCTTCCGGGTTTTCATCTTCACCAAGCAGACCGCATCACGGGCTTATCGGGGAAAACAAAAGGCGGCGGGATATGCTTCTATATCAACGAAAAATGGTGTACGGACGTCACGGAGCTCAGCACACACTGCAGCCTGCATTTGGAGTCACTGTTTTTGAACTGTAAGTCATTCTACTCGCCGTATGAGTTCACATAATTCATTCTCGTTGGCGCTGATATTCCGCCTCAAGCTAACACGAACGCCGCACTGCTAAAGCTCGCCGAACAAGTCAACGAAAATGAAAAAAAAAAAACACTCGGACTCACCCCTCATTATTCTAGGGGACTTTAACAAAGCTCAACCACAAACTCCCTAAATACAAGCAGCACATCGACTGTCCTACCAGGGAAAATAACACTTTAGACCACTGCTATACTAGGCTAGTAAACGCATACCGTGCTATACCTCGTGCAGCCCTGGGCTCGTCTGATCACTGCTTAATTCACTTAATACCGACGTACAGGCAAGAACTGAAATGCGCGAAGCCTACAGTGAAAACAGTGAAAAAGTGGACCAATGAAGCAAAGATTGAACTTCAAAGCTGTTTAGACTGCACAGACTATTTTTGAAAATTCAGCTGGCAGCCTGGATGAATATACGGAGACTGTCATATCCTATATCAGTTTCTGTGAAGATGTGTGTGGACCAACAAAGTCATTTTGCACATTCAATAACAACAAGCCATGGTTCAGTGCCAAACTTAAGCACCTTCGCCAAGCTAAGGAGGATGCATATCAGAGCGGGGACCGGGCCGTGTATAATCTCGCTAGAAACCTGCTGACTAAAGAAATTAACATTGCAAAGAGGAACTATGCAGGAAATTTGGAAATACAGTTTAGTGCTAACGACTCTAAATCAGTCTGGCATGCATTCCAATCGCTGACCAATGACAAGCGACAATCCCCCCAAGCTGAGAACAATAGCACACTAGCCAATGACTTGAATACCTTCTACTGGAGATTTAAAAAGGACACTTTCACACCCCACACCCACCCAGCCGCACCACCGACCACAATCACACCACCAACTTCTGCGTCAACCATCCACGAACAGGATGTGAGACGCATCTTCAAACAACAAAAGATTAACAAAGCGGCAGGCCCAGACCATGTGTCGCCATCCTGCCTCAAAGTCTGCGCGGACCAGCTCGCCCCACTCTTCTCACAAATATTCAATTGATCTCTGGAACTGTGCCAAGTACCATCCTGTTTCAAACGCTCCACCATCATTCCAGTCCCCAAGAAACCTACAATCTCGGGTCTGAATGACTACAGGCCTGTCGCCTTGACATCTATATTCATGAAGTCATTTCAACATCTCACGCTGGACCACCTCAAGAGCGTCACAGGTCCCCTGCTGGAACCCCTGCAGTTTGCCTACCGAGCGAACAGGTCTGCGGATGATGCAGTCAACATGGGACTGCACTTCATCCTAGAACACCTCGACAGTGCAGGGACCTACGCGAGGATCTTGTTCGTGGACTTCAGCTCAGCGTTCAACACCATCATCCCTGAACTCCTTTCATCCAAGCTTCTCCAGCTCAGCGTCTCACCTGCCATCTGCCAGTGGATTCACAGCTTCCTGACAGGCAGGACACAGCAGGTGTGGCTGGGGGAGCCCACCTCATCCACACGCAGCATCAGCACTGGGGCGCCTCAAGGTTGTGTCGTCTCTCCGCTGCTCTTCTCTCTCTACACGAACGACTGCACCTCAGCGCACCCGGCTGTCAAACTCCTGAAGTTTGCAGATGACACCACTGTCATCGGCCTCATCAAGGATGGTGAGGAGTTTGCATATCGACAGGAAGTGGAGCGGCTGGAGCTGTGGTGCGGCCAACACAACCTGGAGCTTAACACGCTCAAGACTGTAGAGATGATCGTGGACGTCAGGAGGCATCCTTCGCCACAGCTGCCCCTCACGTTGTCCAGCTGCCTTGTGTCAACCATTGAGACTTTCAAGTTCCTGGGAATTTCAGTCTCTCAGGACCTGAAGTGGGCGACCAACATCAACTCCGTCCTCAAAAAGGCCCAGCAGAGGATGTACTTCCTGCGGCTTCTGAGAAAGCACGACCTGCCACAGGAGCTGCTGAGGCAGTTCTACAGATCGGTCATCGAATCAGTTCTTTGTTCTTCCATCACAGTCTGGTTTGGTGCTGCTACAAAAAAGGACAAACTCCGACTGCAACGGACAATCAAAACTGCTGAAAGGATTACCCACCCTTGAGGACTTGCACGCTGCTAGAACTAAGACAAGAGCTGCTAGAACTAAGACAAGAGCGTGTAAAATCCTCTCGGACTATCCACATCCCGGTCACCGGCTCTTCCAGCTCCATCCCTCAGGTAGGCGCTACCGATCAATGCTAACTAGAACTAGCAGACATTCCAACAGCTTCTTCCCTCTTGCAATCAACTTCTTAAACACCTAACCTACAATTCCATTACAACATGCTGCCAATTTTTTGACTCACATTTCTGTCGGGCCAATTGTACATTACTTGCGTCTCGCCACGCTCCACTATTTGCATATCTGTTGTTGACCAATACTGGACACTCCTGCCAGAGTAGCATCTGCTCCATTTGCACAATCAACATTGTCCCAGATTATCGCACTACTCGCTTGAAGTCACGGCGCCCTTTGCACAATGGTCATTGCACCGGACTATTGAAATATTAGTCTTTCGAACTGCTCTAAGTGCTCGAGGACTCTGAATCGTTTTGTACAATTGTCAAAAAAAAATTTTTTTTTAAATGTACCGGCATTACCAGATAACTAGCAACCCTTTATTGCTCAGTGACTGTTTTTTTTTTGTCAATGTCTTTATGGCTCAAAAGTGTTCTCTGTCAGTTGACTGTCTGTTGTCGTACTAGAGCAGCTCCAACTACCGGAGACAAATTCATTGTGTGTTTTTTGGACATACTTGGCAAATAAAGATTATTCTGATTCTGATTCAACCCCGAAGATAGGAGAGCATACCTCAGAGTCTCCAGACTCTGCTTCCTCATAGGAAGGCGTGTGTAGTATTGCGGAGGTCTTCAAAGTATTCGGCCACACAGCGTTCCCAGTTGAGGTGAACAGCTCCCCATCCCCACAAAACACAGTATTGATGGTGCACTGCTTCCCCCTCCTGAGACCAGAAATTCCTGCAAGCTGGCCGGAAGTCGTTCTTCATTTCCTCACCGAACTCCTCCCTCGCCTGAGTTTTTGCCTCAGTGATCACCAAAGCTGCGTTCCACTTGGCTAGCCGGTCATACCCATCAGCTGCTGCAGTCCCATAAGCCTAAAAAGCCCGATAGGACTCCTTCCTTGACCGCTGGTGTCCACCAATGGGTTTGGGGATTGCTGCCACAACTGACACCGACCACCTTATGGCCACAGCTCCAGTCGCCGCCTCAACAATAGAGGCACGGGACATGGTCCACTCGGGCTCAGTGTCCCCCGCCACTCCCGGGACATGCTCAAAGTTCTGCCGGAGATGGGAGGGGTTGAAACTCCTTTTGACAGGAGACTCTGCCAGATGTTCCCAATAAAGTCTCAATGTACAGATCGGACTGGCAACTTCCCCCACCTTTCGGAGCCGACTTACCACCAGGTGTTGTTCAGTGGACAGCTTCGCCCCTCTCTTCACCCAAGTGTCCAAGACATGCAGACGCAAGTCCGATGACATGACCACAAAGTCGATTATAGAACTGTAGCCTAGAGTGTCCTGGTGCCAAGTGTACATGTGGACATCCTTATGTCTGAACATGGTGTTTGTTATGGACAGTCCATGACAAGCACAGAAGTCCAATAACAGAACACAGCTGGGGTTCTGATCGGGGGTGCCGTTCCTCCCAATCATGCCCTTTCAGGTCTTGCTGTCATTACCCACGTGGGCATTGAAATCCCCCAGAAGAACGAGGGAGTCCCCAGCAGGTGCGGTCTCCAGCACCTCCTCTAAGGACTCCAAAAAGGGTGAGAGTATTCTGAACTGCTATTTGGTGCATAGGCACAAACAACAGTCAGGACCCGTCCCCCCACCCAAAGGCGGAGGGCGGTTACCCTCTCGTCCACTGGAGTGAACCCAAACATGCAGGCACCATGAGATGGAGCAAACAGTATGCCCCCACTTGCTTGGCACCTCTCACCATGGGCAACTCCAGAGAGGAAGAGAGTCACAACCCCTCTCGAGACGACTGGTACCGGTACCCAAATTGTGTGTCGAGGCGAACCCGACTATATCCAGTCGGAATTTCTCGACCTCGCACCCCAGCTCAAGCTCTTTCCTTGCCAGAGAGGTGACATTCCACGTCCCTGGAGCTGGCTTCTGTAGCTGAGGATCAAACTGCCAAGGTCCTCAACTTTTGCCGCCGCCCAGCTCACATTGCACCTGATCTCTTTGGCCCCTCCCACAGGTGCTGAGCCCTTGGGAAGGCCATGTCCATACGAGGGAAAACGAGGTCCAAATATTTTTCTCGTCATAAGGGATTCTTTGTTTATTCAAGTTTGCTATATTCAAGCATTTAAATGACTTTTTGTCGACTAAAAGGGCTTGAGTTGTTTCAGTTCCAATTTGGGGCTCCAAACTGAGCTGTGGCTGGTATTGGAGAGCTGATGTCAGGGATGTATGCACTTCAGGGCTAATTCCCTAATTTTCCCTCCACTGCAGGAATGAGTGGACACAATAATTTTCAGAACTAGCTTATCTGGAGTTGTGTGTAAACCTTTCACCTGTATGTGACAACAGAGGCAGGTTTTGATTATACTGTACGTTTGGTAAAGTTTTGACATTTCTCTTTAAAACCGAATACTTTATGCTTTGCTTTTGTGTGACACAGGACATGAGACCAAAGCCATGATGAACAACAGCGGGCCGAGATATAAACGCAGCCATCTGGAAAAGCACCTAAACATTGATATCCTGTGGTGTGTTCTCTTGCTGATCATCATGTGTCTCACTACTGCTATTGGTGTGTACTCACAGTGACACTCACAAAAACAAGACTGCTTTTATGTACAATGTTGACAGATCAGTGGTATTTGACCACCATTGCCGAAAGCCAGTGTCTTCATAGAAAACAATTACAGTGGGACCTCATTAAAACTGACCACGATATAACGGATATCAGATAAATTGGACCGTCGGGACTGAACAATGTGTCCAAAAATAGTTTCCATTTGTCACTTAAAATGCAGTTGAAAAATTCTGTCAGTTACAGAGTTGTCAGCTGTTTTTACTGCCGCTGTGGTGCAATACAGGCAGAGAATGGGACTGACGTATTTTCGGGTCACCGATATACAATAACGACTAGCTCCAATTCCAAAAGACGTGCCTCCCGTGCCAACATGGCAGTCATGTTGAATGTGGGGCATTGATGATGGTTCTATCTATTGTCTATTGTGTGTAGAACACAGCGCAGAGAGAGTGGCATCACTCTGAGGAATACAAAACACAAGTCTTTGGAATCTGGAACATCCAATTTTTGGTACAGCAACAGTTTTTTTTGTTCTTGTTTTTCTTTTGTCAAGCTGTTTGCCTTTGGCAACAGATTTGGAACAGGGGAGCACACTAATTCCTCGTGGCTAATGATGAGTACTGTACGTCAACAATGTCACCATGACCAAGCACTGGTGTGATAAGTTTGGATGAAATGTGAAACTTTCAAACATTTTCAAGCTTTTTTTTATATATACACAATAATTTTGTACCGTACTGGGCATTTTAGGCCACGAAAAAAACCTACAAAACAATTTTGTACTGTATAGTAATATGGGTGTGTGCATATGGCCTCAAAAGGTGCTTCAATATAACGGACAGTAGGCTATCTCAGACGTCCCCTCGCCCCTATTAGTCAGTTCTATCCAGGTTCCACTGTATATAATGAGATGCCAGGGATTTCCCTCTCTAAGATGACTTGCTGTGGGTGTAATGCTTTCTTAGGCCATGGACTCTGGCTGAAGCAGTTCAAAAATGCAGTCTTTTTGGTTGATGGCGAGATGGCTCCTGCCCTGGCTGGCTTTTACATCTTTTTGACCATGATAATTGTGCTGCAAGTAAGTTGGTCAAATGGCTTTTTCTTTTTTCTTTTTCTCCCCCCACCGTACCCACTTAAGTGCTTAATCAAAATTATCAGGCACATTGTAGACCATATCCAGGCATTTTTTCCACCTTTTTCCTCTGGTATGTGTATCATGACACTAAACAAAGTAATGACATTCACAGGTGCTGATTCCAATCTCTCTTTATGTGTCCATTGAGATTGTGAAGCTGGGTCAGATCTACTTCATCCAAAATGATCTCGACCTCTACAATGAGCATGTGGACTGCAGGATCCAGTGCCGTGCGCTCAACATCACTGAGAACCTGGGTCAGATCCAATACTTGTTCTCTGATAAGACAGGAACTCTAACAGAGAACAACATGGTGTTTCGCCGTTGCAGTATTTATGGGATTGAATATCCTCATGAGGAAAATGGTAAATGCTGCTGATAAATTTCCAATACAATACCAAAATGGTAATTGCACAAGCAATCTAAGGTGCAAAATCGCTGCTCTGTTTTTAATCTCATGATATACTGTATTGTTAAGTTTTTACTCTTTTCTTTTTTTAATGTTCTTGTTGGAGTCCGTCAAGGAAAAATTCCATACTTACTCTGCTGTATATTTTTGTTGCACAATGCAAGCAGACCACACACAGTCAGGCATGCATGCAAGGTCATGTAATGAAAAAAATATCATACTGGCAAGGTAAAATTTGGCACTACAGTGTTTCTGTACAATCAATATCTCTATCACAACCAAAATAGCCGACACCACCACTGTTGGATAACGAACAGTAAAGTAGATCATTTATGAACACACAGTATCCCTCAGTAACCGTCTCAAAGATTATTTTTGTTTTAGATGCAAGCAAGTTGTGATAATTTCCCTGAAAGATAGAGAATGCAATTTTCAAACTGCTCACAAGATTTGAATGTATCAGAATTAGAATCAGCTTTAATGGCCAATTATGTTACAAGACACACAAGGAATTTATCTCCGGTAGTTGGAGCCACTCTAGTATGACAACAAACAGCCACTATGACAAAATATACATTTAGGTCATAAAAAACACCAATGTGGAGAGTGTAGTGACACTGATAAAATTGCAATTTTGCAAATGATGCAGTCCTCAAGCAATTTAGAGCAGTTTAAAGTGACTAATAGTCCAATGATCTGGTACAGTGATAATTGCGCAAATGGTCGTAATCAACAACAGTATACTAATACTCACTAAAAACAGTGAGTGTACGAATAATGTAGAAGTGTCCCCACAGAGATTTGCAAAATTGGCAGATGTTGCAATGAAATTGTAAGTTGACTGTTTAAGAAGTTAATGGCAAGAGGGTACAGCATGATAAAACAGTGAGTGTACGAATAACACTGGGAAACACAATTTTTATTGAGTTAGGTCCGACAGCTGTATTTAACAAATTTTTGGGTGCGGAATCCAAAACTGGTCTCAGTTTTTCTCTATCATGTCAAGTTTTTGAACAAAGTGGAATGAAGGAAATATATACCTACGTAAATAAAACATTAATATGGAATAGTTACAAGCTTTGAAAACAAAACAAAAAAAACAGCATAAAATGAAATAGACCTTACAACGGTATACCCATGGTTACAAGGTTAAGAGAAAAAGCCAGCACAAATCGTCTTAATTCCTACTATGCTAGCTTTCTGTTTGCAGATATTGATAGTACTGACCTATCGGCTGGGTGTGGTGTGTCAAAGTGTCCTTTTCAAGGTCAGAGGACAAAGATGAAAACAATTTCTTGATAACTCGAGAACCCCTTTACAAACCACCGCTGCCATTTCAAAGTGATTATGTAGCAGATATACAGCAGTTAAATCGATAAATGTGATGCAGAATGCCCCTTCTGCTTTTTGCATCCAGCGCCTTCTGGTCTTCGTCTCTTTCCGGCGCTGTGATGTCACACAAGCTAAACATCCTGTTCATTCGGCGTTGTGTGCTATTGTTCCATGCTGTTTTTGCCGTCCTTGTATTTGTCATATGATTTAACAATGTCACGATGGTTTATTGTGTGGCATTTAGTTGTGCAAATGGTTCAGGCAATAGCAATAGTTTTTTTGGGGCTTTCCAAGTGAAAAAGGAATATGTGACCAGTGGATAGGGAAAGTCAATCAACAGGGGAAGAAACGTGGTCAGCTATGGGTGCCTAGCAAGCATTCCAAACTGTGCTGATCACTTCGAACTGCCGTGTTTTGAGAAAGACTTATCAGAAAGCATTGGATACAGTGGCAAAGGCTGGAACCAGCTGCGGTGCCAACTATTTTTCCTACGGCCATTGGGACCTCAACTGCCAGCAAGAGAACTAAATCTCGCAGCCGCCATGGCAGCAGCAGCGAAACGGTGCAGACAAGAGGTGAGCATTTTCTTGTATATGCCTACGACTCTATTATGGTTACTATGCACTAGGCAGTAGGAAAAAAAGACCCACGCAGTAGTTTTCAGTACTGTCATCTGTACTTTTGCCTATATGACAAGCCAACAGAGACGGCAAAGACTTTCTGTGCAGCGTGTTATAATGCAACTCGAGCGAGGGGCACACAATATAAAATACTGCATACTATGTATAAGCTTGTGCCGTGTCACTGAAACATATATGAATATATAATACGTATCGTCGTGCTAAAAAATATCGGCACCCCTGGCACCATAATTTCAAGCCATGACTGTATAAAAAGACATGCTTTTGACATACCGTCTCATCGAGCCAGTGGCCACTCTCTTTTTCTGTTGTACAGCTGCTACTTGGCTGCTCGTCGTCGTCACTGTCTGATCAGAATCAGAATCAGAATCATCTTTATTTGCCAAGTATGTCCAAAACACACAAGGAATTTGTCTCCGGTAGTTGGAGCCGCTCTAGTACAACAGACAGTCAATTTACAGAACACTTTGGAGACATAAAGACATTGACAAAAAACAACAACAAACAACAATTGTGCAAAAAGATGCAGAGTCCTCTAGCACTTAGAGCAGTTCGAATGGCTAATATCGCAATAGTCCGGTGCAATGACCATTGTGCAAAGGGCACTGAGACTTCAAGGAGTGTATGCGGTTTAAAGTGACAAGTAGTGCGATAATCTGGGACAATGGTTGTGCAAATGTTACAGATACTCCTCAATCAGTGTGCAAATGGAGCAGATGCTACTCTGGCATGAGTGGCCACTATATGCAAATAGTGCAGCATGGCGAGACAACTACAGTGAGTGCACGAGTAATACATAATTGGCCCCACAGAAATGTGACAACGAACTCAAGTCAAAAAAATTGCCAGCTTGTTGTAATGGAATTGTAAGTTAGCTGTTTAAGAAGTTGATTGCAAGAGGGAAGAAGCTGTTGGAATGTCTACTAGTTCTAGTTTGCATTGATCGGTAGCGCCTACCTGAGGGAAGGAGCTGGAAGAGCCGGTGACCGGGGTGGGGAGGGTCCGAGAGGATTTTACACACCCTTGTCTTAGTTCTGGCAGCGTGCAAGTCCTCAAGGGTGGGTAGGGGGGTACCGACAATCCTTTCAGCAGTTTTGATTGTCCGTTGCAGTCGGAGTTTGTCCTTTTTTGTAGCAGCACCAAACCAGACTGTGATGGAAGAATACAGGACTGATTCGATGACGGCTGTGTAGAACTGTCTCAGCAGCTCCGGTGGCAGGCCGTGCTTTCTCAGAAGCCGCAGGAAGTACATCCTCTGTTGGGCCTTTTTGAGGACGGAGTTGATGTTGGTCGCCCACTTCAGGTCCTGGGAGATTGTAATTCCCAGGAACTTCAAGGTCTCGACGGTTGACACAAGGCAGCTGGACAACGTGAGGGGCAGCTGTGGCGAAGGATGCCTCCTGAAGTCCACGATCATCTCTACAGTCTTGAGCGTGTTCAGCTCCAGGTTGTGTCGGCCGCACCACAGCTCCAGCCGCTCCGCTTCCTGTCGATATGCAGACTCGTCACCGTCCTTGATGAGGCCGATGACAGTGGTGTCATCTGCAAACTTCAGGAGTTTGACAGTCGGGTTCGCTGAGGTGCAGTCGTTCGTGTAGAGAGAGAAGAGCAGCGGAGAGAGGACACAACCTTGGGGCGCCCCAGTGCTGATGCTGCGTGTGGATGAGGTGGCCTCCCCCAGCCTGACCTGCTGTGTCCTGTCAGAAAGCTGTAAATCCACTGGCAGATGGCAGGTGAGACGCTGAGCTGGAGAAGCTTGGATGAAAGGAGTTCAGGGATGATGGTGTTGAACGCTGAGCTGAAGTCCACGAACAGGATCCTCGCGTAGGTCCCTGCACTGTCGAGGTGTTCTAGGATGAAGTGCAGTCCCATGTTGACTGCATCATCCGCAGATCTGTTCGCTTGGTAGGCAAACTGCAGGGGGTCCAGCAGGGGACCTGTGACACTCTTGAGGTGGTCCAGCACAAGACGTTCAAAGGACTTCATGACCACAGATGTCAAAGCGACAGGCCTGTAGTCATTCAGACCCGAGATTGCAGGTTTCTTGGGGACTGGGATGATGGTGGAGCGTTTGAAACAGGATGGAACTTCGCACATTTCCAGTGATCTGTTGAAGATCTGAGTGAAGACTGGCGCGAGCTGGTGCGCGCAGACTTTGAGGCAGGATGGGGACACGTGGTCCGGGCCTGCCGCTTTGTTAATCTTTTGTTGTTTGAAGATACGTCTCACATCCTGTTCATGGATGGTTAACGCAGAGGTCAGAGGTGTGATTGTGGTCGCGAGTGCGGCCGGGTTGGTGTGTGGTGTGAAACTGTCCTTTTCAAATCTGCAGTAGAAGGTATTGAAGTCGTTGGCTAGTGTGCTATTGTTCTCAGCTTGGGGGGATTAGTCAGCGACTGGAATGCATGCCAGACTGATTTAGAGTCGTTTGCGCTAAACTGTTTTTCCAACTTTGCTGTATAGATCCTCTTTGCAATGTTAATTTCCTTGGTCAGCTGGTTGCTAGCTCGATTATACAGGGCCCTGTCCCCGCTCTGATATGCGTCCTCCTTAGCTTGGCGAAGCTGCTTAAGTTTAGCAGTGAACCACGGCTTATTGTTGTTGAATGTGCGAAATGATTTTGTTGGTACACAGACCTCTTCACAGAAACTGATATAGGATGTGACAGTGTCCGTATATTCATCCAGGCTGCCAGCTGAATTTTCAAAGACACTCCAGTCTGTGCAGTCTAAGCAGCTTTGAAGTTCCATCTTGGCTTCATTTGTCCACTTTTTGACTGTTTTTACTGTAGGCTTCGCACATTTAAGTTCTTGCCTGTACGTCGGTATTAAGTGAATTAAGCAGTGATCAGACGAGCCCAAGGCTGCACGAGGTATAGCACGGTATGCGTTTTTTACCGTGGTGTAGCAGTGGTCTAAAGTATTATTTTCCCTGGTAGGACAGTCGATGTGCTGCTTGTATTTAGGGAGTTCGTGGTTGAGTTTAGCTTTGTTAAAGTCCCCGAGAATAATGATGGGTGAGTCGGGGTGTTTTTTTTCAATTTCGTTGACTTGATCGGCGAGCGTTAGCAATGCGGCGTTCGTGTTAGCTTGAGGCGGAATATAGACGCCAGCGAGAATGAATGATGCGAACTCACGTGGCGAGTAGAATGGTTTACAATTTAAGAATAGCGACTCCAAATGCGGGCTGCAGTGTGTGCTGATCACCGTGACGTCCGTACACCATTTTTCGTTGATATAGAGGCATATCCCGCCGCCCTTTGTTTTCCCCGATGATTCCATGTCGCGGTCCGCTCGATGAATGTGGAAACCGGGAAGCATAATGCCGGCATCGGGTACAGCGTCGCAGAGCCAGGTCTCCGTGAAGCACATGGCCGCGGAACGTCCGAAGTCTTTACTGGTCTTTAACAGAAGATGAAGCTCGTCCATTTTGTTGGGTAGGGAGCGTACGTTCGCGAGGTGGATCGACGGGAACGCCAATCTGTGTCCTCTCTTGCGGAGTTTCACCTGAATGCCGGCTCGCTTCCCTCTGTGGCGCCACTTCCGTCTCCATGCGCCGAAAACCGCGGACGCCGCTCCGGTGAGTAACTCTGGGAAAAAACTGAGCGGATATTCGAAAGTTGGTGACAGAAAGTGTGGAGTAGACTCCTTGATGGTTAGCTGGTCTCCCCTTGTGTAAGTGAGTCGTGTAAGGTCTCCAAAGACGGACGAAAAACACAAAAACAAAGACAATACTAGAGAGCGCGTTACCGAGGCGACCACACTGGTAGGCGCCATCTTGATATGCGCCATCTTGATCAGCTCAAACATGTACGCTTTGACGATGCCAAGTTCAGTTGGGAGCTCCTGTATGTCAAAATCCTCCTCCTCCACATATTCCAACACGTTGCTCGCCATTGCATATAGATTGTAGCACGATGTGTTTGTCAATTGCAACGTCACTTCTGGTAGCCCTTGTGGGGGATAAAGTAACCACACCCCGGTGTCTTAAGCTTCGGGTATGTTCGGGGAGGACTCAATATGCGTAATAAAAACCCAATTCATATGGTTTAAAATTGCTGGAAGTGACGTGCATGTAGTACATAACATATAAACAATGCACATATGAATTTTAACTCCATAACATCTTTGTCATCTGACCTTTCAAATCTGCAGTAGAAGGTATTCAAATCGTCAGCCATTCCTTTATTGTTTTCCGCTCAGGGGGATGATTGCTTGGAGTTGGTCAGTGATTGTAATTCTCACCAGACTGACATAGAGTCATTAGCAGCAAAGTGGTTTCCCAGCTTTTCTGCATAATTTCTCTTTGCAATGTTGATTTATTTATTTATTTTTTTCGTCAGCTGGTTTCTGGCCTGATTGTACAGGGCTCTGTGCCCACTCCGAAAGGCGTCATCATTAGCCTGGCAAAGTTGGTGAAGTTTGCCAATGGTGGGGAGTCAGTCGGTGGGTGGGCGGGCGACTGGTGGGGGGGGGGGGGGGGTAGTTGCCCCGCTGGGTGTGGGACCACTCACTCATTGCGACAAATAACTGGGAATTTCTTGGGTATCCCCTCACTTACACTCTCGTCCCATAGATGTTCATAATTTACATAGCCGCTCTCACCACACTTCAGTTGTATAGCCGTGTCCACGACCTCAGTCCTGTATGCTTCCCCTCCTGTCCCTGTCCTGTCCAGTCGTGTTCTATCTATTTTGTCCTATCCTTCCCTCACAGGGTGTAGTACGACTGCCCTCTACAACACTCGATTCTAATGTCATTGTACTCGGTATATAATGATTTACTTTCCTCATCTTGTTTACAGCTAGTGTCTTGTCTTTTGTTTATTTTCCTATAATATTTAGTTAACTTTTCACTCTGTCCTTTCTGTTGTTTCTGTCCTTCCCCTTTAAAACGTTCTGTTAGACTGAATAACTGTAATTCTCAATAAATATCTATCAGAATACAAAGAAACCACAGTGGCAGCTTAAAAAGTACACTGTGACACAGTAAAACTTTTCCGGCAAAAGGGAGGCAGAAAGGAGGATCTGTAAAAGGGATACAGATCCTCCTTTCTGCTTGACTTAACAGCCGTAAAAAAGAAGTTTGCCAGTGAATCACGTCTTATTGTTATTGAACGTGCAAAATGTCTTATTTGACACACACACAGACACGCACGCACGCATCTTCACAGAAGCTGAAGTCATAGAGTCTGTACGGCGGCTGCAATAAGTATTTAACACGTCACCATTTTTCTCATTAAATATATTTCCAAAGGTGCAATTGACAATGAAAATTGTTGGGAACAACCAAAGTAATCCATACATACAAAGAAAGTAGAACAAATAAACTCAGAAATTAAGTTGTGTGTAATAATGTGAAATGACACAGGCAAAACATGCCAGCCGGTATTTATTTAATACTTTGTACAAAAGCCTTTGTTTGCAATGGCAGCTTCAAGACACCTCCTGTATGGAGGAACTAGTCGCATTCATTGCTCTGGTGTGATTTTGGCCCATTCCTCCACACAAGAACTCTTCAAATCTTGAAGGTTCCGTGGGCTTCTTTTATGGACCTTGAGTTTTAGTTCTTTCCATAGATTTTCAATTGGATTCAAGTGAGGTGATTGGCTGGGCCATTCTAGCAGCTGTTAGAGGTTAGGAAAAGAGCACAAACAGTTGCGGCCCGGGTATAACCTGCCGGCCGTACAAACCTCTATTGCCTGGTTCTTTTATTCTGATAAGGTAAAACTTCAATGATTAGGCCGGATAAAAGGTTTAACTATTTATTCGAAAATACAAAGTCAAACAATAAGGTTGGAAAAGGTTCAGCGCTGGGCTCTCCTCCACTTGGTTCAGAATAACGCCCATGGAAAAGAGACCGCTAAAGTTCTTGTCCGCTTGTTTTATGGCCAAAACTGCTTCCCGTCGTGACGTCATGCAGTTGCGGACCAATCGTAGCTTCACCCTAATGTTTAGGGTCCGTTCAGAAATTCAGTCCGATGTTCCCATCGCGCCCCGAGAAACAGAGCGTGCTCCACTTTCTATAACTTTACTACTGAACGTGTTGGCCTTTGCGAGGGATGCATCAGTACATCCGCCATATTATTTGTGTCAGTTTTACTTTTACACACATTACCAACACTCTGAGTTACCGAAGGTTTCCGGGGCGCGGAGAGTGCACCCAGAGTGAACTTCCCAACGCAACCCGTGTTGATATGTTCTGCGTTTGTTGTGTCGGTGGGACCAAGTGTAATGGAATTATATGTGTATCTGTAATGAGATGTATCAAACAAAAGTGTATGCAGTGTTCTGTAAGCGTGCAGCCAGTAATTTCTAACACAGCTTTACTTTTTTTTCTTTGAAACCAATTGAGAGTTTCCTTGGCAATATGTTTTGGATCATTATCCTGCTGAAATATCCACCCTCATTTAATTTTCATCATCCTCGTAGATGGCAGCAGATATTTGTCAAGAATGTCTCGGTACATTTGCCCATTCATCCTTCCTTCGATAATGTCAAGTTTATCAGTACCATTTGCTGAAAAGCAGCCCCACACCATCATGTTCCCACCTCCGAACTTTACTGTTGGTATGGTGTTTTTAGGATAATGTGAAGTGCCATTTCTCCTCCAAACGTGGTGGAATCCAAACAGTTCAGTTTTGCTCACACCCGACCAAACTATATTCTCCCAGTATTTAACTGGCTTGTCCAAATGTTGTTCACCAAACTTTAAACAAGCTTTGACGTGCTTTTTTTCTTTTTCAGCAGTGATGTCTTGCGTGGTGAACATGCATACAGGACATGGCAGCGGAGTGGATTACTCACTGTTTTCGTTGTGACAACAGTACCTGCTAATTCCGGGTCTTTTTGAAGCTTTCCACAGGTGGTCCTTGAGAGTGGTCAACTCTTCTGATTATTCTTTGCTTTCCTCTGTCAGAAATCTTGTGAGGAGCACCTGATCGAGGCAAATATATGGTGGTATGATTCGCCATCGTAATGTTTTGAAACAATTAGTTTGCGATGGTCTTGAGAAAGCTCTCTTCTCTTATCCATCTTGAAATGCGTCTTGACTCACACCTTGGCAATGAGACCTTTTTGTAGGCCATCAAATAGGAATGAACCAGCTGCTCTTCATTTGCACTGACAAGCATAGCTGGATTGCTGTTTGATTATTGATAGATTTTAGGTTTTTGGCTTTCCATGCCTTTTTGCACCTCACTTTCTTCATGTGTTAAATATTTTTTCCCTGTGTCATTTCACATTTTTACACAAACTTAATTTCTGAGCTTATTTGTTATACTTTCTTTGTATGTATGGATTACTTGGGTTGTTCCCTAATTTCTTTTAGGGCAATAGCACCTTTGGAAGTATATTCAGTGAGAAAAATATTGACGTCTTAAATACTTATTTCAGCCGCTGTATATAGTCATCCAAGCTGCCAGTTGAAGTTTCAAAGACACTCCAATCGGTGCAGTCTATACAGTCATTAATGGTAAATGGTAAATGGAGTGCACTTATATAGCGCTTTATCTACTGTACACTATCACGACGTTCCATCTTAGCTTCATTAGTCCAATTCTTCACTGTTTTCACCACAGGCTTCGCACATTTAAGTTTGTGCCTTTAAGTTGATTTTAAGTAAATTAAACCGTGATCAGACGAGCCCAAAAGGTGCACGGTGAATACCACGGTACGAGACCTTTAGCGTAGCAGTGGTCTGGAATGTTGTTTTCCCTGGTGGGACAGTCAATGTGTGCTACTTGTATTCAGGTAGTTCATGGTTGAATTTTACTTTGTTAAAGTCCCCAAGAATAATGACATGTTCGTTTACCTGGCCAGCTTGTTTTGCAGTGTGGTGTTCGTGTTAGCCTGGGGGGAATGTAAACACCAGCTAAAATGACTTACTTACAGTTCAAAAACAGCGACTCCAAGTCCGGGCAGCAGTGTGTGCTGAGCTCTGTGACATCAGTACACTATTTTTCGTTGATGGAGAAGAATATTGCGCCAGCGTTTGTTTTCCCCCGATAGTTGAGTGTCGCCGTCCGCTCAGTGTAGTTGTACGGCGCCGTCGGGGATGCATTCACAAAGCCAAGTCTTTGTGGAGCAGAGGGCGGCAGAACGTCCCAAGTCTTCACTGGCTTTGTGAGGAGATGAAGCTCGTCCATTTTATTGGGTAGAGATGTGTGGTGTCGTCTTCTCCCCCTCCTCCATGCCCCAAAGAGTGCAGTTACTCCACTGGTGAGCAACTCCGGGAAAAAACTTTGTTGATTTGTGAAGTTGGCAGAAAACGGTCTGGAGGGTAGTTCCCAATGAAAGTAAGTCGCATAATGTCTCCAAAGATGGACGAAAAAGACAAAAACATGGTAAATATGAGAGCACGTTACCGAGCCGTCAACCCTTATAGGTGCCATCTTGTAAATGTAAAATGGTAACTGGAGTGCACTTATATAGCACTTTATCTATACCATCATAGTGCCCAAAAACACTTTACAGAGGCTCACATTCACGATTCATTCTTACATTCATACACCAATGAGCGGCTGCTGCCATACAAGGCGCTGCCAGGCCCACTGGGACCAATTGAGGGTTCAATGTGTTGCACAAGGACACTTCGACAGCAGACGGTTGGAGCTGGGACCAAAACCAGCGACCCTTTGGTCACTGGACAACCCGCTCGACCAACTGAACCACAGCCGAATGTAGCCTCACGTCTATCCGTCCCCTCGTCTTTCTGCCCAAAGAACCACCGTTCTCACCGAACTTGGGGAAACAAAGATCCAGGAGAGGAACAGTCGTATTGCGCTTGCCTGGCCGCCTCAGAGTGCATCTCGGCCGGCCGAAAGTATGCAACGTTACGATGCACAGCACACCCAAGAGTACTGCCAAATATGAAACCAGTTGGATGTTGTATTTTTGGAATGTACAATCAATTAAAAATATAGGAGAGGTGACCAATATACCTGACAACACAGTAAGAACGGTGACATCAGTGCCAGGTTCACGTCCATATGCAGCCGTTCATATACTCTAGAAGGGGAGTCAAACTCATTTTTGTCACGGGCCACATCGTAGTTGTGTTTCCCTTAGAGTCGGGGTGCAGTAGTGAGGAAGAGATCACGCAAGGTGCGTACATAGGTGTTGTGGCGCAGGTGTAGCAACGGCGACCGGGAATGAGTTAGCGAGCCAAAGAGTGTGTCCTCTGCAAGCAATGTATGTGCAGTACAGTGTTCCAAATAGAGATTTGCAACAAACAGATTAAATACATTGCACAAGAGTGCCCGCTATCTTGAACCGGGAGTTCTGCGAGTCTCCACTGAATGATGGAATCTCCACTCCACTCCACTTTTGGGCATGAGCTCACACACACACAAAACACATCTAAATATAATAAAGGAGCAACAATGACTCAATTAATAAACAACTAATCGATTAGCAAATTAATCGACAACTATTGTGATAATCGTTTAGAGACAGTGTTTAATTTACAATTGTCTAAATCCTCGTAATTTCAGCAACGACAGCAAATTTACTCAGATTTATGTAGTCCTCCATGAAAGCAGACTGATTATCTTTGTGATTAATTGAAATAAGAAATTTGCACAAACATTACATTACATTGAAAAAGAATGATCAACATTTTTGCCTATTTTCTGACACATTGCAGACCAAACCAGTGACTGAATTATAATCCATTTGTTTGTGCACTTTCTACACTGTCAAATTGAAATAATGTCCTGGTTTTTAATTAAAAAAAAGTTTTATCCAATTAATCGAAAAAATAATACACAGATTAATCGATTATTAAAATGATCGTGAGTTGCAGCGAAAATTAAAAATGAGGACAATTTGCAATCTTGGTATTTTAGCAAAAAACATTAAGTCAACGCACATGATTTGCACATAAAATAATGTGGCGGGCCGGATCTGGCCCCGTGGCCTTGAGTATGACACCTGTGACGTATAGGATACCACTGTTGTATGTTTACCCTAGATTTTCTAGAAGTAGAGAGCTGTTCAATTCCTTCTTTTTATCTTTTGTTGCTAACTAGAGTTATATAATCCAGCCAATAAACTATAATAGTCTCCTTTTTGTTGAGGTTGTTGTGTTCCCGCAGGCTCCATCGTGAGCAAACTATTGACAGACTATTTGGTCATACCTCCTGTCTCTACAGTCTCTGATTGGCTTTTTCTCCTTGTTCAGAGGCGGTTTTAAAATCATAATTACAACTAAATTAGAGGCATAAAATGGGGCGAGAAAAGGATGATTTTTTTTTTCAAAACGTAATTTTAGTAATATTCTACTGTCGGATCATATAGACAGTTTTAACATATACTGTATGACACAAAAACAAATTTTAAACTGCAAAGGTTACCTTTTATATGTCCATGGTACTACTGCATGCAACATCTCCCACCAAAATATTCTGCTGCTTCATTTAATTTTTGTTTGTGTGTGATGTTTATCAGGTTATAGACTGGAGATGTATGAGGCAGAGAAGAATGAAGCTACTGATTGCTCTGTAACTCTAAAATCTACCTGCAGAGGTAAATCTCTGAGCTGTCGTTCCCTCAGTTGCAACCGCAGGTCAGTATCCCTTCACACACTGACTGCTGAGTCTGAGGAAGAGGAGCAACTATCAAATCACTTCCTTCCAAGGACAACTGCCTTTTACAGCCAAATGGTTAGTCAGGCACTGCCTTCAAAAACACACTGTGCACTAGCCCATTTTCATGCTCTGTTGAACAGTACCTGTTACTGTACTGTATATCAAGAATGTCCTTCTTTTTTTGTTTTGTTTTGATGCAGAACAAGAAACAGTGAATTTTCACTGGCCAATTTATTAGGTTGAGATCGATAATATCCCTGGAGTATAATCATAAAAGCCTCTTCCTCTTTGAGGATATAAAATTTCTGTTTATTTAGAACCCATGAAACAAAGGTCTACAAAAGTTTATTGTCACAACTTGCAATCAATCATCTATTTAAACAAAAATATTTCCAGTGCAGTACATCTTTTATTTTTTTTTTAATTTGCATTCTGTTTTGTTTGAAAACACTCAAAGGGATGCACCACCGTTGAAGAATTAAACACGAATGTGATGGTTAGTGGTAAATTGATGGTTAGACTTCAATTAGACAAAGCTAACTTGTAATATGCTTGTTTTAGCAAAATGAGGAGCTAGTACTGTCCCTCAAGGTTATTAAAGATTGTGAACAAATAACCTTCAGAAATAACCATCATATTCTGCTCATTTGTCCTGTATTTCAGGCAAAGGAGGTGGTACCAGACCCTGAGCTAGTAAAGAAGTTAAGCTGGCTTTGCTCTGCGATGCAGCCTTCTGGCAATGTAATTTCTGAGACGACCTCCAGTTTGGAACTCACCTACATCACAGACTTTTTCCTGACATTGGCCATTTGTAACAGTGTGGTGGTCTCGTCACCCACGCAGCCTGAACATGTGGTGAGTCTCCAACAAATTTATATCCATCGAAGGCTTCCACTGTCATGATTGTGCAACCCAATAGCCAGGTATGTGCAGGAAAACCATTATATTTCTTGTTTTATCAATGCTACAAAGCTCATATACTGTATACAGTATTCAATTCAATAGGGGTGGGGGAGTTTGTCCATTACAGCCAAATGTCTGTTATACTGAAGCACTTGTTTTTTGTGGCCACACGCTCATGTTACTGTACAGTACAAAAATATTGTTTTGTACTTTTTTGTGGCCTAAAACAACTAGTAAAGTACAGAGTTATCGTAAATAAATATAAAAAAAAACCATGAAAATGAAAAAGTTTTAAATTGTATCAAAACTTATATCCTCTCCAGATAGAAACCGGGTCGGGTCTCACATGGCTAATTTATTCATTCATTTATTCGTTTTCCAAACCACTTATCCTCACTAGGGTCGCGGGCTATCCCAGCTATCTTCGGGCGAGAGGTGTGGTACACCCTGAACTGGTCGCCAGCCAATTGCAGGGCACCTGTAAACAAACAACCATTCGCACTCACGTTCATACCTACGGGCAATTTAGTCCTCAATTAACCTACCATGCATGTTTTGGGCATGTGGGAGGAAACCGGAGTACCTGGAGAAAACATGCAAACTCCACATAGGCCAGGCCGGATTTGAATCCCAGTCCTCAGAATTGTGAGGCAGATGTGCTAACCAGTCGCCCACCGTGCCGCCCATGGCTAATTTAAATTAGCGAATTTAAATTAGCGAATTAGCCATTTGAAGGTGCTCTACGCCTGTATCAGTTTGAAAAGTTTAAAAGTTGATGCAAATATAACACGCTGGTTTGCTTGGTGGTGATAATAACATCATGGTAGGAGATGTAGTGGTGAGTCGGGCCGCGTTGCTTTCATGAGCCGCATGAATTAGTCTGCTTCCTATTCCCAACTTCATTAAGCTTAGATGCCATAGAGAACGACTTATCAAAAAAAAAACTGTCACTGTTCCAAAAAAAGCATGTTCCAGACTCCAGTACGGCTCCAGAGACATCTCTTAAGGCGAAAAACTGCCGCCATCGTGCCATTGTGCGCTCTCTATGCGACAATAGATAGAACTCCTGCCATCATGGCCGCCACGTCAATGCATTGCCTGAAAATGTCGCCACATTCAACATGGCCACCACATGTCAATGCCTTGCCTTTGATGGGAGTGTCGCCACATTCTATATGGCTGCCATGTAGGCTAGTCATATTGTATATCTGTGACCCGGAAATACGTGTGTGCCAGTCTCTGCCTATATTGCGCCACAGTGCCAGTGAACAACAGCTGCTAATTCTTGTACTAACTGACTTCAGTTTCCAGTTGTCACATAAAGTATCGTTTACTTTATGTGACAATGGGAAACAATTTTTTTACACATTGTTTGGTCCTGATGGGCCGGTTCATCTGATCCATTAATTAGGTGTCCGTTAAATTGAGGTGCCACTGTAGCTAGAATGTCACTCATAGAGTGCAGATGTCTGCCAGGGCGGAATTGTTTACATACCATAATTTCTCGTGTCTAATGCACATTTTTCCCCCAATAAATTGTCAAAAGTCAGTAGTGCACATTATACATAAGTATAGAGGAAAATGAAGAAAAAAAACCATCTAGAGTTTATGAAAAAGCTCTACACTGTCATTCCAATATGCCACCGCCACCTAAAGGTTATGAAAAAGGTGTAGGCTACACTTTCATTCCAATATGACAGGTCATATGCAGTCATACGTACGACTGCATATATGTACAGTTGTGCTCGTAAGTTTACATACCCTGGGAGAATTTGTGAAATATATATATTCTTTTTTTTTTAGTATGTCTGATGACTGAACAACAGCCATCATTAATTTCTTTATGGTTATGTTTTGTTTAATGATAATGCTTTTCTGAAATGCTTCACAGTTTAATTTGAATCCCATTAAAATAATAATAATAATAATAATAATAAATTTCGCCAGGCTTTTCATGTTTTCTTGAAAGAACTGTACCCATCTTGCAAATTCTGCCTAGGTAATAAAGGAACCTGTGTTTTAAAATCACCTATTAACTCTCAAGGTTCCATGCGTGTTCGTTTTCGTGAAAGAACTACAATTATAATATGTTAGAAGCCAACCAATTTATTCCTGACAGAGGAATCTATACAATTTTCAGAGCTCTGGGTCCGCAGCTACCCCTATGTTAGCCTCAGCAGAGATAGTGTAGTCCGAACAAAACTATCTGTTCCTGCCCCAGACTTATACCATGTTTCAAAGAGGAAGTGGAATCGTCTTTGTCTAATTGGTCCAGGGTCCATTGACGTCATCGTTGCTATGCAGAATGATGGCCGTTTGCCGCTGGTACCAGACGCTGTCTCAACATTTATTGCTTCTCATAAAGTTTACAGCAATCCTTTGTAGCCACTGTTATCTCCGACAGATGTTCCCTGTAGCCTACACATCCACCCTTGTGGGAGCTTTCCAGCAGCACACACCCACACCCTTATCTTCCCTGCAACAAAGCACCAATGTTCAAGCACAGACCAGTTAAACATCCATCCATCCATCCATCCATCCATTTTCTGAGCCGCTTCTCCTCACTAGGGTCGCGGGCGTGCTGGAGCCTATCCCAGCTATCATCGGGCAGAAGGCAGGGTACACCCTGAACTGGTTGCCAGCCAATCGCAGGGCACATACAAACAAACAACCATTTGCACTCACATTCACACCTGTCAATTAACCTATCATGCATGTTTTTGGGATGTGGGAGGAAACCGGAGTGCCCGGAGAAAAGCCACGCAGGCACGGGGAGAACATGCAAACTCCACACAGGCGGGGACGGGGATTGAACCCCGCACCTCAGAACTGTGAGGCTGACGCTCTAACCAGTCGGCCACCGTGCTGCCTGATGTATAATGGTGAAACCAAATTCCTGTATCTGCACATTTAACCACATCCTCACTCAAATGTAATGGGTTATTCAATGGCCCATGCCGCCACCTCTCTGCAATGTTTTGTAGAGATGGTTTTAGATTTGTTGCATTATCCTGCTAACTGTATTACAAAGACTATATCCAGATTTACACATTCAGACTTGCCTGCAGTGAAAAAAAAAAGTTAGTGGTGGCCAAAGACTTTTACACAGTATTAAATAATTAATGTGTTTTATTGGAAACATTGTCTACTTTTTGATACCTGACTTTCCAAGTGAAAAAAATTTACTCGGGCCAGACTGATTTTCAAATCGGCCAAAATAATCGGCAATTCTGCCGATTTTTGTTCCCCCCGTTTACGTATATTTTTTAACGCACATGCTTTACCCCATTGGAATTATCACCCTAAAATATTACAATGTTAGAGTAAGTAATAATGAATTCTTAAATATCAGTTAATCCTTGTAGCACAGCACAAAGTGCAGTGCAATACAGTATATACAGTCGTAGACTAAAGCGTTAAAGCTATTAGGCTTTGCTAATGTATTGACTGGGATGTCAGTCTAATAGACACAAGTCACGGTTTCCTGAAAAAAAAAACTAAAAAACACACAGTGCAACATAAACCAACCATGAATCTGATTCACACATATACAACATGAATTAACGTCTTTTTAAATCTCAAAACGGCTATAGAATCCATTCATTCAGTACATTGTGTCGTGCAATGGATTCTGGGAAACATGTGGCTTTACCTCATTATGATAAATAAAGTGGTGTGGATGAGATTCGCCCGGAGTTCCTAAAGGCTCTGGATGCTGGGGGACTTCAATGCTCACGTGGGCAACGACAGTGAGACCTGAAAGGGTATGATTGGGAGGCACGGCCCCCCCGATCAGAACCCGAGCGGTGTTCTGTTATTGGACTTCTGTGCTCATCACGGATTGTCCATAATGAACACCATGTTCAAGCATAAGGGTGTTCACACGTGCACTTGGCACCAGGACACCCTCGGTCGCAGTTCGATGATAGACTTTGTGGTCGTGTCATCGGACCTGCGGCCGCATGTCTTGGACACTCGGGTGAAGAGAGGGGCGGAGCTGTCAACTGATCACCACCTGGTGGTGAGTTGGCTCTGATGGTGGGGGAAGATGCCGGTCCGACCTGGCAGGCCCAAACGTATTGTGAGGGTCTGCTGGGAACGTATGTCAGAATCCCCTGTCAGAAAGAGTTTCAACACCCACCTCCAGCAGAACTTCACCCACGTCTCAGGGGAGGCGGGGGACATTGAGTCCGAGTGGACCATGTTCCGCGCCTCCATTGCCGAGGCGACCGACCGTAGCTGTGGCCGTAAGGTAGTCGGTGCCTGTCGTGGCGGCAATCTCCGAACCCGTTGTTGGACACCAACGGTGAGTGATGCCGTCAAGCTGAAGAAGGAGTCTTTCTGGGACTCCTGAGGCAGCTGATCGGTACCGGCTGGCCAAGTGGAATGCAGCTTTGGTGGTCGCTGAAGCAAAAACTTGGGCATGAGAGGAGTTTAGTGAGGCCATGGAAAAAGACTTTCAGACGGCTTCGAGGAAATTCTGGGGAAAGCAGTGCACCACCAACACTGTGTATAGTGGGGATGGGGTGGGCGCTGCTGACCTTGACTCGGGACGTTGTGAGTTGGTGGGGAGAATACTTCGAAGACCTCCTCAACTCCACCGACACGCCTTCCCATGAGGGAGCAGATGCTGGGTTCTCTGAGGCGGGCTCTCCTATCTCTGGGGTTGAGGTCACCGAGGTGGTTAAAAAGCTCCTTTGTGGCAAGGCCCCGGGGATGCATGAGATTCGGCGGGAGTTCCTAAAGTCTCTGGATGTTGCGGGGCTGTCCTGTTTGACACGCCTCTGCAACCTCGCATGGACATCGGGGACAGTGCCTCTGGATTGGCAGACTGGGGTGGTGGTCCCCCTTTTTAGAAAGGGGGACTGGAGGGTGTGTTCCAACTACAGGGGGATCACACTCCTCAGCCTCCCTGGTAAGATCTATTCAGGGGTGCTGGAGAGGAGGGTCCGTCGGGAAGTCGAATCTCAGATTCAGGAGGAGCAGTGTGGTTTTTGTCCAGGCCGTGGAGCAGTGGACCAGCTCGACACCCTCGGCAGGGTCCTCGAGGATGCATGGGAGTTCGCCCAACCAGTCTACATGTGTTTTGTGGACTTGGAGAAGGCGTTCGACCGTGTCCCTCAGGGGGTCCTGTGGGGGGTACTTCGGGAGTATGTGGTACCGAAACCCCTAATACGGGCTGTTCGGTCGCTGTACGACCAGTGTCTGTCAGAGCTTGGTCCACATTGCCGGCAGTAAGTCGGACTCGTTTCCGGTGAGAGTTGGACTCCGCCAAGGCTGCTCTTTGTCACCAATTCTGTTCATAACTTTTATGGCCAGAATTTCTAGGCGGAGCCGAGGCGTATAGGGGGTCCGGTTTGGTGGCCTCAGAATTGCATCTCTGCTTTTTGCAGATGATGTGGTTATGTTCGCTTCATCAAGCCAATTCTCACTGGAGCGGTTCGCAGCCGAGTGTGAAGCAGCTGGGATGAGAATCAGCACCTCCAAATCTGAGACCATCGTCCTCAGTCGGAAAAAGGTGGCGTGCCCTCTCCAGGACGGAGATGAGATCCTGCCCCAAGTGGAGGCGTTCAAGTATCTTGGGGTCTTGTTCACGAGTGAGGGAATAATGGAACAGTAGATCGACAGGCGGATCGGTGCAGCGTTTGCAGTGATGTGGACTTTGTATCGGTCCGTTGTGGTGAAGAAGGAGCTAAGCCGAAAGGCGAAGCTCTCGATTTACCGGTCGATCTACGTTCCTACCCTCACCTATGGTCACGAGCCATGGGTCGTGACCGAAAGAACAAGATCTCGGATACAAGTGTCCGAAATGAGTTTCCTCCGCAGGGTGTCCGGGCTCTCCCTTAGAGATAGGTTGAGAAGCTCGGCCATCCGGGAGGATCTCAGAGTAGAGCCGCTGCTCCTCCACATTGAGAGGAGCCAGATGAGGTGGCTGGGGCATCTGATTTGGATGCCTCCCGGACACCTCCCTGGTGAGGTGTTCCGGACACGTCCCACCGGGAGGAGACCCCGGGGACAACCCAGGACACGCTGGAGAGACTATGTCTCTCGGCTGGCCTGGGAACGCCTCGGGATCCCCTCGGAAGAGCTGGAGGAAGTGGCTGAGGAGAGGGAAGTCTGGGCGTCCCTGGTAAAGCTAAAGCCCCCGCGACCAGACCTCGGATAAGCGGTAGAAAATTGATGGATGGATGGACAGTGGTGTGAAAAAGTGTTTGCTCCCTTCCTGATTTCTTAGTTTTTTGCATCTTTGTCACACTTTATTAATTCCTATCATCAAACTAATTGAAATATTAGTCTAAGACAACACAAGTAAACACAAAATACAGTTTTTAAGTGGTTTTCACTTTTAATGGAAGGAAAAAAAATCTAAACCTACATGGCCTTGTGGGGAAAAGGTTATGAGATTATAAAGCCATTTCTCAATCTTTGGGACTCCAGCGAAAACAGAACAGTGATCAACCTTCCCTAGAGTGGCTGGCCTACCAAGGGCGCAGCAATAACTCATCCAAGAGGTCACAAAAGACCCCACAACATCATCCAAAGAACTGCAGGCCTCACTTGCCTCAGTTAAGGTCAGTATTCATGACTCCACCATACGAAAGAGGCTGGGCAAAAATGGCCTGCATGGCAGAGTTCCAAGACGAAGACCACTGCCTAGCAAATAAAACATTAAGGCTCATTTCAATTTTGCCAGAAGACATCTTGACCTTGTTCTCCCCGTGCCTGCGTGGGTTTTCTCCGGGCACTCCGGTTTCCTCCCACATCCCAAAAACATGCATTAATTGGAGACTCTAAATTGCCTGTAGGTGTGACTGTGAGTGCGAATGGTTGTTTGTTTGTATGTGCCCTGCGATTGGCTGGCAACCAGTTCAGGGTGTACCCCGCCTCCTACCCGATGACAGCTGGGATACGCTCCAGCACGCCCACGACCCAAGTGAGGAGAAGCGGCTCAGAAAATGGATGGATGGATGGATGGATGACCTTTGGGAAAATACGCTGTGGTCTGACGAGACAAAATGTGAACTTTTTGCAAGGTGTGTGTGTCCTGTTACATCTGGCATAAAAGTAACACCACCCATCCATCCATTTTCCGAGCCGCTTAGGGTTGCGGGAGTGCTGGAGCCCATCCCAGCTATCTACGGGCAGGAGGCGGGGTACACCCTGAACTGGTTATGTGAGGGTCTGGGGATGTTTTGTTAATTCAGGACCTGGAAGACTTGCTCTGATAAATGGAACCATTATTTCTGCTATCTTCCAAAAAATGCTGAAGGAGAATGTCCGGCCATCTGTTCGTGACCTTAAGCTGAAACAAACTTGTGTTCTGCAGCAGGACAATGATCCAAAACACACCTCTGTATGGCTGGAGAAAAACATAAAGACGACTTTGGAGTGGCCTAGTCAAAGCCGAGCTGAATCCTATTGAGATACTGTGGAATGACCTTAAAAAACTGGTTCATGCTAGAAAACCCTCCAATGTGACTGAATTACAACAATTCTGCAGCGCTGTAAGAGACTCATTGCAAATTATTGCAAACGCTTGATTGCAGTTGTTTCTACTGAGGGTGGCCCAACCACTTATTAGGTTTAAGGGACAATCACTTTTTCACATAGGGCCATATAGGTTTGGATTTTTTTCTCTCACTAATAATAAAAAACATTTTAAAAATGTTTACTTGTGTTTTCTTTGACTAATATTTAAATTTGTTTGATGATGGTGTGACAAGTGTGACAATCATGCAAAAAATAAGAAATCAGGAAGGGGGCAAACACTTTTTCACACAACTGCATAAACAACAGGTTACTATGACATGCCCCTTTGAGCCCATAGATATGCTTTGAGCCTAAAGCGACATAGTGCAACCAAGATCATTTTCGTGTTTTGTTTGTAAGTACAGTATGTTTGAAGATAGGTTCTGAAAACGTACAAAGACTATATCGGACTGAATTGTACTGAAAATACAAGTACACAACACCACTGTACCTAATGTATAGTCCCAAGGAAATTAGTGTGAATCCCTGGTTGCCAGACATTGTGTAGTCTGCTGCCGCCACCTGTCGGTGGTATGTCGGAAGTGCACTCATTACTCGAAATCTGGGTCGTAACTCAAAATATGCCAACTGACTGCTCGAACCTCGAAAAACCCGTAAGTCTGGTCACTTGTGTCTCAAGGCACCACTGTATAGGGGACCAAAAAATAAGTTAATTTTATTCATTGTATACTTTTTAAATTAATCATTTAGCTGATTTTTTTTTCTGTCAAATATCGCTATTGCGATCAGTCAAAAAACAAATTAAAAATCTATGTTGGTCAGGCCTTAAAACGTACAAATACCTTTTAACCATATTTCAGGTTATATTTGTACCCTACTGGAAGTTTCGGATTTCAGTAACAGAAATTGCTGTGGTCTCTTGCTTAGTCTTTCTCTAAAGTTGTCAACCTCTCCTTCCCCACTACAGGCTGCTGAGGTACAAACATCTCTTAAGTCTCTTGATGAAATAAAACTGATATTCCAGCGCTTCAGCTTCCCACTGTTCTCAGGCTTCTCAACCCATTCACCTACTCAAAGCAGAGGCAGCCCTCACAGCTCCAGACTCTTTACACGTGGAAAGACAGGCGCCTTCACCCTCTCCACTCTTTCCAGTAGCACCATAGAGGGGTCATTTGTAACCCAAGAGGGTAATGTTAACTTATCCAGAAAGGAGGAGGAGATCATTGGTGAAGAGACGAGGGACATTTTCGGTAGTACAAATACAGACTCCAATGGAGCAAGTGACAATGCACAAGAAATGAGAAATGAATATGTTATTGACAATGACACAGAGGATGAACTACTATATGAGGCGTTGAGTCCAGACGAGGCTGCTCTGGTCCATGCAGCTAGAGCGTATCGCTGCACCTTGCGCGCACGATCTGCAGATAGCCTCCTTGTAGACCTGCCTGGAATTGGTATGCTAACTGTCCAGCTGCTCCACATCCTGCCCTTTGACTCCAACAGGAAGAGGATGTCTGTGGTGGTCCGCCACCCTCTCACAGGACAAGTGACGGTTTACACCAAGGGTGCAGATTCAGTAATCATGGATCTTTTGGAGACACCTAAAGGTAACAAGATGAAGGGCAAAAAGAGACAGTCAAGATTATGATTAGAAGAGGTTTTGTGTACTGTGTAATTTATAGGTCCAGAACAAGCTCGGGAGACCTACAATCACATCAAAGTGCAAACCCAGAAGCATTTAGACAGCTATGCTAGAGAAGGCCTCCGTACCCTTTGCATTGCTAAAAAGGTAACTAAGCTTTTCCAGAGATTTCTAGATGAAAATGGATTACATTATCAATAGGGAGTAATGCTTTTAACTGTATTTATCATTATCTACTGTATTAAATGAGTAGTCATATAATGTTGTTTTTGTTTGTTTGTTACTTATTTGTTCTCTGTTCTCTCCTTTTTCTTTGTCACCTCTCAAACCCCGTTCTGTCCGACTGCATTTTCAAATCAATATCCATCAGAAATACAAATAACCGCAAAGGGAGTATTTAAAACTCCTCTCTTACACAAAAAAAAAACTGTTCCAGCATAAAAAGGTGGACAGATCCTCCATTCTGCATGAACCCCAAAAAAAAGAAAATAAAACACACTATTTGTGACAAGCAGTGGTTAAATACAGGATATTTAAAAAAAAAAAGTCTACATACTGCTGCTTAAATGAATGCATTTCAGCTGTTCTAGTATGCACTAGTACACTTGACTTCTTTTTTTTTTTACTTCTACTGTATATGCTTGATCTAATGCAGACCTATGGGGGGCACAAGCCAGTGCAAACTGTAGGCCGGTCCCAAGCCCGGATAAATGCAGAGGGTTGCGTCAGGAAGGGCATCCGGCTTAAAACTTTGCCAAACAAATATGAGCATTCATCCAAAGAATTCCATACCGGATCGGTCGTTAACAACGTCCGCCACCGGCGCCGTCAACCTGCAGGGCGCCGGTGGAAATTCAGCTACAGTGGGTCGAAGACGAAGAAGAGGTGGAAAGCGGGTTCTTCGTCAGAAAGAGAAGAGGAAAAAACAGAGCCGAGAACTGAATGTGGGGACTTTGAATGTTGGGACTATGACAGGAAAATCTCGGGAGTTGACATGATGATTAGGAGAAAGGTTGATATATTGTGTGTCAAGGAGACTAGGTGGAAAGGCAGTAAGGCTCGAAGTTTAGGGGCAGAGTTTAAATTATTTGACCATGGTGTAGATGGGAAGAGAAATGGAGTCGGGGTTATTTTAAAAGCATTGGCTAAGAATGTCTTGGAGGTGAAAAGAGTATCAGATCGAGTGATGAGGATTAAACTTGAACATGTTGATGTTATGTATAATGTAGGATGTATAATGCTATGCCCCACAGGTAGGATGTGACCTAGAGGTAAAAGAAAATTCTGGAAGGAGCTCGACGAAGTAGTTCTGAGCATCCCAGACAGAGATTGGTGATTGGTGCAGATTGTAATAGACATGTTGGTGAAGGAAACAGGGGTGATGAAGAAGTGACGGGTAAGTACGGCATCCAGGAAAGGAACTTGGAGGGACAGATGGTGGTAGACTTTGCAAAAATGATGGAAGTGGCTGTCGTGAACACTTTTTTCCAGAAGAGGCACGAACATAGGGTGAAGGTAGACACACGCAGGTGGATTACATCTTGTGCAGACGATGTAATCTGAAGGAGGTTACCGACTGTATGGTAATGGTAGGGGAGAGTGTGGCTAGACAGCATAGTATGGTGGTGTGGAAGATGAATCTGGTGGTGGGGAGGAAGATTAAAAAGACAAAGGCAGAGCAGAGAACCATGTGGCGGAAGCTGAGAAAGGAAGAGTGTTGTGCGGCTTTTCGGGAAGAGGTGAGAATGGCTCTCGGTGGACAGGAGGAGCTTCCAGAAGACTGGACCACTACGGCCAAAGTGATCAGAGAAACCGGCAGGAGAGTACTTGGTGTATCTTCTGGCAGGAAAGGAGAGAAGGAGACTTGGTGGTGGAACCTCGAAGTACAGGAAATCATACAAGGAAAGAGGTTACCTAAGAAGTGGGACACTGACAGGACCGAGGAGAGGCGAAAGGAATACATTGAGATGCGACATAGGGCAAAGGTAGAGGTGGCAAAGGCCAAACAAGAGGCATATGATGACATGTATGCCAGGTTGTACACTAAAGAAGGAGAAAAGGATCTATACAGGTTGGCCAGACAGAGGGATAGAGAGCAGGTTAGGGTTATTAAGGATAGAGATGGAAATATGTTGACTGGTGCCAGTAGTGTGCTAGATAGATGGAAAGAATACTTTGAGGAGTTGATGAATGAGGAAAATGAGAGAGAAGGGAGAGTAGTAGTACTCACAGTAGTGAGGTGTGCTGTAGTTGTGACAGACGAATTTAAGGTGGAGGTGGGACTGCATCATGGATCAGCCCTGAGCCCCTTCCTGTTTGCAGTGGTGATGTATAGGCTGACAGATGAGGTTAGACTGGAATCCCCGTGGACCATGATGTTTGCAGATGACATTGTGATCTGCAGTGAAAGCTGGAAGCAGGTGGAGGAACACTTAGAATGAAGGAGACATGCACTGGAAAGCAGAGGAATGAAGATTAGCCGAAGTAAAACAATATATGTGCATGAATGAGAGGGATGCTGGGGGGAGAGTGAGGCTACAGGGAGAAGAGATAGCAAGGGTGGAGGACTTTAAATACTTGGGGTCAATCGTCTAGAGCAATGGTGAGTGTGGTCAGGAAGTGAAGAAACAGGTCCAAGCAGGTTGGAACGGGTGGAGGAAGGTGTCAGCTGTGTTATGTGACAGAAGAGTCTCTGCTCAGATGAAGGGAAAAGTGTATAAAAAAGTGGTGAGGCCAGCCATGATTAGAGACAGTGGCACTGAAGAGACAACAGGAAGCAGAGCTGGAGGTGGCGGAAATGAAGATTTTGAGGTTCACTCTCGGAGTTACCAGGTTGTATAAAATTAGAAATGAGCGCATCAGAGGGACAGCCAAGGTTTGATGTTTTGGAGACAAAGTTAGAGAGAGCAGACTTCAATGGTTTGGACACATCCAGAGGAGCGAGAGTGAGTATATTGGTAGAAGAATGATGAGGATGGTGTTGCCAGGCAAGAGAGCTAGAGGAAGACCAAAGAGAAGTCGTGAGGGAAGACATGAGGGCAGAGAGGAGGATGCAGGAGATAGGCTTACATGGAAAAGGATGACGTGGTGTGGTGACCCCTAAAGAGACAAGCCGAAAGGAAAAGAAGAAGACTGTATATGCTTGATCTATGCGTGAGACAGTTTCAAAGTTGGGAATCGTTTATTTGAAAATATGATGAGTTTCAACCTGTGCTTAGGGCATGACTCACACAGATAGAGCAAAATGTAACATGGAAACCCAAGTCGATGGGTGTGGTCTTTTTTTCCGCCTCAGAAGGCACAAAAAGCCTCGATATCTTTCTTCTTGGCTCTCGCTCGCTCTCTTTCGTTCTGGCTAACATCTCTTCATCTCCTGCGCTTGGCTACGGCCAAAAAAAACCTCCCCCTTCTTCCTTTGTTTGTCACCACATGGCGCGCGCTAAGTCTGGACCACGTAGAATGCTAGGTCAGATGAAAAGGCGGCGACGCTGCCTCTGCTCTTTTTCTCAGCCGGGATCTGTTCGCTGAGCCCCCAGTAAGTCACTCCTGGCATTATTACAAGTTACGCCCGCAGTGTAGTGCAACAGCAGGGCATCTTGCGATCAACTTCTTAAACACCTAACCTATAATTCCATTACAACAAGCTGGCAATTTTTTTGACTTGAGTTCGTTGTCACATTTCTGTGGGGCCAATTATGTATTACTCGTGCACTCACTGTAGTTGTCTCGCCATGCTGCTTTTTGTGCTGCATCTTGAACTAAAACTATCTCCTTTCCTCCTGAGACAACTGAGAAAAACCATCCCCAGACCAGCTGATCTACGATCATGATTACTAGAAAGAACAAATTGGTGCAGAATAACTTAAGTGAGCGATCCCAACTTTATTCTCTCTCACTAGGCTGCAACTCATTTCACGCTCACATTATGAGTTCAGTCATTCACACTATACCTCATTCTTTGAGTACGTTTGCCTGTAATTTTTGTAGTAAAGTCCCTCTGCATTTTACCCCAAATTCCCCTGTAGATTTCATTAAATTTTCTCTACACTAAACCTCCTATTGTGTACTGTGTGTGTTTGAGTGCAACAGTTGATCGCTGAAATCGAGAACTATTATTTCTATGAATGTAGCAAGCCTTCTTGATGACAGAAATTGATAGAGGTTTTTCATCACTTTTCCTAAAATGTACAAATATAAAAAGAGACATGGTGCCCTGTATGAGACAAAGATAGCTTTTATCCAAACCAATCAATATACGCTTCTGGACTTTCTTTTCCAACAATGACAAAAACATATTGCCGAGTTGCGGTCCACTCATCGGGCAAAGCCTCCTGAGTTCTTTCTCGCCTGTTGTGTCAACACTTCCAAATATGGGATGGCCGCACCCCCATTGCCACCGTCGTTGCACTTTGATGCGGGGGCCTGTCACACTGCACTTGCTCAGCCTGACGACTCCAGTTCCAGCAGAAGAAAAACAGCCCCAAAGCATGATGCTGCCACCACCATGCTTGTAAGGTGTTCTTTCGGTGACGACCAGTGTTGTGGTTGCACCAAATGTACCTTTTGGAATTATAGCCAAAACGTTCAACCTTGGTTTCATTGGACCACAATAAAATCTTCCCCCAAAACGTGTGAAAATGTGGTATGGTCAATTGAAACCAAGGTTAAACTTTTTGGGGCAAACACAACACTGCTCATCACCAAAAGAACACCATACCTCCAGTGAAGCATTGTGGTGGTAGCAACGTGCTTTGGGGCTGTTTTTCTTCAGCTGGGGCCTTAGTCAAGGTGGGGGGTATTATAAACAGTTCCAAATTCCAGTCCATGTTAACCCCTTCAGCCTCCTTCTAGAAAGCAAAAAAAAAAAAAAGGCCTACCAGAACATCTGAAATGTGTTTGGGTTAATGAGTCAATTAATCATTTGTGCAATTCCGTTATCTCACTTGTTTATATTTACTTCCCCTGTCGAAATGAGTAGACTTTTTATACTCACTGTATAATAAATTATTTCTCATGCACATTTAAATATCTGAGATTTAAAAATTGGGGGGGGGGGGACACTGCTGTTGTAATGCAGCTGTTGTTTTAAGAAGTGAATAAACATATTTATTCAGACTTTTTACACTCTCTGTGGAACAGGTACTGGGAGAAGAGGAGTATGAGGTGTGGCTGAAGAGACAGTTGCTGGCAGAGAGCAGCATAGAGAACCGAGAAGAGCTGCTGCTCGATTCCGCTGAGAGACTGGAGACCAACCTCACCCTTTTGGGTAGGCAGAGCTTATTGTGACGAACAATTGATTATTTGAGTCTTCAGTCGCTGGTACTGAGTAATGCAGTAAAGATTGGTGTCAGTTGTGAAACATAAAACTGTCCTGAAGCATTCCATCAGCAAAGTCAGGGTTAATGTAAAGGCTTCTTTATACTTGTGCGGACGGCGACCGCGCTGACGTCACTGCGGCTATCCCGCACGCAGTTTGCCTTTATACTCAAGCGCAACACACGCGCGCTGTTTTGAAAGTGTGCTGCAGTTCTCCTCCAAGTCGGGGGTGTCGCTACGGCTGGTATTGGCAAGGACGCCACAGGGTGGAGTTTCCTCTGCATTTTGTGGCCATTTCCGGTAGCCGTTTTTCCTTTCCTTTCCGTAACAAGGAACAAAGCAACAACAATGGCGACCGTGGAACAGAGTCTGCTAGAACAAATGGACCTAGATGACCAGATCTTCTTCTTTTACTTTCGGCTTGTCCCTTTAAGGGTCGCCACAGCGCATCATCCTTTTCCATGTAAGCCTATCTCCTGCATCCTCCTCTCGAAATCCCTGCCCTCATGTCTTCCCTCACAACATCCATCAACCTTCTCTTTGGTCTTCCTCTAGCTCTCTTGCCTGGCATCTCCATCCTCATCATCCTTCTACCAATATACTCACTATTTCTCCTCTGGACGTGTCCAAACCGTCGAAGTCTGCTCTCTCTAAGTTTGTCTCCAAAACATCGAACCTTGGCTGTCCCTCTGATGAGTTCATTTCTAATTGTATCCAACCTGGTCACTCCGAGAGCGAACCTCAACATCTTAATTTCCGCCACCTCCAGGTCTGCTTCCTGTCGTCTCTTCAGTGCCACTGTCTCTAATCCGTACATCCTGGCTGACCTCACCACTGTTTTATACATTTTTCCCTTCATCCATTCCTCCACCAGTTCCAACCTGCTTGGACCCGTTTCTTCACTTCCTGACCACACTCCCATTGCTCTGGACAGTTGACCCCAAGTATTTAAAGTCCTCCACCCTTGCTATCTCTTCTCCCTTTAGCCTCACTCTTCCCCCACCACCCCTCTCATTCATGCACATATATTCTGTCTTACTTCGGCTAATCTTCATTCCTCTGCTTTCCAGTGCATGCCTCCATCTTTCTAACTGCATTCACTGCAGATCACAATGTCATCTGCAAACATCATGGTCCACGGGGATTCCAGTCTAACCTCATCTGTCAGCCTTATCCATCACCACTGCAAACAGGAAGGGGCTCAGGGCTGATCCCTGATGCAGTCCCACCTCCACCTTAAATTCGTTTGTCACACCTAAAGCACACCTCACCACCGTTCTGCTGCTCTCGTACGTCTTGTATTATTCTAACATACTTCTCTGCCATTCCATACTTCCGTATGCAGTACCACAGTTCCTCTCTGGGTACTCTGTCATAGGCTTTCTCTAGATCTACAAAGACACAATGTAGCTCCTTTTGACCTTCTCTGTACATTTCCATCAACATCCTCAAGGCAAATAATGCTCCACTAATAATGCATTTGTGGTATTCTTTCAAAGCATGAAACCATACTGTTACTCGCAAATACTCACTTCTGTCCTGAGTCTAGCCTCCAGTACTCTTTCCCATAACTTCATTGTGTGTCTCATCAACTTTATTCCTCTATAGTTCCCACAGGTCTGCACATCACCCTTGTTCGTAAAAATGGGCACCAGCACACTTTTTCACCATTCATCAGGCATTTTCTCACGCGCTAGAATTCTAGAACAAGCTGGTCAAAAACTCCACAGCCACCTCTCCTAGATGCTTCCATACCTCCACAGGAATGTCATCTGGACCAACTGCCTTTCCATTTTTCATCCCTTTAATGCCTTTCTAACTTCCCCCTTACTAATCATTGCCACTTCCTGGTCCACCACACTTGCCTCTTCTACTCTCCCTTCTCTCTCATTTTCCTCATTCATCAACTCCTCGAAGTATTAATTCCATCTATCTAGCACACTACTGGCACCAGTCAACATATTTCCATCTCGATCCTTAATCACCTTAACCTGCTGCACATCCTTCCCATCTCTATCCCTCTATCTGGCCAACCTGTATAGATCCTTTTCTCCTTCTTTAGTGTCCAACCTGGCATACATGTCATCATATGCCTCTTGTTTGGCCTTTGCCACCTCTACCTTTGCCCTATGTCGCATCTCAATGTATTCCTTTCGCCTCTCCTCGGTCCTCCCAGTGTCCCACGTCTTCTTAGCTAACCTTTTTCCTTTTATGATTTCCTGTACTGTGAGATTGCACCACCAAGTCTCCTTCTCTCCTTACCTGCCAGAAGATACACCAAGTACTCTCCTGCCTGTTTCTCTGATCACTTTGGTCGTAGTGGTCCAGTCTTCTGGAAGCTCCTCCTGTCCACCGAGAGCCATTCTCACCTCTTCCCGAAAAGCTGCACAACACTCTTCCTTTCTAAGCTTCCACCACATGGTTCTCTGCTCTGCCTTTGTTTTCTTAATCTTCCTCCCCACCACCAAAGTCATCTTCCACACCACCATCCTATGCTGTCTAGCCACACTCTCCCCTACCATTACCTTACAGTCGGTAACCTTCAGATTACATCGTCTGCACAAGATGTAATCCACCTGCATGCTTCTACCTCCGCTCTTGTAGGTCACCTTATGTTCGTGCCTCTTCTGCAAAAAGGTGTTCACTACAGCCACTTCCATCATTTTTGCAAAGTCTACCACCATCTGTCCCTCCAAGTTCCTTTCCTGAATGGCGTATTTACCCATCACTTCTTCATCACCCCTGTTTCCTTCACCAACATGTCTATTACAATCTGCACCAATCACGACTCTCTCTCTGTCTGGGATGCTCAGAACTACTTCGTCTAGCTCCTTCCAGAATTTTCTTTCACCTCTAGGTCACATCCTACCTCTGGGCCATAGCCACTAATTGTAATGGACAGGGAGCTGTTGTCTGAGAGACTAAGGAGTCAGAATACAATGATTTCTAAATCATGTTCAACCTATATTTAATTGAATACACTACAAAGACAATATATTTAATGCTCAAACTGATAAACTTTATTGTTTTTAGCAAATAATCATTAACTTAGAATTTTATGGCTGCAACACGTTACAAAAAAGCTGGGACAGGGTCATGTTTACCACTGTGTTACATCACCTTTTCTTTTAACAACATTCAATAAACGTTTGGGAACTGAGGACACTTATTGTTGAAGCATTGTAGGTGGAATTCTTTCCCATTCTTGCTTGATGTACAGCTTCAGCTGTTCAACAGTCCAGGGTCTCCGTTGTCGTATTTTCAATGGGAGACAGGTCTGGACTGCAGGCAAGCCAGTCTAGTACCGCACTCTTTTACTATGAAGCCACGCTGTTGTAACACATGCAGAATGTGGTTTGGCATTGTCTTGCTGAAACAAGTCGGGCGTCCATGAAAAAGACGTTGCTTGGATGACAGCATATGTTTCTCCAAAACCTGTATGTACCTTTCAGCATTAATAGTACCTTCACAGATGTGTAAGATACCCATGCCATTGGCACAAACACCGCCCCATACCATCACAGATGCTGGCTTTTGAACTTTGCGTCCATAACAGTTTGGATGGTTCTTTTCCTCTTTGACCCGGAGGACACGATGTCCATAATTTCCAAAAAATATTTGAAATGTGGACTCGTCGGACCACAGAACACTTTTCCACTTTTCATCTGTCCATCTCAGATGAGCTCGGGCCCAGAGAAGCCGGCGCCGTTTCTGGGTGTTGTTGATAAATGGCTTTTGCTTTGCATAGTAGAGTTTCAAGTATCACTTACGGCTGTAGCGCCGAACTGTATTTACTGACATTGGATTTCTGAAGGGCGGCACGGTGGCCGACTGGTTAGAGCGTCAGCCTCACAGTTCTGAGGTGCGGGGTTCAATCCCCGTCCCCGCCTGTGTGGAGTTTGCATGTTCTCCCCGTGCCTGCGTGGGTTTTCTCCGGGCACTCCGGTTTCCTCCCACATCCCAAAAACATGCATTAATTGGAGACTCTAAATTGCCCGTAGGCATGACTGTGAGTGCGAATGGTTGTTAGTTTCTATGTGCCCTGCGATTGGCTGGCAACCAGTTCAGGGTGTACCCCGCCTCCTGCCCGATGACAGCTGGGATAGGCTCCAGCACGCCCGCGACCCTAGTGAGGAGAAGCGGCTCAGAAAATGGATGGATGGATGGATGGATTTCTGAAGTGTTCCTGAGCCCATGTGGTGATATCCTTCACACATTGATGTCGGTTTTTGATGCAGTGCCGCCTGAGGGATCGAAGGTCACGGGCATTCAATGTTGGTTTTCGCTTTTGATGATATTATGGACCGTAGATGATGAAATCCCTAAATTCATTGCAATTGTACGTTGAGGAACATTGTCCTTAAACTGTTCGACTATTTATATAAGAGGTGAACCTCGCTCCATCTTTGCTCGTGAATGACTGAGCAATTCAGGGAAGCTCCTTTTATACCCAATCATGGCACCCACCTGTTCCCAATTAGCCTGTTCACCTGTGGGATATTCCAAACAGGTGTTTGATGAGCATTCCTCAACTTTCCCAGTCTTTTTTGCCACCTGTCCCAGCTTTTTTGGAACGTGTTGCAGCCATAAAATTCTAAGTTAATGTTTATTTGCTAAAAACAATAAAGTTTATCAGTTTGAACATTAAATACCTTGTCTGTGTATTCATTTAGGTTGAACGTGATTTACAAATAATTGTATTCTGTTTTTATTTATGTTTAACACAACATCCCAACTTCATTGGAATTGGGGTTGTACACAAGTATATACAGTAAATGAACAGGTCATTTAAATAAACACATTCCTCCATCTTGTGATCGGATCAGTGATCGGTTATCGTTTTTTTTTAAACTCGCTGATCGGCCCCAAAAATCCTGATCGTGTAAAGCCTAATTAGAAGTGAGCTGAAATATCCAAGTTTGGGCACAGTCACAATTTAAGAGCTGCATGACAAAGCTGTTTTTTTTTTTTGAGCCTGTAAAGTAAACGCGTGGCTGTTTTTTTTTTGTTTGTTTGGTTTTTTTCCCTAAAATGAGTCACTTTGATTGGCCCACGAAGGGTTTGTGTGCGGTCAAGTCACTGCCTTGTGCCGTCTGATTGGTGAATTGGAGTCAAATGACACAAGTGATCACGTTGGATTGGCAGCAACGGTGCCCTATGCGGAAGTCGATGATGAAGTCTTAAAAATAGATTTCAGACGCAGTCTTCTTCTTCTTCTTTTCCTTTCGGCTTGTCCCGTTAGGGGTCGCCACAGCGCGTCATCCTTTTCCATGAGAGCCTATCTCCTGCATCCTCCTCTCGAACACCAACTGCCATCATGTCTTCCCTCACGACATCCATCAACCTTCTCTTTGGTCTTCCTCTAGCTCTCTTGCCTGGCAGCTCCATCGTCATCATCCTTCTACCAATATACTCACTCTCTCTCCTCTGGACGTGTCCAAACCATTGAAGTCTGCTCTCTCTAACTTTGTCTCCAAAACATCGAACCTTGGCTGTCCCTCTGATGAGCTCATTTCTAATTTTATCCAACCTGGTCACTCCGAGAGCGAACCTCAACATCTTCATTTCCGCCACCTCCAGCTCTGCTTCCTGTTTTCTCTTCAGTGCCACTGTCTCTAATCCATACATCATGGCTGGCCTCACCACTGTTTTATAAACTTTGCCCTTCATCCTAGCAGAGACTCTTCTGTCACATAACACACCTGACACCTTCCTCCACCCGTTCCAACCTGCTTGGACCCGTTTCTTCACTTCCTGACCACACTCACCATTGCTCTGGACGGTTGACCCCAAGTATTTAAAGTCCTCTACCCTTGCCATCTCTTCTCCCTGTAGCCTCATTCTTCCCCCACCACCCCTCTCATTCATGCACATATATTCTGTTTTACTTCGGCTAATCTTCATTCCTCTTCTTTCCAGTGCATCCCTCCATCTTTCTAACTGTTCCTCCAGCTGCTCCCTGCTTTCACTGCAGATCACAATGTCATCTGCAAACATCATGGTCCACGGGGATTCCAGTCTAACCTCATCTGTCAGCCTATCCATCACCACTGCAAAAAGGAAGGGGCTCAGGGCTGATCCCTGATGCAGTCCCACGTCCACCTTAAATTCTTCTGTCACACCGACAGCACACCTCACCGCTGTTCTGCTGCCCTCGTACATGTCCTGTATTATTCTAACATACTTCTCTGCCACTCCAGACTTCCGCATGCAGTACCACAGTTCCTCTCTGGGTACTCTGTCATAGGCTTTCTCTAGATCTACAAAGACACAATGTAGCTCCTTCTGACCTTCTCTGTACTTTTCCATCAACATCCTCAAGGCAAATAATGCATCTGTGGTACTCTTTCTAGGCATGAAACCATACTGTTGCTCGCAAATACTCACTTCTGTCCTGAGTCTAGCCTCCACTACTCTTTCCCATAACTTCATTGTGTGGCTCATCAACTTTATTCCTCTATAGTTGCCACAGCTCTGCACATCACCTTTGTTCTTAAAAATGGGCACCAGTACACTTTTCCTCCATTCCTCAGGCATCTTCTCACGCACTAGAATTCTATTGAACAAGCTGGTCAAAAACTCCACAGCCACCTCTCCTAGATGCTTCCATACCTCCACAGGAATGTCATCAGGACCAACTGCCTTTCCATTTTTCATTCTCTTTAATGCCTTTCTAACTTCCCCCTTACTAATCATTGCCACTTCCTGGTCCACCACACTTGCCTCTTCTACTCTCCCTTCTCTATCATTTTCCTCATTCATCAACTCCTCGAAGTATTCTTTCCATCTACCTAGCACACTGCTGGCACCAGTCAACATATTTCCATCTCTATCCTTAATCACCCTAACCTGCTGCACATCCTTCCCATCTCTATCCCTCTGTCTGGCCAGCCTGTATAGATCCTTTTCTCCTTCTTTAGTGTCCAACCTGCCATACATGTCATCATATGCCTCTTGTTTTGCCTTTGCCACATCTACCTTTGCCCTGTGTCGCATCTCAATGTATTCCTTTCGCCTCTCCTCTGTCCTCTCAGTGTCCCACTTCTTCTTAGCTAACCGTTTTCCTTGTATGATTTCCTGTACTGTGAGGTTCCACCACCAAGTCTCCTTCTCTCCTTTCCTGCCAGAAGATACACCAAGTACTCTCCTGCCTGCTTCTCTGATCACCTTGGCTGCAGTGGTCCAGTCTTCTGGAAGCTCTTCCCGTCCATTTCAGACGCAGTAATGGATCAATAAAAGTAGCGAGCCGCACGTCGATCATTGTAATGGAGTAAAAGTGTGGATTCTTCACATAAATATTCAAGTAAAAGTAAAAAGTATGGTTCATTCAAACTACTCTCACAAGTGCAATTTCTCCAGAGTGTTACTTGAGTAAATGTATCAGAGTAAATAATAGCGCGTTACTATCCACCTCTGGTAATAAATAGTTGATTTTACCAAATGTTTTCCAGTTGTGTACGGAACAAACACCTTTCTGCCATTGGTTTAACACAACATCCCAACTTCATTGGAATTGGGGTTGTAATTTGGCGGAGCTCGGGTGTGGCGTACAATGAGTGAAGGAGACCATGTTGGATTTGATTGGTGCAAGCCAGCTGGTTGAGACAGTTGACAGTTGTCAGTGATAAAGTTGACATGCTGATTTAAGTTAAAACATGTTCATCATATGAGGCAGATGTTTTATTCTTCAAAAGTAAATTTTTTTAGCCACCCTATATTATACACAGTTTGAACATTAACTGATAGTAAAAAAAACCTGTACTTAAATACTGATTCAATTAAAATGTATTGCACAAACAGTGATGAATGCAGCCCTGTGGGGGGCACAAGCCAATGCAAACTGTAGGCCGGTCCCAAGCCCGGATAAATGCAGAGGGTTGCGTCAGGAAGGGCATCTGGCTTAAAACTTTGCCAAACAAAGATGAGCGTTCATACAAAGAATTCCATACCGGATCGGTCATGGCCCGGGTTAACAACATTCAGCTACTGTGGGTCGAAGACGAAGAAGAGGTGGAAAGCGTTTTTTTCGGCAAAAAGAAGAGGAAAGCACAGAGCCTAGAATTTAATGTGGGGACTTTGAATGTTGGGACTATGACAGGAAAATCTCGGGAGTATATTGACATGATGATTAGTAGAAATGTTGATATATTGTGTGTCCAGGAGACCAGATGGAAAGGCAGTAAGGCTAGAAGTTTAGGGGCAGGGCTTGAATTATTTTACTATGGTGTAGATGGGAAGGAGAAATGGAGTCGGGGGTTATTTTAAAAGAAGAGTTGGCAAAGAATGTCTTGGAGGTGACATCAGATCGAGTGATGAGGCTGAAACTTGAAATTGAGTGTGTTATGTATGATGTGATCCGTGGCTATGCCCCACAAGTAGGATGTGACAGAGAGGTGAAAGAGAAATTCTGGAAGGAGCTAGACGAAGTAGTTCTGAGCATCCCAGACAGAGAAGGAGTCGTGATTGATGCAGATTGTAATGGACATGTTGTTGAAGGAAACAGGGGTGATGAAGAAGTGATGGGTAAATACGCCATTCAGGAAAGGAACTTGGAGGGACAGATGGTGGTAGACTTTGCAAAAAGGATGGAAATGGCTGTAGTGAACACTTTTTTTCCAGAAGAGGCAGGAACATAGGGTGACCTACAAGAGCGGAGGTAGAAGCACGCAGGTGGATTACATCTTGTGCAGACGATATAATCTGAAGGAGGTTACCGACTGTAAGGTAGTGGTAGGAGAGAGCGTGGCTAGACAGCATAGGATGGTGGGGTGGAAGATGACTCTGGTGGTGGGGAGGAAGATTAGGAAGACAAAGGCAGAGCAGAGAACCATGTGGTGGAAGCTGAGACAGGACGAGTGTTGTGCAGCTTTTCGGAAGAGGTGAGACAGGCTCTCGGTGGACAGGAGGAGCTCCCAGAAGACTGGACCACTACAGCCAAGGTGATCAGAGAGGCAGGCAGGGGAGAGTACTTGGTGTATCTTCTGGCAGGAAAGGAGAGAAGGAGACTTGGTGGTGGAACAGTACAGGAAATCATACAAGGAAAAAGGTTAGCTAAGAAGAAGCGAGACACTGAGAGGACCAAGGCGAGGTGAAAGGAATACATTGAGATGCGACATAGGGCAAAGGTAGAGGTGTCAAAGGCCAAACAAGAGGCATATGATGACATGTATGCCAGGTTGGACACGAAAGAAAGAGAAAATAATCTATATAGGTTGGCCAGACAGAGGGATAGAGATGGGAAGTATGTGCAGCAGGTAAGGGTGATTAAGGATAGAGATGGAAATATGTTGACTGGTGCCAGCATTGGGCTATATAGATGGAAAGAATACTTTGAGGAGTTGATGAATGAGGAAAATGAGAGAGAAGGAAGAGTCGAGGAGTCAAGTGTGGTGGACCAGGAAGTGGCAATGGTTAGTAAGGGGGAAGTTAGAAAGGCATTAAAGATGATGAAAAATGGAAAGGCAGTTGGTCCTGATGACATTCCTATGGAAGTATGGAAGCATCTAGGAGAGGTGGCTGTGGAGTTTTTGACCAGCTTGTTCAATAGAATTCTCGCGGGTGAGAAGATGCCTGAATAATGGAGGAAAATTGTGCTGGTGCCCATTTTTAAGAACAAGGGTGATTTGCAGAGCTGTGGGAACTACAGAGGAATAAAGTTGATGAGCCGCACAATGAAGTTATGGGAAAGAGTAGCGGAGGCTAGACTCAGGACAGAAGTGAGTATTTGCGAGCAACAGTATTGTATCATGCCTAGAAAGAGTACCAGAGATGCATTATTTGCCTTGAGGATGTTGATGGAAAAGTACAGAGAATGTCAGAAGGAGCTACATTGTGTCTTTGTAGATCTAGAGAAAGTCTATGACAGAGTACCCAGAGAGGAACTATGGTACTGCATGCGGAAGTCTGGAGTGGCAGAGAAGTATGTTAGAATAATACAGGACATCTACGAGGGCAGCAGAACGGTGGTGAGGTGTGCTGTAGGTGTGACAGATGAATTTAAGGTGGAGGTGGGACTGCATCAGGGATGAGCCCCTTCCTGTATGCAGTGGTGATGGATAGGCTGACAGATGAGGTTAGACTGGAATCCGTGGACCATGATATTTGCAGATGACATTGTGATCTGCAGTGAAAGCAGGCAGCAGGTGGAGGAACACTTAGAAAGATGGAGGCATGCACTGGAAAGCAGAGGAATGAAGATTAGCCGAAGTAAGACTGAATATATGTGCATGAATGAGAGGGGTGGTGGGGGGAGAGTGAGGCTACAGGGAAAAGAGATAGCAAGGGTGGAGGACTTTAAATACTTGGGATCAACTGTCCAGAGCAATGGTGAGTGTGGTCAAGAAGTGAAGAAACGGGTACAAGCAGGTTGGAACGGGTAGAGGAAGGTGTCAGGTGTGTTATGTGACAGAGGAGTCTCTGCTAGGATGAAGGGCAACGTTTATAAAACAGTGGTGAGTCCAGCCATGATGTACGGATTAGAGACAGTGGCACTGAAGAGACAACAGGAAGCAGAGCTGGAGGTGGCGGAAATGAAGATTTTGAGGTTCGCTCTCGGAGTCACCAGGTTGGATAAATTAGAAATTACCTCATCAGAGGGACAGCCAAGGATTGATGTTTTGGAGACAAAGTTAAAGAGAGCAGACTTCGATGGCTTGGACACATCCAGAGGAGAGAGAGTGAGTATATTGGTAGAAGGATGATGAGGATGGAGCTGCCAGGCAAGAGAGCTAGAGGAAGACCAAAGAGAAGGTTGATGGATGTCGTGAGGGAAGACATGAGTGCAGTTGGTGTTCGAGAGGAGGATGCAGGAGATAGGCTTACATGGAAAAGGATGACGCGCTGTGGCGACCCCTAAAGGGACAAGCCGAAAGGAAAAGAAGAAGCACAAACAGTGGTGTGAATAATAATAATAAGAAGAAGACTCACCTTTATTGTCATGAACATGCATGCATGCATGCATGCACATGACATTTGTTCTCTGCATTTTACCCATCACAGTGAACACACACACTTGTTAGTGGAACACACTGGAGCAGGGGGCAGCTGAAGTGCCCAGGGAGGCGTTCGAGGTATCAGTGTCTTGCTCAAGGACACCACAGCCGTGAGTCCGGGGGATTTTGCCGGATGGGACCGTCGGGGTCTTGAACCTAGGTCCTCCACGGTGGCAGGCCTTCCTGATTTCTTATTTTTCTGCATGTTTGTCACACTAAAATGTTTCCCCTCATCAAACAAATTTAAGGATTGGTCAAAGACAACACAAGCAAACACAAAATACAGTTTTTAAATGAAGGCTTTTATTATTAGGGGCAAAAAATTTTCACACCATCCATCCATCGATCCATTTTCTGAGCCGCTTCTCTTCACTCGGGTTGCGGGCGTGCTGGAGCCTATCCCAGCTATCATCGGGCAGGAGGCAGGGTACACCCTGAACTGGTTGCCAGCCAATCGCAGGGCACATACAAACAAACAACCATTCACACTCACATTCACACCTATGGGCAATTTAGAGTTTTCAATTAACGTGCATGTTTTTGGGATGTGGGAGGAAACCGGAGTGCTCGGAGAAAACCCATACAGGCACGGGGAGAACATGCAAACTCCACACAGGCGGGGCCGGGGATTGAACCCCGCTCCTCAGAACTGTGAGGCTGACGCTCTAACCAGTCGTCCACCGTGCCGCCTAAAATCCATCCATCCATCAATTTTCTGAGCCGCTTCTCCTCACTAGGGTCGCGGGCGTGCTGGAGCCTATCCCAGCTATCATCGGGCAGGAGGCGGGGTACACCCTGAACTGGTTGCCAGCCAATCGCAGGGCACATACAAACTAACAACCATTCGCACGCACAGTCACACCTACGGGCAATTTAGAGTCTTCAATTAATGCATGTTTTTGGGATGTGGGAGGAAACCGGAGTGCCCGGAGAAAACCCACGCAGGCACGGGGAGAACATGCAAACTCCACACAGGCGGGGCCAGGGATTGAACCCGGGTCCTCAGAACTGTGAGGCTGACGCTCTAACCAGTCGGCCACCGTGCCGCCCCGCCTAAAATCATATAAGTAAAAATTTTTCCCCTCATTAATGTACACACAACACCCCATATTGACCAAAAAAAATGTTGTGAAGTACCCTTTTGATCTAATACAGCCATGAGTCTTTTTGGGAATGATACAACAAGTTTTTCACACCTGGATTTGAGGATCCTCTGCCATTCCTCATTGCCATTCCTTCCTCTCCAGTTCTGTCAGGTTGGATGGTGAACGTTGGCGGACAGCCATTTTGAGGTCTCTCCAGAGATGCTCAATTGGGTTTAAGTCAGAGCTCTGGCTGGGCCATTCAAGAACAGTCACAGAGCTTTTCTGAAGCCACTCCTTCGTTATTTTAGCTGTGTGCTTAGGATCATTGTCTTGTTGGAAGGTGAACCTTCGGCCCAGTCTGAGGTCCTGAGCACTCTGGAGAAGGTTTTCTTCCAGAATATCCCTGTACTTGGCCTCATTCATCTTTCCTTCGATTGCAACCAGTCGTCTTGTCCCTGCAGCTGAAAAACACCCCCACAGTATGATGCTGCCACCACCATGCTTCACTGTTGGGACTGTATTGGACAGGTCATGAGCAGTACCTGGTTTTCTCCCTACATCTGTTGCATATCTGTTGTTGACCGATACTGGCCACTCATGCCAGAGAAGCGTCTGCTCCATTTGCACACTGATTGAGGAGTATCTGCAACATTTTCACAACCAACATTGTCCCAGATTATCGCGCTACTCGTCACTTTAAACTGCATACACTCCTTGAAGTCTCGGCGCCCTTTGCACAATGGTCATTGCACCGGACTATTGCAATATTAGTCGTTCGAACTGCTCTAAGTGCTAGAGGACTCTACATCTTTTGCACAATTGTCGAAAAAAAATAATAATAATGTACTGGCATTACCAGATAACTATTTACCCTTTATTGCTCAGTGACTGTTTTTTTGTCAATGTCTTTATGTCTCAAAAGTGTTTTCTTTCAATTGACTGTCTGTTGTCGTACTAGAGCGGCTCCAACTACCGGAGACAAATTCCTTGTGTGTTTTTTGGACATACTTGGCAAATAAAGATGATTCTGATACATACTGCTTAGAATTAAGGCCAAAAAGGTCTATCTTGGTCTCATCAGACCAGAGAATCTTAATTCTCATCATCTTGGAGTCCTTCAGGTGTTTTTTAGCAAACTCCATGCAGGCTTTCATGCGTCTTGCACTGAGGAGAGGCTTCCGTCGGCCCACTCTGCCATAAAGCCCCGACTGGTCGGGGGCTGCAGTGATCGTTCACTTTCTAGAAATTTCTCCCATCTCCCGACTGCATCTCTGGAGCTCAGCCACAGTGATCTTTGGGTTCTTCTTTACCTCTCTCACCAAGGGTTAGGGTTAGGGACAGCCAGCTCTAGAAAGGGTTCTGGTCGTCCCAAACGTCTTCCCCATAAGGATTATGGAGGACACTGTGCTCTCAGGAACCTTTAGTGCAGCAGAAATTTTTTTTGTAACCTTGGCCGAATCTGTGCCTTGCCTCAATTCTGTCTCCGAGCTCTTCAGGCAGTTCCTTTGAGCTTATAATTTCCATTTGCTCTGACATGCACTGTGAGGTTTAATGTCTTATATAGACAGGTGTGTGGCTTTCCAAATCAAGTCCAATCAGTATAATCAAACAGAGCTGGACTCCAATGAAGGTGTAGATCCATCTCAAGGATGATCAGAAGAAATGGACAGCATCTGATTTAAATATATGAGTGTCATAGCAAAGGGTCTGAATACTTATGGCTGTGTGATATTTCAGTTTTCCATCCATCCATCCATTTTCTGAGCCGCTTCTCCTCACTAGGGTCGCGGGCGTGCTGGAGCCTATCCCAGCTGTCATCGGGCAGGAGGCGGGGTACACCCTGAACTGGTTGAAGTTAAATACATATTGTACCTAAATAAATGTTTAAAAACAAACATTTCTAAACAATTCAATGCAAATGTATTGTACTTAAAAGTTAAATACAACTGAACTTTACAAAAAAAAAAAAAAAAAAAAAGAACTGTACTGGATTTAAAAACAACATTATGCACAATTTGAACATGGAATTCAGAGATTAATCCACATACCACAAGAGGGGGCCCACGTACCACTAGTGGGACTCGTACCAGACTTTGAGATTCACTGGTCTATGGTATTTAGATGAACGCTTATTTCAGAATCAGAATCAGAATCATCTTTATTTGCCAAGTATGTCCAAAAAACACACAAGGAATTTGTCTCCGGTAGTTGGAGCCTCTCTAGTACAACAACAGTCAATTTACAGAACACTTTGGAGACAGAAAGACATTGACAAAAACAAAAACAGTCACTGAGCAGGAAAGGGTTGCTAGTTATCTGGTAATGCCGGTAAATTTTTAAATTTATTTTTTTATTTATTTTTGACAATTGTGCAAAAAGATACAGAGTCCTCTAGCACTTAGAGCAGTTCGAATGACTAATATTGCAATAGTCCGGTGCAATGACCATTGTGCAAAGGGCGCAGAGACTTCAAGGAGTGTATGCGGTTTAAAGTGACGAGTAGTGCGATAATCTGGGACAATGTTGGTTGTGAAAATGTTGCAGATACTCCTCAATCAGTGTGCAAATGAAGCAGATGCTACTCAGCAATGAGTGGCCAGTATATGCAAATAGTGCAGCATGGCGAGACAACTACAGTGAGTGCACGAGTAATACATAATTGGCCCCACAGAAATGTGACAACGAACTCAAGTCAAAAAATTGCCAGCATGTTGTAATGGAATTTTAGGTTACGTGTTTAAGAAGTTGATCGCAAGAGGGAAGAAGCTGTTGGAATGTCTGCTAGTTCTAGTTTGCATTGATCGGTAGCGCCTACCGAAAGAAGGAGCTGGAAGAGCTGGTGACCGGGGTGCGGAGGGTCCGAGAGGATTTTGCACGCTCTTGTCTTAGTTCTGGCAGCGTGCAAGTCCTCAATGGTGGGTAGGGGGGTACCGACAATCCTTTCAGCATTTTTGATTGTCCGTTGCAGTCGGAGTTTGTCCTTTTTTGTAGCAGCACCAAACCAGACTGTGTTGGAAGAACACAGGACTGATTCGCTGACCGCTGTTTTGAGAACTGTCTCAGCAGTTCCGGTGGCAGGCCGTGCTTTCTCAGAAGCCGCAGGAAGTACATCCTCTGCTGGGCCTTTTTGAGGACGGAGTTGATGTTGGTCGCCCACTTTAGGTCCTGAGAGACTGTAATTCCCAGGAACTTGAAGGTTACGACGGTTGACACAAGGCAGCTGGACAACGTGAGGGGCAGCTGTGGCGAAAGATGCCTCCTGAAGTCCACGATCATTTCACAGTCTTGAGCGTGTTCAGCTCCAGGTTGTGTCGGCCGCACCACAGCTCCAGCCGCTCCGCTTCCTGTCGATATGCAGACTCGTCACCGTCCTTGATGAGGCCGATGACAGTGCTGTCATCTGCAAACTTCAGGAGTTTGACAGTCGGGTGCGCTGAGGTGCAGTCGTTTGTGTAGAGAGAGAAGAGCAGCGGAGAGAGGACACAACCTTGGGGCGCCCCAGTGCTGATGCTGCGTGTGGATGAGGTGGCCTCCCCCAGCCTGACCTGCTGTGTCCTGCCCGTCAGAAAACTGTAAATCCACTGGCAGATGGCAGACGCTGAGCTGGAGAAGCTTGGATGAAAAGAGTTGTGGGATTATGGTGTTGAACGCTGAGCTGAAGTCCACGAACAGGATCCTCACGTAGGTCCCTGCACTGTCGAGGTGTTCTAGGATGAAGTGCAGTCCCATGTTGACTGCATCATCCGCAGACCTGTTCACTTGGTAGGCAAACTGCAGGGGGAAAAGTGTCCTTTTCAAATCTGCAGTCGAAGGTATTCAAGTCGTTGGCTCGTGTGCTATTGTTCTCAGCTTGGGGGGATCGTCGCTTGTAATTAGTCAGCGATTGGAATGCATGCCAGACTGATTTAGAGTCGTTAGCGCTAAACTGTTTTTCCAACTTTGCTGCATAGTTCCTCTTTGCAATGTTAATTTATTTAGTCAGCTGGTTTCTTGCTCGATTATACAGGGCCCTGTCCCCGCTCTGATATGCATCCTCCTTAGCTTGGCGAAGGTGCTTAAGTTTAGCAGTGAACCATGGCTTTTTGTTGTTGAATGTGCAAAATGATTTTGTTGGTACACACACATCTTCACAGAAACTAATATAGGATGTAACAGTGTCCGTATATTCATCCAGGCAGCCAGCTGAATTTTCAAAGACACTCCAGTCTGTGCAGTCTAAGCAGCTCTGAAGTTCCATCTTTGCTTCATTGGTTCACTTTTTCACTGTTTTCCCTGTAGGCTTCGTGCATTTAAGTTCTTGCCTGTACGTCGGTATTAAGTGAATTAAGCAGTGATCAGATGAGCCCAGGGCTGTACGAGGTATAGCACGGTATGCGTTTTTTACCGTAGTATAGCAGTGGTCTAAAATGTTATTTTCCCTGGTAGGACAGTCGATGTGCTGCTTGTATTTAGGGAGTTCGTGGTTGAGTTTAGCTTTGTGAAAGTCCCCGAGAATAATGAGGGGTGAGTCCGGGTGTTTTTTTTCAATTTCGTTGACTTGTTCGGCGAGCGTTAGCAGTGCGGTGTTCGTGTTAGCTTGAGGCGGAATGTAGACTCCAGCCAGGATGAATGATGCGAATTCACATGGCGAGTAGAATGGCTTACAGTTCAAAAACAGCGACTCCAAATGCGGGCTGCAGTGTGTGCTGAGCTCCGTGACGTCCTAACACCATTTTTCGTTGATGTAGAAGCATATCCCGCAGGCCTTTGTTTTCCACGATGATTCCATGTCGCGGTCCGCTCGATGAATGTGGAAACCGGGAAGCATGACGGCGCCATCGGGTACAGCGTTTTGATGAATTGCTGCCCCCACAAGTCAAAATGTTATTTTTTTGGGGTCTCTTGCTTGCTTTTCTCTTGAAACTCTGGGCCGTTTGAGAAGTAGCTGCCGTAACGAAAAGTGCACTCGCAATTATAGGAGGGCGGGCTGAGCCGTGGCTCATTTGCGTCAGACAGATATGGCCACCCCCCTTGGGTGATTTCGAATCGAGTGTTAAGAGTGGATGTTAAGTGTGCTCTAGTTCCTTTGTGTAGTTTGAGCGAAGAATGTCAGAGACATTTCAACGAGACGCTTAAGTACTGTTTTAAATTGTGGAAAAAAGTATGTCTCATCTAACGTTGCTTTTCGGATGTGAGAGCTGTATATCTATCCATCCATCCATTTTCTGTACCACTTATCCTCACTCGGGTTGCCAGCCAATTGCACGGCACATATAGACAAACAGTAATAAATCTAATTTCTCTCAACATTTGGAGATGCAGACTTCACACTGGACAGTGTTAACCAATGGCTAATTTGAAAACTAGTGTCCCATGTCTCATCAATTTGATCATAGTTTAAAATTAATGGACGTGCATTTGTACATCTACAGGTACCACAGGAATTGTCGACAGACTCCAGGAAGATGTGCCAGAGACAATTGAATCTCTTCAGAGGGCAGGTATCAAAGTTTGGGTCCTCACAGGAGACAAACAAGAAACTGCTGTCAACATCGCCTATGCTTGTAAACTCATCGGTCCCAATGACCAAATTCTCACTGTCAACTGTGAAAGCAAGGTCTGGAGCTGCATGATGGAACTTCCCTACATTAGGAGTTTTGGTTATGCATAGCCTTTTTAACCCAAATCCCACTAATTCTTTGTCATCAAATCTGTTTCTGTCTTTTAGGATGACTGTGCTGCATTGCTTGAGGACCTAAAATTAAAAGTGCAGCGCAGTGAAGAGCGAATGAATAAAAAGACTACTACAGAGGATAGTGGAGAATTGTCTTCAGGCAGCAAGGTCGGCTTCATTTTCATCATAGATGGTCGGACACTTGACTGGACACTTAAGGACCACTCAAGCTGTTTTCTGGAGCTGAGCCATTCTTGCAAAGCTGTCATCTGCTGTCGCTCCACTCCACTGCAAAAGAGCCAAGTGGTGCAGCTTATCCGGGATGAGCTCAAAGTCATGACCCTGGCAGTGGGTAAGCACACAAAGTTTTTGTGTCTTTTTGTGTGTCGTTACTTTTGTTCCACATTCACAGAGCAATTGAAACCCTATTGTTCTCAAAAGCTCCAATAGTGTATGGTTCATCATGGATCATACTAAACAGGTTTTGTCCTTGTAGGTGATGGGGCCAATGACGTGAGCATGATCCAGGTAGCTGATGTTGGCATTGGGATATCTGGTCAGGAAGGCATGCAGGTAATTAGGACAAGATAAAACCAAAGTGTACTGGTTGAGATAAAAAATTAGATATACATCACCACATGTTGAAATGCCACTCACTGGTTTGAGAATGGAAATGCAATAACCTATTTACGGAAAATGGATACAAATGTATGTATTTTTAAATTAGTTATGCATTCTCTTATTCTACATAAGGTATATTAATATCCTATGTTTTGGTGTTTGCACTCCAGGCTATGATGTCCAGTGACTTTGCCATTTCCAGGTTTAAGCACCTCAGTAAGCTGTTGCTGGTCCATGGGCACTGGTGTTTCTCTCGTCTTGGAAACATGATGTCATATTTCATCTACAAGAATGTGGTAAGTTTTTTTTTTTTTTTTTTTTAACAAACTCTCGCTAGTCTTTGGAAAGTAGTTTTAGTTTTACATTTTGTTGTTGAAAGCTGACCAATTAAATAAATGTGAATTGATAGCTCCATTGTTCTGTGTTGTTTACTGCAGTCTTTAAATTGTCAGCTGCTAATTTCAGGCATATTTCAGAGAACTTTACAACACGTGAAGTGTGGAGAATCCATCTAAAAATAAATTTTAAAAAAACGAGTAAGAAAAATCCATATAGCTTGGATACAATAATTTTGCTTTGTCTTGCAGATGTTTGTAAGCCTGTTGTTTTGGTATCAGTTCTTCTGTGGTTTCTCTGGGAGCGTGATGACCAACTCTTGGGTTTTGATCTTCTTCAACCTGTTCTTTACCTCCGTTCCTCCTCTCATCTACGGCATCCTGGACAAAGACATACCTGCTGAGCAATTGATGCAAATGCCTGAGCTTTACCAGGCTGCGCATGCCTCTGAGGTGCCCACACATATAAACACATATTACATTGGAACTTCAGGTTACGAACGTAATTGGTTCCGTGACCCCCGTTTGTAACCTGAAACGTTCTTAATGTTTCTCATTGAAATGAATCGAAATGGCATCCGTTCCAGCCGTAAGATTAAATTATCCATCCATCCATTTTCTGAGCCGCTTCTCCTCACTAGGGTCGCGGGCGTGCTGGAGCCTATCCCAGCTATCATCGGGCAGGAGGCAGGTTACACCCTGAACTGGTTGCCAGCCAATCGCAGGGCACATACAAACAAACAACCATTCGCACTACGGGCAATTTAGAGTTGTCAATTAACCTACCATGCATGTTTTTGGGATGTGGGAGGAAACCGGAGTACCTGGAGAAAACCCACGCAGGCACGGGGAGAACATGCAAACTCCACACAGGCGGGGCCGGGGATTGAACCCCGCTCCTCAGAACTGTGAGGCAGACGCTCTAACCAGTCGTTCACCGTGCCGCCAGATTAAATTATACTTACCTTTTTTATCAGTGTGTGGTTAAAAATAAACATAGTGCAATCTAGGAATAAGTGAAAACACACAATTTTAAAGAAATAAAACACCAAATAAATATGATAATTTATTGCTCATTAACTAAGGATGGGAAAGGGGAGGTGCACGACAGCTACTCATTGAAGAAGAGCCTTGTTCCATAATAACACGGGGAAATTCTGATTCACGTTTTTTTTTTCTTTTGTCTGTTTCTTTTCTAATTCATCGATTGATTTTGGTACAACAAACCGATCCAGCGAAGGTTTTTATGATCTGTTCAGAAAAAAAATCTGAAAATGGATGTCACATTGTCATTTAAAACAGTGTTCCCCAACATTCTTTGCACCACGGACCGGTTTTTCTCATGGACTGGCTGTGGTGGCATGCATATATATATATATATATATATATATACACACACAGACACACACACGCTTGCCTCGCTTCTGCTTCCTCCTTTGCCGTTCGTGGCGAGTCCACTGTTGGCGCGATGCAGGAGTGGGGATCGGAGTTGTTGTCGGCAGCCAGACCAGACTGCAGTTCCGTAGCTCCTCAATGAGACTAGACTTTTAACTCCGTAAAAGTAGTTCGAGCAGAAACCTACGACTGTATCAGAGCGGACTTGGTGCGTGAGAGTTAACTGTTGCGATAAACCCGTATTTTAAGTAGGACTCCTGATATAGTGTTGTTTCGTTCGTGAACGGTTCGTTCAAAAGAACATATCTTTTCAGTTAATGTAATGAGCTGAATTAGTTTATGAAATGATTTTGTTCTTTGAGCTCTGCCGCCGTTAGCCGCTCGGACCGGAAACAGAAGTTTTCAAGCCGGCTGGGACCGGAAACGGAAGCGTTTTGTGCAGTCTCGACATGCCAATTGAGACGCGCAGCTGTCAGATCCGGTAAATTTTCAAAATAAAGCACATTGACACGTGAATTGCAATACAACAGAAATTATATAGAAATTGGTCATTCTTTCTCTGCAGCCCAGTAACAAATGCCTCACGGCCCAGTACCGGTCCGCAGACCGGTGGTTGGGGACCACTGATTTAGAAGATTAATTGCTCTGTTAGCAAATTTGCTGCACATTTGATAATGTTTCTAGTGCTCATGCTATCAGCTGCGAGCGCTTTCTCATTTTTGTCAGTCTAATCAAGAGCAAAAAACAACAACAAAGATACTACCTTTATAGTTGCATTCCGTGACGCACAATCAATGACGGTTGCACAATGCACAGATCTTTCTGCTCATCTATGAAAAGTGCTTCCTAACACTATCTTTAGTAATTCCCACTGTATCTTGGGTTGCAGTCGGACTGTTTAACCCATTGTTTACTTTTTTTTAGAAACAGTTTCGCGCGACGATAGCATACCTCCTTCCTTCTTCATTCATAATGTAGCGGCTGCTGTTCGCATTTGGATTGACTGAATGTCTGTAGCCAATGCCTCTGTAGTGCTATAATGATGTGATTATGCCAACATTAACCATTCATTGTTTTAATTGAAGAAACACTACAATTAAATCAAGAACATACAGTAAATAGTATCTTTGACGAAAAGAAAATGATTTTCAGACTTTTTTTTTTTTTTTTACAACGGCAATCACAAACGCTATTTGTTTTGTAATTGGACGATCGAGGATGTTGAGGCAGAATTTCTCCCTAGAACAGATTTCCACCTTATGTCGTGGGGCAAACTAGTTTTCAGCTTACATCCGAGCATTGTGCACAGAGTCAATTATAGTCACACAGCGCGAGTAGAACCACAACATAGATACCCCGTTCATCCATAGCATGACCATTCGCAAACCTAAAATTATTCATAACTAGACATAGGTTTTCTACGAAAATTTTGTATGTATCCCGAATTGTTCATAAACAGTCATTCGTAACCCGAAGTTCCACTCTAATTCAAAGGGGGCAGTCATAAGTAATGAGCCCAATTTAATTTAATCGAGTAATAATTTTTAAAAATTCTGGAAATTTGTAATTTCAATACTTGTTTGAAGGTTTAAAAAAAGGTTTTGTTTAAGCCTGTCATCTTCCTTGTTCTTCACCTTTGATCCTAGACAACCACTTTTTGACTGTGTTGGAGCCTATTGCAGCTTCCCCATACATATTTTGCACCTTTTGAAAATGTTTTGTGGTAGTTCCCCTTCCAAAGCAAGAAATTTAATCACTACTCTCTGACTGGCATCCAGCAGTGATGTCATTTCCAAAATGGCTGACAGGAAGAGTGCAGGTAAGCTTTTTTTTTTTTTTTTTTAATAAATAAACCTTCAAACAGGTATTTAAACATTAAACCATGGACATTTCTGAAAATGTATTCAATTATCAGTAGATTAAATTAAATTGTGCTCATTACTTTTTCACTGCCCCTTGTAGGTCCAGTTTAGATAATCACTTCTGACAAACCTATTCCCTGAACATCTACAAATTAAGTTTTTAATCTATTTATGATGGCAATGTTAACTCCACATGCATGTCTAGTATTTTCTACACATTTTATGCTTGCAATTTCTGTGTATTGAAATAATTTTTTAAAATTTTTAAATTTAAAGTGTGTGGAGGGGTAAAATTATTAAATACACTGTATGTAATAACGTAAAAAGAATGTCACCTATTACAGATGCGTGTGAAAAGTATCCCTTGTGATAAATTGGGGTTCACTGTACTGATTTTGTAGCAAGTCTTGTTTCCATTGCCTTGTTTTAAAGCACATAATTTTGGAGTATTTTGAATCATTATGAACCAACCCAACCAGCCAACCCAACCTGCCAGATCTCAAACATGGGGATGAATAGAAGGAATGATGTAAGGCAAATGAAGAAGAACAGACAGTAGCTGCTCAATTGAATATTCATCCAAGTTTTCTCAGATAAAGAGTTGTAGACAGGAGGAGAAGAAGCTATTGACCCAGTGGGAATAGCCAGCCAAGATTAACAATGTCAGTGTCAGGTCCAGTATTCCATCCATCCATCCATTTTCTGAGCCGCTTATCGCGGGAGTGCTGGAGCCTATCCCAGCTATCATCGGGCAGGAGGCGGGGTACACCCTGAACTGATTGCCAGCCAATCGCAGGGCACACATAAACAAACAAGCATTCGCACTCACATTCACACCTACGAGCAATTTAGAGTCTTCAATTAACCTACCATGCATGTTTTTGGGATGTGGGAGGAAACCGGAGTGCCCGGAGAAAACCCACCCAGGCACGGGGAGAACATGCAAACTCCACACAGGCAGGGCCGGGGATTAAACCCCGGTCCTCAGAACTGTGAGGCAGACGCTCTAACAAGTCGTCCACTGTGCCGCAGGTCCAGTATTGTCATAAACAATTTCTTTGGACCCATTGTTCCTCTCCTCTCAATGTTGTGTCCCATTGCTGCACTATTGAAAAAAAAAAAAAAAAGACTACATTTGTTATTATTTTCTAATTACAAGTGTGAGTGGACACTTTACAATTATTTGATTGTAATAATGGTCCTATGTAAAAATAAGAAACTTTCCTGACTACAACTGGTTACTCTATTACAACCCCAATTCCAATAAAGTTGGGACATTGTGTTAAACATAAATAAAAACAGAATACAATGATTTGCAAATCATGTTCAACCTATATTTAATTGAATACACTACGAAGACAAGATATTTGATGTTCAAACTGATAAACTTTATTGTTTTTAGCAAATAATCATCAACATAAAATTTTATGGCTGCAACACGTTCCAAAAAAGCTGGGACAGGGTCATGTTTACCACTGTGTTACATCACCTTTTCTTTTAACAACATTCAATAAACGTTTGGGAACTGAGGACACTAATTGTTGAAGCTTTGTAGGTAGAATTCTTTCCCATTCTTGCTTGATGTACAGCTTCAGTTGTTCAACAGTCCGGGGTCTCCGTTTTCGTATTTTACGCTTCATAATGCGCCACACATTTTCAATGGGAGACAAGTCAGGACTGCAGGCAGGCCAGTCTAGTACCCGCACTGTTTTACTACGAAGCCACGCTGTTGTAACGTGCAGAATGTGGTTTGGCATTGTCTTGGTGAAATTAGCAGGGGCGTCCTTGAAGAAGACGTTGCTTGGATGGCAGCATATGTTTCTCCAAAATTGTATGTACCTTTCAGCATTAATGTCCGCCTTCACAGATGTGTAAATTAGCTATACCATTGGCACTAATACAGCCCCATACCATCACAGATGCTGGCTTTTGAACTTTGTGTCCATAACAGTCTGGATGTTTTTTTCCTCTTTGGCCCAGAGGACACGACATCCACAATTTCCAAAAACAATTTGAAATGTGGACTCGTCGGACCACAGAACACTTTTGCATCAGTCCATCTTAGATGAGCTCGGCCCCAGAGAACCCGGAGGTGTTTCTGGGTGTTGTTGATAAATGGCTTTTGCTTTGCATAGTAGAGTTTCAAGTTGCACTTACGGATGTAGCACCGAACTGTATTTACTGACATTTTGGTTTTCTGAAGTGTTCCTGAGCCCATGTGGTGATATCCTTTACCCATTGATGTCGGTTTTGATGCAGTTTCGCCTGAGGGATCAAAGGTCACGGGCATTCAATGTTGGTTTTCGGGTTTGCCGCTTACATGCAGTGATTTCTCCAGATTCTCTGAACTTTTTGATGATATTATGGACCGTAGATGATGAAATCCCTAAATTCCTTGCAATTGTACGTTGAGGAACTTTGTCCTTAAACTGTTCGACTATTTTCTCACGCACTTGTTCACAAAGAGGTGAACCTCGCCCCATCTTTGCTTGTGAATAACTGAGCAATTTTTGTATTTTTTTTTTAATCAATTCAGGGGAGCTCCTTTTATACCCAGTCATGGCACCCACCTATTCCCAATTAGCCTGTTCACCTGTGGGATGTTCCAAACAGGTGTTTGATGAGCATTCCTCAACTTTCCCAGTCTTTTTTGGAACGTGTTGCAGCCATAAAATTCTAAGTTAATGATTATTTGCTAAAAACAATAAAGTTTATCAGTTTGAACATTAAATATCTTGTCTTTGTAGTGTCTTCAATTAAATATAGATTGAACATGATTTGCAAATCATTGTATTCTGTTTTTATGTTTAACACAACGTCCCAACTTCATTGGAATTGGGGTTGTAATTATTTAAGGTGACATGGAGTGGAAGAAATCGTGCAAACAGTTTTAATGTACCTGCTGGATCAGATTAGCTACTGTATCAAGCCTTCTAGTTCAGAGATGTCTCACTGCAGCCTTTAAGGAGAAACGTAGTCATGGCTGATCACATTTTCTGACGCATGAACTTTTTTTTCTCCTCAGGCCTATGCTCCATTTGTCTTCTGGTTCACAGCCCTGGATGCCTTTTACCAAAGCCTTGTTTGCTTTTTTGTGCCTTATTTTGTAAGTATGTTGCACTAAAGTCACTCTTCCTATTATTGAATATCTCCCTAAGGCATACATAAAGACAGTCGGCCTGTTTTTGTGCTGATTTGCCTTTCCCGATCAAGCACATCAAACGCCAGAAAATCTTGTTTTATAAGATTATTCTATAAGATTATCCTTAGGTCTAAGGTGTGTTAAGAGTGGATTTGTCTTTAGCATTTTCCCTTTTTGTCTTGGGTGCCATTCTGACTGTTTAGCCCATGCGACGATAGCCACCTCTTTCAGTCTTCATTCATAATGTGGCAGCCGCTGGTCGCATCTGATTGGCTCAATGTGCGTAGAGGTGGACCTTCCGCCGAGCAAACGCCTACATAGAGAGCTATTTCGACGTGATTATGCCAAAATTAACTGTTTGTTGTTTTAATTAAAGAGACCCTACAATTCAATAAAGAACATACAGTAAATAGTATTTTTTTTGATGAAAATGAAATGATTTCTGGAACTTTTTTTACCACGTCAATTACAAACGCTATTAGACGTGATTGGATGATCGATGATGTTGAGGCGGAGCTTCCACCAAGTTCAGATTTCCGCTTTATGCCGCGGAGGAGACAAATAGTTTTCCCTTTACATCCAAGCGTTGTGCACAGAGTCAATAATCGTAACGCAGCACAAGTAGAAGCACAGCATACTGTAGATCCTTCCATTCGTCCATACAAATACTCTTCGCAACCCGAAAAAAAATACGTAACTAGAGGTAATTTTTGTGCAAAAGTTTTGTATGTAACTCGAATTGTTCGTAAGGAGAGTTTTTCATAACCCGAGGTTCCACTGTATTTTTAAAAGCACATTATGGGTTCTGTTATAGCAAAATAAAGTCCATATACTCTTTTATTGCATTATCCAATAGTTTATTTACTTCAATAGTCCTTTGTTCTTGTGTGCCCTTTCCAAATGTATTTAGTAGCTTAATTGTTATATGTAACGTGGTAACTAGGACAGCATGCGACAGCATGCGATAGCAATGCAATGACGTAAATAACCTAAGTTGTGTTAGAAAACTATTTTTCATTTCACTGATGAGTGTACTTCCCTTCTCTAATCCTGTCTTCAACCTCCCTTTTGTCTCAAGGACAAGATACCCGTGTGAATAGGTCTTTCTTCCCATTTTCCTCATTCCCCTCCCATTTTCTCTGTTTAATTAGGCATTGCTCTTTCATGGGCGTCTCAGAGACGCGAAGCAATTGTAACGTCTCTTGACTCTCTCTCTGTCTCTCTCTCTCTCTCTCTTTGCAAATATATTGTTAAAACTATCTTCAACCTCCATTTTGTCTTTTTGCCATAACTGTTCATATATTATGTCCACATTTGAATAGCTTAGTGTCATTTATCTTTTGAAAAAAAAGCAGGCCATTGCTTGAAAAAAAATTATGCTAATTAGGGCCTTTAAAATCATGATTCAAAATCAAATTCAGCATGGCCAATTACAGTAGTGTGTGAATATGTTGAGAACTAATGAGGTAATTTTATTTCCTCTAATTTGAATTTTACTCTATTTTTTAAATGGTTTTAATCATGTAAAGCCCATTGATTTACCTTGTGTACGAAATGTGCTCGATAAATAAATTTGCTTTGCTTGAAGACGTTTTTTGACCAGATTTTCAGTCGGCCATAATCAAACAAAACCGTTTCCTAAAAAGCCCAATTTTTTTTCCAAACAAAAATCTATATTTCTCCATAACCCATCATACAATTTTCAAAATTCTTGATACATTATACTCTGTTTGAAGTGGCCATTCCAACCAGACTTTGCATTTTGACAGATTTTGGGAAATCTTGTTACGTTGCTATTATGATAGTCTCCTTTGTGAGAGGCTGCGGTGTGTCCCCGCAAGGCTCTCTGTGCATGGTGGGCGTGTGTAAATGATACACTATTTGGTCATGCCTCCTGTCTCTACAGTCTGTTTGTTGTAAAAATAATTATTACAATTAAATTTGACGCATAAAATGGGTCCAGAAAGGGATGATTTTTCAAAAGATAATTTTGATAATAAACTACTGTAAGGTCATAGAGACAGTTTTAACATACATGAGAAAATGTTTTGTCTTCTTAAAATGCAAACTCTACCGTTAACGTTAATTTTTTGTAATAACTGTATCATGCTATACAGTGGGTACAGAAAGTATTCAGACCCCCTTAAATTTTCCACTTTTTTACATTGCAGCCATTTTCTAAAATCATTTAAGTTCATTTTTTTCCCTCATTAATGTACACACAGCACCCCATATTAACACAGCCATAAGTATTCAGACCCTTTGCTCAGTATTTAGTAGAAGCACCCTTTTGAGCTAATACAGCCATGAGTCTTTTGGAGAATGATGCAACAAGTTTTTCACACCTGGATTTGGGGATCCTCTGCTATTCCTCCTTGCAGATCCTCTCCAGTTCTGTCAGGTTGGATGGTGAACGTTGGTGGACAGCCTTTTTCAGGTCTCTCCAGAGATGTTTAATTGGGTTTAGGTCAGGGCTCTGGCTGGGCCATTCAAAAACAGTCACTGAGTTGTTCTGAAGCCACTCCTTCTGTATTTTAGCTGTGTGCTGAGGGTCATTGTCTTTTTTGAAGGTGAACCTTTGGCCCTGTCTGAGGTTCTGAGCACTCTGGAGAAGGTTTTCATCCAGGATATCCCTGTACTTGGCCGCATTCATCTGTTCTTTGATTGCATCCAGTCTCCCTGTCCCTGCAGCTGAAAAACACCCCCACAGCACGATGCTGCCACCACCATGCTTCACTGTTGGGACCGTATTGGACAGGTGATGAGCAGTACCTGGTTTTCTCCATACATACTGCTTAGAATTAAGGCCAAAAAGGTCTATCTTGGTCTCATCAGACCAGATAATCTTATTTCTCACCATCTTGGAGTCCTTCAGGTGTTTTTTAGCAAACTCCATGCAGGTTTTCATGTGTTTTGCACTGAGGAGAGGCTTCCGTCAGGCCACTCTGCCATTAAGACCCGACGGTGGAGGGCTGGAGTGATGGTTCACTTTCTAGAACTTTCTTCCATCTCCCGACTGCATCTCTGGAGCTCAGCCACAGTGATCTTTGGGTTCTTCTTTACCTCTCTCACTAAGGCTCTTCTCCGGCCAGCTCAAGGAAGGGTTCAGATCATCACAAACGTCTTCCATTTCAGGATTATGGAGCCCACTTTGCTCTTCGGAATGTAAAGTGCAGCAGAAATGTTTGTGTAACCTTGGCCAGATCTGTGCCTTGCCACAATTCTGTCTCTGTGCTCTTCAGGATGTTGCTTTGACCTCATGATTCTCATTTGCTCTGACATGCACTGTGAGCTGTAAGGTCTTATATAGACAGGTGTGTGGCTTTCCTAATCAAGTCCAATCAGTATAATCAAACACAGCTGGACTCCAATGAAGGTGTAGAACCATCTCAAAGATGATTAGAAGAAATGGACAGCACCCGAGTTAAATATATGAGTGTCACAGCAAGGGGTCTGAATACTTATGGCTGTGTGATGTTTCAGTTTTTCTTTTTTAATAAATCAGCAAAACATTTAACAATTACTTTTTTTCTGTCAATATGGGGTGCTGTGTGTACATTAATGAGGAAAAAACTTAAATGATTTTAACAAATGGCTGCAATATAAAAAAGAGTGAAAAATTTAAGGGGGTCAGAAAACTTTCCGTACCCACTGAAAATCCCGAGATGTTGCCATGTTTATCAGGCTTACGTTGGATCAGACATTGGAGAGCTGTCCTTTGGTTCACCGATCAACGCTTCAGCTCTCCTTATCATCCTGCTGCACCAAGTCATCGAGAGTCATACTCTGGTCAGACACAGTTCTATACTCTTAAAAGTGCAATAATTCACTGTTCACACACATGATTTACACTCCTGACTGACTTCCCAGAAAGCAACAAAGATCAAATTGTGGTCATTATGTACGTTTCTCATTTTGCAAGTGGTAAGTATAAAATTAACCTATCTCATCTAATCTTTTGTGTTGTTTTGCAGACGTGGATTCATGTTTTCATGATGGTGCTCAGTGCGGGGTCGTACTTTGGCTTTGTGCTGCTCTTCAGCATTTGCTGTTTGACCTGCAGTCCCCCTACCAACCCTGTGGGTGTTGAGACATTGCAAATGTCCCAGCCTCTATTTTACATTGTGTGTACTCTCACTACTGTAACAGCACTGATGCCCAGGTGAATAAACACACAACGCACACCTTGCTTTTTCTTTCTCCCCTTTAGAAAGCTTTTTCATCCAAATATAGTTAATGGCGGCACTGTGGACTACTGGTTAGTACATCTGCCTCACAGTTCTGAGGACCCGGGTTCAAATCCGGCCTCACCAGTGTGGAGTTTGCATGTTCTCCCGGTGTCTGCGGGGGTTTTCTACGGGGACTCCAGTTTTCTACCACATTACAAAAACATGTATGGTAGGTTAATTTGAAGACTCTAAATTGTCCATACGTGTGAAAGTGAGTGCGAATGGTTGTTTGTTTATGTGATTGGCTGGCGACCAGTCAAGGGTGTACCCCGCCTCTCGCCCAGAGTCAGCTGGGATAGGCTCCAGCATGCCTGCAACCTTAGTGAGGATAAGCGGTATGGAAAATAAATGCATGAAGTATATAATTAATGGTTACATTATATTCCAACAATTGACGACAATAAAACATATCTTCTTCTTTTCCTTTCGGCTTGTCCCTTCAGGGGTCGCCACAGCTTGTCATCCTTTTCCATGTAAGCCTATCTCCTGCACCCTCCTCTCGAACACCAACTGCCCTCATGTCTTCCTTCATGACATCCATCAACCTTCTCTTTGGTCTTCCTCTAGCTTTCTTGCCTGGCAGCTCCATCCTCATCATCCTTCTACCAATATACTCACTATTTCTCCTCTGGACATGTCCAAACCATCGAAGTCTGCTCTCTCTAACTTTGTCTCCAAAACATCGAGCCTTGGGTATCCCTCTGATGAGCTCATTTCTAATTGTATTCAACCTGGTCACTCCGAGAGCGAACCTCAACATCTTCATTTCCGCCACCTCCAGCTCTGCTTCCTGTTGTCTCTTCAGTGCCACTGTCTCTAATCCGTACATCATGGCTGGCCTCACCACTGTTTTATAAACTTTGCCCTTCATCCTAGCAGAGACTCTTCTGTGACATAACACACCTGACACCTTCCTCCACCCGTTCCAACCTGCTTGGACCCGTTTCTTCACTTCCTGACCACACTCACCATTGCTCTGGACGGTTGACCCCAAGTATTTAAAGTCCTCCACCCTTGCTATCTCTTCTCCCTGTAGACTCACTCTTCCCCCACCACCCCTCTCATTCATGCACATATATTCTGTCTTACTTTAGCTAATCTTCATTCCTCTGCTTTCCAGTGCATGCCTCCATCTTTCTAACTGTTCCTCCACCTGCTCCCTGCTTTCACTGCAGATCACAATGTCCTCTGCAAACATCATGGTCCATGGGGATTCCAGTCTAACCTTATCTGTCAGCCTATCCATCACCACTGCAACAGAAAGGGGCTCAGGGCTGATTCTTGATGCAGTCCCACCTCCACCTTAAATTCGTCTGTCCACCTACAGCACACCTCACCACTGTTCTGCTGCCCTTGTACATGTCCTGTATTATTCTAACATACTTCTCTGCCACTCCAGACGTCCACATGCAGTACCACAGTTCCTCTCTGGGTACTCTGTCAAAGGCTTTCTCTCGATCTACAAAGACACATGGTAGCTCCTTCTGACCTTCTCTGTACTTTTCCGCCAACATCCTCAAGCAAATAATGCATCTGTGGTACTCTTTCTAGGCATGGAACCATACTGTTGCTCGCAAATACTCACTTCTGTCCTGAGTCTAGCCTCCACTACTCTTTCCCATAACTTCATTGTGTGGCTCATCAACTTTATCCCTCTATAGTTCCCACAGCTCTGCACATCACCATTGTTCTTAAAAATGGGCACCAGCACACTTTTCCTCCATTCCTCAGGCATCTTCTCACGTGCTAGAATTCTATTGAACAAGTTGGTCAAAAACTCCACAGCCACCTCTCCTAGATGCTTCCATACCTCCACAGGAATGTCATCAGGATCAACTGCCTTTCCATTTTTCATCCTCTTTAATGCCTTTCTAACTTCCCCCTTACTAATCATTGCCACTTCGTGGTCTCTCCCTTCTCTCTCATTTTCCTCATTCATCAACTCCTCGAAGTATTCTTTCCGTCTATCTAGCACACGACTGGCACCAGTCAACATATTTCCATCTCTATCCTGCACATCCTTCCCATCTCTATCCCTCTGTCTGGCCAACCTGTATAGATCCTTTTCTCCTTCTTTAGTGTCCAACCTGGCATATGTGTCATCATATGCCTCTTGTTTGACCTTTGCCACCGCTATCTTTGCCCTATGTCGCATCTCAATGTATTCCTTTCGCCTCTCCTTGGTCCGCTCAGTGTCTCACTTCCTTGTATGATTTCCTGTAATGTGAGGTTCCACCACCAAGTCTCCTTTCCTGCCAGAAGATACACCAAGTACTCTCCTGCCTGCCTCTCTGATCACCTTGGCTGCAGTGGTCCAGTCTTGTGGAAGCTCTTCCTGTTCACCGAGAGCCTGTCTCACCTCTTCCAGAAAAGCTGCACAACACTCGTCCTGTCTCAGGCTTCCACCACATAGTTCTCTCCCCTGCCTTTGTCTTCCTAATCTTCCTCCCCACCACCAGAGTCATCTTACACACCACCATCCTATGCTGTCTTGCCACACTCTCCCCTACCACTACCTTACAGTCGGTAACCTCCTTCAGATTACATCGTCTGCACAATGTGCTTCTACCTCCGCTCTTGTAGGTCACCCTATGTTCCTGCCTCTTCTGGAAAAAAGTGTTCACTAGAGCCATTTGCATCCTTTTTTTCAAAGTCTACCACCATCTGTCCCTCCAAGTTCCTTTCCTGGATGCCGTACTTACCCATCACTTCTTCATCGCCCCTATTTCCTTCACCAACATGCCCCCCATAGGGCTGCATTGACAACAATAAAACATATGTGCTATTCAAAATGAAAATAAACTCGTCATAAAGATGAGCATCACTGTGTGATTCAAGCCAGATTCCGGCCTCATTTCACTTCGGCTGATTCACACTCAAAAAGGGATTTGAGTCTTGTCAGATGTCACTTATTGTTGAGTGTATTGGGATGGAAGGTGGAATCATTGACAGCTCCCAAATGGTTCAGTGTTCACAAATCTTTCACCTACACTGTGCCTGTAGTGGGTAAACAGAATGCTGAAATGATTACATTCTGTGTTTTGTCCTTCTGCGCTGGCATCTCTTTTTCAACACAGATCAAAAGCATAAAGGACTAGACTGCAATTTCTGTACAAATTGCATGTGAATGCTGAAATATGGGCGGCTGTGGGTCGTCCAGTGACCGAAGGGTCGCCGGTTCGAATGCTGGCTCCAACTGTCTGTATTTTGAAGTCTCCTTGGGCAAGACACTGAACCCTAATTTGCTCCCAGTGGACCTGGCAGCGCCTTGCATGGCAGCAGCCGCCCATTAGTGTATGAATGTGTGTTTGAATGGGTGAATGTGAGGCTTTGTAAAGCGCTTTGGGGACTGTGATGGAATGAAATTCCATAAATGAAATCATATAGGGCGGCACGGTGGCCGACTGGTTAGAGCGTCAGCCTCACAGTTCTGAGGTGCGGGGTTCAATCCCCGTCCCCGCCTGTGTGAAGTTTGCATGTTCTCCCCGTGCCTGCGTGGGTTTTCTCCGGGCACTCCGGTTTCCTCCCACATCCCAAAAACATGCATTAATTGGAGACTCTAAATTGCCCGTAGGCATGACTGTGAGTGCGAATGGTTGTTTGTTTCTATGTGCCCTGCGATTGGCTGGCAACCAGTTCAGGGTGTACCCCGCCTCCTGCCCAATGACAGCTGGGATAGGCTCCAGCACGCCCGCGACCCTAGTGAGGAGAAGCGGCTCAGAAAATGGATGGATGGATGGAAATCATATAGAATGATCTAGAATGATCTAGAATGATCCATCCATCTATTTTGTTCCGCTTATCTGAGGTCGGGTCGCGGGAGCAGTAGCTTTAGCAGGGAAGCCCAGACTTTCCTCTCCCCAGCCACTTCCTCCAGCTCTACCGAGGAGATCCCGAGGCATTCCCAGGCAAGCCGGGAAACATAGTCTCTCCAGTGTGTCCTGGGACGTCCCCGGGGTCTCCTCCCGGTGGGACATGCCACGAACACCTCACCAGGGAGGTGTCCTGGAGGCATCCTAAACAAATGCCCAAGTCACCTCATTTGGAGGAGCAGCGGCTCTACTCTGAGCCCCTCCCGGATGACCGAGCTTCTCACCCTATCTCTAAGGGAAAGCCCGAACACCCTGCGGAGAAAATTCATTTCATTTGTTCTTTTGGTCACGACCCACAGCTCATGACCAAAGGTGAGGATAGGAACGTAGATCGACCGGTAAATAGAGAGCTTCGCCTTTCGGCTTAGCTCCTTCTTCACCACAACGGACCGATACAAATTCCACATCACTGCAGACTCAGCACCGATCCACCTGTCGATCTCCCGTTCCATTCTTCCCTCACTCGTGAACAAGACCCCAAGAAACTTGAACTCCACCACTTGGGGAAGGATCTCATCCCAGACCCGGAGACCCTTTTCCGACTGAGGACCATGGTCTCAGATTTGGAGGTGCTAATTCTCATCCCAGCCGCTTCACACTCTGCTGCGAACCGCTCTAGTGAGAGTTGGAGATCATGGCCTGATAAAGCCAACAGAACCACACCATCGGCAAAAAGCAGAGATGCAATACTGAGGCCACCAAACCGGACCCCCTCTACGCCTCGGCTGCGCCGAGAAATTCTGTCCGTAAAAGTTATGAAGAGAATCAGTGACAAAGGGCAGCCATGGCGGAGTTCAACCCTCACCGGAAATGAGTCCGACTTACTGCTGGCAATGCGGACCAAACTCTGACACCGGTTGTACTGGGATCGAACAGCCATCAGGGGGTTTGATACCCCATACTCCCAAAGCACCCCCACAGGATTCCCAGAGGGACACGGTCGAACGCCTTCTCCAAGTCCACAAAACACATATAGACTGGTTGGGTGAACTCCCATGCACCCTTGAGGACCCTGCCGAGGGTGTAGAGCTATTCCACTGGCACACCCTGCTCCTCCTGAATCTGAGATTTGACTTCCCGACGGACCCTCCTCTCCAGCACCCCTGAATAGACCTTGCCAGGGAGGCTGAGGAGTGTGTTCCTCTTGTAGTTGGAACACACACTCTGGTCCCCCTTCTTAAAAAGGGGGACCACCATCCCACTCTGCCAATCCAGAGGCACTGTCCCCGATGTCCACGCTATGTTGCATAGGCGTGTCAACCAGGACAGCCCTACAACATCCAGAGCCTTTAGGAACACCGGGCGAATCTCATCCACCCCCGGGGCCTTGCCACCAAGGAGCTTTTTAAACACCTCGGTGACCTCAACCCCAGAGATAGGAGAGCCCGCCTCAGAGACCCCAGACTCTGCTTTCTCATGGGACGGCGTGGAATTGAGTAGGTCTTCAAAGTATTCTCCCCAACAACTCATAATGTCCCGAGTCGAGGTCACCAGTGCCCCATCCCCACTCTACACAGTGTTGATGGTGCACTGCTTCCCCCTCCTGAGACACCTGATGGTAGACCAGAATTTCCTCAAAGTCGTCCGGAAGTTGTTCTCCTCACCGAACTCCTCCCACATCCGAGTTTTTGCCTTAGTGACTACCAAAGCTGCATTCCATTTGGCCAGCCGGCCATTTGTTCGTTATGGACAATCCATGGTGAGCACAGAAGTCCAAAAACAGAACACCACTCGGGTTCTGAATGGGGGGGGTCGTTCCTCGCAATCACGCCCTTCTAGGTCTCACTGTTATTGCCCACGTGAGCATTGAAGTCCCCCAGCAGAACGATGGAGTCCCCAGCGCTCTCCAGCACCCCCTCCAAGGACTCCAAAAAGGGTGGGTTCTCTGAAGTGCTGTTTGGTACATGGGTACAAACAACAGTCAGGAGCCGTCCTCCCACGCGAAGGTGGAGGGAGGCTACCCTCTCGTCCACTGGGGTGAACCCCAACGTACAGGCGCAGGGGCAGTAAGTATACCCACACCTGCTTGGCACCTCTCACCATGGGAAACTCCAGAGTGGAAAAGAGTCCAATCCCTCTCAAGAGGACTGGTACCAGAGCCCAAGCCGTGTGTGGAGGCGAGCCAGACTATATCTAGTCGGAACTTCTCAACCTCACACACCAGCTTGGGCTCCTTTTCTGCCAGAGAGGTGACATTCCACGTCCCTAGAGCCAGTTTCTATAGCCTGGGATCGGATCGCCAAGGTCCCCACCTTCAGCCAGCGCCTAGCTAGCTCACACTTCCATAGGTGGTGAGCCCACGGGAGGGGGACCCACGTTACCCTAATCCATAGGGGTTTTTCAAGAGACATCTCGAATGATGTTGAATAATATGGATATGATATGAAATAATGTTGAATGAAATTCAATAATATGTTATGAAGCCAAATGTAATTGAATGATATGGAATTATATGAAATGATATGGTGAGCCCGCGACCCTAGTGAGGATAACCGGTACGGTAAATGCATGAATGAATGAATTAACCAAAATGGCGCCTACCCGTGTGGACGCCTCGGTTACGCGCTTTCTCGTATTGTTTTTGTGTTTTTCGTTCATCTTTGGAGACATTACGTGACCTACTTACACAAGGGGAAACTTACTAAACATCAAGGAGTCTACTCCGTTCTTTCTTTCACCAACTTTCGCAAATCCGCTAAATTGGGGAATTACTGTTGTATGGTTCTAAAACACGCTCTTTGCCACTTTTGCCATTTACGAAATAGTTCCTATACACTACATCTCCCACAATGCATCTTAAGTTCAAAATTAGAACTCTTTAAAGTCTTTGTTCTTGTAGGCATTAGGCAGTCAACATGTCAATCATTCTCTGTAGCACTTTTATTGGTCGTGATGTTACTCTGCCTCCCAAAAAATGATCAGAGTAAATGTCAGCCCTTACTTGGATCTACAAGTATTACGGTTCATATCAGCAATACTAACCTTGCCACTCTTTTTTGGCTGTGCTTCCTCTGCAGGCTCCTGTTCCGGGCACTTCATAACACTTCATAACTTATCTGCTCTGATGCTAACATCTTACAGGTAAAAAGTAGAATCAAAGCAGTACCACAGAAGAATGCAGCACAAGAACTTAAACCTCTCTGTGGCTAACAGGCACCCAGAGTGTGTTGACAACTCCGCTTGATCATATTTTGAGCATAAAAACTTTAAAATAAAGGTTGTTTACTGTACAGCTATCCCTATTTGTTTATTTTCTCATTTGCTTCCCTTGTTGCCCACAAGACTGAGAAGCTATTTTCCTTTTTGAACATTGCAGCGTTTGATGTCCTCCAAACCATTACGGCCCATGTGATGCGCCATTAAGTGACAATTAACACACAGCCAGTTGAAAAAGGTTGACTCAATACTTGTGCTGTATCAAAGCAAAAAGTGGAAACCTATCCCCATTATCAGTGGAAAACTTATCAGTGGAAACACTAAGCTAAAGAAAAAAAAAAGAATTGGCTAAGGAGCTAAGAAGTGTTTATATGATAAGGTACAGTAAGGAAAGTCAGAGCACTGCAGCTATCAACCGTGACTTGTACAAAAAAATAACATACCAAAGACTGCATCAAACAATTTTCCTAATGAATGAACAACCTCAGTAAAATTCCAAACAAATTTTGGTTTGACATGCAGGCATAAGATATACCTAGGGCTGGGCGATTATATGATCGAGATTGAAGATCGTGATAAATTTACTGTCAATCTCGATTATCAACTGTTTGCGTATTTTCTCGATCTAACATGGCGGAAATGTATGTGACAACAGCCAATCAGATTCGTCCTTTTGCTGCTCCACTACCGGTTGCCACTTGTGGGAGCAAAGAGAAAACGCTCCTCCTCGGCTGGCAAAATTCTGTGTCCCACTCAGCCGTTGTCACATAGAGCACACCGTCTCCTCGGCGGCCATTCTTCGCCCATGCTCCGGACCGGTGATGGAAACTCGCCAGTCCGGTGCATGAGCAAAGAGTGGACGGTTATGTGGTGACGTCTCCAAAACGATGTGTAGCAATGCTATTAACTAGCTAATGTTAAAGGTATGTCGCCGCCCTCAAAAACGGGAAACACTCTGTTTATTAATTTGAAGAAGTACCGCCACCACCCAAGTGATTATGTGGAAAGCATTCAAATGTGAGCGCAATCAGTACAGCCTAGTGATGGCGTGATGAAGCTTCATGAAGCATCGTAATACTTCGGCCATTGGTTCGAGTAATGGTCCATTTCTTGATGCTTCCGTGCACACGAAACCACCTCCTGGCCAAGTGTATAATCACAGGCAAGCTCTATCTTAGGCCACATAATGTGTGATGTATTGCAATATGGTGGTTGTTGTGGCACTTGGAAATTACTATGAATGACAAAAAAAAGATGTTTGACCAAACATTGTGTCGACATGAAATAATAAAATATTGTTTGAACGTATTCTATGTGCGTAACTGTTTCCAAAATGGTAGTAATCATATACAGGCACGTCTAAAAAAAAAAATTTTAATATGGTAGAAAACTCAATTGATATCAGTACTCATACATTTAGAGTCATTAAACACTTGGGGAAAATACTTTTCAGAGGGCAAATTCCTGCCTAAATTCTACATTAAAAATAAATTTCATTGTTTCATAATAGTTTGTTACATTATGTTCTAGTTTCTAGAAATGGTGAATTTGGAGTTGTCATTTGCTGTAAGCTATAATCATCAAAATTATACATGAATAAAAAAATCATGAAATATTTCAGTGTGTGTGGTAAATCTCTCGAATATGAGTTTCACTTTTTGAATTGAACTACTTAAGTAAATTAACCTTTTGACCCTATTATAATTTATTGAGATGTACCAGGATGGCAGGTTGTGTAATGTGTTTGTCAAATTTGGAGAATGGCATAAAACCACGTTTTCATGGAGCTGCTTGATAGGGTCTATATTGCTGCGTCAAAGTGTCACACATTGCGCCAAATTCTGAACCATTTCATGAAGCGGTCGGGCAGCGAATATTTGGACGTCATAATTTCCGGCCCCTCCCCCAAATAAAGACAGCCTCAATACGCGCCTCGCGGACACGCCCCCTTCATTACTCGACACGCCTCGAAGAGTCAACACAACCCGTAACATCACTACCTAACAGAAATGGGAAAATCAAACTTTTTTTTTTTTTTTTTCTGGTTAAGCACTTTATCTGAACACATATATCTTTTTATTTACTCACGCTAATTGCGAAATGGCATGTCAATCATTGTAATGGAGTAAAAGTATCGCTCCTTCACATAAATACTCAAGTAAAAGTAAAAAGTACAGTGCATTTAAAGTACTGTGACAAGTACAGTTTATCGAAAATGTTACTTGAGTAAATGTAACGGAGTAAATGTAGCGTGTTACGACCCACCTCTGGTTATTTGGTGTTGTGTTTTTTTAATTTGCCATTGTGTTTAGTTATTTGCTGTTGTGTTTTGCACTTGAGGGCCACCGTAGTTAGTAGTTCATATTATATTAATTATATATATAATTATATATATAATTATATAAATACTATATATAAACAGGGAAGTATTTACGACAGTGGGATTGTTTTTTTTTTCTTTCAGTTGAGCTCAGCTGCGCCAACTGCAGCGTCCTGTCACTCCTTCTGAATTTCCGGCGAATGACCATTGAGCAGCCATCGTCAGGCAGCGCTGTGCAGGCGGGCGAGGAACTTAAGTGAACTGAGTGATTTGTTCAGTGAACTGGTGTACTGAAGAATTGAAGAGTGATTCGTTCATTGCGATCTTTTGCGATCGGTTAGACACGAGGGATTCGTTCATAGACCTTCGTTTGTGATCCGATAAGGAGCGATGTACTAGTACGATGAGTGATTCGTTTGCGCAAGGAACGGCAGTGAACGTATTCATTGAGTGATTTTAACCGCAAGTCCTGACATCCTCGCGGGGGATCGCTTTCACTAGCAGCAGTTTCTTCAAGCTAACGGCTAATGTTGAGTCAGTGAAGCACATGAAAACAGGCATACATATTTAAAATAAATGTAAAAGAACAATAAATGTATATACATACACATCATTCCCTCTGTGTCTCTAATGTGATGATTAAGGCTTTTTATTTCATAATAATAATACATTAAACTTATATTGCACTTCTCAAGACACTCAAAGATGCTTTCCACTAATCAGATGACAGTAACAGGGGACACGGAAGAAGAATGTTCGGTAGCTGAGTCACAAGTCACAACTGAAGCCGTGTGTTCGAGTGCTTGCTGAGAGAGAGATAGGTAGGTGATAATTTAGTTTAAATGTTTTTTTTTTTTTAAATTAAATCTCCCCGCCTTTCCTAGTTTACGTGACAACAACACACAATCCTTCAAGTATTTAGTGAATGTGAACCTCAGGGATAGCTCATTAACTGAATGAGGAAGCACTTGAATGAATTTGTGAAAAAGAACTGAACGATACGGTGAACAAATCTTTTGAATGAATCTTTTTAAAGAAATAATTTGAATGATTCAGTACACTCAAAAGAACTGCAGTGCCCATCACTACATCACAGAAGACTCGGATTACCACTACTGCCCATGTGCATCAAGTACAAAAGGCACACAACGGCGGCATCAGCGGGAGGCTACTGGAGCCGTTTTGAGAGAACAAACAAAGCTCCCAAAAATAAATGAGGACGTCAATTATTAAACTAGAGAACGGGGGGGGGGGGGGGGTATTTTTTTATTTTGTAACCTTTGGAAGTGTTCGATCCCAGCGAATGGCAATGACCTATTGGGTCCCTCAAGGGCTGTGACGTGCGGTGAGGTTCATGATGGGTGAGGCACTGTCTCAGTCACGTGATGTCTGGAGCTCTATGAAGCTCAACTCAACACTGCCACATGCTGGTTGTGGCACCGTACATACCAGACGCCACTGTGCACTTTTAGTGGCTTTTCTGGTCGATAAAAAAGATTAAATGTCACACACTTTCATTAAATATATGAGACAGTCTGTTAAACGTAAGTAAGTGCAGTACATGTGTGATAAAATGTATATTATTGGCGATGTAAGAGGAAACACCAATGTCTCTTGTGTGAAGCCACAGACCAATCACAGCCTGGCTGAATGGATGTGTGTGTGGTCTCTTGAAGCATCATGAGAGCGATGACTCAACATGACTCGGAGCTGCGCTTCCTATGCATTTGAACAGGAATTATGAAAATTCAGCTATTTTAATGATGAAATCACTGAAATTATTGGAGTGAAAAAGAAAATCAATGTAAAGCACGGACCATGGAACTAAAATGGAACAATTTAATGTAATCATAAGTTTTTTTTTTTACTATTCACATGGAATGGAAAGGAAAGCCCACCAGGGGCAGTGAGGCTCTGCCTCACTTGCCTACCCTGACCGTACGTCACTGCTCAAGGGTCAGTTCTTGGATGCCTCCTGGGATGCCTCCTGTTGAGCCTGTATATGCTACCCTTGGGTCAAATTCTTCAGAACTTTAATTTTGACTATCAAAGCTATGCAAATGACACACAGTTATATCTAGCAGTGTCTCCAGATGACTACAGTTCAATTGAGGTGTGTCACTGTCTAAAACAGATAAATACCTGGATGAGCCAAACCTTTCTTCAATTAAACCACAACAAAACTGAGATAATTGTTTTTGGCAATAAAGAAAAGAGGATTGCTGTTAGTAAATACCTGGAGTTACTCTCTTTAAAAACCAATGACTAAGGTCTCTTTAAAAACCAATGACAACACCGAAACCTTGGTGTTCTGATAGATTCCGACCTGATTTTCAAAAGTCATATCAAATCAATTACTAAAACTGCCTTCTACCATCTGAAGAACATATCCAGAGTGAAGGCTTGCATGTGTCAAGCAGACCAGGAGAAGCTCATCCATGCTTTTATCTCAAGTAGACTTGACCATTTTAATGGTCTTCTGACTGGACTCCCCAAAAAGAGCATTAAACAGCTGCAGCTCATTCAGAATGCTGCAGCTCGGGTTCTGACCAGAACAAAGAGGTCAGAGCATATTACTCCAATTCTAAAGTCTTTACACTGGCTTCCAGTCAGCTTTAGAATATATTAGTTCTGCTACTGGTCTATAAATCACTAAATGGTTTAGGTCCTGAATACATGAAAGAAATGCTAATGAGTTACCGTGTGTATGAAATGCGCTACATAAATAAATTTGCTTTGACACTGAAAAATTACAGTCCCTCAAAATTTTTTGATAACATCAGGGATAGGAATAATATATATCTGGCTGTAACAACTTTTTCCTTTTAAAAAAAAATTAATTTGGGCAGGGTATGAAACATTTTGTCATTGCTTTACTTTTACAAGATTTCTTGACTTAAAATTCTGAAATCTCACTATCAACAAATTCTTCCAGAAATCTGGCAGGTCTCAGAGCTCTTACAGCAGGATATTTATATAGCACACATTCACATACAGAAATGGCTAAAATATTAAAAAATGTGAAAAAGCAAATTATTATTTTTTTTATGTTTTGTTTTTTTTAACATTTTGTTTTTGAAGTCAATAGGACATGAAAGGTTTTATGAAGTCAGACAAGAGAGAGACCTTTGCAACTGCATTCAACACAAATACATTAATGATTCTGCTTCATCAGGCTGGGGGAAATGTCCAGCAAAGGAGTTTGTCTATGAGTCTGCATGCTGTTCGACAAATAAGATTGACATATTGGGCTGTTCAGTTTCAAGTCTGGATAGACTCAGACTTAAAATGTATTTCCTGTTAGGCGTGCCTCTCTGCTTTCACTTCTGCTTGCCTGATTGCTTCAAAATAGTGAGTAGAACTTGTTGCAGTGACTGGATCCTCTCGGCAAGATGAGTTTTTCCAGTCATGCATCTTCTAAGGATACACGCAATGAGCTAGTAAATTTGGGGTAAGACTGCCAGGGATCATTAACTCTCCAGCCATCACACAAAAGCATAATTTAACTACCAACCTCTTCAAAGACAATAGCAATGTTTTATTTAATTCAAAATCTCAGCTCATTAGACTGCCTACATGAAATGTTTTTTCTTGTGGTTGACTTTCACAATCTCCCATTAGAAGGTCTGATCAGGTGCTTATGTATTTTTATGTACAGGAACTGTGGCCTGGTGGTGTTTATCACTATAATGTTTTTTTTTTAGGTTATTGATTTGATTGTATTAAATGCTACTGTTGATAGTTTTTAAGAACATTGTGTTTTTTAAAAAAAAAATCACAGAAAACTGCATTTCCAAAGCTTTCTTTACTCTACAGTTGTTAAAATTTTTACGCTGAACTTAATTTCACCTCATCTCAGGCACGTTTTGCCTGTGGAGAAAGAAATGACAGAAGTCTCTCCTATATTTTATATTTTGAAGATCTATCTAAATTTAAGTCCTCCTCCTGAAATACAAAGACCTGAAACCAGCTGTGTCTAAACGGGCTAGTTGCAGCCCGCCGTCCATTTTAGAGCGGTCCATGACATATACTGAATAAAAATATTTGACACAACCCGCAACAAATTTTTTTTTAAGGCAACGTGAAAAGGGAGGGTGTAGAAATAGTGCTCCCACTTTTTCGATACCCTCTTTTTTTGTTTACACTGCAACACCATCACTTACACAACATGGGTGCGACACCTCTGATAACTACTACGACGACGACGAATAATAATGATGAATTGGTTTTATATAGAACTTTTCTTCATTTGCAAAAGTGCAAAGAACCTATTTACAACTAAAACAGAAAAACAATTTGTCTTCATAATGGTGAATAAAGTTAGTTTTAGAGGGAAAATTTTATGCTCCTCTTTGATTTCACTTTTTAGAGCAGGTTAATAGTTTTTATTTTTTTTAAAATGCTTCTTTTTAGTTGGGTGTTTATTAGTTTCAGTATTACTTTTAGTTTTTTTTTATTTGGGGTATTTGTCAAGTGTGAGATAAAAAAAAAAATCAGTAAGTATTGTGTAACAACAAATAAATTACCATTAAAAATATATATATTCACTGTCTAACAGATGAACAACCATCCACAAATCAAATACAGGTACTGTATAATAGTCCACAGAATTTGAAATGCAATAAGTGCAGTACATAATACTGCTCCTAAGGATACATTAGATGCATCACCACATACAGTAAAACCATTCATGGGATACATGCTGTTGTATGGCCTTTTAAAAAATGTGTTTATATGTTTAACTTACAACAAATAAAATAAAGTTATTCTTTGCATGTTTTCCTTCCCTTGTTGCTAAATGGCAAACTTCGCAGGTAGACTTTCAGATTTGTGACTGTTAGATAGCTAGACAGATAGAAAGTATCCATCCATTTTCTGTACCGCTTTATACTCACAAGGGTCACGGGCATGCTGGAGCCTATCCCAGCTATCTTTGGGCGCGATAGATAGAAAGTAAGTTTGCTTTTACCTGCTGTATCTCCAGTCAATGTGCATCCAGTCTGTTTTTTGTTGTTTTTTTCTGACTCCATGATTACTGTAACAAAGCTTTTCTAGTTTTCCTGCTGGCAGTAGTTCAATCACCGTCTCTGTTCTTTATCTATAGATTTATCCGAAACAAATACATTGAAAGTCAACGCCGAAAGCTCATGTATAAATTAATTGACAAAGACGAAAACGAAGGATATTTTCGCTAGAATTACAGTGAGTTGTAATTAGTTTTGCAAACGTAAAATGTTATTTTTGTTAATGTTTTTTAAAAACATTCTCGCTTTTATTTCGTTGAAAATGTTTTTTATATATACAACCCCAATTCCAATGAAGTTGGGACGTTGTGTTAAACAAATAAAAAGAGAATACAATGATTTGCAAATCATGTTCAACCTATATTTAATTGAATACACTACAAAGACATTTAATGTTCAAACTGATAAACTTTATTGTTTTTAGCAAATAATCATTAACTTAGAATTTTATGGCTGCAACACGTTCCAAAAAAGCTGGGACAGGTGGCAAAAAAGACTGAGAAAGTTGAGGAATGCTCACAAACACCTGTTTGGAACATCCCACGGGTGAACAGGCTAATTGGGAACAGGTGCGTGCCATGATTGGGTATAAAAGGACCTTCCCTGAATTGCTCATTCACAAGCAAAGATGGGGCAAGGTTCACCTCTTTGTGAACAAGTGCGTGAGAAAATAGTCGAACAGTTTAAAGGACAATGTTCCTCAACGTACAATTGCAAGGAATTTAGGGATTTCATCATTTACGCTCTATAATATCATCAAAACGTTCAGGGAATCTGGAGAAATCACTGCATGTAAGCGCCAAGCCCGAAAACCAACATTGAATGCCCGTGACCTTCGATCCCTCAGGCGGCACTCCATCAAAAACCGACATCAATGTGTAAAGGATATAACCACTCAGGAACACTTCAGAAAACCAATGTCAGTAAATACAGTTCGGCGCACACACACACACACACACACACACACACACACATATATATATATATATATATATATATGTATATACACACATATATACACACATATATATATATATATATATATATACACACGTATATTGAAAGTGAATAAAACACTGTTCTTGACATCTGTTGTATGTGGGAATTAAAGGATTGATCCTGATCAAATGTAACTCCAAGATTCCTTATGGTGCTGCTGGAGGGTAATTGCAAAGCCATCTTGAACATTTGAGGGCCACGGACCATAATTTTCGTTTTATCTGAGTTCAGAAATGTATTTAGATTTTATTTATTTGAGCTGGGATAGGCTCCAGCACTCCTGCGACCCTTGTGAGGATAAGCGGCTCAGAAAATGGATGGATGGATGGACCCTTCTTTATCCAGGTAAGGCAATTGAGGACCAATTCTCACACCTACAGCACACCTCACCACTGATTGAAAGTCTTCAAGTAAATCATTGCTTTACAGAAAATCATTCAACTGTTTGGGAACTAGTGTCTTGAGAATTTTGGACAGCACACGTTCTGATCCTAACAGACTGCCAAGCAATTTCATCAAGTTAACAAAGTGTAGATTTGTTATGGGGAATTTATCAGGATATAAGAAAGCAAAAAATAAAAATAAATTTAAAAAATCCTCAGTTTGACAACTATATTTAATCAAGCAAAGTTTTTGTCACTTAGACAGTGAATATGATGTACAACCTGTAATATCTTTTCATAGACCTCTAATTTCGACATCTTTTATTGTAGATGGTACCACTATGATCTTTCCCGTCATGCTGCTGAGGCACTCCTCTTGTCCAATGGAAGTGATGGAAGTTACCTCTTGAGAAATAGTAATGAGGGGCCAGGCTGTTTTGCGTTGTCTGTCAGGTCAGTTTGTATGATTATATAAAAAACACATTTTGCTTTTGTCTATACTTGAAAACATCCCTCCATTTTAGGTTGCAGGCAAAGCAGTCTTATTAGGGAAGCCCTCTCTGGGTATTTATTCCAGCTCCACCTGGGGAAACCTGATGTGTTCCCAGGCCAGCTGTGAGATGTACAGTAGTCCCTCCAGTTTGTCTGCTATTAGGCCTCCTCTTGGTTGTACATGCATAAACACCTCACTGGGGAGGCTTTTGAAAAATATGCCTCAGCTACCTCAGCTGACTCCTCTCAATGCGGAGGAGCAGCAGCTTTAGTCTGAGTCCCTCATGACTGAACTCCTCACCCTATATCTAAGACTGTGCCCAGGCACCATGCAGAGGAAGCTCATTTCAGCCAGTAACACACTTGGCTGCGTTCCACCCGACTAAATGCACAAGCTCATGGCTCAATCAAGCCATCAGACCAGATCAACAAATAGCTTTGAGTAGATTCTCAGCCCACTAAAGTGGGTATACTCCTTACTTCTTGGTTGTGCCTAGCAATTCTGTCTATAATGAACAGAACAAGGGCAGCCATGGTGGAGACCAAGATCTGCCATAAACAGGCTTGACTTACTGCTGGCAATGCGAGCCAAGCTCCTACTCTGATTGTACAAAAACCAGGTGGCCATTTTGGTTGCGTAATGATGTACCCACCACTAATTCTATTTCTAATTTCTAATCCAACCTGCAGGGCGAAGGATTCAGTAAAGCATTTCCATGTGACACGCAAAGACAATGGCTATGTGTTTGGGTTTAACACATTTGCAACCCTTCATGACTTTATCAACCACTTTGCCAATCAGCCACTAGTAGGCAGCGAAACAGGTACAACAACCACAGTTTTAACTCAACACATCCATGACAGTCACTACTTGTGGCAAGATAAGACTTTTCCAAGGTTTCCTGATTGTTCTGGGAAACAAACAGGAGATAGATGATAGAGACACACATTTTGTGACTACCTGGTCACGGTTTCAACTAGTTAAAATTGATTGCTGATTTCCATCCCATTAATTATATTTGTTTTTTTTATAGACTGTCCCTTATTACCCCAGCTTTGGGGCTATAAGAGACACTCGATTGTTTCAATGGATGTCCCTCTTTTGCCTCCAACTGGGGCTAGAGGGGAGTTTATTATTATTTTTTTAAAGCTACAGCTAAACAACAAAGGAATGTCTGGGAACCTCACAGAAATCTCATATTTGCTCTCAAAACATATCAAACATATCAAACTGATATCAAACATAAACTTGAACATCGCAGTTATATGAGTTTGCGTCTAGTGCATTTACTTCCAGGACTCCTCTGTTGAGCTCTTTGGGCTTCCCAATTTTCTCTGTGACATTTTCTACTGGATACCAGAGGACATCCTTGTGTTCCGGACACTTGAAGTTCAAGCCACTTCTTACCATTGCTTTTAACAAGAACCTGTTGTTAAAAGTTCTTTCCTGACATTTTCTTTTTTTTTTCACAATTTTTTTTATTTCTTCACACCTTCACAAATAAATATCATGACAATCCATTGGCCTCCCCACCGGCTGCACGTCACTAGCCATTTGACGAGCATTTTCTCAAAATCCTCGCCAATGACTAGTGGTTTGCCAGGAAAAGATGTACGCCATTTTGATTCTTCCGATGTCTTTGGATGACTGTTCAGGGAATTCCAAACAGTTGTGCAGCTTTTATTTAGTTCATTCCATTGTCTACAGCGTTTATAGCCTTCACAATGTATTCTTTTGCATGTGTTTTGCAAGTGCTGGTGCCCAGCTTTGGTTTGTATTAATGCTCCATGATGTGTCCATTATTACCCCAGAAATGTGCTTGCCTTCACCCTGGGGAAAAAAAACAACATTATTTCATAGAATAACAGTACCATAATAATAGCTCAACTACACTTACCCGATAGTCTCCAACATCCAGAAACAAAGTTCTGCACACCATCAATTTTTCATGGCTCTCACTAACATTTATATTTTCATCTCAATGCTGCACAATGCTAACCAATGTACGAGGTTGGAGATTTTTTTTGCAAAGCAGACGATAAAAAAAGCGATGAAATAAAATTCTGAAAGATTTTCCTTTATTACCCAAGATTATGGAGACCAGCATTGGAAAAAAACATAGAATCAGAAATAACTCCAAATGTCTCAGATCACTGTGCCAAGTGATCACAATTATTAAGCAGTAATGCAAGTTGTGTACTTGTGTAAACATGAACATGAGATGGTCTCTGATATGATTAGTACTTGACTATGAAATAATTTTCTTCTGTTTTTGGACAAATAATATAATACATTGCTCATTATTAACGTGCATGTTTCTAAAAGAATTACTATTTGAAGCTCCTGTTGCTCATTACAATTAGAAATAAGAAGAGACAGTTGAATCAATCATGTACTTGTTTTCTTAACATAGCTGCTGTTCTTTATTATAATCTCCCCATGTTTTAGGAACTCTCATTGTGCTCAAGTATCCGTACCCATGGAGAGTGGAAGAGCCATCCATTTATGAATCTGTGCGGGTTCACACAGCTCTGCAGACTGGACGCACAGAAAATGATCTTGTGGCAAATGCTCCCTCAGTATGACACTCAAAACCTCAGATATGATACGTAATGATTAACTTTATGACAAACCTGGGTGTTATGTTCATTAAAAGGTCTGTTACTAGCCAAAGCAGCAGAACGAAGGCACGTAAACAGTCTTTCTGATGTGGCAGCTCCCAGCGAGTTCCCAGTGCAGTATTCAGCAGTGCAGTATAAGATGATCTTATGTTACATGAACACGGACAATTTTACAGCGATTAAAATTCCAGTAGCCTCTCTTGTACTAGCTGCACATTATTGTGTGCGTCCATGTTTATGTTCCAGGGGCTAAGAGATTTATCAGTTCCGGTCAATCTGTTTTAGTTCTTCTTGTTTTGCTGTCTTTTTTTACTTTATAAGCTTAATTTTCACCGAGTATGGATTGTAATGTACAGGGAATATTGTCTAATATTATTGCCAAAAAGCATTTTTACTAATATAGGCCTGACCCTAATAGACACCAACCAGAACCTATAAGGCATGTGAAGGACTACATAAAAATAGAGTCTTTAAAACACCAGACACAATGAGAATGAAGTTGAAAACAACAATCTATTGAAGATCAACATTGGTCACCTGAATTTTCCTTTTAAAAGTCAATTGTGTTTCCAGCTCGGTACAAAGGAAGGCTATCTACTGAAACAAGGAGCAATTGTAAAGGTATGGGGAGCAGTAAGACGTAATCCTAGCCATGTCTCATATACTGTTATGTGTATTGTTGTATGCTTCATGTGTAGTTATTTACATGTATTATGTTATTTCACATGCTTGGTTTGCAGAGCTGGAAGCAAAGATGGTTCACACTAAGCAGAAATGAACTGAAATACTTCAAAGACCAAGTGGTTAGTTTGGGTTCTATTTCATTAAATGGCTTGCAATCCCTTGGGCTTACACCTACAGCACATTGTAAGAACTGTTTCTTTGTTGCAGTATGAGGAGCCCATTCGAACCCTGGACCTAAAGGCATGCTCTGCAGTCCAGTTTGACTACTCTCAAGAAAGAATCAACTGCTTCTGGTAAGGGAGTGGGAATCATTGAGTGGGGAAATCCATGCATAGTTTCTGCCTGTATCTCATTGAGGATGCTATAATTGCCTCGTTCGGATGAGTAATAGTCCACCCTTGCAGGGTTTCCTTTTAAAGATGCTCCACAGGTTCTCAAAAGCTCACAGGAAGATGATGGCCACATCCTGTTTTTTTCCTCCCATTATACCCATAGCAGCCACAGCTTCAATGACATTTTGTGCATCATGGGTTGGTGTGGCGTCTTGGAAGATAATTACTTTACTTCAGAAAGCACGGTTCTTTTTGTACCATGACAGGAAATGGTCAGTTAGAAAAGCAGAGGGCTATTTTGCATAGGGCATTTTGACACCTTCAGTCATCCGAAAGGGGCCTACCATCTCACTCCCCATTATTCCCTTCCAAAAGAGCACTCTGCCAACTCCTTCCATCTGGACCCTCAGAAGTAGCAGGTCATTGAATCAGTGAATAAAACGGAGCTAACTGCAAATATTTCTTTTTGTGAGATTATTTAGTGGTGGCCTAATACAGCTTTTTGCAAGACTGCAAGCGTTTGTAGGATCCCTTCTTGGGACACCAGCGGCTCAAATGGTTGCTGCTCCTCGATGCCCTTTTAACATCTTACAGATGTCGTTTTAGAAATCGCTTATGCTAACAGTTAATGGAAAACCCTATTGACAGGATAGCTAATATTAGCGTTTGACCATGGGAGCGATTTACCTTCAAAGTTTGAATATTCACACACAAGCGCCATGGTAACACATACAGCTAATATAACAATACTCAGGGTCATATAATCTTCCTAATCTGTGACAAATGAGTTTTATTTAAATTATAACGTGACTTTCTTCTTCTACTCTTTTTTTAGCTTACAGTATTTTCTTTTTTTATCCATTCATCCCTCCATCTTTACCGCTTATCCTCACTAGGGTTGCGGGCTGCTGGAGCCTATCCCAGCTATCTTCGGGCGGGAGGGGGGTTACACCCCGAACCGGTCGCCAGCCAATCGCAGGGCACATAGAAACAAACAACCATTCACACTCACATTCACACCTACGGGCAATTTAGAGTCTTCAATCAACGCATGTTTTTGAGATGTGGGAGGATACCGGAGTGCCCGGAGAAAACACGCCCAGGCACGGGGAGAACATGCAAGACATTTTCACAAACTATTTAGGAAAATTAACCCAAAAAAAGCATATGCCCAATAATTTTGAACAGCGAATATATGCCAGCTCTGTGAATGCCTGGCCAGCACCCCGGGGTACACACCTTTTGCGCGACCCTGAACAGGATAAGCAGTGGGTGGATGTTTCTTGTAATATAAAAAATATAAAATATAAATTTTTGTTTAAAGAATAATGGGCCTCGTTTACTATCCCTGTACGCACAGATTTGTGTTTAAATCGTGCATAAGCACATTTGACGCACAAATATGTGAATTATCAATGTTTGTACAATGTATTTGTTTTTGTTCGTGCTCTGCGAAGAAATCTAGAACGGACCCTACTTACGCACAAATAATGGAGCAGCTTCGAAAAAACATCAAATGCGGATCTTTTGCCTAAGATGCACTACATATTGTACTACAGTCATTCATAAAAACAATAATAATAATAATTTTAATGACAACTTAAATCTGGAATTGGCTAATGAGTTCACTAATGTCCTAACCGTGAAAAGGACACTTCATCACTTTTACCCTCATTCCATTCAAATACTTGTATGTGCTGTACGAATGTGTGCTTGTGTGTATCCACCCATGTCTGTGTGTTGGCAGTTGTCACGCAACGAGCAGATTGCATTAGTTCATGCTTTGATCGCGCACACGGAAAAGCCATAGAATCGCTCGCATTAATCCAAGGCTTCAGAGTTTGCATGTCGATCAAGTACACATGCACGCTACAAATCTCGAAAAAAAAATTCCGAAATTTACAGTTGACAAACGATTGTCAAAAAGATCAGAGACGCACACGTATCCGCTGGCCTGCTTGTGACATAACGGCGAGTGACATGGCTTATATATTTTCTGTCGCTTCCAATGCTAATTTAATCAACTTTATCAACTACAAATGTCTCTTTGCTGTGCTATATTTATGCCTTACTATTTTAACAACTGGGCGGCACGATGACAACTGGTTAGCAGGTCTGCCTCACAGTGGTGAGGTTGGGCGTTCAAATCTGGCCTCGGCTGTGTGGAGTTTGCATGTTCTCCCCCTGCCTGGGTGGGTTCTCTCCGGGTACTCCGGCTTCCTCCCACACCCCCAAAACATGCATGGTAGGTTAATTGGCGAGTCTAAATTGCCCGTAGGTGTGAATGTGAGTGCAAATGTTTTTTTATATGTGCCCCGCGATTGGCTGGCGACCAGTTGAGGGTGTACCCCGCCTCCTGCCCGCATATAGCTGGGATAGGCTCCAGCATACCTGCGACCTGAGGAGGATAAACAGTACAGAAAATGGATGGATGGATTTTAACTTGTGCAGTGTTTGTTCATTGTGCTGTATTTGTCAGAATCAGAATCATCTTTATTTGCCAAGTATGTCAAAAACATATTTGTCTCCGGTAGTTGGAGCCGCTCTAGTACGACAACACAGTCAATTGACAGAGAATACTTTTGAGACAAAGACAAAAAACACAGTCACTGAGCAATATATGGTTACCAGTAATGTGGTAATGCCGGTACAATTTATTTTATTTTTTCTTGACAAAAGTGCAAAAAGATCTAGCAATTAGAGCAGTTTGAAATGACTAATAGAACAATAGTCTGGTGCAATGACCAATGTGCAAAGGGCACAGAGAGTTCAAGAAATGTATGCAGTTTAAAGTGACAAGTAGTGCAATAATCTGGGACAATATCGATTGTGCAATTATTGCAGATGCTACTCAGGCACATGAGTAGCAGTATTGGTCAACAACATATGCAAATAGTACAGCGTGGCGAGACTACTACAGTGAGTTCACGAGTAATGTATAATTGGCCCGACAGAGATGTGACAACAAACTCAAGACAAATAAATTGGCAGCATGTTGCAATGGAATTGTAAGTTAACTGTTTGCATTGTTCGGTAGCGCTTACCTGAGGGAAGGAGCTGGAAGAGGTTGTGACCAGGATGTGGAAGGTCCAAGATTATTTTGCATGCCCTTGTCTTAGTTCTGGCAACTTGCAAGTCCTCAAGAGTGGGTAGGGGGGTACCAACAATCTTTTCAGCAGTTTTGATTGTCCGTTGCAGTCGGAGTTTTTCCTTTTTTGTAGCAACACCAAACCAGACTGTGATGGAAGAACACAGGACTGATTCGATGACTGCTGTGTTGAACTGCCTCAATAGCTCGTGTGGCAGGCTGTGCTTCCTCAGAAGCTGTAGGAGGTTCATCCTCTGTTTTGAGGATGGAGTTGATATTGATCTCCCACTTCAGGTCCTGAGAGACTGTAATTCCCAGGAACTAGAAGGTCTCGACGGTTGACACAGGGCAGTCGGACAGCGTGAAGGGCAGCTGTTGCAAAGGATGCCTCCTGAGGTCCACGATCATCTCCACAGTCTTGAGCATGTTCAGCTCCAGGTTTTGTCAGCCGCACCACAGCTCCAGCCGCTCCACTTCCCGTCGATACGCAGACTCGTCACTGTCTTTGATGAGTGTGGTGTGGTCTGCAAACTTCAGGAGTTTGACAACCGGGTGCGTTGAGGCGCAGTCTTTCGTGTGTGTAGCGCGAGAAGAGCAGCGGAGAGAGGACACAACCTTGGGGCGCCCCGGTGCTGGTTGTGCGTGTAAATGAGGTGCTGTCCCCCAGCCTAATCTGCTGTGTCCTGCCCATCAGGAAGCTGTAAATCCACTTACACGCTGAGCTGGAGAAGCTTGGAGGATAGGAGTTCAGGGATGATGGGGTTGAACGCAGAGATGAAGTCCACGAACAGGATCCTTGCGTAGGTCCCCGCTCCGTCGATGGTGTTCTAGGATGAAGTGCAGTCCCATGTTGACTGAGTCATCCGCAGACCTGTTTGCTCGGTACGCAAACTGCCAGGGGTCCAGCAGGGGACCGATGACGCTCTTGAAGTGGTCCAGCAGGAGGAGTTCAAAGGACTTCCTGACCACAGATTTCAGGGCGACAGGCCTGTAGTCATTCAGACCCGAGATTGCAGGTTTCTTGGGGACTGGGATGATGGTGCAGCGTTTGAAACAGGATGGTACCTCGCACAGTTTCAGAGATCTATTGAAGATCTGTATGAAGACTGGGGCGAGCTGGTCCGCAAAGACTTTGAGGCAGGATGGGGACATAAGGTCTGGGCCTGCCGCTTTGTTGATCTTTTCTTGTTTGAAGATGTGTGAAAATGTTATTTTCAAATCTGTAGTAGGTGTTCAAGTCGTCGGCTCGTCTTTTATTTTTTCTATGCATGTTTTGTCTGCAGCATTGATTAACATCATTATTATATGTTGTCAGTTTTTGTGTTTAGCAAGATATAAGTACGTTTTAGGGCCACGTCTCGCAACGCTCAACCTTTGCGCATTGGCTAAGATGTGTCAAACAGATGCCCTAACCTATAATTCCATTACAACAAGCTGGCAATTTTTTGACTTGAGTTCGTTGTCACATTTCTGTGGGGCCAATTATGTATTACTCGTGCACTCACTGTAGTTGTCTCGCCATGCTGCACTATTTGCATATACTGGCCACTCGTGCCAGAGTAGCATCTGCTCCATTTGCACACTGATTGAGGAGTATCTGTAACATTTGCACAACCAACATTGTCCCAGATTATCGCACTACTCGTCACTTTAAACCGCATACACTCCTTGAAGTCTCAGCGCCCTTTGCACAATGGTCATTGCACCGGACTATTGCAATATTAGTCATTCGAACGGCTCTAAGTGCTAGAGGACTGCACCTTTTTGCACAATTGTTTTTTGTCAATATCTTTATGTCTCCAAAGTGTTCTATAAATTGTTGTACTAGAGCGGCTCCAACTACCGGAGACAAATTCCTTGTGTGTTTTGGACATACTTGGCAAATAAAGATGATTCTGATTCTGATTTTATAGGGAAAGAGGAGCACAGTTTATGAAAATTGAAACGCACCAGGCGCAAGCCTGTCATTTTGAATATATTCTGATTCATTAACATACACACAGTGGTGCAAAGGAAATTGGCCGGTAAGCATGTGTCATGAATGTGATGGTGATTTTGCATATAGGCTCAACTTGTGCACAGAGTAAGAACATTTCTAGGCATTTATTAGTGAATTAGGCCTAATGGATGGAAATTGTGACCTGTAGATGTGAACAAAGGAACTCCCTAACTATGTGCCATGGACATGTTGTCATACTGTTATTCCAAAATTCTTGCAAAATTACAACGTTGAAAATTATGACCTTCCTGTACTCAAACCAAATCTATATTGCCTCCACAGTCTGGTGTTTCCAGAGAGAACATTTTATCTCTGTGCAAAGACTGGTGTGGAAGCAGATGAGTGGATCAAGATTCTCAGATGGAAATTGGTGAGCTTTTCTACACTTCATGTTGCACACAGTGCTGTTAGGAAGTGTCACATTTAAACTAAGTCAAACTACTTGAAGGCCTCTCTTACTATATACCGGTGCAGTTCTCAGACCAATACAAAATTTTTTCTGAGCATTTTCTGAGCGTCAATTGTAGGGGAAGTTGCAACATACAGTAGATTGAAAAAGTATTCATACCCTTTTTTCCCCACATTTTGCCACCTTACAACCAAAACCCTAAAGTTTTTTTTATTGAGATTGTATGTGACCGACAACACAATGTAGCAGATAATTGGAAAGTGGAACTGAAAGATAGTTTTTTCCATTTTAGCATATATTGTAAAAATCTGAAAAATGTGGTGTACATTTGTATTCAGTCCCCCTGCGTCAATACAGCTGCAAGTCGTAAGAGTATGTCTCTTCCAGCTTTGCACATCTAGACACTGAAATATTTGGCCATTTTTCTTGTCAAAATAGGTCATGCTCAGCCAGATTGGATGAAGAGCATCTGTGAACAGCAATTTTCAAGTCTTGCTATGGATGCTCAATGTGGTTGGGGTGTCAAAGTCATTTTAGTTCGCGGGCCCCATTCACCCCAATTTGATCTCAAGTGGGTCAGACCAGTATATCCGTGGCCTTATACGCTATAAACAACGACAATTGAATTGTTTTACCATTTTTTGTGTCCACATAATAACAAGATTTGGGAAAATATTTACATTTATTGACTATTATCTTGTTGAAAATCCTGTTTCAAATCATATGTGCGATCTCAAATGTGTAATCTCAACAATATTATGAATCGGGGTTTTCATTTACAGTTGCAATTTACAGATCACAGTAGCTCTGTAAACTGTACCTTTCATAAACAACTTATTTAGAAATCATTTTAAATGTACATAAATTTCCACATCCATCTGGACATCTTGAAAGGCTCAACTGACACATCGCACCTTAGAAACTAAAGTGGGCACTTTTCAGCATGAAAGTGCAGTTATGCCTCTGTCTTGTACAACGTAAATGTATACAGGCAGATTGACAGTGTAAATAAATAAATTAAGTCAAATTAAAGTATTAGCTATGTCTATTAAGGACGAATCCACAGTAAGTGCAAAATTAAATTAGCTGCTTATTTAATAGTCATCCAAGTAGATTGCCATAAAAAGCTAAAACACAATTATATGGTTAGCATTAGTCTGCACAAACAATTAGCAAGCCCTCTCCAACTATTAGCATGTATCTCGCTTGTAGCCGACATCTGACTTTCAGCTTTTCCTGTCTGGGAGTTGTCGCCACAGCGAGTCACTCACATGATTTGTTTGTCTGACGTAATCCAACCATTTTTATCCGGGCTTTAATAAACCCGTGTCCCAATTAACTTCACGAACTAGTTTTTAACTGTACACGTGCACGTGAAATTACTCAACAAATACATGATACGATACATACTGTATATAGGCATTGCTTCACACAAAGTCTCACGCTCTTATTGCATATGGATTGGAGGCAAGGCTGCACCCCGCCAATCTTTTCTCTTTCTACTTTGGGCGTGTCACGTTACACGACTCACAGCACTTCCGATTCCACAGTGCTTGCGTCAAAATAAAAGCATGAGTTTCAAAATAAGTCCATACAGTCCCGTTAAAAAGTATCGGCTTCCTTCTCAAATTCTTACATTTTTGCATCATTTCCCAAATGTAATGTTTATGATCATCAAACAAATGTAAATATCAGACTAATATAACCCAAGGGAACTTAAAATGCTGTTTTTAAATGGTGATTTCATTTATTAAGGAAAAAGAAACTATTAAGTTACCTGACTCAGTGTGAAAAAGTAATGGCTACCTACACCTAATAACTGCTTGGGCCATCCTCAGCAGCAACAACTGAAATCAAGCGTTTTCTATAACAAGCAATGAGTCTTTCACATCACTGTGGAGATATTTTGGCCCACTCTTTCTTGCAAAATTGTTTGAATTTAGCAAAAATGAAGCGTTTTCGAGCATGAACGGCCTTTTTAAGGTCATGCCACTTCATTTCACTTGGATTCAAGTCTGGACTTTGACTAGGCCCCTCCAAAACCTTCATTTTGTTTTCTTAAGCCATTCAGATGTTGACTTTCTGGTGTGTTTTGGATCATTATCCTGGTGCAGAACCCAAGTGTGCTTCAGCTTGAGGTGACAAACTGATAGCTGAACATTCTCCTTCAGGATTTTCTGTTAAAGAGCAGAATTCACGGTTTCAATAAATCACAGCAAGTTGTCCAGGTCCTGCAGGAGCAAACAGCCTAAGACCATCACACTACCATCACCATGTTTGACTGTTGGTAAGATTTTCTTTCATCTGAAATGCTGTGCTACATTTGTGCCAGATGTAACGAGATACACACACCTTCCAAAAAGCTCAACTTTCATCTCATCAGTCCGTCCATCCATCCATTTTCCGGACCGCTTATACTCACTAGGGTCACGGGCGTGCTGCAGCCTATCCCAGCTATCTTCAGGTGAGAGGTCGGGGTACACCCTGAACTGGTTGCCAGCCAATCGCAGGGCACATACAAACAAACAACCATTCGCGGTCACATTCACACCTACGGACAATTTAGGGTCTTCAATCAACCTACCACGCATGCTTTTGGGATGTGGGAGGTACCCGGAGAAAACCCACGCAGGCACGGGGAGAACATGCAAACTCCACATAGGCGGGGCCAGGATTTGAACCCCGGTCATCAGAACTGTGAGGCAGATGTGCTAACCAGTCACGCACCGTGCCACCTCATCAGTCCATATGCTGGAATATTCTCCCTAGTCTTGGAAAACATGTTTTTCCAAAGTTCTTTTTTGTTTTGTTTGTTTTTTTGCAAAAGAAACACAAACCTTTGAAGCACAGTGGGCGACTGGCTAGCAAATTGCCTCACAGTTCTGAGGACGAGGGTTCAAATCCGCCCTTACCTGTATGGAGTTTGCATGTTCTCCCTGTGCCTGCGTGGGGTTTCTCTCATGTCTCTCAACCTCCCATGTCTGAAAAACATGCATAGGAGGTTAATCCAAGACTCCAAATTGGCCATAGGTGCGAGTGAGTGAGTGCAAATGGTTGTTTGCTTATATTTGCCCTGTGAATTCTAGCCACCCTGTGAATTCTAGCCACCAGTTCAGGTATGGGGAGAGATGATTTTTCAAATCCACAAATATATCGACGATTTACGTTTTTTTCCCCAAATCTACAAAATATGTGCACGTTTTTCAAATTCACAAATATATCCGCGATTTACATGTGTTTTTTAATGTGTGTGCATTTATCATTACTTATCAGTTGTAAATATTCAATCTTGCTTGTGAATTGTTGGAGGTGTGTTGATGGATCAGCGGGCACGCGCATTTATTTTTGAGACAAACATAACGCAGTTTCAACTTGAAAAAAAAAAAAGTGTGGGCGGCAGTGTTGCTGTCTCCCTTGAGAGCATAGACGACAGTCGGGCAAAAAGGTATTTAGTCGGCCACCAATTGTGCAAATTCTCCCACTTAAAAAGATGAGAGAGGCCTATAATTTTCATCATAGGTATACCTCACCTATGAGAGACAAAGTGAGGGGGAAAAAAAAAAATCCAGAAAATCACAGTGTCTGATTTTTAAAGAATTTATTAGCAAATTATGGTGGAAAATTATTTGGTCACATACAAACAAGTAAGATTTCTGGCTCTCACAGACCTGTAACTTCTTTAAGAGGCTCCTCTGTCCTCCCCTCATTATTGTATTAATGGCACCTGTTTGAACTCATCAGTATAAAAGACACCTGTCCACAACCTCAAACAGTCACACTCCAAACTCCACTATGGCCAAGACCAAAGAGCTGTCAAAGGACACCAGAAACAAAATTGTAGACCTGCACCAGGCAGGGAAGACTGAATCTGCAAGAGGTAAGCAGCTTGGTGTGAAGAAATCAACTGGTGGAGCAAATCTTAGAAAATGGAAGCCATACAAGACCACTGATAAGCTCCCTGGGTCTGGGGCTCCATAAAGATCTCACCCCGTGGGGTCATAATTATCACAAACACGGTGATAAAAAAATCCCAGAACCACATTGGGGGACCAAAGTAACAAAGGCTCCCATCAGTAACACACAACTCCAGGGACTCAAATCCTGCAGTGCCAGACGTGTCCCCCTGCTTGAGGCAGTACATGTCCAGGCCCGTCTGGAGTTTGCTAGCGAGCATTTGGATGATCGAGAAGTGGACTGGGAGAATGTCACATGGTCAGATGACAGTTTGTAGGATGAAAGAAAAATATAACTTTTTGGTAAAAACGGTTTGGAGGAGAAAGAATGCTGAGTTGCATCCAAAGAACACCATTCCTACTGTGAAGCATGGGGGTGGAAACATCATGCTTTGGGGCTGTTTTTCTACAAAAGGGACCAGGACGACTGATCTGTATAAAGGAAAGAATGAATGGTGCCATGTATCGTGAGATTTTGAGTGAAAACCTCATTCCATCAGCAAGGGCATTGAAGATGAAATGTGGCTGGGTCTTCAGCATGACAATGGTCTCAAACACACCGCCCGGGCAATGAAGGAGTGGCATTTCAAGGTCCTGGAGTGGCCTTGCCAGTCTCCAGATCTCAACCCCATAGAAAATCTTTAGAGGGAGTTGAAAGTCTGTGTTGCCCAGCGACAGCCCCAAAACATCACTGCTCTAGTGATCTGCATGTAGGAATGGGCCAAAATACCAGCAACAGTGTGTGAAAACCTTGGGAAGACTTGTGAAGACAGAAAATGTTTGACCTCTGTCATTGCCAACAAAGGCTATCTAAAGTATTGAAATGAACTTTTGTTATTGATCAAATACATATTTTCCACCATAATTTGCTAATAAATTATTTTTAAAAAATAAAAAAATTCAGACAATGTGATTTTCTGGATTTTTTTTCTCATTTTGTCTCTCACAGGTGAGGTATAACGATGAAAATTACAAGCCTCTCTCATATTTTTAAGTGGGAGAACTAAATACTTTTTGTCCCACACAGTGGGTACGGAAAGATTCCCCCCTTAAATTTTTCACTCTTTGTTATATTGCAGCCATTTGTTAAATTATTTAAGTTCATTTTTTCCTCATTAATGTACACACAGCACCCCATATTGACAGGAAAAAAAAGTAATTGTTGAAATTTTTGCTGATTTATTAAAAAAGAAAAACTGAAATATCACACAGCCATAAGTATTCAGACCCTTTACTGTGACACTCATATTTAACTCGGGTGCTGTCCATTTCTTCTGATCATCCTTGAGATGGTTCTACACCTTCCTTGGAGTCCAGCTGTGTTTGATTAGGAAAGCCACACACCTATATAATACCTTACAGCTCACAGTGCATGTCAGAGCAAATGAGAATTGTGAGGTCATAGGAACGGCCTGAAGAGCTCAGAGACAGAATTGTGGCAAGGCAGAGATCTGGCCAAAGTTACAAAAAAAATCTGCTGCACTTAAGGTTCCTAAGAGCACAGTGGCCTCCGTAATCTTGAAATGGAAGACGTTTGAGACGAACAGAACCCTTCCTAGAGCTTGCTGTCTGGCCAAACTGAGCAATTGGAGGAGAAGAGCCTTGGTGAGAGAGGTAAAGAAGAACCCAAAGATCACTGTGGCTGAGCTCCAGAGATGCAGTCGGGAGATGGGCGAAAGTTCTAGAAAGTCAACCATCACTGCAGCCCTCCACCAGTCGGGGCTTTATGGCAGAGTGGCCCGACAGAAGCCTCTCCTCAGTGCAAGACACATGAAAGCCCGCATGGAGTTTGCTAAAAAAACACCTGAAGGACTCCAAGATGGTGAGAAATAAGATTCTCTGGTCTGATTAGACCAATATAGAAATTGTTGGCCTTAATTCTAAGTGGCATGTGTGGAGAAAACCATGCACTGCTCCTCACCTGTCCAATACAGTCCCAAAAGTGAAGCATGGTGGTGGCAGAATCATGCTGTGGGGGTGTTTTTCAGCTGCTGGGACAGGGAGACTGGTTGCAATCAAAGAAAAGATGAATGCGGACAAGTACAGGGATATCCTGGATAAAAACTAGACTTTACACCAATTTTATCGGGCTGATCGGTATTGGCCGATATTTAGCATTTTATGCTGATCGGCTTTAATGTCATAATTCGCCGATCCGCAAAAGACATATACTCCGCGTCGCTGCGTGCACGGTATATTTGAATCCAAAAGCTAGTTTATTTTTAGCCTTGCCGCGTGTCTTTTGACTAGTACTGTAAATATCTGACGGCCAATGAAGTTATTTAAAAAAATAAATCAATAAATTAAAAATGTCGGCAGTGTGGGACCGACAACACGTCGGAGACAGACAACATGTAATGCCGGATCAGACTACAAGACAAAATTTGCTCTTTCACGATTGCACTATGTCAGACTACTGCAATAAAATCTTGTATTCTGATACCACCGCATCCCGTTTTTTATGATCACTGGGCTTTATCTTGTCAACTCAAATACGCTTTATCTTGTCAACTCAAATGCGACCGGATACACTCGTTACTGTGGCGACGACAACAAGAGTGGAGCGAGCCGACTGTATTATAAGGACAAAATGGGGAAAAACGTGTGTTGGTGGTCACCGGTGCTCAGGACAGGAGAGGACGTTCGTTTAAGGCATGCTTTAGGTATGTTCATGTACTTTTAATATGATACGGCTCACAAGCAGGCAATAAAAAAAAAACGTTATGTAGCCTAGCAAGCTACTGCTAGCACGAACAGTTGGACGTAAACATGCCGCGGTTCTGTCGAATCATGCTCTAAAGTTTGGTGTGGGTGAAGTCATTTCATTAAAAATAATTTCATTACACTAAGTTAGCACCCATTATTTCTGTCATGTAATGTTGGTTTGACCTGACTGATTAGAATACACGATCTGACGCGAGCAGTGATTTCCAACCTTTATGATATACCATTAATTACTGTATTTACTTCCTGCCATCTAATAGAAGACCATTCATTAGTTGTCTGTCACTATGCCTCACTGGCATATATAGAGGAACAAAGATACATTATTTATTGTAAATATAATTTTTTGAGCAATTAAGTACACAAGTATGTACAGTAAATGAACAGGTCATTTAAATGGACACATTCCTCCATCTTGTGATCGGATCGGTGATCGGTTATCGTTTTTTTAAACTCGCTGATTGGTGATCGGCCCGAAAAATCCTGATCGTGTAAAGCCTAATGAAAACCTTTGAGGTGGATTTTTTTGCCTGTGGTTCCGAGTCGGAGGTCACCCGGGAGAACTCCGACGTCCGTCGGGCATGGGATGAATGAAGACTTTGAGACACTTGGCGTTTGGGCTAATTCGATTTATTGAACAAGCCTTAGTGTCATAACAGCTGCTTACATTGCCAGAACAACGAAAAATCCCCCGAAAACCCCTGGAGCTCAGTTTATCAAGGTTTAATTCTCTGGGCGTGGAATTAGCCCCTCCCTGGCCGCACCCGGCAGATGGCCGTTCCTCATGACCATATTTGGAATCACACTCGCCTGCTGGCGCCTCACCTTCTAGCTACGCTCACACCCAGTTCCCTCATCTTACAAGATGCAAAACAATCCTCTTTGCAGACCGGGACACCTGTTGTGAACCCAAGACATGTTACTATCTGGGCGGAGAATGAAAACCCTAATAAACATACAAATGGTTGAAGGAAGTCCTTTGATGTAGAACTTCAATGAAAAGATGGTTGGCTTGAATACAGATCTCCAAACATTTGGCCCTTGCAAAGGAACTCTGATTGTGGTACTATTAAAATATACTACACCTTCTCCAGAGTGCTCAGAACCTCAGACTGGGCCGAAGGTTCACCTTAAAAAAAGACAATGACCTTAAGCACACAGCTAAAAGGAGTGGCTCCAGAACAACTCTGGATGGAAGAAGAGCCTTTGTTCTTTTTGGTCAGCAGTGGTTTTCGCCTAGGAACGCTGCCATGGATGCCATTTTTGCCCAGTCTCTTCCTTATTGTTGTGTCATCAACACTGACCTTAACTGAGACAAGGGAGGCCTGCAGTTCTTGAGAAGTTGTCCTGAGTTCCTTTTTGGCCTCCAGGATGAGTCATTGCTCTTCTCTTGGGGTAATCTTTGTAGGCCACTCCTGGGAAGGTTCACTACTGTTCCATGTTTTCTCCATGTAAGGATAATGGCTGTCCCTATGGCTCACTGGCATCTTAAAGCTTTAGAAATCGCTTTTGTAACCCTTTCCAGACTGATAGATGCCAATTACTTTATTTCTATTGTTCTGGAATTTCTTTGAATCGTGTCTTTTTTTTCTCCCCCACACAGCTTTTTTAGATCTTTTGTCCGACTTGACTTTGTCGGGACAGATTCTGTTTGATTTCTTGATTGAACTGGTTTGGAGGTAATCATGCATGGGTGTGATCAGTGAAAAATAACTAAACATTGTGATTAGCCACAATTAATTCATGATTTAACAAAGGGCGTAATTACTTTTTTACACAGGGGCAGGTAACTTTGAATTTTTGTTTTTTTAACTTAATACATTTTGTCACCATTTAAAAACAGCATTTAAGTTCACTTGGGTTGTATTTGTGTGATATTTATTTGTTTGATGATCTTAAATATTAAACTGGGGAAGCGATGCAAAAAAAATAAGAATTTGAGAAGGGGGCCAATATCTTTTCACAACAATGTATGTATAAATGAATTAAAACTTGCCTGACGGGCAGAACAATGCCCGTGGGCCAGATTGGAGCCCGACGGGCTGGTTCTGGCCCACGGGCAGTACGTTTGACACCCCTGCTCAATGAGATTTAGGTCTGGACCTTGACATGGCCATCCATGAATGTTCTTTTATCTAAATCTAAACAATTCCATTGTAGCTCTGGCTTTATAATTCGAGTCATTGTCTTGCTGGAAGATTAACAGGCTTTTCCTTCCAAGATTGCTCTTTATTTAGCTCCATCCATCTTCCCATCAAAGCATCCCCACAGGATGATGTTGCCACGTTTCACAGTGGGGATGGTGTGTTCAGGATGATGAGCAGGGTTGGTTGTCCGCCACACAGCGCTTTGAATTAAAGGCCCAAAAGTTAAAAAACTTTGGTCTCAACTGACTAAAGCACCTTCCTCATGTTTACAGTGTCCCCTACATTGCTTGTGGCAAACTGCAAACGGGACATCTTATGCCTTTCTTTCAACAATGGCTTTCTTCTTGCCACTCTTACATAAAGCCAGATTTGTGGCATGGATGACTTCCTAGTTGTCCTGTGGACAGATTCTCCCACCTGAGCTGTGGATTTCTGCAGCTCCTCCAGAGTGACGATGGGCCTCTTGGCTGCTTCTCTGACATGTGCTTTCCCCACTCATTCTGGTGGTTTAGGGTAGAGGTCGGCAACCTGCGGGCCACGGGCCGTAACAGGGCCACCGAAAAATTATATCTGGCCCGCCAGCTGACGTTTGTCAAGACACGATAGTCAACCGGGCTAACTCCAGCGCAATGGCGGGGGAAAAAAGGCTGCTACAGCACTCATTTCACTTCCTTGTTACAGTATTTAAGCACCTGATTAGCTGCGTAACCCATGTGACGTACCGACGTCAGAAGAAATACACTGTTTGGCTGACTTGCCCAAACGACAGCCTAAGTGACCGAAATGCAGCATCGCCGTTCAGTGCAGATGTCTACAAAACGGCTGCTGCGCCGGCTTTAACTGTTTAGTAGGGATGTACGTTAATCATACAAAAAAATAGTGGTGAAAACGAATGGGAATTGCAGGATAGATCATCGTCACTTCCAACGGACCTCGCCTGTCTGAACGTTGCTTTGCAATCGATCGGGCGAGACGTGCCCCTCGAGTAACGGGAGCAAACGAAGCTGTGCAGATGTGCATTGAGAAACCTCACTCCCCGATCCTTAAAGAGGGTGCTGGCCGCTGAGCTGGCGCCCTGGGATTTTAGCTCAGCGGTCAGCGCACACGTTCATAGGATTTTTACACGAATAACAGGTGTATCGACGTGATGAACTTTTGTAATTTTTGCTTTCGGTGAAGTTTGATGTAAATCTGACGATTAGATTGTTCTTGGCGTATTGTGGAATGAGGAAGAGAAAGTTAAGATATTTTACATTTAGACGTTTGATATTTGCCGAACATTCAGTTCATACACACCCGTACTCGGCCTCATAACTACATTTTCCACGATATCACGTGTAATATGTGGAGGACAATTTTGGGAACTCTTTATTAAAAATCACAACTGGATTTGTTGTCATTACAAATGTATATGCAATAACAGCACTTGATTCTACTGTATTTTTGGTTTACCGTCTGTGTTAGGGACTGTCTATACACATCCCAGGGATGAGAATTAATAACAGCCTTTAGCGAAATCATTTATTTAACATAAGTTCTTTAAAGCAGAGTTTGTCAGATGAAAAATTTTATTTTAGCCTGCAATTGAATGGTCAGGAAAGAATTGGCCCGAGGCCTAATTTATTGCCGAACGCTGGTTTAGGGGGATGGCCATGTCTTGGTAGGTTTGCAGATATGTCATACTCCTTTTCCATTTTTTGATGATTGTAAGGTCACAAAATGTTAAAGGGATGTATGTAGTTCATGAGTAAGTCATGGAAGTTCAATTGTCTCAGGGAACATTTGTGCTATGATCAGCACAAACATTTTAAAAATGTCTTGCAATATTTTCCCTTGTGCAATGTTTCACCTACATCCTTTTAACCATGTTGCTTTAAACACTATCCCTTAAACGTTACAATGGATTTCACATTTTTCCAGTCACAGGCACAGAAAGGTCCATGAGTGAAGAGATTGAAACGTTACTGCACATTAAGGACAACGCTCCAAATTGAAGAAAGGACACTTCCTTGATTAGACTGCCTATGCCAAGTGTCATAATTTGGAAAAACATTAAAAATACCCTAATGGGAGTCTTTGCTATGAATTGAAAGACGGTAGTTCTTAAATCATCAAAGTATCATTCAACAATAAAGCAGGTATCCCATGTCATTGCACTAATTCAAAAGGTCAGTATTTGTCCTTTTAATATGGACATCTAAGCGGTACGTTAATGTTGATTCAGCGGTCATTTTATTTGAAACTCACTCAAAGAGAACATTCAATCATGCATTTTTGGGTCTATTTTTAGAGGCATCTTTGTACAGTAAGCTTTTTTTCCCCACTTGTGGTATCTTTTTGTGTTTTATGTCTATTATGTGGAACCAAAATAAAGAAAGCTAGTGCAAAACAGTGAGTTACTAATTGTGTATTTGTTGGTGGCATGAAAGCTACTGGATAAGACTACATTCTCCTCTGCGTAGACGCAGAGGAGAATGTAGCAGGATTAAGCATTATTAAAGCAGGATTGAGCATTTCCACCTGCAACTGTATACACACATGGATAAAATTGTTGGTAAGCCTCTGTGAATGAAAGAAAAACCCATAGTGGTCAAAGAAATAACTTGAATCTGACAGAGTAATTAAATTTTTTTTTAATGGAAATTAACCAATAAAAATCAGACATTGATTTTGAATTATGGTTCAACAGAATTATTTTAAAAACAAACTAATGAAACAGGCCACGACAAAAATATTTTTGTTGCACAACATTTTTGAATCACTTCAAACGATTTTTGTAACTTTCAGTGAGACCTCTGCACCTCTCAGCAGGTATTTCGGCCCACTCTTTGTGAGCAAACTGTTCCAGTTGTCTCAGGTTTGAAGGGTGCTTTCTCCAGGCGGCATGTTTCAGCTCCTTCCACAGATATAGGATTTAGATCAGGGCTCATCGAAGGCCAATTCAGAATAGTCCTTTGTTTTGCTCTTAGTCATTCTTGGGTGTTTTTCTATGTGTTATGGGTCATTATCCTGTTGCAAGACCCATGACTGTGATCAAGCTTTGATACTGGGCAGCACATTTCTCTCTACCTGGAGAATACTTTGATAGTCTTGAGATTTTATTGCACTTTATTTATTGTATTGTATTGTTCTAGGCTCTTTGGTTACCATTCGTATTGTCCGTCTCTTCAAATTGTCATCAATTTTCCTCTTGCGGCCACATTCAGGGACGTTGGCTACAGTCCCGTGGACCTGAAATTTCAGAATCAGAATAATCTTTATTTGCCAAGCATGTCCAAAAAACACACAAGGAATTTGTCTCCGGTAGTTGGAGCCGCTCTAGTACGACAACAGACAGTCAATTGACAGAGAACACTTTTGAGACATAAAGACATTGACAAAAAACAGTCACTGAGCAATAAAGGGTTAAGAGTTATCTGGTAATGCCAGTACAATTTTTTTTTTTGAAAATTGTGCAAAAGATGCAGAGTCCTCTAGCACTTAGAGCAGTTTGAATGAGTAATATTGCAATAGTCCGGTGCAATGACCATTGTGCAAAGGGCGCCAAGACTTCAAGGAGCAGTTTAAAGTGACGAGTAGCGCGATAATCTGGGACAATGTTGTTTGTGCAAATGTTGCAGATACTCCTCAATCAGTGTGCAAATGGCGCAGATGCTCCTCTGGCATGAGTGGCCAGTATCGGTCAACAACAGCTATGCAACTAGTGCAGTGTGGCGAGTCTACTACAGCGAGTGCACAGAAATGTCACAGAAATGTGACAACAAACCCAAGACAAAAAAAAATTCTGAACAATATGTCCAACTGTAGTCACAGGAACATGAAGCTGCTTGGAAATGGTCTTATAGTCTTTACCTTTCATGCAGTTGTTTATATTTTCTTTCTAATCTCCTGAAACAATTCTCTCCTTTGCTTTCATGTTTAGTGTAGTACACACCATATCATTAAACAGCACAGTGACTACTTGTCAACCTTTAAACAGGCCCACTGACTGATTATAAGTTTGAAGACAACTCTAATGCTTGTTGGAGGAGAAACCTTGTTTTAACATCCCTATGGTCAAATTATTTCCAATCTGTTCTAGGGGTACCATCGTTTTTGGCCTGTTTTCATGATTTATATTTTTTAGTAATTCCATTAAACCACAATTCAAAAGCAATGTCTGATTTTCATTGGTTAATTTTCATTACATTTTTATTATTACTTTTGTCAGATTCAAGTTATTTCTGTGACCACTGTGGGGTTTTCCTTTCATTAACAGAGGGGTACCATCAATTCTATCCACGTGTGTATCAAAAACTTCAAAAGGAAAAAAAGCACAGTTATAACTATGTATTAAAATCAAACATTTATTCAGACTTCAAGTATTAGATTAAGGAAAAAACTGGTTTTCAACACAGCAGAGTGTATGTTAAATCTTGATTGAAGTGAGTATAAGACGCCAACAAAACACAAGGGGGTTCTCCTCTGTTGATCCCTGAGGCTTTGATGGTTTGTCAAACTTTATGTCACTTCTACTACCTGCCTCAGCTCATTTATTAGTGGAGCCAACTCCTTCTCCAAACTCATGATAAGACCTGAGAAAAAGATAAAGCAAAGCAAATTTATTTATATAGCGCATTTCATACACCAGGTAACTCAATGTACTTTACATGATTAAAAGCATTTAAAAACAAAGAAAAAAAACTGCTTATAAACATTTAAAACAAAGAGAAAAAAAATGTATTAAAACTGCATACATTGCAAGAAAGATAATTTAGAAGTGGAATTTTTATCCTGGACTTAAAAACATTCACACTTGGGGCTGACGTCACTTCTGTTGGCAACTTATTCCATTTGTGTGCAGCATAATAACTAAATGCTGCTTCAACATGTTTGCTTTGGACTCTGTGCGCCACTATTTGAACTGAGTGTCGATCTCTGAGCCCGACAAGACTATTTGTAGAATCACACCTCACAATCTCACTGTAAGAGGCTAAAGGTTGATTAATATATTGCCAACGGGAAGACTGACTGTTGTTTACCTGTGTTAGCATTGCTGCTGGCGATGAAACTGATCACAAGAGGTAACCGATTGAACTGTACAATCTGTTGAACATAGACAACAGGCATGTCAGAACTTAATCTAAGAGGACTACAGAAAAGAAGATGGTTTCTTAGGTGAACTATTCATTTTTCAATTCCTTGTAGGAAACTATTATTTGTGAACAATGGGTATTTAGAGGATGAGCACATTTAAGTCTTAATTAAGGTATGTTTAGGACTGACAATAAAATGCTACCATAACATACCATAGTGAATTTGCCCAAATGAGCCCCAATCGGAATCAGGGACCATTGACAGACTGGCTATGTTAAATTGCAAAGCTTTTTTTGCCTACGGTATCTAATGTGGGTGGCACATGATATCAAAATTTTATGATGACGACGGTGATATTATCATTCCCATATACAGTGGTCTGAAAGTGTTTGCCCCCTTCCTGATTTCGCTCTTTTTGTTTTTTGTTTTTTTTGCATGTTTGCCACACTTAAATGCTTTCAGCATCAAACTAATTTAAATATTAGTCAAAGAAAACACAAGTAAACACAAAATGAATGGTGTTTTAGGAAGGGTTTTAGGATTAAGTGAGAAAAAAATCCTAACCTACATAGCCCTATGTGGAAAAAGTAATTGCCCCCAAAACCTAATAACTGGTTGGGCCACTCTTAACAGCAACAACTGCAATCAAGCGTTTGCGATAACTCGCAATGAGTCTCTTATAGCACTGTGGAGGAATTTTGGCCCACTCATCTTTGCAGAATTGTTGTAATTAAGGTACATCGGAGGGTTTTCGAGCATGAACCGCCTTTTTAAGGTTATGCCACAGCATCTCAATAGGATTCAAGTCAGGACGTTAACTAGGCCATTCCAAAGTCTTTAATTTGTTTTTCTTCACCCATTCAGAGGTAGACTTGCTGGACTGTTTTGGACCATTGTCCTGCTCCAGAACCAGTTATTTTCAGATTGATGTCACAAACTGATGGCCAGACATTCTCCTTCAGGATATTTTGGTAGACTGCAGAATTCATGGTTCCATTTATCACAGCAAGCCTTCCAGGTCCTGAAGTAGCAAAACAGCCCCAGACCAACACACTATTTTGTTGGTATGATGTTCTTTTTCTGAAATGCGGTGTTACTTTTATGCCAGATGTAAGAGGACACACACCTTCCAAAAAGTTAAACTTTTGTCTCGTCAGACCATAGAGTATTTTCCCAAAAGTCGTGGGGATCAAAATGTCTTCTGGCAAAATTGAGGTGAACCTTAACATTCCTTTTGCTCAGCAGTGGGTTTCGTCTTGGAACTCTGCCATGCATGCCATTTTGCCCAGTCTCTTTCTTATGATGGAGTCGTGAAGACTGACCTTAATTGTTGCAAGTGAGGCCTGCAGTTCTTGGGATGTTGTTGTGGGGCCCTTGGATGAGTCGCCGCTGCGATCTTTGGTTAATTTTGGTTGGCCTGACACTCCTGGGAAGGTTCCCCACTGTTCTCTGTTTTTGCATTTTGCTGGAGTCCCAAAGCTTTAGTAATGGCTATAACTTTCTCTACACTGATAGATCTCAATTACCTTCTCTCACATTTGTTCCTGAATTTCTTTAGATCTCGGCATAATGTCTAGCTTTTGAGGATCTTTTGGTATACCTCATTTTGTCGGCAGGTCCTATTTAAGTGATTTCTTGATTGAGAACAGGTGTGGCAGTAACAGGCCTGGCTAGAGAAATTGAACTGAGGTATGATAAATCAGTTATGTTTTAATGGGAGTGTTAGTCACTTTTTCACACAGGGCCATGTAGGTTTGAATTAGTTTTTTTCCCTTAATAAAAAAACAAAAACCTTTTAAAACTGCATTTGTGTTGAATTGTGCTGTCTTTGACTAATATTTGAATTTTTTTGACGATGGGAAAGATTTAAGTGTGACAAATATGCAAAAAAAAGAAAAAAAGAAAAAAGAAAATCAGGAATGGGGCAAACATTCACGCCTGTAAACAGAAAAAGGCATTTCTCAAACGGAAGACAGGTGCTTGTGCAAGTATGTCACATTCATTCATAGCTCATATTCTCACCCCAAATAGGGTCCGACATTAACACCTTTTGATCATGAGCCAAGTTGTGGTGGCCTTGTCCGAACTGGGACTGGCCCTGTATGTTCATAATATAACGCAATAAGTTTCAATGATTTCATATTTAGTCTTTATACTGTATTTAAGCCTTAAACAAAATACTACTTCTGTGTACTTAGTTGTTTTGGATTAAAAAAATAAAACAATTAAATATTTAATTATAAAATTTGTACTGGTCCAGTCAGGCCAGCGCCTGCAAGGTATGTACACAGTGCCATAATGTCCAAGGGCCATAAAGCCACCGTTAATGTCAGAGCCTGGAATATAAAAATATGCTTTTGGACAAGACAGAGCAGATGAGCGGCTGGTGCATCCACATCATATAGGAATGTTATGCAAATGACAGTGTCAGACATTTTTGCAACTCTGTGCAAATATGGCTAATTTTTATATTGTCTGTATGCAAAAAATTTCAAAAACTCTGTTTACTATACCATTTTAAATTTACCATTAAATTAACCATTTTAATTTAAATGTGCTTCCTTCCCCGTCACCACACACACATCGTGCTGCACTCATCCTTGCTTCAACATGTGCGTACATTGGCCATCACTTTCTAATTCAACACGACATTACTTCAACTGTCCTGATTTGAAACTTATTTCTTGTCTTTCTTTATCTTATGCAAGATGGTGGTTGTCATTAATAAATGGTAGGACCAAGGATCCCCTTAACCACACACGTTGGGCGAGTGTTTGTGCATTTGCGCACGACAAAGTCCTCCATGTTGGGCAAACGCCTTTTTTTTTTTTTTTTAATGTTTTGGAACCATTATACCATTAGTTTTTCCCAATTATTGTATGTTACAACTGCGATTGGCTAGCGACCAGTTCAGGGTGTACCCCGCCTCTCACTCGAAGATAGCTGGGATAGGCTCCAGCATGCCCGCGGCCCTAGTGAGGATAAGCGGAACGGAAGATGAATGAATGTATGTTACAACCCCAACTGTCTGACCTGGTAGCTGTTGTAGTAGCAGATAATACTCTTGTTTTTGGAGAGGCCCAACTTGCTGCCTTGATCTGTTGCCAGAGCAAACGTGGACAGGAAGCCTGGTCTCAGAGCATGGACTGGAGCATTATCATTGGCAACTGCAGGAGGATTGCAGAAATATAATTTATTATCTATTATCACATGAGGCTACAGGAACATCATAATCATGAACTACTTGTACTTCTTGACATGAATTACTAGCATCTGCACATCATGAAACAGACAAGAAGGACTACTAAATGTGCTATTAGTGCTAACATAAGTGTGCTTAAATGTGTTTTTTTTTTTCTCCCATTGCAGTACATTTAGAACTTTGTAAGGACAATCTAACACAATCTGCAAGAGTATAGCGCAGGGGTCGGCGGCGGTGGTTGGGTGAGAGGGGTCGTGGACACATTTTGTTGTACATCTTCTGCCCACCTCCACAGCAAGGAGATGAGCGGTTTGCCTGGTGTCTAAATTAGCCAGTAAAGTTTTAATTGAGTCTGTTTAAAACTTGAAAACAATATTGTGTTAACGGTGCCAACAAAAAGAAAGTAAATAGTAAAGTGAATTAATGAATAGATGCACAAAGCATTTGTAAAGAAAATGCATATAGTGTATGAATTAATCTACAATTTGGGAGCCTGATGGGTGGCTGTAGGTGTACTGTGCAGCATGCTCACAATCTGGCCTGGTGGGGGTATAGATAAAACAAGTGCAGCCCTCATGCTCATCAAGTTTACCCATCCCTGAGCTAAAGGGTACAAGGCTGATTAGAGCTAGCGTGTTGAATCTCACACCAACCCCTCTTGAGACTTTTAAAACAATGCTATTACCATAAAAATATTAAATAAATTAACATTGGCTGATCATAGTACTTGATAAACACTTGAAAATGTAATAGACAAGTGTGATGTGAATGCTTGTTATAATTTTTTTGGGTGAGATGAATGCAAGAGAAAAACAAATGGAAGCTTGTTTCAACAGAACAGGTGAGTCACTTTTCAGTCTATGAGGCAGCAAGGTTATTATAGTTAACGATAAAGAATGAAAAAAAAAATTGTTAATGAAATGTAATCAACCAATTGAAATTATATTTTGGCTTACAAAATTGATTAAAATTAACTATTATCACAACGAGACTGTCCTTCATATATGTATATTCTACATGTACAGTGGGTAAGGAAAGTATTCAGACCCCCTTAAATTTTTAACTGTTATATTGCAGCCATTTGCTGAAATCATCCATCAATTTTCCGAGGTGCTTCTCCTCACTAGGGTCGTGGGCGTGCTGGAGCCTATCCCAGCTGTCATCGGGCAGGAGGCGGGGTACACCCTGAACTGGTTGTCGGCCAATCGCAGGGCACATACAAACAAACAAACAACCATTCGCACTCACATTCACACCTACGGGCAATTTAGAGTCTCCAATTAATGCATGTTTTTTTTGGGAATGTGGGAGGAAACCAGAGTGCCCGGAGAAAACCCACGCAGGCACGGGGAGAACATGCAAACTCCACACAGGCGGGGCCAGGGATTGAACCCGGGTCCTCAGAACTGTGAGGCTGACGCTCTAACCAGTCGTCCACCGTGCCGCCTTGCTGAAATCATTTGAGTTCATTTTTTCCCCTTCATTAATCTACACACAGCACCCCATATTGACAGAAAAAAACGGAATTGTTTAAATTTGTCCCGATTTATTAAAAAAGAAAAATTTAAATAACACATCCATAAGTAGTCAGACATTTTGTTCAGTATTTAGTAGAAGCACTGTTTTGCGCTAAAACGGCCATGAATCTTTTTGGGAATGATGCAACAAGTTTTTCACACCTGGATTTGCGGATCCTCTGCCATTCCTTCTTGCAGATCCTCTCCAATTCTGTCAGGTTGGATGGTGAACATTGGTGGACAGCCATTTTCAGGTCTGTCCCGAGATGCTCAATTGGGTTTAAGTCAGGGGTCTGGCTGAGCCATTCAACAAGAGTCACGGAGTTGTTCTGAAGCCACTCTGTTATTTTAGCTGTGTGCTTAGGGTCATTGTCTTGTTGGAAGGTGAACCTTTGGCCCAGTCTGAGGTCCTGAGCACTCTGGAGAAGGTTTTCGTCCAGGATATCGCTGCACTTGGCCACATTCATCTTTCCTTCAATTACAACCAGTCGTCCTGCCCCTGCAGCTGAAAAACACCCCCACAGCATGATGCTGCCACCACAATGCTTCACTGTTGGGACTGTATTGGACAGGTCATAAGCAGTGCCTGGTTTTCTCCACACATACCGCTTAGAATTAAGCCCAAAAAGTTCTATCTTGGTCTCATCAGACCATAGAATCTCATTTCTCACCATCTTGGAGTCTGTCAGGTGTTTTTCTTTTTTTATCAAGTGTCTTGCACTGAGGAGGGGCTTCCGTCGGCCCAGTCTGGAATAAAGCTTGCGTTCTTCTTTACCTCTCTCACCAAGGATCTTCTCCCCAGATTGCTCAGTTTGGCCGGACGGCCAGCTCTAAGGAAGGGTTCTGGTTGTCCGAAACGGACAGGACTATGGAGGCCACTGTGCTCTTAGGAACCTTAAGTGCAGCAGAATTTTTTTTGTAACCTTGGCCAGATCTGTCCCGTGCCACAATTCTGTCTCTGAGCTCTTCAGGCAGTTCCTTTGACCTCATGATTCTAATTTGCCTGACATGCACTGTGCGCTGTAAGGTCTTATACAGACAGTTGTGTGGTTTCCTAATGAAGTCCAATCAGTATAATCAAATACAGCTGGACTCCAATGAAGGTGTAAAACCATCTAAAGGATGATCGGAAGAAATGGACAGCACCTGAGTTAAATATGAGTGTCACAGCAAAGGGTCTGAATAATTATGTCTGTGATATTTCTGTTTTTCTTTTTTAATAAATCTGCAATAACTTCAACAATTAAATTTTTTCTGTCAATGTGGGGTGTTGTGTGTGTATTAATGAGGGGGAAAAAGTGAATTTAAATTATTTTAGCAAATGGCTGCAATATAACAAAGAGTGAAAAGATTTAAGGAGTTCTGAATACTTTCCGTACCCACTGTATACTTGTAGATCACTGGTTCTTAACCTTGTTGGGAGGTACCGAACCCCGCAAATTACATGCACGCATTCACGGAGCCCTGCTTAATTAGAAAAATAAAATACGGTTTCTTTCAAATTCAAAATGTATATGTTTTATTGTCTGTGTAGACTCTCAGTCATCCAGGTCATGGTAATCTGCAAAGGCAGAATCAAGGCAACTATTCTTGTTTGTTAAGAACATCTTGTTGCCTTGATTCAACATTTGTGGATATATATTTTGTTTGTGCACAAATTGAACCATGCATCAGCCGCATACAAAAACATTGTTTTCAAAAAATAAAAACTTTACAGAACAAACAAACAATTTAATTCAATTCAGATTTACTCTAAATTAATGTGAATTTTGCAGGTATCTTTCACTATGCCAAGTGCCACTCATCATTTTCACAACAAAGTCTGCTCCTTTGTGTACAAAAAGGGTTCATAGGTAAAAAGTTAGGATTTATTTTCAATATACACTATACTGCCAAAAGTATTCGCTCACTCATCCAAATAATCAGAACCCCTAGTTCCAGTGAAAGGAACTCTGAATGCTTCAGCATACCAAGAAATATGGGACAATTCCATGTTCTCAACTTTGTGGGAACAGTTTGGAGCTGGCCCCTTCTTCCAACATGACTGTGCACCAATGGATGATGCAAGGTCCATAAAGACATGGATAACAAAGTCTGGTGTGGATGAACTTGACTGGCCTGAACATAGTCCTGACCTCAACCCGATAGAACACCTTTGGGATGAATTACAGTGGAGACAGAGCCAGACCATCTCATCCATCATCAGAGTGTGACCTCAAAATGCGCTTCAGGGAGAATGGTCACAAATTCTCATAAACACACTCCTTACCCTTGTGGACAGCCTTCCCAGAAGAGTTGAAGATGTTATTTATAGCTGCGAACAGTGGACCGATTTGACATGAGAGTCAAGGCATTTGAGTGCATACTTTTGGCAATATAGTGTGTGTGTACCTATTTTTTTTAGTATAAATATGTTATCAAGCAATTAAAAAGAGTGCTTAATTAATTATGATCTGTAATTAATTGACCTAATTCATTTATTTTTTTAATCTCACCTAAAAATTGCTGAGAAAAGCCCTGAACTCATCGATCATTTTACACTTGAGACTATGTGATTCCCAGGATGCACATCTGAAAACAGTGAGTCCCAGCCCTGGAACAATGAGTCCCTGCAACTTATCATCATGAAGTACAGAGGCAGTAATCCCCTGCTTTATTACTGTTGTTGCTTCACAGTCCCACTATATTGCAGATTTTAATATGTACAATTTGTACAATATTTTTGTCAAATCCATTGCTCTTGCTCTCTGTCAATATATTATGTTTCGGCCTGGCACGAAAGCAAATTTTTTTAGGATGATATATTTTCCCAAAACCTATCTCGATAAATGATAGTATCGGTGATGTTTTTTTTTTTTTTTATGCCAAAGATATTATAGAGCATAATAATTAAAGTACATCCTTTTTAAGAAAAAATAAATTTCAATTCTAAAGAACAATGAACCTTGGCATTGTAATTTAGAACAATAAATAAAATCTCAGAAATAAAAAACAAATCAGACTCACTCTTCAAAAAAATTGCACTTAAACATTTGGCACATAGGTATAGTCCTTAACGCACTAAAAAGGGCAAATTTTTTTTATTTAAGGCTGCCAAATTTGAATGAATTAAAAAAACACCATGTATGTACTTCCCTCAGGTAGGCGCTACCGATCAATGCAAACTAGAACTAGCAGACATTCCAAGAGCTTCTTCCCTCTTGCAATTAACTTCTTAAACAGCTAACGTACAATTCCATTGCAACATGCTGCCAATTTATTTATATATATATTTTTTTGTCTTGAGTTTGTTGTTACATTTCTGTTAGGCCAATTTTTCATACCCGTGCACTCACTGTAATAGTCTCGCCACGCTGCACTATTTGCACATCTGTTGTTGACCAATACTGGCCACTCATGCCAGAGTAGCATCTGCCCCACTTGCACACTGACTGAGGAGTACCTGCAACATTTGTAGAATCAACATTGTCCGAGACTATCGCGCTACTAGTCACTTTAAACTGCATACAATCCTTGAAGTCTCGGTGCCCTTTGCACAATGGTCATTGCACCGGACTATTGCTATATTAGTCATTCAAACTGCTCTCAGTGCTAGAGGACTCTGCATCTTTTTGCACAATGGTCAAACAAATAAATAAATAAAAATTGTACCGGCATTACCAGATAACTAGCAACCCTTTATTGCTCAGTGACTGTTTTTCTCTATGTCTCAAAAGTGTTCTCTGTCAATTGTCTGTTGTCGTACTAGAGCAGCTCCAACTACCGGAGACAAATTGGAGACAAATTCCTTGTGTGTTTTTTGGACATACTTGGCAAATAAAGATGATTCTGATTCTGAAAGCATTTAGGCTTTGTCACTGTTTTTAAATTAGATGCCATAGATTTTAACATCACAATTTTTTAGTCTTTATTTTTACTGTTTTTAATATGTGATGTACATATAGTATAATAATAATATAGCATAATTTCTTTTGGCTGTATAATTTCTGCTGCCTCTTGGGTTTTGAAAAAGAGATTTTATCTCTAAATAAAGGTTTTACCGGGTTAAATAAAGGGTTAACCCTATATCACCTAAAATCACATGTGAGTCATGGCAGGTGAGCGAATACTTTCGGCAGTATAGTGTATAATAGGGTTAGACATCGAGAATCGATTGGAACCGGGACTAACATTCCGGTTCTCCCGGAAGTGTTCAAATTAAAAAATGTCGTTTCCCACAGTTTTGATGCCTTCAGTCCGCCGACCGCGAAGAAGAAAGTGGCGAAAACCAATGAAGAAGCATATAGAGTATAGGAAAACACCATCATCCATAACATCCAAAATATTGTGGCGATCGTTCTGATATTTTCATAGGTTGAAGTAAAATACAGGTACATCTCAATAAATAAGACTATGGTTGAAAAGTTCATTTATTTCGGTACATACATTACATAGATCCATTCAACACTTGGGGAAATACTTTGAGGGCAAATTACTGCCTAATTTCTACATTAAAAACCTTTATTGTTTCCTGATTCTTTGCTGCACAATGTTCTAGTTTCTAGAGATGATGAATTTTGGCTTTTTTGTTTGCTGTAAGCTATAAACATCAACACTATACATATTTTAAAAATCATGAAATACTTCACTTCGAGTGTGTGTAGTGTAGCTCTATACTATGAATTTCACTTTTTCAAACGAACTGCCTCACTAAATTAAGCTTTTGACACTATTCAGATTTACTGAGATGTACCTGTATGTCTGAAAGGTACCATATTGGTTTAATACCTTTGATAACTGGGACTCCATCTCTGTCTGTAACCACGATTGCATGAAGACCTTCAACACTGCATGAAAGCAGACAATAGATTACAGTGGAGCCTCAGTTCACGAGCACCCCTGTTTACAAATAAAGTGCTTTAGGAACAAATTTTTCAGACAAACACTGCTTAACTTCACAAACTATGCTTCAGTTCGCCAATAGACAGCATACATACGAAACACCAAGTTGTTAAATTATTTTATTTTTTTTTTTAAACTGAAAGTTGTTGGATCCATGCGTCATGCATTTCCCATACATGTCAGAATATTTAGGTTTTTCTTTTCTCTAAATTAGCCTTCAGTATAGCGCCCCAAAAGTGAAAAGCGCATCTGATGTTGCTATTAGAAATTCCTGGAAAGTGTCACAGTCCCAGAGGTGTCCAGTCACCTCCCGCTGGTGGGGTGGGTGCCCCCATGTGTTGTTTTTAGTGAGATTTTTTTTTCTTCCAAAGTGCTGTAAAAGCTGTTTTGCAGTAACAGGGGATGGAGAGCCACACCTAAGACCGAGGAAATGCACGTAACAGAACGTGACAATACGGCTGAAGCGCGTTTTGGGAATTTAACACCAGCAAAAGACGGCCCTTCCCGCCACTGTAGCTGCGGTATGGCAGGCTTGTGCGGCGGAGGGGGGCATCTGCGCTGGCCACGCTCCCAGGCAACTTGGTTCTAGAATGGATTTATCGTATTTCCATTAATTTTAATGGAAAATTTTGCTTGAATTTGCAAACATTTCAGCTTGCGGACAGTGACTCTATAGGAATTAAGTTTGTGAACTGAGGTTCCATTATATTTACAAATGGCTTGACTTAATGATCAACTGCATCTACACAAATATATTACACATCACTCATACATACCTTTGTAACTGTTTATAGAGGTATCTTTTCAAGTCCTATAGAAGGAAAAATATGTTAGATGCAAAGGAACCAGACAAACACCTACAGGTACAGTATATACAAGGTTTAGGTCCTTGGTTTATGTTCGTACGTCAGCGACATAAACCAAATTTGTACAGATCGTAACGTCTATCACTAACCTACTAAACGCAGCAGTAAAGTCAAAATTCTATGAAAAACACTTCTCTGCCATGACTATAACAAAAATGAAAAACTGTATCGCAGTAACTAAAAGTGCCTTCTTGTGTGCGCGTGACGATTTATACTTATGACGCTGCGCAAAATAGTCATTTTACACCATTCATAGCCTTGAAATGTTGAAAGTATGAGAAATCTCACCAGCTGTCACTACAGATACTGGCAACTGAAATGTTACTGGAATTTGTCATTAGTTTGCCATGCTTATTGTCTGTGTAAAGAAAAAGTGAAAAACACTCAAAGTAATACCATGCTTGTAAAAATAAATAAAGAAATAAAAATAAAGTACAAAACCCTGTAACAAATGTGAGGTTTTGAATGGTATAAAACAATGAGACAAATAAATCATTTCAAAATCTTTTCCACCATTGATGTGACTTATAACCTGTACACCTGGAAAAAAATAAAAATCTTAGAGTGGAAGTAATTTATAAAAAAATAAAAAAATTAAAAAAAATTAAAAAAAAGTGGTTACACATATCTGAACCAGACTGATAAGTAGGGATGTGGAAGTTTCAAACTAATGTTAAATGGGAGTCAGAACACACGTTACCATTTAAAGTCACTCGGATGAACTAAATAAAGTTTAGCTGTTCTAGTATGTTTAGAATATGGATGAATCACAGTCTGATTTTTTTTTTTTAATTATTAGCAAATTATGGTGGAAAATAAGTTTTTGGTCACCTACAAACAAGCAAGATTTCTGGCTCTCACAGACCTGCAACAACTTCTTTAAGAGGCTATTCTGTCCTCCACTCTTTACCTGTATTAATGGCACTTGTTTGAACTCGTTATCAGTATCAAAGACATCTGCCCACAACCTCAAACAGTCAGACTCCAAGCTCCACTATGGCCAAGACCAAAGAGCTGTCGAAGGACACCAGAAACAAAATTGTAGACCTGCACCAGGCTGGGAAGACTGAATCTGCAATAAGTAAGCAGCTTGGTGTGAAGAAATAAATTGTGGGGGCAATTCTTAGAAAATGGAAGACATACAAGACCACTGATAATCTCCCTCGATCTGGGGCTCCACGCAAGAACACACCAGACGTCTCGTGGGATCAGGCATATTTTACCCAAACAGGAAGTTATTAAAATATTTTCCATGAAAACATTCAAACAGATTTAACAGACAAATGTGACCACTAAGGTAAATATGTATGTATATAAATACATAAACATAAAGAGTAAAATCATCCATAGAGTTTTCTGTTGTCATGGAAACCCACAGACTCTCAGGTAAAAGATATGTTCAGACCAAAATTTTTTCTGTGTTGCAGAAACAGAAAACTATTTTAGAATTGAATGTTTTTGTGAAATATTGTAATATATATGAATAAAAACAGTGTAGTATGAAGGGGAAAGGTTTTACGATCCGAACGGGATTATTTCTAATAATTTCTTAAAAGAAGTGGTATTGACTTGAACTATGCAGATTTCAGGCGAAGTTTATTTTGAAATGCCACATCAGATTTGGATGGGACCTCTTTTGGTGAAGACCTGGGGTGGTCTAGTATCCCCCAGAACTGGACTGGTGTTGCGATACCTAATAGATTATTTTTAATGATTTTATTTTTATTTATTTTTTTAATCAGTGGTAATGACAGTGAAATATGCAGAGTTGAGGGGACTTTTATTTTGAAATGGCACATCAGAGTTGGGTGGGACCTCTTTTGTTGGAGACCTTGGGTGGTCTAGTGTCCCCCAGAACAGGACTGGTGTTTCGATACGTCATAGATTTTTTTTTTAATGATTTTTTTTAAATCAGTGGTAGTGACAGTTTAATATGCATACTTCAAGTGACTTTTATTTTGAAATGCCACATCAGATTTGAATTAAACCTCTTTTGTCAGAGACCTGGGGCGGTGTAGTGTCCCCCAGAGCTGAACTGGTATTGCGATACCTCATAGATTTTTTTTTGTAATGAATTTTTTAAATCAGTGGAACTCACAGTGAAATACGAAGAGTTGAGGGGACTTTTATTTTGAAATGCCACATCAGAGTTGGGTGGGACCTCTTTTGTTGGAGACCCGGGGTGGTCTAGTGTCCCCCAGAATTGGACTGGTGTTGCGATACCGAAAGGATTTTTTAAATGATTTTTTTTAAATCAGTGGTAGTGACAGTGTAACATGCATATTTCAGGGAACTTTTATTTTGAAATGCCACATCAGATTTGGATGGGACCTCTTTTGTTGGAGACCTGGGGTGGTGTAGTGTCCCCCAGAACTGGACTGTTGTTGCGATACCGAAAGGATTATTTTTAATCCGTTTTTAAAAATCAGTATGCATTGATAGCAATGTATTATTTGAAAGGGAACATCAGATTCGTATGGGACCTCTTTTGGTGGAGACCAGGGGTGGTGTAGTGTCCCCCAAAACTGAACTGGTGGTGAGATACCGAAAGGATATTTTTATTTTTAATCAGTATGCATAGATATCCACGTATTATTTGGAGGCTTTTATTTTGAAGGTGGCTTTCGTCACTAGTTGGCGGCTTATTACCGTAATGCCTAGTATACACAAAATTAGGGGCGGCTGGCTTGACTTCTTTTCGAGTAGAGGCTGACCGCAGAAAAGTATACACTAATACAAGTTTGCTGATAATTAAATACTGTACATACTGTCGTCTTATGTATTTAAGTACATTTCGTAGTTTTTTATTTTAGCAATATTTGACGATATTGATAACCATATGTAACGTTCACCCAACATGGAGAGACTAATGAAAACGCAATGCAACATCTGTGCCGAAACGTCAGTAAAAACCACGTACAAAGCTGGAAATACTCACATCAGCCATGGTGACCAGTCTCCTCGCGAGTCATTCAATCCTTCTATTGAACAAAACAATTAATAAATCCAATATTCATAACAACGACCCAAAGTTAACAACTCGAACATCGACGAATGCTAACGTGCAAGCTAACTAGCGCGAGTTTGCTCCGTGTCACCATTTCCCCTCGTGCCAACTAAATGCGTGTAATAAACAACACGAGCTGAATACATTAAGTAACTGAGCTAAAACGCTTTGAGAAACACGAAACAACTCCACATACTTGCTCTCTGAGAAGTAATTTCGAGCTATGCGGACTGTGGTAAGATGCTCTAAAGCCACAGCCACCTGCGGAGACGTCGATGGTCACGAGCACAAATCACATGACTTGCTTGTTTTCTTTCCGCCTATTGAGGAACAGTTGAGGAACGTCAAAGCTGCGCAATTGGCGCAAGGCAACGCCGCGCAATTGGCGCAAGGCAACGCCGCAAAAGCACCTCGACCCAATTTCAACTTCAACCTGACACTTACATATTAGTTAATTGAAAGTAAGAACTGTGCATGCATACATGCATTTGTACGAATACGCACTGTTGACGAATATTTAACAGGAGTAAATGCAGATTTCTCTAACTGCAGTTAGTTGATATGGTGATGGGACGCATCAGGTATTATTAATTGTTGTTTTTTTTTAAAGCGCTTTCCTCACCGTATAAAATGTTGGCGTTCAGTTTAATTGAACATACATTTACCTCATTGAGGAATTGTATTTCAGTATTATAGAAAACGTAAGGGAGGGCACAGTTGTGCAAATCCAAATATAGCAAGATTTCCTTGCAGTATGCTTCACACGATATTCCTCAATACTACCACACAACTAGTGAAGTGGCAGAGAAGTGAAGTGGCCTTCTACCTTGTTACAGCCGTATGCTGCAAAATCAAACGGGTGAATTTTTGGAAGAAAGAAAGATTGTTTGTAGCCTGTACTGTACACTCCTCACAGTAAATACTCATCAATTTTAGAGACAAACCAAAGTCAGCATTTCTATCCAGGTATCAGGTATATTTTTTTCAACTTTCAATTATTTCAAATATTGGGCAAACACATCATTATCATCATAGAGCACAGGTGTCAAACTGGTGGCCCGGGGGCCAGATCCGGGCCACCACGTCATTTTATGTGGCCCGCGAGAGTGTGCATCGACTTTGTGTTTCTTGCTAAAATACCAAATTCCAAATTGGCTTCACTTTTAAAAATATTGAGATATTGCAAGCATTTTTTATTACCAACCCCACTTTTAAAATAAAATTGATTCATACTGTAATTGAACAGTTTTTACTGGCTTTTGATTTCAAAAGTAATTATCCATTAACTTGTGTAATAATATGAGGCAATCATATAGTCATATGGGTTTGCAGCCATAGCGGCCCTCCAAGTGGAACCATAACTGGGATGTGGTCCGTGACAAAAATGAGCTTGACACCATGCCATAGAGTGTTTTTTGTTGACTGTTTGATGTCGCTAGTTACAAGGAGTGTCACTCGGTTCTATGAACTGGGCTAATCCCCCCAGGAAATGCAGAATGTGAGCCAACGTAGCATGCATGCACAAAATTTCATGAACAGCTAACAAAAGAGAAATTGCTTTTCAACGTTTTTGGACAGATTTAAAAAGATAGAATACTGTGTAAAAAAGACAAAAAGTTAAACAATATACAAGCAACATCCTGGTGTTGGGCAGAATCCCTTTATCTCCAAAACCACCAATATTCAGGAAAACAATAAATGGTCATTGTCAGTTAAAAACATTTTTATTATTATTTTTACAATAAACAGCTCACAGTGACAAGGCTAATTGGTCTTCAACAGACAGCAGCTTCATTGACGTTATATTTTGTATATAAACTGATAAAACATTGAATCTTTGACATATTACAAAAAGCAGCTTTACCTGAACATGAGAAATGTCAGCTCCACCTCAATAGATTGACGATTTAGTCTGACCTTTTACCCAAAAAGATACATGGTTGGTTAATTGAAGACTCTAAATTACCCGTAGGTGTGAATGTGAGTGAGAATGGTTGTTTTTTCCCTGTGGCCTGTGATTGGCTGGCGACCAGTTCAGGGGTACCCCCCCCCCCCCCCCTTTCGCCCGTTCATTTCCTCCTGTCCCACGTCTGCCATAATTCCTCTGCCCACTGCTGCTGAGATTCTGAGATTGTACGCCTGTGGGTCCGTTTTAACCAATAGGAGATGACTATCTAGGGTGGTGGATGGCGATGCACATTTAAGGTCGCATCTGATTGATCAAACTCAGATAAATGGCACAAATGCGCAACAAAGCACACAATACCATATATGTATTAATTTCTTACACGTCTTTGCACATATCATTATAGCGATAAGGATATTTTTTCGATATATTGTTTAGCCCTAATATTTTGTAATTAAGGATTTTAAAAATATCTTTATATAAATATTTTTTTTTCAAATCACATCTGATTCCCGTGAAGTCGAAACTGTCTCGTCACACCCCTACAATTTAATATTCAGAAAATCATTGCATATTGTAGATTATATAACGTGCAAGTTGTATCGCGTATCTGTCTCCCTACACCTACATAAATTCACCAAAATCACGTTAGACGAGCTGTGCCAAAAGTTGTGCTTAAGCAAGAAAGTAGTAAATAAGTAAATAGGCGTAAGTGTCACATGTGGGGAGTAGCTGGACCCAAGAGCAGGCGGAGGCAGATGTAAAATGATGAAGTTTATTGAGGAAAGGTTATGGAGGTGGTCCTGGATGTATTGGCAGGCGGTGGCGTGGACAGGTGGCAGGCAGTGGACAGAACAGGCGGCTTGCTTGGTGGCAGGAATGACGTGGTTCAGGAACACAGGGGAGCACTGGGAACGAGGAGACACAAGAGATAACAAGGGAACGAGGAGTTAAGTGGCCTACTTGAGTACGGTGGGCCGTGGTACTGCTAGGAGAGGCTGCAATACTTTGGCAAGGATTTCCTGGAACAGGTAGGCTTAAATACCGGTGGTGATGAGGCTGATTGGAGACAGGTGCTAACAAATAAAAAGAGAGGGGAGGGGGGAGAGAGAGAGGACACAAAGCGTCCTCCAGGCTCCAATAATGGAACTGCAGGACAGTATATGACAGTAAATTTATCATTGAGGTTTATTGACAATCAGAGTCAATCAGTCGAACAGAACAAAGTTTCTAGAGGTGAAAGAAAAACAAAGACAAAAGACAAAGCACTAATTGTAAACACGATGAGAGAAGAAAGTCATTACATTATCTACAACAATGAAACATTAAATATGAGTGTTGCATGGGGCTCTAGTGCTACACCCTGTGAGGGAAGGAGAGGACAAGATAGAACAGGACAAGGACAGGAGAAGAAGCATGCAGGACAAGGGTCGTGAACCCGGCTGTACAACTGAAGTGTGGTGGGATTAATTATGTAAATTATAAAAGCCGACAGGACGAGAGTATAAGTGAGGGGATATACAAGAGATTTGCATATTCATGAGTTATTTGTTGCAATAAGTGCGTGGCCCCACACCCAGTGAAAGAGTCCCAGGGGTGTGTGCCTGCGAATACATGCAAGTGAATTGACACCGTTTTACGTGCACAAAGACTGACAGAAGTGTTCTGTAATTGCTGTGCCCACACCGCAGAGGCTAAGGACCCCACCCAATAAATCGAGGGGTGGGATCGGGCCCAGGGGTCCACCTAAGAGCAGCCCGGTGGACACGACATGTCCCACACCGAGTGACCCAGGGCTGTTCGCCGGCCCCACCGAGGCGCCCCGACAACTGGCCACCCAGTGGGGGCTGCAGGGACCCAATGCCGCCCCCCCAGCAAAACCCACCCACCGGCCCCCCACCACCCTCCACCCCAGGAGAGCCAGACGCTCCCCCCAACCCGCAGGGCCCGCGATGCAGCCAGTCCCCGATTTAGCCACTGATAGATGTTCATAGCTTGTTTACTTTTCCAGTTTAATAGAATTGTCTTCTTAGCGCTAGCTAAGGCGACAAGTAATGATTGTGAATATTTATGAGGGAGGTCGATTATGGTTAAGTCGCCAAGTATACACAATCTTGGGGAAAGTAGAATCCTGCAGTTAAAAATATACGAGAGTTTTTGTATAACCGTAGACCAAAAGCATTGACTTGGTGTACATTCCCATATAGCATGAAAATAGGTGTCTGGGGTATTTTTGGTGCATTACATGCATATATTAGATGGAGAGAAGCCAATTTTATGCATAGTGTACTGAGTAAAGTGTGTTCTATGGAGCACTTTATATTGTATAAGCTGTAGATTTGTGTTTTTTTGTCATTCTAAACGTATTGTTACAAATCTGTATCCAGTAGCTACGGTCAGCAGACATGGAGAGGTCTTCTTCCCATTTGGTGATTGGTAAGTGCATTGATTTAGTACATGACATTAATTTTTAAACTTTTGAGAGATTTATTTTACTTTGCGGGAGAAGCTTCATTATTTGCTTGACAAACTCCGGCAGTTCGAGGATGCTTTGGAGTGTTGGTATTCTTTTTTTTATTGCTGCTTTTAATTTATTGTATTGAAGAAAGTTTCCGGCTGTTATTTGGAATTCTTCATCACATGTCCTAAAAACATTATTGTTATATAGTTGTTGTAGGTGGTTAATTCCATGTTGTTCCCATATACTAAAATGAAGGGGTATATTATTAATTTCAAAATCTGGTGTAACTCTACGATTGGCTGGTAACCAGTTCAGGGTGTATCCCGCCTCCTGCCCGTTGATAGCTGGGATAGGCTCCAGCACTCCCGCGACCCTTGTGAGGATAAGCGGCTAAGAAAATGGATGGATGGACGAATCTGGTGTAACTATCAGAGAGACAGATTTCATTACATATGTAAATTTATGTTTCACGTTTCAAAATACAAAATAGATTTTATTTCATGATGTAACTAAAAAAGGTTACCAAATACAAATGTAAATATAAGACAATAAATAAGACTTAAACGAGTTTGTTATGAATAACAATGTGCCATACAAAATGGTTTTGTTGTATGAAAACCTTTGTGAACACATTTTATTGTGATGTACGGTCACGTGACTCTGGTCTAGTTTGAAGCAGTGTGGAATTGTGGGTAAGAAGGGGGAAGACATTAAGGACAGATGTGGAAGCAGAAACACATGGTATATTTGGACAGAGACATTTACACTGTCTTCAGGAGGTGCACACCGTAATTGTATCTTTCCTTATTTGTGTTTTATGCTTAATTGTTTACAATATGCTTTGGATATATATTGGACATCCATCCATCCATCCATTTTCTACCGCTTATCCGACGTCGGGTCGCGGGGGCAGTAGCTTTAGCAGGGATGCCCAGACTTCCCTCTCCCCAGCCACTTCATCCAGCTCTTCCAGGTGGATCCCGTGGTGTTCCCAGGCCTGCCGAAGGATGTAGTCTCTCTAGCGTGTCCTGGGTCATCCCCGGGGTCTCCTCCCGGTGGGACGTGCCCGGAACACCTCACCAGGGAGGCGTCTGGGAGGTATCCGAATCAGATGCCCCAGCCACCTCATCTGGCTCCTCTCGATGTGGAGGAGCAGCAGCTCTACTCTGAGATCCTCCCGGATGACCGAGCTTCTCACCCTATCTCTAATTGAGAGCACCGTGCGGAGGAAAGTCATTTTGGCCGCTTGTATCCGGGATCTTGTTCTTTCGGTCACGACCCACAGCTCGTGACCGTAGGTGAGGGTAGGAATGTAGATCGGCCGGTAAATTGAGAGCTTCGCCTTTCGGCTTAGCTCCTTCTTTACCACAACGGATCGATACAAAGTCCGCATCACTGCAGCCGCTGCACCGATCCGCCTGTCGATCTCCCGTTCCAGTCTTCCCTCACTCGTGAACAAGACCCCAAGATACTTGAACTCCTCCACTTGGGGCAGGATCTCATCCCCGACCTGGAGAGGGCAACCACCCTTTTCCGACTGAGGACCGTGGTCTCAGATTTGGAGGTGCTGATTCTCATCCCAGCCGCTTGACACTCAGCTGCGAACTGCTCTAGTGAGAGTTGGAGGTCACGGCTTGATAAAGCCAACAAAACCACATCATCTGCAAAAAGCAGAGATGCAATACTGAGGCCACCAAACCGGACACCCTCTACGCCTCGGCTGCGGCTAGAAATTCTGTCCATAAAAGTTATGAACAGAATCGGTGACAAAGGGCAGCCTTGGCGGAGTCCGACCCTCACGGGAAACGAGTCCGACTCACGGCCGGATATGCAGACCAAACTCTGACTCTGGTCGTACAGGGATCGAACAGCCCGTATCAGGGGGTTCGGTACTCCATACTCCCAAAGCACCCCCCACAGGACCCCCCGAGGGACACGGTCGAACGCCTTCTCTAAGTCCACAAAACACATGTAGACTGGTTGGGCGAACTCCCATGCACCCTAGAGGACCCTGCCAAGAGTGTAGAGCTGGTCTACTGTTCCACAGCCAGGACGAAAACCAACTTCCCGACGGACCCTCCTCTCCAGCACCCCTGAATAGACCTTACCAGGGAGGCTGAGGAAAGTGATCCCTCTGTAGTTGGAACACACACCCCGGTCCCCCTTCTTAAAAAGGGGGACCACCAACTCAGTCTGCTAATCCAGAGGCACTGTCCCCGTTGTCCACGTGATGTTGCAGAGGCGTGTTAACCAGGACAGCCCTACAACATCCAGAGCCTTGAGGAACTCTTGTCATGAACGGAACAGAGGATAGGACCCAAAAATGCACGACTCCAAAACAAATTGACAGTTTCCAAAAAGAGAGGTTTAATAGACGGGCATAGGTCGGTACACAGGCAGGCAATCCAAGAGAGGCAACAGTATCCAAAAACATGAGGCAAAGAGACAAGGTCGATAATCGGAACAGGGTCAGGTCTTACTGTGAATCTATGACGTGGAAACAAGGAATGCTGGAACGCGACGACAAGGTACAACGAACTGGCAACGAGAGGAAATGAGACACGAGGTTATATACAAGGGGTAATTAGGGTGAACGAGGCACAGGTGATGAAGATGCTCACATGAGCAGGTGTGTGTGAAACAGGGGGGGAAGACAAAACCCGGAACACACACATATGACAGTACCCCCCCCTTAACGGCCGGCCCCAGACGGCCCTGGGGCCCCTGGATGCGCAACGTGGAAGTCCCGAATGAGCGAATCATCCACGATAAACGCAGACGGTACCCAGGAACGCTCCTCAGGCCCATAGCCCTCCCAGTCCACCAGATATTGAAACCCCCTGCCCCTCCGACGAGATGACAACAGCCGCTTCACAGAGAAGACAGGGCCCCCATCCACAAACCGGGGGGGAGGAGGGGGCCTGGAAGGCGGGACCAGAGGGGACTCCCGGGCTGGCTTGAGTAGGCTGACGTGAAAAGTAGGGTGGACCCGCATAGACCTTGGGAGCCTCAGCTTCACGGTGACAGGGTTGATTATTTTTGTGATGGGGAAGGGCCCAACGGATGACTTTTCCCCTTAAGGTCGGAACCACATAAAGCCTGTTCTCGGGGCAATCTTCAGGGCTAGGAGTGTCTTTCAGAGCCCCTTCAACCGCAGTCTCAATGTCCCAAACAAAAGCGGAAATGAAGCATGACTTAGGCAAAATAGTCTTAGGGTCGGACAAAGAACTCTCCTCGGAGAAAATGCGTGACAAAGCATCTGGCTTACCATTTTTAGAACCCGGTCGGTATGATAACGTAAAATTAAATCTAGAGAAGAAAAGAGCCCATCTAGCCTGCCTTGCATTTAATCTTTTGGCAGTTTTAATATATTCAAGGTTCTTGTGATCTGTCCATACTAAAAACGGAGTATGTGCCCCCTCTAGCCAGTGCCTCCACTCCATCAAAGCCACCTTGACTGCCAACAGTTCACGGTCGCCAATGTCATAATTTTTTTCAGCTGGGGTCAATTTTTTGGAGAGAAACGCACAAGGATGTAACTTCTCATCCTTGAGAGACTTCTGGGAGAGCACTGCTCCTATTCCGGCATCAGACGCATCGACTTCTACCACAAACTGCTGTTTGAGATCTGGCAAAGTAAGGATGGGAGCGGAGGTAAAGCTCGACTTAAGTTTTTGAAAAGCTGCATGACAAAGCGGGTTCCATACAAAAGGTTTGTGTGGCGAGGTAAGATCATGCAAAGGAGAGGCTATAGAACTGAAATTCCTGATGAATTTCCTGTAGAAGTTTGCGAACCCTAAGAACCTTTGTACATCTTTGCGTGACGTGGGAGTAGGCCAATTAATAACGGCATCGACTTTGCAAGGGTCCATCTTGACTTCACCTTGAGCCAGGACGAAACCCAGAAAAGAAACGGACGCCTGGTGGAACTCACATTTCTCAGCCTTGACACAGAGTTGATTCTGCAGTAACTGCTGCAAAACAGAGCGGACATGAATAATGTGAGTCTCCTCATCCGGGGAGAATATCAGAATATCATCTAAATAAACAAAAACATAAACATTCAACATGTCGCGCAGGACATCGTTGACAAGGTTCTGGAAAACAGCTGGAGCGTTAGTAAGCCCAAAAGGCATTACCAAATATTCATAATGTCCCGTTGGTGTGTTAAATGCTGTTTTCCATTCATCCCCCTCCCTTATCCTGACTAGATGATATGCATTTCTTAAGTCCAGTTTTGTGAAAATCTTGGCTCCCTCCAGGAACTCAAAGGCGGTGGAGATGAGAGGAAGAGGGTACCTGTTTTTTACCGTGATCTCATTGAGACCCCGGTAATCGATACAGGGTCGCAGGGTCTTGTCTTTCTTGTCCACGAAGAAAAATCCTGCTCCCGCAGGGGATGAAGATGGGCGAATGATCCCGGCTGCCAGTGATTCTTCTATGTAATCCTTCATGGCCTTGTGTTCCGGCCCTGAAAGAGAGAACAACCTCCCTCGTGGGGGTGTGGTTCCAGGCAGCAAGTCAATAGCACAGTCATAAGGTCTGTGGGGTGGAAGGGATTTGGCCTTGGACTTGGAAAAAACATCTTTAATATCCTGATAACAGGTGGGCACTTGAGATAAATCAGGAGAGCATAGTGTCACTTTAGGAAGAACCCGTGTAGGGTCTTCCTTAATGAAATTCAGACTCACCTCTCCCGTGCCCTGGCTACCGGCACCGGCAACTTTGACGTGACAGTTGCTCACAGAATGACCCAACTGACCGCAGTAGAAGCACCGCCCTTCCCTCAGCCAGCGTTGACGTTCCTCAGAGGAGAGACGGAACCTGCCCCGTTGCATGGGCTCATCCGTGGTGACGCTAGCCAGTGGATTGAGAGTGGCAGCAGGGAATCTGCCTTGGTTTGGCTTGTCACCGAGGCTCGTCCTCCAAGTGCGCGGTGAAGCATCCCTCCGCCGATCTCCATCCAGCTCGCGATCCAAAAGCCTTCTGTCGATCTTGAGGGCGAGAGCGATGAGAGTGTCCAAGTCGGGTGGCAGGTCTAGCGGGACTAAATGATCCTTGACGGCGGGGGATAGTCCTTGAAAAAAGGCATCGAGTAGCGCCCGATTATTCCAATGAGTCTCAGCTGCTAGAATGCGAAACTCAATCGCGTAATCTGACACCCTGCGCTTGCCTTGTTGTAAGGTGACAAGGGAGCGAGCTGCCTCATGATCAGGAGTGGAAAATTGAAAAATTTGCTCCATAGTCTTGACGAAAAAAGCCCATGAATGACACGCGGCGGAATTGCGGCTCCATTCAGCAGTAGCCCACGCCTCCGCACGACCAGTCAGGTGGGAAATGACGAATGCGATCTTTGCCCGCTCGGTGGGGAAGGCGGCTCCCTGCAGTTCAAAGTGGAGTTCGCACTGCGTGATGAACGGCTTAATGTTCCCAGATTCTCCAGAGAACCTCTCCGGTCGAGAGAGCTGTGGGCAGACAGCAGCGGAGGTGGCAGGTGGCTGCATGGTGACTACTTCACACGGAAATACCGTGGCAGTACTGGGTGTGGTGCCCACTGGTTCTTTCTCTTGAAAAAATTTCAAAAGAAGTTCAAACTGCGAGGCCACCTGTCTCATCATATTGTCCTGATTCCTTGACAGTCCCTCTAGATGAAGGTGGAGGGCGGCAATCTGCTCATCCTGCTTCGCGAGGCGTTGACCCTGCACTTGAAGGGCTTCGCGCACCGGGTCTGAGTCTGCTGGGTCCATGTTCTGGCCAGTTCGTTCTGTCATGAACGGAACAGAGGATAGGACCCAAAAATGCACGACTCCAAAACAAATTGACAGTTTCCAAAAAGAGAGGTTTAATAGACGGGCATAGGTTGGTACACTGGCAGGCAATCCAAGAGAGGCAACAGTATCCAAAAACATGAGGCAAAGAGACAAGGTCGATAATCGGAACAGGGTCAGGTCTTACTGTGAATCTATGACGTGGAAACAAGGAATGCTGGAACGCGACGACAAGGTACAACGAACTGGCAACGAGAGGAAATGAGACACGAGGTTATATACAAGGGGTAATTAGGGTGAACGAGGCACAGGTGATGAAGATGCTCACATGAGCAGGTGTGTGTGAAACAGGGGGGGAAGACAAAACCCGGAACACACACATATGACAACTCTGGGCGAATCTCATCCACCCCCGGGGCCCTGCCACCGAGGAGTTTTTTTAACCACTTCGGTGACCTCAACCCCAGAGATAGGAGAGCCCGCCTCAGAGAACACAGACTCTGCTCCCTCATGGGAAGGCCTGTCGGTGGAATTGTGGAGGTCTTCGAAGTATTCTCCCCACCAGCTCACAACGTCCCGAGTCGAGGTCAGCAGCGCCCCATCCCCCCTATACACAGTGTTGATGGTGCACTACTTCCCCCTCCTGAGACACCGGATTGTGAACCAGAATTTGTGGCTACCCATTCTTTTCTCCATGGCCTCACTGAACTCCTCCCATGCCTAAGTTTTTGCTTCAGCGACCACCAAAGCTGCATTCCACTTGGTCAGCTGGTACCCATCAGCTGCCTCAGGAGTCCCACAGGCCAAAAAGGCCCGATAGGACTCCTTCTTCAGCTTGACGGCATTCCTCACTGTTGGTGTCCACCAACGGGTTCCGGGATTGCCGCCACGACAGGCACCAACCACCTTACGGCCACAGCTCCGGTCGGCCGCCTCAGCAATGGAGGCGCGGAACATGGTCCACTCGGACTCGATGTCCCCCGCCTACCCCAGAACATGAGCAAAGTTCTGTCGGAGGTGGGAGTTGAAACTCCTTCTGACAGGGGATTCCGCCAGACGTTCCCAGCAGACCCTCACAATACGTTTGGGCCTGCCACGTCGGACTGGCATCTTCTCCACCATCAGAGCCAATTCACCACCAGGTGGTGATCAGTTGACAGCTCCGCCCCTCTCTTCACCCGAATGTCCAAGACATGCAGCCGCAAGTCTGATGACATGACCATAAAGTCGATCATCGAACTGCGACCGAGGGTGTCCTCGTGCCAAGTGCACGTGTGTACACCCTTATGCTTGAACATGGTGTTCGTTATGGACAAGCCGTGATGAGCACAGAAGTCCAATAACAGAACACCGCTCGGGTTCTGATAGGGGGGGCCGGTCCTCCCAATCACATCCTTCCAGGTCTCACTGTCATTGCCCACGTGAGCATTGAAGTCTCCCAGCAGAGCGATGGAGTCCCTAGCGGGAGCACTCTCCAGCACCCCCTCGACTCCAAAAAGGGTGGGTACTTTGAACTGCTGTTTGGTGCATAGGCACAAACAACAGTCAGGACCCATCCCCCCACCCAAAGGTGGAGGGAGGCTACCCTCTCGTCCACTGGGGTGAATCCCAAAGTACAGGCGCCGAGCCGGGGAGGAATAAGTATACCCACACCTGCTCGCGCGTCTCACCATGGGCAACTACAGAGTGGAAGAAAGTCCAACCCTTCTCGAGAGGACTGGTACCAGAGCCCAAGCTGTGTGTGGAGGCAAGTCCGACTATATCTCGTCGGAACTTCTCGACCTCACACACCAGCTCGGGCTCCTTCCCTGCCAGAGAGGTGACATTCCACATCCCTAGAGCCAACTTCTGTAGCCGGGGATCGGATCGCCAAGGTCCCCATCTTCGGCCACCGCCCAGCTTGCACTGCACCCGACCCCTATCGCCCCTCCCACAGGTGGTGAGCCCATGGGAAGGGGGACCCACGTTACCCTTTCGGGCTGTGCCAGGCCGGGCCCCATGGGTGCAGGCCCAGCCACCAGGCGCTCTCCTTCGAGCCCAACCCTCAGGCCTTGCTCCAGAGGGGGGCCCCGGTGACCCGCGTCCGGGGAAGGGAAACCTGAGTTCATTTTTTGTCGTCATCATAAGGGGTGTGCCAAGGAGCTGTGCTTTGTCTGGTCCCTAACCTAGGACCTGTTTGCCATGGGTGACCCTACCAGGGGCGTGAAGCCCCAGACAATTTAGCTCCTAGGATCATTGGGACACACAAACCCCTCCAGCACGATAAGGTGACGGCTCAAGGAGGGGTATAATGGATATTTCTCGTGTAATTAATGTATTGTCCAGTGTGTTAGCATTAGCCTCATTCAGACTTCTGTTTTACCATAGTTTTCACGGTGTCTCGTGATTTTGTGATGTCATCAGTAGAGAAGGAGAAATAAATGAAAATCTGGACATCAGTACGGATCTTGGCTTTATTGGTGGACCGGTGTAGCTACATCTGGATTATGCCAGATTGGGGAGACCATACTCGGAGCTAATTGAGATCCTGTCCAACAAGCCGTTAAGGTGGATGCGATTTTTGGATTCTTGAAGCATTTAGGGCGTTTAAGACTAGTAGAAATAAATGGGAGTTTGGGGAGTTTGATGTTGTTGCAGTCTATTTGTTCCAATTCTAGCCAATAATCACACTCCTCATTGTGGTGGAACCATTTGATGAGGTATTGTAATTGGTTAGCTAAATAATAGTGGGAGCATTTAGGCCTCCCTCCTGTTTACTTTTCTGAAGAGTGGATAGACTGATTCTATTTTTCTTATTTTTTTAATAGAAAAGTATTACAGCAGAATCTAAGGTTTAAAACCATTTAAATGTGTGCTTAAATGGAAGCCTTGAAAATAACTAATTTATTTGAGGTAAGGTTTTCATTTTTATTGTAACTATTCTTCCCAGTAATGATATTGGCAATTTATTCCAGCGTCTTAAATCAGATGAGATTTTTTCCAGAAGTGGTGTGTAATTTAGATTGGTTAGCTCTGTGAGTTCTGACAAAATATTGATACCTAAATACTTAATGTTTCGTACGGGAATAGGGTAATCTGGTATTTGATCTGCAGGAGTCCATGAGTTTGCTGTTATTGGGAGTATTGTTGATTTTGTCCAGTTAATAGAGTAGTCTGATATTTGTGAAAACGTTTTAATGAGATTGAAGACTGCTTGAAGATAATACTTTACTTCCTGTAAGTAAAGAAGAATACCATCAGCATATAGATTGATTTTGTGTTCTGTCACTAGTAACCTTTAATATTAGCATTCTGCCGTATAGCGGCAGCAAGAGGTTCGATGATTATTGCAAATAGCATTGGTGAGAGTGGACATCCTTGTCTGGTTCCTCTTTGTAATGTAAAACTTTGTGAAGTAATCCTATTTGTGGTGACTGTCGCTTTCGGCGAATTGTATAATGTTGCTATGCAATGTATAAATGAATCTCCAAAGCCAAATTTGCGATTTACTGCAAACAGGAAAGCCCAGTTAACTTTATCGAAACCTCTCTCTGCGTCAAGTTACATGATGATTGCGTTTAAATTTTTACGCTGTGACATGCTTATTAAATTCAACAGACGTCTGACATTATTTGTGGAACTTCTACCTTTATGACCTGTCTGGTCATCGTGGATTATCGACAGAAGTCCCTTTTTACGTCTTGCTGCGAGGGCTTTCACAAGATAATCTTGATATCTACATTAATCAGTGATAAGGGCCGATAATTTGCCGGGAGAATGGGGTCCAAATTCTTTCAAATGGGGAAAGGAAGTAGTAAAATAAAAATACAGGGATACACTGCAGTGTAAAGGTTGGAAGTTCATTAAATTAAATTAAAAAAAAAAACAGAAAAAAAAACAGGATCTGATCAAATTTAATATTTAGAGACAGGGATAACTGAACACGGCTTTAATGGTTGGTTAAATACACAAAAAATAGCCGCGTTGCAGGAATCAAATTATATAAAATAAAAGAGAATATGGACAAACTACCGCATGACTAAGCCAGCCTGCTTCCCAACTCAACAAATCCTCTTGTGTAATCATTAAAGAGAATGAGGAAGTGGATTTCAATTTACAGGACATTCTGAGGACACTGAAAAACTGGAAATAACCTTGTCAGTAAATGGGAAAGAAATGAAATTTCTTTGTGATACAGGAGCATGTAGGACTGCATGTCGGGAAAAGATTCCAGGTTCCAAACTATCGGGACATAAGGCAATAGTTAGATCTGCAAATGGGCAAATCACTTTTGCCATGGAACTTGAGCCTGTGTGGATTAGAGACCCACAGGGGAGAACTTGTAGAATGCCCATTTTCGAAGTCCCGGAGTGCCCTGTGAATTTGTTGGGAAGAGATGGCTTATTCCAACTAGGACTTGTACTCATTCCATCATCAAATGGAAATATTGTCGTGAAACGAAAACATGAATTAAAAAGAGAGGACCTCTATGTGACACTGGAAAGCAGAGAAATTACATTCTATTACACAATCGATATCCCAGACAAACCACCGTTAAACATGGGAAAGGCCCTGTTGTCTGCAGCCTTGCAGCTTATCACAGAAGTAGAAGATAATAAAAAAGGTGATGAGCTGCATATAAGGCGGCACGGTGGACGACTGGTTAGAGCGTCAGCCTCACAGTTCTGAGGTGCGGGGTTCAATCCCCGTCCCCGCCTGTGTGGAGTTTCTCCGGGCACTCCGGTTTCCTCCCACATCCCAAAAACATGCATTAATTGGAGACTCTAAATTGCCTGTAGGTATGACTGTGAGTGCGAATGGTTGTTTGTTTCTATGTGCCCTGCGATTGGCTGGCAACCAGTTCAGGGTGTACCCCGCCTCCTGCCCAATGACAGCTGGGATAGGCTGCGGCATGCCCATGACCCTAGTGAGGAGAAGCGCCTCGGAAAATTGATGGATGATTTCAGCAAATGGCTGCAATATAACAGTTAAAAATTTAAGGGGGTCTGAATACTTTCCTTACCCACTGTACATGTAGAATATACATATATGAAGGACAGCCTAGTGAGGAGAAGCGGCTCAGAAAATGGATGGATGGATGAGCTGCATATAACTCTGTGGTACAAAAACACACCAGGGCCAGACCCAGGATATGAAAAAAAGTTACGACATGCGACACCTGATAAAATTACTGTAGATTATCTGTACTCAGACAATGAAGCAAAAGTCGCGGCAGGAATTATTTTACCAGATAAATTAAAGGAACTGTATAAAAATACAAGTGTCCCACATATTTCATTGTGCAAAGATTATGAGTCACAGTGGAAACATATGGGAACATTAGTAAAACAAGGACAGGAGACAGATGATTGGCAGCAAATAGAAAATAAACTGGAATACAGGGCGTCAACTGGTCTAATTAGGAAGGCGATGTTTTGGACAATACAGGGTGATGAAGGGAAACACATGCATCCTGTTTGATTAGACCAAATGATCCTCACTGAAATTGATGAAGAACTATTAAAAAAAGTTCCAAAAAAATTATGGTCCACAGGACCATTTGATGTAGGCCTTATTAAAGGGGCTTTACCAGTACAAATTAGACCCAAAACAGAATATAGACCAGGGATTCGTCAATATCCATTAAAACCAGATGCACATGAAGGAATCAAACCGGTAATTGAAGCACTAATTAAGGCAGGAGTTATAGTGGAGTGTCCAGAATCACCATGTAACACACCCATTTTTCCCTGTAAAAACGGCCCCACCTTCAGTGGGTTGGAGACTTACAGGCAGTAAATACGGCAGTAATACAGAGAGCAGCATGCGTACCAGATCCACACACATTGTTAAATTAATTAAGACCAGGCGCTACTGTGTTTACAGTAGTGGACATAAGTAATGCATTATTTTCTGTACCAATAGAAAAGAACAGTCAATTTTAGTTTGCATTTACATTTGAGGGCAAAAAATATACATTTACTAGATTACCGCAAGGTTACTTTGAAAGTCCAACCATTTATTCACAGGTTATGACAACACGCATGTCTTCTGGCATCTCCAGATGGCGAGACATGCAAAGATTCATAAGCCTTACTGCATCATCTAGCAGAAGAGGGACATAAAGTTAACAAAAATAAATTGCAATTGTGTAAAAGGCAAGTCAAATATCTAGGCAATAATTTAAGTGTAGGAGGAAGGAATATATTCGAAGACAGGAAAGCTATAGTCTTAAAAAATCCTAAACCACAGACGAAGAAACATATGATGTCATTTTTAGGTCTGACAAATTATTGTAGAGCATGGGTTCCAAACTATGCAGAAATTGTTGCACCATTGTCAAAATTAATGTATGAAGACAACCTTAAAATGACATCACCTGTTTAATGGAGTACAGAGGCAGAAAAGGCCTTCTGTGACATTAAACAACATTTGGTGTCCAGTACTGCGCTGGGCCTTCCAAATTTAATGATAAAACATTCATTCAAATGGTAGATTGTAAAAGCTATTACATGACCTCCGTACTTACACAACAATACGGTGTGATAAGCTAAGACCATGGGCTTATTTTTCGACTAAATTGGACAGCGTGACGTGAGCATTACTGCATTGTGTCAGAACAGTTGTGGCAGCTTCGATGGCAGTAGAGAGCAGTTCCACAATTGTGTTATTTCATCCATTAACTCTTAAGGTCCCACATACAGTGTCTGCTCTCTTATTGCAAACGAGTATGGCGTTTTTATCACCTGCAAGACATTTTTCTTGCATGGCCATCTTGCTGTCACAATCACATTTGACTGTTGAGCGATGCACAACCTTAAATCCAGCCACACTAATACCCTTACCTGATGAAGCCACGCAGCATGATTGTCAGGAATTGGCTGAACAAACTGCTGAATTAGTAGCATTAACCGAAGCATGCAAACTAATGATAAATAAAGACATTACAATCTATACTGATAGCCAATATGCGTATTCCACAGTTCATGTGTTTGCGCAATATTGGGATAACAGAGGAATGATTACGTCAACAGGGAAGCCAGTAACACATGCTGAATTACTTAAACAATTATTACACGCAGTGCAACATCCACGAAAAGTGGCAATTTGTAAATGTGTTGTACATACATCTGGCACTGACAAGGTTTCTAAAGGAAACGCATTTGCTGAGAAAGCCACGAAAGAAGCAGCCTATAAACCATTTTTAGGTTTAAAAAAACAAATTGAACAACAAACCTTAGATGACATGCAACAACAAAGTCCACAACAAGAACGCAATTATTGGGAAAAACAAGGTGCAAAACTACAAAAGGAAATTTACATTAGCACAGAAGGGAAACAAATGCTTCCAAAGAACCTATTTAAATGGGCTGCTATATTGAGCCATGGTGTGTCACATGTCTCAACTGGAGGGATGGTGGCACAGATACATCGACACTTTACAACCTATGGTTTCAATTTATATTCAAAGAATTATTGTAGAGCATGCATGATCTGTGCACGACATAATCCGCAAGGGCAATTGCGACCTACTAGAGGTGAATTCCCAGTGCCTACATACTCCTTCCAACGCATTCACATGGATTACATAGAATTAAGTCAAAGTGAAGGAAAGAAGTACTGTTTGGTTATCATAGATGCATTTTCTAAATGGATTGAATTATTCCCAACAAAATCACCTGATGCTCTGACGGTGGCAAAAGCACTATGTAAAGACATCATTCCAAGATATGGCATACCTGATACCATTTACAGCGATAATGGAACTCATTTTGTAACTCAAATAATCAATAAAATAGGAACCATGTTCCATATCAATTTGAAAAACCACCCTCAGAGTGCAGGTCTAGTGGAAAGAATGAATGGGACAATAAAAATAGACTGAAAAAATGTATGGAAGAGACAGGAAGGTCATGGACACAGTGTCTTGACCTCGTTAAAATGTACATCAACATTACAAGCACCACAGGTTTAACACCTTACGAAACATTGTTTGGAAGACCTTATAGACTTCCGTTGTTTAAACAAAAATGGGAACTTGATGACGAAACAAACTTAGCTGATTACATGAGAAAGGTGTTCGAGAAACAAAATGATTTAAAAGTATCTGCTGAAAGTAAACATGTTTCCCAGCAGGAAACCAAGTTGGTTGGACCAGGAGACTGGGTCCTAATTCGAAGCATCAAAAAGAAGCACTGGCATTCACCAAAGTGGGAAGAACCGTATCAAGTGTTATTGACAACTCCAACAGCCCTAAAAATAGCAGAAAGAAATATGTGGGTTCATTTAACACACTGTAAAAGAGTCATTTCAGCTGAGTACTCAAATAGGGAAGGTGAGCAAAAGTCTGATAACGGATCGGGAGCAGATGTGTAGATTCTGAAAACGCTTGCTGGTCAGGGAAGAAAAAAGACACCAACCCGTTTAGTGAGAACTCAGCAGAATGGCACACCCACGTTGGTTACGAGATTCGATAAGTTGTTATGTAGCAACTTTGGGTACTATGGTGTTGGTTTTGTTTTTGTGGTACATGGGACGTCCCACCCTAAATGATAAAACCAATTTTTTAGATAGAAAATCACCTACCAACTGGACCAATATGACGAACCCAATAATAAAAAAATTTGAATCATTAACTCGTATCAAAAGGAGTACAGCTGATGATCAGAACTGTGGGCATGGCCTCCAAACGCGGCAAAACGGTTTAATATTTTGTGCCCCCCAAAATCAAGCTGCTTTAATCATAATTCCATATGCGGCTCTCACCAATGATTGGGGATTTGGATATGACTGGTATGCAACTATAGGCTTTGGATGGGAACACCTCATTGGTGAAACAGGTTATGGTTGGTCCAGTTTGTCACAAAAAAAGCAAAAGAACATAGAAAGAAGTTTAACATAAGCAAAACGGCCCATAGTTTAATATTGAAATACAAATCAAGTCACCCAATGTGTTTGATGATGAGCTTGTGGGCATATTCTGGTGGAAAAGATCCCCACTTCCAAGTAGAATTGTGTTATGGGAACCGTGTTAAACCAGAAATGCCATTGAAAACTTCAAAGAAAGGTGGACAAATTTTAATGGTTAACAACATACCTACTGATGATTGGTTCCTTGTTGTCACAGGAGTTTCAGGACAAAATAACAATTGGTTACTATTGGTGGAACAAGCAGCAAATGTAGCGAGAAAAGGTTGTGTGGTTTGCATGGGTCCCAGGCCTTTGTTGCGCATAGTTCCGGCACAATTATCACAAGATTGTATTATTCCATTAATGAACGCTACTGTACCAACTGAGAGGTGTAAATCATGGGATCCTATATATCCCGTAACAAAAGCAGATAAACACAAACCAATGTTTTCTACTTTAGTAGCACCAAATAATTTCACTTGTATAAACATGATTAGTAAAGGCAAAAAATTAGGACCACTGAACGACACACAGTGTGTAAAGTAACCTTAAAAGTCGGACCAAATTTTATGCCAGTATCACGGAGCGACATCTGGTGGTGGTGCGGAGATGATAGACTGTTTGATAGATTACCTAAAGATATATCTGGATTGTGCGCTATTACCATTTTGATATTGCATGTGTCAGTATACCCTATGCCTGTTCAAGATTTAATGGAAAGGGCACCAATGTTTTGTCCAATCTAGAACATAGACAAAAAAGAGATTTATCCTGGCAGAGGCAAAATTATCCAACATAAAACATACCTCGACGCCATAGGTGTTCCTCGTGGGGTTCCTAATCAATACAAATTAGCTGACCAAGTTGCAGGAGGATTTGAATACTTCATATGCTGATGGTGTACGATTAATAAAAATGTTGATGGGATAAACTATATCCACTTCAATGTACAGAGATTAGGAAATTGGACTCAGAGTGGGTTGGAAGCTGTGCATGAGCAGTTCAAGGACGTTCCAAAACCGCATAGCTGTCGACATGCTCCTCGCAAGAGAGGGAGGTGTTTGCGGTATGTTTGGAGAACAAACAATACTGCTTCAGATTGCAGCTTGACCAGAGCCATCGATGGTCTACGGACCCTCAATCAACACTCCTTGTGGGGGAGCTGGATGGACGTTTTTGGTAAATACAAAACCCTAATTTCACCAATATTCATATCAATTGCTGTTTTTGCAGCCATTCTGACATGGTGTGGATGTTGTTGTATCCATGCATTCGGGCTTTAATCAGTTGATTAATCACCACAGCAATTACCCACATTGAACCGTATGGAGCAGATGTATCCTTTATTGGATGTGGATAATGATGATGATGATGATGATGTTGTTTTACCTGATTTGTTTCCTGATCCAGGTGATTACGATGTTTAAACTACAACATTCATGTATGACAAGTTTACTCTGAGTGTAAATGTATTTGTTTCATAAAAATGATTCTACAGTTAAAAAATCGAAATGAAGTGACTGTAAAATGATATGAGAATTTGTGCAAATACATGATAAACAGGAGGGAAATTTAAAATATATTGTAGAAGTTATCATTTATTTGCTTAGCTTGGATTAGTATTATGGACGATTTTGGGAAAGGAAGATGTCTCGCCTTCAAGAAGATGACTCAGCAGGAATCATCAGAGAGAAGGATGTGGTCGGGGACGTGACAGGTGTTGGTCCCATGTTTTGTGTTGTGTCTTGTTGCTTAGAACGTTATGACTTGTAAAACCCTCCTATTTTCAAATAAATGCAGGAGCGACGGGAGAGATTGTTTAGAGCGTACTGAGAGGCTGTAATCTGAACAATCTCCCATACGCCCTGCTCATGAGAAAAAGAAACCAGCGTCTTCATTCCTTTTGTGTCTATTTTTTATAATGTTGGGTAAGATAAATCCAACAGGTCTTTACCTGGCTTTAGTAATAACTTAATTGTAGCTGTGTTCATATGGCTACTTATTCTACCTTTATCGTTTATCTCCTTGACTGTTCTGAAAAATAGAGGCGCTAGTATTGGACAAAAATGTTTAATGAATTCGACGGGGATTCCGTCTGGGCCAGGCGCCCGTCCCGATTGCATATTTTTTTAATGCCTTATGTAATTCTGTGATGTTTAAAGGAACATCAAGGCTGTCTTTAATTTGTGTATTTAATTGAGGGATGTTTAGATCCTTAATAAAAGTTTCAATTTCTTTTTGATCTGGGTTGTTCGAAGATGCGTATAAGCTGCTATAAAAATTGTAAAAAAATTCGTTTATTTCTAGCAGTGACTATGTACAGTTGCTGTTTGAATCTTCAATGGCTGTAATGAATGACTTTTCTTTATTGCACTGAAGTTGGTTCGCAAGGAATTTTCAAAATAAAATATTTAAATATAATAAAATACAATACACCTTTGAAAATTCATAAAGACAATAGATCAAAAGAAGTACTTATCTCGAAGAGTCATTGCGTGACGTTGGCATCACGACATATAGCTCTCGAAAACTAACCACGCTTGTTTGCCTTTGTCGCGGTAATCCTTCATCAACGGGTACAAAATGTTACGCCTTTCGTTAATTTCCTGGGGAACTGGTCGTTCATTCCAAACACACTTGCTGAAAGTGTTCAAACTTTGCAATGATGGGACGTGGTCAGTTTCCTGGACGAGGGCCTCCCAATCGGTAGACACGGTGAAAAGTCATCTTGTCGACTGTATCTTACTGTATCTTGAGCACGGACATCATAAACTTTTTAATCTGCTCCTCGGGGTCTTCCGGAGCATTTTCTGGAATGCCCGAGAAAGTGAGATTGTCGCGCATGCTTCTTGATTGAATGTCCAACGTAGTTTCTTTCATGAGTTTATATTCCAGTCTAAGAGTTTGTAGTTCTGCTGACGTTGACATCATGTTTGATCGAAGTGCAGTATGAGCTAATCTTAGCTCGTTCACTTGTTGTTGTATGAATTCCAAGCTCTTTCTGAGTTCGGCGATCTCCTGGCGAAGCAAATCAAGTGGAATTGACAATTTCTTGTCAATTGAAAGGAGGACACTCGTCTGTATCTCTGTCGAATCAAGTTAATCCTCAGTTGAAGTGGAAGAATCAGCTTTTTTCCTCTTCAGCGGCAGCTCGACGTGCTGGCTTGGATCCTCCATGACAGACGAGTGCCGTTGACGCAGCTGCGCGGATAGCTAGTGGCTCTAAACAAGTTACCGCTGCTAGCAGAGCTGGCGAAGGAAAAGAGAAAAGAACGAAGCAACCATCCGCCGTTGAAAAAGACTTGTGAAAAGATAAGTTTTATCTTGTAGTAGCTGTTTTTTTTTTCACGACTATGCTAGTGGCTCTGCCATGTTTTTTTTACCTAACTACCAACGTGTATGTGTTCACTGTGATGGGTTAAATGCAGAGAACAAATTTTGTGTACGTGCATGCATGTTCATGACAATAAAAGATGATTCTTCTTCTTCTATGTACTTACTGAGTGTTCATATCTTTTTCTCCTCTCATGCTGTTGTGCTGCCTTGCACATGCTTTGACTGAAAATCTCAGAAAATGTGTGATTTGTCCTAATAGGGTTCAGTTTCTCCACTGACTCCCATGTTTCACTTTAAAAAATTTTACTTTAAATACTTTTCTCCCTTTTAGTTTTTAGCACACCGTTTGTGTGTATTTGTAGTGTATTTTTCACATTTTTCGTGTTTGATCACCTTACATTACAGATTGTATGATTTGATCTGTAATACAGGAATATACTTTTAGATTACTTCGACTCAGTAATTTCAACACTTTGATTAGTCCCATGGTATTGCTGCAGTAACAGAGTGAATGAATGTGGTGTTTTGAGGTCCTCTTTCAATTAATATTAACACCTGCTGTAGCGACACAGCTAAGATAGCTGCAAACTTAAAAAGTCACTACAGCTCTACAGTTCTAAAAGGCTGATGCAGCTAACTCAAGTTTACAGTGTGACATCATGTGTTTAACTTGTGTCAGAACAACTTGATTCAAGGTGTTTCTTTAAGTAGAAGTAGTTTAAGCAATCTCGTGAATTTAAAGACTCAGTGATTTTAGTGATTTTTTTTCAAAACACATTAAACATGTTTGAAGATAGGTGACATGGTGGCCGACTTGTTAGGACATGCGCCTCACTGTTCAGAGGTAATGAGTTAAAATTGGGGCTCCTGTGTGAAGTTTGTATGTTCTCCCCGTCTCTCATTAACATTAATTACTTGTCCATTCAACACTCTTTACCATCACCTTATCACGGTTGAGGGGTTTGTGTGTCCCAATTATCCTAGGCGCTAAGTTGTCAGGGGCTTTATGCCCCTGCTAGGGTCACCCAGAGCAAACAGGTACTAGGTGAGAGATCAGAAAAAGCACACCTCATAGACCCCTTATGATGAGTACAAATATTGGACCTCGTTTTCAGTGGTCACCAGGGCCCTCCACTAGAGCCAGGCCTGGAGGTGGGGCTCAATGACGAGTGCCTGGTGGCCGGGCCTGCACCCATGGGGCCGGGCTGAGCACAGTCCACAGAGGCAATGTGGGTCTCTGTTGGATTTATCTTACCCAACATTATAATAGACACAAAAGGAATGAAGACGCTGGTTTCTTTTTCTCATGAGGAGGCCGTATGGGAGATTGTTCAGATCACAGTCTCTCAACACGCTCTAAACAATCTCCCCCCCTCGCTCCTGCATTTATTTGAAATAGGAGGGATTTACAAATCATAATGTTCTAAGCAATAAGACACGACACATAATATTTGATAATAAGAGGGTTTTTCCCAGACATAGTATTCTAAGCAATAAGACACAACACAAAATATTGGACCAACACTTGTCCCGACCCGACCACATCCGATCACGTCCTTGGTCCAGGCGCCCTTCCATCGGCTGATCCTGAGTCATCTTTTCGAAGGCGAGACATCTAAAATCGTGCAAGCTAATGCAAGCTAAGCAAATAAATGATAACTTCTACAATTTATCTAACAGTCTCCCTTCCCATGGGCTCACCACCTGTGAGAGGGGCCAAGGGGGTTTGGCAAGCAGAGAGCAGGGCAGTCTGATACCTGGCTACAAAAGCTGGCTGGTGGAATGTCACCTCACTGGCAGGGAAAGAGCCTGAGCTGGTGTGTGAGGTCGAGAAGTTCCGGCTAGACATAGTCGGACTCGCCTCTACACACGGCTTGGGCTCTGGTACTAGTCCTCTCGAGAGGGGTTGGACTCTCTTCCACTCTGGAGTTGCCCATGGACGGAGGTGCCGAGAAGCATCCTGACTGCCCCCCAGCTCAGTGACTGTATGTTGGGTTTCACGGCAGTAGACGAGAGGGTAGTCTCCCTCCGCCTTCGGGTGGGGGGACAGGTCCTGACTGTTTGTGCTTATGAACCAAGCAGCAGCAGTACCCACCCCTCTTGGAGCCCATTGGTGCTGGGGAATCCCTAATTTTCCTGGGAGACTTCAACGCTCACGTGGGCAATGACAGTGAGACCGGGAAGGGTGTGTTTGTGAAGAACGCCCCCCCCGGTCAGAACCCAAACTGTGTTTTGTAATTACACTTCTATGCTCGTCATGGACTGTTCATAACAAGCACCATGTTCATACATAATGGTCTCCATACCTGCACTTGGCACCTGGACACCCTAGGCCGCAGTTCGGTGATCGACTTTGTGGTCATATCATCGGACTTGCAACCGTATGTTTTGGACATTCGGGTGAAGAGAGGGGCGGAGGAGCTGTCAACTGATCACCACCAAGTGGTGTTTTGGTTCCGATAGCCGGAGGAAGATGCCGTTCCAACCTGTCAGACCCAAATGTATTGTGAGGGTTTGCTGGGAACGTCTGGCAGAGTCCCCTTTCAGAAGGAGTTGCAGACTCGAGCACATAAAACCCACAAGCAAAAAGAAAAGACCGGCAAGGTGGTGCCGATTCTGTGCACGGAGAGGCCAGCGATGTGGTGCAAATCCTGTCACGTCTCCTTGCATGCAGGGGATTGTTTTTTTGTGTACTGCACAAAGTTCCATATCTGTAGTTGGCCACACATGCACACACATGCACAACACACACACACTACACATTCACACGACACGTGTACACAACACGGACAATTTTTTTTTCTGTAAAAGATGTAAATACTAATTCCATGCATTTTTGTCAAATTAAAATTCTGTACATAGACTAAATAAATATTTTTTCTGTCAAAAGCTCTTTCTCAGTGTTGTTTTATGTTCAGATGTTTGAGCTTTTCACTAAAGCAAAAAAACATATATTGTTGTCAAAGTCATTGTTCTGTTTGATCTGTCTGCTTTCACAAAAAGGCTGTTTTCTCTTTTTTTTTTTGTACAGAAACGGATTTGGCTGAAACTAGCCTATATTTCACTGCTGATTACTAAAGAATGGTATAAGCTAGAGACAAACCTTTTTTTATGATGAAAAAAGAGAGTCTGATCTTTCTTTTTTTTTTTTGGTGTTTACATAGTCATAGTGCACAATATTCTCTGGAGCTTGAAAAATGAGTGAAATTGCTTTAAAATGCCTGGCAGTCGGGGTTCCCTGCAAAGGGAATGGCTGGCAGTGAATGCGTTAACGTTAATAACCCCGCAACGGGAGGCCGTAGCGACACAAACGGGGCACCTCCTTGTTATACGGCCGAGCAGCACCCTCAAATGCCCTTGTGAACACATTCACACTCCCTTTAGCGTCCATTCAAGCACGACCAGCGACTTCTGCAAAGGTTTTGGGGCACTTCCTTTTGGAGTTCATGGCTAAAAACTGTCACTCACGATGTGGGGGATCCCAGTTTTTAGCCAAGTAGTGAAGTCTCAAGCTTGTCATACAGTGGAGCAGCACCCCCGAATATACTTGTCTACACATGCTTCGTTTATTGTAACAGGGCAGGCACCTCGCATTAATTGTGGGATACTTTCTCTGCAACGACAGGGCTGAAACTCATCCCACATGACGTGGGGGAGTCCGGCTTTCAGCCAAATTGGTCACAAGTCTGCAGCTTGTTATATAGCTGAAACGGACCCCCGAATGCACCGTCTCCGAGGTAGGCCTCAGGCCCGTTGACCTCTGGCATTCCAAGGGCCACAGCTTGGGAACGTGACAGGCTGGAGTTGCAGAACCAAGCGTCCTCAAAAGCTCTTAGGGAGATGGATGACATAATATATGTTTAACCAAACTTGTGCAGCTTTGTCTTGGAAAGCGGCTCTGCTTCGAGCGAGAGTGAACAGAACTCAATCTCTTACCCTTATGCCTAGGCCTCCGAAAAAGGACGTCTTGGCTGTAATAGGTTGCAGGGCGTCAGCTGGGACATTTACGGAAAGCTCTGTCAAAGCTGAATCGCACCGTGTTGAAAGCAAAGCTTTGTGTAGGCGTTGGTCTCGATGGCATCGAAGGTTGGAGTTCGACCTTTAAGAAGGCTCGTAACTCGATGAGTTAAGTGCTCTGAGATGTGAGCCCGACACGTGTCTAAAGCTTTCGGAGAGTCGCGTGACATGCGTGGAGCGTGGCAGCGTCAGGTGTTGCGCAAGCAGGTGACACTCTTCCAGGGATAACCGAGGAACTAAAGTGGTTAATGAAACTGATGTGGTGTCCTCTTTCAACGTGTCAGGAAATTGCAGGGTTGTGAAACACACTCCCACGTAACGTGGTTGTGACCTTCAGGGTACCTGCCCTCGGGTCAAAGGGAGAAAAATGGTCACACACACCAAGTGGGGAGAACCAGCTTGCGGCCAATGGAGGTCCCGAGTCTCTGGTGCTCGCGTGACTGAGTCAGAAACCCAATTAGGCTTAGAGTTAGGCAGAACAGACAGGTGATCCTTGGTCTTTCCCCTGTGGAAGGGCCGCCGCTCGGGAATATGATAGGCTAGAGACACGTTACGAAGCGTTCCCAAAAACTTTCGAGGAGACAAGCAACATACATGAAAATTGGGCGTGCAAAATGTCATCTTCCATAGCAGTTCAGGTATGAACACGAGAGTTTCAAAGGTAAAGTCCCTTAGATCCTCTTGACTCAGCAGGCCAAACAACTCATCTTGATTGGCCATCTTATGTTGCACCACGTTGGCCGAGACCTCTCCATAAAGATCTCGCTGAACTGATTTCAGCCATGTTAGAATCCAAGTCTACGCAGTTCTGATGATGAGCTAGAAGGTGCTCAAGGTTGCGATTCAAAAGCTTGTAACTGGACGAGGAAAGCAGCTCGGATACATGAGCCAGACGGATAGTCTTACAACATAGATGTAGCTTTGCAGCTGCAGGTGTCACGCCTGCAGGTTGCACTCTTCTGATAATAACTCTGGACAGACGGAGTTAACAGAAAATAGCTCTCATGGAGAAAAATCCAATGAAACCTTGGGTTCTCTCCTATGACAAAGGGTTCGGAAGTTACGGGTGTGTGAAACACAAGCCACCCCCGCAAGAATTTGGCCTGAATTTTGGGATACTCCCATTGGGTCTGCAGGGCTGAAACCTGTCACAATGTGGGGCAGCCCTTGTGGCAGAGCTACAGCTACAGCTTCTTGTCACAATGTGGGGCAGCCCAGCTTTTACCCAACGGCGGTTTGGAGACTAGTTCGTCATACGGCGGAGCAGCAAATCCAAATACACTGTCGCCGAGTAAGGCCTAGAGCCTGTCGGCCTTTAGCGTTGCCTCGTTTAGCCCTTTAACCCTTGCTTGCTATTATAAGTATGTAATGTATAACTGGAATTTATAGAGCTCATTCAGTAGACCCCAGGCTTGTTGAAATGTTGACAAATGAAAAAACAGTCTCAAATTTGAGTTGGTTTGCCTGTTTTGTGGTTTTAGCTGATTCCTTATTGGTTCATGGAGAATGTTGAATAGACTGAGGGTGCCATTATAATTCTGAAGGGGGGCTGACTGTTGCATAAATGCCACAGTTACTGGAAAGGTGAAAACACCTTCCTTTAGCCAGATCCTCAACAATGTATAGTTGTTCATTGGCCCACTCACCACACCTCCACAAAATGTTTGTATCTTATTTTGGGGTAATCCTTCTAACTTATTTACTTTTTTACTGTCATAGTTGGTTGGCAAAATCATCTTTGACTCAGTCTTCTCAGTTTTAGGCTCCCTCTTTCCACTTTCGTCAGAGGAGACCCACGGCTTCATGTAGAATCATCCCGCTTCGAGGATACTTTATGTTGGATGTGAGGAGCTTTAAATGTTGGAGGTCAATATAAGAGGTCAGGATGTTGTCCACATAAGCGTCTTTTGAGCATGTATCGCTCTTCTTTTAGGTGGCTTCTCTTGCATGGCAACTTGAGCTATGCATCCAGCAGGTTAATAATTGTTCGGAGTCCTGGAGCCAATTTGATGATCCGAACCTGTTCGTCCACAGCAAATGGCACATTGCAGCACGTCACCGAATGACACCGTTGAAGTCAATGTTTCATTAAAAATGCTTCCCAGCGCCTACCGTACACATTTTTTCTTTTCAGTCATAACATCACATAGGCTGCTTTCCAAGCCAATTCTGGTACTTTCTAGGCTAGAACTCTCCCCTTTACACTAGTTACAGGCAGTGGTTTGAATCCCAAAACCTTGGTTGGGTTTTTACACACATTTGCAGTTTTTATCGCTTAAAAATGCTTCCCAGCGCCTGCTGTACACGCTTTTTCTTTTCAGTCATGTGTCAGCTGCACCTTGTTCCACTTCCTATCGATATGCAGACTCGTCACCATCTTTGATGAGGCCGATGACTGTGGTGTTGTTTGCAAACTTCAGTTTGACAGATGGGTGTGTTGAGGTGCAGTCATGCGTGTCGAGAGAAGAGCAGTGGAGAGAGGACACATCCTTGGGGCGCCCCGGTGATGATGGTGTGTATGGATGAGGTAGTGTCCCCCAGCCTCATCTGCTTTGTTCTGCCCATCGGGAAGCTGTGAATCCACCTGAAGATGGCAGGCGAGACGCTGAGCTGGAGAAGTTTGGAGGAGAGGAGTTCGGGGATGATAGTGTTGCAGAGCTGACGTCCACGGACAGGATCCTCGCGTAGGTCCTGTTGTACTAGTTATAGAATAGAAGACATATCTTATGAATTGTCGTATAAACCATACAATAGAATTCTTATGTTATCAATGCTTATAGTATTCTTAGATTTAGTATTTAGTATAGATTGCTTACACTATTGGCCCCACAGTAAAAAGAAAAGATTCCAGCTTGTGCAATATGCTTGCAGTGTGTGTGTTTGGATAAAATTGTTTGCAGGCTCTTGTGAAAGAGGAAGGCAGCAGAATGCTGTAGTTGACAGCTCCGGGAAAAGCAAGTCATCCCTCAGAGGGGGACATGTCAGGTTAGGCTGACCGGGACAAAAGCCAGCTGCGAGGAGGAACACCACTCCTTCCATTGCTTGTGTTGTCGTGTACAAATTGTGGGGCAACGAGGGAAAGAGGCGCCATTTTCTCTCCGCCTGCAAAGCAGACGCGAGGCTCGGTTTTAGGCAGGAGAGAAAACGCCCAGAATTCTGTCAACGTGATTTGCAGAATTTTTTAGAAATATAAACGGATAAAAATTGCAACCTGTGTGAGTCATTGGAGTAAACTCTTTTCCTGAGAGAAAATGAACATGCAAAAAATGGTGAGTGTGGTGGTAGTTTATTCATTTTTAATCTTGGGCCATGCATAGGATATAACAAGCTGCACCACACTCCAACAGTCCCCGCGCCGTCTATGTGTTCTAGGATGAAGTGCAGCCCCATGTTGTCTGCGTCATACACAGACCTGTTTGCTCCGTAGGCAAATTGCAGAGGTCCAGCAGAGGTCCTGTGACACTCTTGAGGTGGTCCAGCACGATGTGTTCAAAGGATGTAATTACCACAGATGTCAGGGTGACAGGCCTGTAGTCATTCAGACCCAAGATTGCAGGTTTCTTGGGGACTGGCATGATGGTGGAGTGTTTGAAACAGGATGGTACTTCACACAATTCCAGAGCTCTATTGAAGAGCTGTGTGAAGACTAGAGCGAGATGGTCCGTGCAGACTTTGAGGCAGATTGGGGACACTTTTATTGTTTGAAAATGCGTCAAACATCTTGTTGTTGAATGGTCAACGCAGAAGTCAGAGCTGCGATGGTGGTCGGTGGTACGGCTGGGTGAGGGTGGGGTGTGAAAGTGTAATTTTCAAATCTGCAGTAGAAGGTGTTCAAGTTGTCAACTAGTCGTTTATTGTTCTCCGCTTTGGAGGATGGTTGCTTGTAGTTGGTTAGTGGTTTTTAATCCTTGCCAGACTGAGTTAGAATCTCTGGTAGTAAACTGTTTTCTATTTTTTCTGCATAATTTCTCTTTGCGATGTTACTTTCTTTTGTCAGCTGATTTCTAGCACGATTGTATAGGGCTCTGTCCCCACTTTGATAGGCATCCTCTTTAGCCTGGCAAAGTTGCTGAAGTTTAGCAGTGAACCACGACTTATTATTGAACGTGTCTTTGTTGGTACACACACATCTTCACAGAAACTGATATAGGATGTGACACTGACCGTGGGAGTTTGTGGTTGAGTTTAGCTTTGTTAAAGTACCCAAGAATAATGAGGGATGGATCTGGGTGCTTTGTTCAAGTTCGTTTACTTGTTCAGTGAGCGTTAGTAGTGCGGCGTTCGTGTTAGCTTGGGGAGGAATGTAGACACCTGCGAGGATGAAAGAGGTGAACTCATGTGGCTAGTAGAATGGCTTACTGGTCAAAAACAGCGACTCTAAGTCCTGGGTGCAGTGTGTGTTGAGCTCCGAGACATTGGTACACAATTTTGCGTTGATATACTTAGAAGCATATTCCGCCACCTTTTGTTTTCCCCGATAGCTCCGTGACACGGTCCGCTCAGTGTAGTTGGAAGTCCGGAAGCATTATGGCGCCATCGGGGACATGTTCACATAGCCATCTCTCCGTGAAGCACCAACTAGTATCAAAACAGAATTCTGGTTCAGCCAGTGACTCCCAGCAACATTGTGCGTGACAACCAAGAAACATGCATCAGCGGAAAGCTGTGCAAGAACCAAAGTGGCCTAAGAATGCACTGAGCCTGGATCTTGTGAGATGCAGGAGAAGCTCGGCCAGGAAGCAACCCACAGCGGCCAGTTCCTCCATGTACCAGAACCCTTGCATCCATTTTCTATAACCGGGTATTTGATCAATAAAGGTAAACGGACACGTATAAGAAAAACATTACAATTTTATTTTTTCATGCTGCCTTGGTTTTATATGGGTGGTTGGTTTTAATGTCTCCCATGCTGTAACAGTCACACTTAAGTTCCTATTTTCAAAAAGCTGTTGATGATTTAACATTTTAGTTAACCTCATAGTAAAGGCAGTCCTTATTGACAGTGCAAACGGTGGTAGCCAACTGAAACACACGTCTTGCATAATGGTAAAGAAAAATGTGCATCACGGCAAAGACATGAACAGTTTCATATAAATCGTGTGAGTTGCACAGTTTACGTGTTGCCCTTCAAACTCTGCAGATACAAGTGCATAAATGATCCTAACTACTTATTAAACCCAATACACTTGTGTCTCTTTACAATCATAATAATAGTAAAGACATCCAGTAGTTCCGACACACAAATTCATTCATATCTCAGAAATAGTATGCTATTGTGTGAAAGCAAAATGCCTGCCTCATCCTGGCACTTCAGCTCACAGATCCCTCTGTTATATTGCAACAACATAATGAGGCTCTCGCCAGTGGCATTAACGGTTAAATAAAGACAGCTTTGTAAAAGGACCATTTGTAAAAGGAACTCTGGGGAAAAAAAGGAACTCTGAAGACAGATTTGTGCTCGTTTTCATGGAAAAGGCATCTTCAGCAATCAGAGAAAAATCCTATATATCCGAAAATCTAATTAGCATCTTCAGAAAACATGTTGCAAATCATGAAACTTAATTTTGGACACCTGATGGTAAACACATTTTGGCATTGAAAAATCAAATTTAAGGATAAAAATCCTTTCAGAATCAGAATCATCTTTATTTGCCAAGTATGTCCAAAACACACAAGGAATTTGTCTCCAGTAGTTGGAGCCGCTCTACTACAACAGACAGTCAATTTACAGAACACTTTGGAGACATAAAGACATTGACAAAAAACAATTGTGCAAAAAGATGCAGAGTCCTCTAGCACTTAGAGCAGTTCGAATGACTAATATTGCAATAGTCCGGTGCAATGACCATTGTGCAAAGGGCGCTGAGACTTCAAGGAGTGAATGCGGTTTAAAGTGACGAGTAGTGCGATAATCTGGGACAATGTTGGTTGTGCAAATGTTCCAGATACTCCTCAATCAGTGTGCAAATGGAGCAGATGCTACTCTGGCATGAGTGGCCAGTATATGCAAATAGTGCAGCATGGCGAGACAACTACAGTGAGTGCACGAGTAATACATAATTGGCCCCACAGAAATGTGACAACGAACTCAAGTCAAGAAATTGCCAGCTTGTTGTAATGGAATTATAAGTTAGGTGTTTAAGAAGTTGATCGCAAGAGGGAAGAAGCTGTTGGAATGTCTACGACTTCTAGTTTGCATTGATCGGTAGCCCCTACCTGAGGGAAGGAGCAGGAAGAGCTGGTGACCGGGGTGCGGAGGGTCCGAGAGGATTTTGCACGCCCTTGTCTTAGTTCTGGCAGCGTGCAAGTCCTCAAGGGTGGGTAGGGGGGTACCGACAATCCTTTCAGCAGTTTTGATTGTCCATTGCAGTCGGAGTTTATCCTTTTTTGTAGCAGGACCAAACCAGACTGTGATGGAAGAACACAGGACTGATTTGATGACCACTGTGTAGAACTGTCTCAGCAGCTCCGGTGGCAGGCCGTGCTTTCTCAGAAGCCGCAGGAAGTACATCCTCTGCTGGGCCTTTTTGAGGACGGAGTTGATGTTGGTCGCCCACTTCAGGTCCTGAGAGATTGTAATTCCCAGGAACTTGAAGGTCTCGATGGTTGACACAAGGCAGCTGGACAATGTGAGGGGCAGCTGTGGCGAAGGATGCCTCCTGACGTCCACGATCATCTCTACAGTCTTGAGCGTGTTCAGCTCCAGGTTGTGTCGGCTGCACCACAGCTCCAGCCGCTCCGCTTCCTGTCGATATGCAGACTCGTCACCGTCCTTGATGAGGCCGATGACAGTGGTGTCATCTGCAAACTTCAGGAGTTTGACAGTCGGGTTCGCTGAGGTGCAGTCGTTCGTGTAGAGAGAGAAGAGCAGAGGAGAGACGACACAACCTTGAGGCGCCCCAGTGCTGATGCTGCGTGTGGATGAGGTGGCCTCCCCCAGCCTGACCTGCTGTGTCCTGCCCGTCAGAAAGCTGTAAATCCACTGGCAGATGGCAGGTGAGACGCTGAGCTGGAGAAGCTTGGATGAAAGGAGTACAGGGATGATGGTGTTGAACGCTGAGCTGAAGTCCTTAGACACAACTATTACCTTTTGATGGATCACAACTGCCAACACTTCAAACACATATTGTGGCAGGATAAAAGGATGCACGTACTTGGTTCAAAACGTCTTTATTCCTTGACTGCTGACAAATACACTGGAACACACAAAGCGCAGCATGCAACGCAGCTTTCAGCAACCAGTGAAAACGTTCGCACAAACCATTGGCCTGCGGGTGGTAAGCAGTAGGGCGGTGTACCCGCACACCCAAGGACTCCGCCAAGGCCCACCATAAATCTGACCGGACAAACAAGCGCGTGCGATAAACACTTACCAGCCACATGCTGAATGTCTGTCGTAAACTCAGAATTGACTGCCAAATGGCACTGTCGGCGGGCTGACCATGGGTCTTTAATTTTCGACATGGGAAGAAAAAATGGCTTATGATCCACATAAGCAGTGAAACGGCGTCTTTCCAGTAGGAAGCGAAGCGTGCCACAAGATATAGTGCCAGCAACTCTTGGTCAAAAACGCTATACTTGCGTTCATTATCCCACAGATTACGGCTGAAAAACGCAAGGGGCTGCCACACATTCCCCACCTGTTGTTCAACTACCACTCCTCCAGCAATTTCGTACGCGTCGGTAGTCAAAGTTACTGGCGCCGTGGAGACCGGGTGGGCCAAGAGGGCAACGTTTGGGAGGGCGGACATTAGCTGTGCTCAGCCGAAGTCTGCGGCAACAGTCACCTTGTCCTCGTCCGTGGAGGGAAGCAAGCTGACTTGAGACCTGCTCTCCACCAGGAAACGCCTCTTAGACAATGAGTCTGAGATGAAGAGCAGCTCGCTTACTTCGCCGGTGCCCATAGCCTCTACTGAACGCCAGCATTGGAGTTTCCCGGAGTCTCGTAGGTGCAGGCGGAACACACCGACCGCCGACCCTTGGCGCCAAACCGCTGGTGCAAGAAACACAGGCTCCTCTCGCATCGCTTCCTCGTGACCACAGCAGCCACCACTATCGGCTCCACGTTCCCCAAAGCTGCCTGGGAGGGATCCGCCGTCACACTCTGCACCGTGAAAGGCCTCGTAGCAAGGAGGACTCGATCGGCTTCCTCGGTCAACTCCGGTAATCCCCGTTAGCCAGGCAAGCGGAGTTAGCCGACACCGCGTGCACTGGAGGCGGTAATTGGCATAGAAAAATGTGTGGGAAAATGAATCCGCCTTTATCCGAGCCCAAAAGCGACAGCATATCCATACGGTCTACTGCTGTGCCATCGCCCAACCCGGGAAGGGAAAGGAGCCTATCTGCCCTCTCTGAGTCAGAGAGACTGTACCTCCTGAACAGAAGTCGCTTGAGTGCGTCGTATTTTCAATTACTTGGAGCTGCGCGCAACAGCTGCATAGCGTGACGCCTTGTCTGCTGGTCGAGGGCCGTAACGACCATGTAATACTTTGGATCATCTGCAGTGATTCCTCTTCTTAGGTGGAACAGCGCTTCGACATGCTTGTCGAAGCGTCATGATTTCAATCATGACACTTTGATGATTTCAATCATGACACAGTAGCGACAGTAGGTTGCGAGAGTTGGGGTGACACCATGGCCGAGGAAGACACTTCTTCATCCGCTGCTAGGAACATTACGTTGGGGTCACCAATGTGCCAGGATAAAAGGATTCAGGTACTTACTTCAAAATGTCTTTATTCCCTAACTGCGAACAAACACACTGAAACACAACTTTATGCCGAATCGCTCATGAGCGCCAAAACAGTTTGCACACGCCCCGACCTCGCTGACTGATGGCATGGTCCTAGTGTCCACTAAAATATCAGTAAAATGAATTTATATCCAAAAGGAAATTCAGTGGGGTGACACGGTGGACGACTGGTTAGAGCGTCACCCTCACAGTTCTGAGGACCGGGGTTCAATCCCCGGCCCCGCCTGTGTGGAGTTTGCATGTTCTCCCTGTGCCTGCGTGGGTTTTCTCCGGGTACTCCGGTTTCCTCCCACATCCCAAAAACATGCATTAATTGGAGACTCTAAATTGCCCGTAGTTGTGACTGTGAGTGCAAATGGTTGTTTGTTTGTATGTGCCCTGCGATTGGCTGGCAACCAGTTCAGGGTGTACCCCGCCTCCTGCCCGATGATAGCTGGGATAGGCTCCAGCACGCCCGCGACCCTAGTAAGGAGAAGCGGCTCAGAAAATTGATGGATGGAAATTCAGTGGACCATATCTTTACCGTTATTGATCAAATTATATGAAAATGACCTATCCACTTATCTTGTTCAAAGTTGCAGGGGGTTGCAACCTATCCCAGCTGACTTCAGAAGAAAGACAGGGCACACCCTGGACTGGTCGCCAATCAGCCACAGGGCACCTACAGAGACAGATAATCATTCACACTCGGATTTACACCATGACTGAGTAGGACCTGAACTTACACTGCCTGCACAGAAGTCAGGCTAGTTAATCATCAACCATTTTTTTTTTTAAAGGTGATAAGTTCACAAAGGGGCGGCATGGTGGAGGAGTGGTTAGCACATCTCCCTCACAGTTCTGAGGACTCAGGTTAAAATCAGGCCTCGTCTGTGTGGCGTTTGCATGTTCTCCCTGTGCCTTTGTGGATTTTCTCTGGGTCCTCCCACATCCCAAAAACATGCATGGTAGGTTAATTGAAGATTCTAAATTGCCTGTAGTGAGTGAATGTGAATGAAAATGGCTGTTTGTCTACATGTGCCCTGTGATTGGCTGGCAACCAGTTAAGGGTGTACCCCGCCTCTCGCTCATAGTCAGCTGAGATAGGCACCAGCACGCCCGCGACCCTCATGAGGATAAGCAGTACGGAAAATGGGTGGATGGAAGTTCAGTAAGACCATTAATACATGTTAACATAACATTATGTTATTACATGTTACATTTCCCCAAAATAAACTTTCCTCCGTACAACAGCAGAGGGAGCCAGAACACAACGTTTCAAACAAGGCCTTGACCGTCTCTGTATTGTCAGCTCTTTCAGCATTTTGTTTTAACCTATTGGAATTCCCAACACGTTTTGCCAAACATGAAATGAGATATGTGCGTGCACGTCCGTGAGAAGGACAGAAGAGGAGGATGTTAACACAGTCCACAGTGCTGTGAAGCATTCAGAGAAAGAGACGAAAGTCATTTTTCACACATATCAGGAACGTATGAGGGTCAGGGCAGACTGTCAGATGCAGATTCAGTGATGTTCTACAGAGTTTTCTTTGAGCGCAAAGGGAGTGGTGGGGGTCCCTATTCCTTATGATATTAATAACCAGTAACTTCTGAGGGTCACAGTCCAATCAACCAGGTGGATCCAGTATACTCAGAAAGAAGAAGAAAAAAAAACAAGACCATGTATTTCTCTGTTCAATGTCTCTCCTATGAACAAACACTCACGGACTCTAATGTGCTGAGAGGTGGTAACATTGTCAATTTTTATTAATCTCCAAAAGCCTTTGACAGAAAAAAGGAGAAAAAGTCATCTTTGACCCTGCCTGCATTTTCTCGGTCAGCCTCGGTTCAGTAAAGATTGGCAACTGGAGTTTAGTGTTCAGATACAGTGAACGTAACCTTCACTTTATTTTCCATTGTGTACAATATATGGGCCATATTCTTCTACCTGCAAAAGAGATGAACATTTTGCAGCTTTACACTTTTCGGGTCATAAACAAGGAAGAGAAACCCAACTACCATATAATAAAACTAACATAAACAATAAATTGTGTACTTTTTCTTTACTTGATACGTGACAGACCTGCAGAGTATAGGGAAGTGGAAAGAGGAGAGTGCATTATGCTTTCGGCATTCTTACCAGTAACTATCATAGAAGAGTAAAAAGAACTGAACAGCTATCCATCCATCCATTTTCTGAGCCGCTTATCCTCACAAGGGTCGCGGGAAACTGAACAGCTATTAATATTAAAAAAGTAAAAACAATCATAAGTTTATTTACGCCTTGACACACTTTAGCCATATCCACTGCAGAGCCAGGATGATGTGTGTAACCCATTCCCATGCCACAAAAAGGTTATTTGACTATCATCACCTTTTTTGTCTATCACTGACTCATTTCTATGGTGGCAAAAAAAAAAAAAAGTGCTGTTGCCATGATTTTTTTTATGATCATGACATTTGACAAATTATGTAAGTACGCAATTCCACTAACGCTGGCCCAACACTAAATTGTTTCCTGATTTAAAAAATTCCACTTACCTACTTGTTCTGAGCTAAGTCCCCTTAGACAGAACTTCCATTCAAGGCCCTAACACTTGGGTGGGATTGGCAGAGAGACTAATCTCAACTGCCTTCCCATACCTTGACTTTAGGTAATCTGAAGCACAACATTACCATTTACAGTAAGTGCTTGATTCTGAGGAAATATGCTTATCCACTTTTGAACTGTAAAAAAAAAAAACAATACGTAGCTGAAAATAAACAATAGTGAGAGGTGCATTGGCGAGCGTTAGGCAGTTATCCTGAGAGACTGTGAAGAACCGGTCCAGTCCTTCTTCTCCTGACTGTTTGAATTGGTGAACGCAAACAAATCTCTCTGTCCAAGCAGTAAGCGGAAGGCCCCTAGGCCCCGCACAACTCTCCTGCTACTTTACAATAAACTCTTCCAGATGATTTATGGGCTCTCTTCTCAGAGGCTTGTTCTTGCTTACCTTTTTCACCAGAGCACAGACAAATGACATCACTGCTCTCATTAGAATGTGTGCAGAATTCCTTCAACACCACAATCGTTCCTGTAACAAATGTGTCTTTTGAATATCATTCAAATATGTCTGTGACACTGCTCTAAAGGTTGAGTTGAACATGTACACTGAATGTGTCTACATTACTATAAATCATCCTGTATAGATGCATTCTAATATTTGTACTTGATGCAACAGAGAAGACAGCTTGAAGAAATCCATGAAACAGAGCTTGGATGGCAAAAGCAAGAAACTTGGGCCTGGTACACACATAAGGAGTTTCAAATCTTAAAAGATTGTAAATCTGTTACAGACCCCACACATAAAGATAAATAAAATAAAATAAAAAGTCAGCTATTTAACAGATTTGGTCGTACTGTGTGTCGTGTGCGCCACACACATAATCAGAATCATCTTTATTTTGCCAAGTATGTCCACAAAACATGCAAGGAATTTGTCTCCGGTAGTTGGAGCATAAGGATTCTGTTCCATCACCAATCTACAATCCAGTTACCAAGACAGAAATCTCATGTCATCTAACAAAAAAAGAAGAAGAAAGACTGGATATGTTGCGCCGATGTTTCCCCGAGTGTTGGCGAAGGGACTGGAGGTGGGACTGTTGTTGAATAGTGATATCTTCAATGAAGACTTGCTTTGGAAAATACTTCTTGCCGTCTGCTGAACCCAAATATACAAAAGACAACATTGGGGAGGACATGTTTGTTTTTATTTACAGCTGCTTCCTTGTTCGTCATTCAGGGGACACGTCGCTTCTTGGTTGACTACATTCCGTTTCATGTCACAATTCACTGAGTTATGACTCGGGAGTAGTCAGCTTTCCCCACACACATGAAGATTTAACAAGCATGAAAAATCTCGTGAATCTCTCTCAGTGCTAATGCAAACTGGACTGTTATCAAATAAAACCATTGAACTCTTGTCTTAGTTCTGGCAGCGTCCTCAAGGGTGGGTAGAGGGGTACCAACAATCTTTTCAGCAGTTTTGATTGTCCGTTGCAGTCGGAGTTTGTCCTTTTTTGTAGCTGCACTAAACCAGACTGTGATGGAAAAACACAGGACTGATTCGATGACTCCTGTGGTAGGCTGTGTTTACTCAGAAGCTGCAGAAAGTACATCCTCTGCTGGGCCTTTTTGAGGATGGAATTGATGTTGATCTCCCACTTCAGGTCCCGAGAGACTGTAATTCCCAGAAACTTGAAGGTCTCGACGGTTGACACGGGGCAGCTGGACAGCGTGAGGGGCAGCTGTGGCGAAGGATGCCTCCTGAAGTCCATGATCATCTCTACAGTCTTGAGCATGTTCAGCTCCAGGTTGAGGCTCTTTGATGAGGCCGATGACTGTGGTGTCGACTGCAAACTTCAGGAGTTTGACAGCCGGGTGCGTTGAGGTGCAGTCGTTTGTGTAAAGAGAGAAGAGCAGCGGAGAGAGGACACAACCTTGGGGTGCCCCGGTGCTGGTGGTGCGTGTAGATGAGGTAGTGTCCCCCAGCCCCCACTGCTGTGACCTGCCTGTCAGGAAGCTGTAAATCCACTGGCAGATGGCAGGCAAGACGCTGAGCTGGAGAAACCTGGAGGAGAGGAGTTCGGGGAATGCAGAGCTGAAGTCCACGAATAGGATCCTTGCGTAGGTCCCCACGCTGTTGATATGTTCTTGGATGAAGTGCAGTCCCATGTTGACTGCATCATCCGCAGACCTGTTTGCTCGGTAGGCAAACTGCAGGGGGTCCAGCATGGGACCTGTGATGCTCTTGAGGTGGTCAAGCACGAGGCGTTCAAAAGACTTCATGACCACAGATGTTAGGGCGACAGGCCTGTAGTCATTCAGACCCGAGATTGCAGGTTTCTTGGGGACTGGGATGATGGTGGAGCACTAGAAACAGGATGGTACTTCACACAATTCCAGAGATCTATTGAAGATCTGTGTGAAGACTGGCGCGAGCTGCCCCATGCAGACTTTGAGGCAGGATGGGGACACAAGGTCTGAGCCTGCCGCTTTGTTAATCTTTTGCTGTTTGAAGATGAGTCTCACATCCTGTCTGTGGATGGTCAACGCAGAAGTCAGAGGTGTGATGGTGGTTGGTGGTGCGGCTGGGTGGGTGTGGGATGTGAAAGTGTTTTATTGTTCTCAGCTTGTGGGGTTGGTCGCTTGTAATTGGTTTGCGATTGTAATGCATGCCAGACTGATTTAGCGGTAAACTGTATTTCTAACTTTACTGCATAGTTTCTCTTTGCAATGTTAATTTATTTAGTCAGCTGGTTTCTAGCACGATTATACAGGGCCCTATCCCCACTTTGATATGCGTCCTCTTTAGGCTGGTGAAGTTGCTTAAGTTTGGCAGTGAACCACGGCTTATTGTTATTGAACGTGCGAAATGACTTTGTTGGTACACACACCTCTTCACAGAAACTGATATAGGATGTGACAGTATTCGTATATTCATCCAGCCTGTCAGCTGAATTTTAAAAGACACTACAGTCTGTCCAGTCCAGACAGCTTTTAAGTTCTGTCTTTGCTTCGTTGGTCCACTTTTTCAGTTTTCACCGTAGGCTTCGCACATTTAAGTTCTTGTCTGGATGTTGGTATTAAGTGAATTAAGCAGTGATCAGACGAGCCCAGAACTGCACGAGGTATGGCACGGTATGTGTTATTTAGCGAAGTATAGCAGTGGTCTAAAACTTTTATTTTCCCTGGTAGGACAGTCGATGTGGTGCTTGTATTTAGGGAGTTCGTGGTTGAGTTTAGCTTTGTTAAAGTCCCCGAGAATAATGAGGGGTGAGTCTGGGTGTTTTTTTTCCATTTCGTTTACTTGTTCAGCGAGCATTAAGATTGCGGCATTCGTGTTAGCTTGAGGAGGAATGTAAATGTGTGAATGAAAAATGCAAACTCACAACGGGAGTAGAATGGCTTACAGTTAAAAACAGCGACTCTAAATCCGGGCTGCAGTGTGTGCTGAGCTCCGTGACGTCAGTACACCATTTTTCATTTGTATAGAAGCATATCCCGCTGCATTTTGTTCTTCCCGATAACTTCGTGACACAATCTAGTTGGAAGCATGGAAGCATTACGGCGCCATCGGGGAGGCGTTCACAAAGTCATGTTTCCGTAAAGCACAGGGTGGCAGAATGTCCGAAGTCTTTACTGGTCTTTGTCAGAAGATGAAGCTCGTCCATTTTATTGGGTCGAGAGTGTAGATTCGTGAGGTGGATCGACAGGAACGCCAATCTGTGTCCTCTCTTGCGGAGCTTCACTTTGATGACGGCGCGCTTCCCCCTTCGTCGCCTTCGCCTCCATGTGCCTTGGACCGCAGCCGCCCCCCCGGTGAGTAACTGGGGAAAAAACTGAGCGGATTTGGAAAAGTTGGTGAAAGAAAGTCAGGGGTAGACTCCCTAATGTTTAGCGAGTCTTCCCTTTTGTAAGTGAGCCGCGTAATGTCTCCAAAGAAGAATGAAAAACACAAAAACATAGACAATACTAAAGAGCACGTAACCGAGGCGACCACACGGGTAGGCGCCCTCTTGAATTTGAGTCCGAGTCAAGTGGAGTAGACGGCACAGATGTGCAGAAGCATTTAACCAAGACCGCTCTTCTTTTCAACAAATAGAAGAAAGCGATTGGGAAGTGATTGTTTATTACACGATGCACAGTGATGGTTTAGTAACATAAAAGTGCAAAGAAATGCACGATTTCCCTGTCGCCACACTATTTTTTAGTAAAAGGTGTATTTGATTGTTGTTACTTTTTTATTTACACATTAAGAATACAGTTTTACTGCCGCGTTAAACATGCAATGCATTGTGGGATAATTATTCATACCGATGTGCGCGGTCAATGAATCGGTCATGGAGGGTAAGGACTGACTCACTGAAGGGCTTACAAGTCTTAGCTTAAATAATATTTACAATGAAAAGTGAGAACTCTCAACATTGTCTGGAGACCGGACTGTGAGCTGGTTTAACGCGCTGCATGGCTGACGTCACGTAGTAAGAAAAAAAAGTTTTCTCCCTCGTCGCATCAAAATTACTGTGGTGGGAGCATTGGTGTGTGTGTGTGTCACTCACTTTCACATTTTCGTATACGCATGCACAAACAGTTTCCTTTATGGAGCACAATCGGCAGTGTACTGAAAATGGTGTTCTTATTTACCTTTAGGTACTTACTGTATTGTGTTGGCATGTCAAGTCTGCACTAAGTTACTGATTTAATGTGGCTTCAACTACACTAATATTTAAGTTATTGGTTCATGTTGATGACATTCATTCTGTGGTGTACACTACCAAGTAATGGGTACAGTTAAGCTAATGTTTTTTTTGTACTAAATGATATTCCTGCCACTTGGCAGCTGCTGAAAGTAAATAAAAAGTTACTTTTTTTCTGAATTAGTTACTTTTGGTCACTGATGGTGTAGTGGTACACTCACCTGACTTTGGTGCGGGCAGCGTGGATTCAGTGAATGTGAGTGTGAATGGTTTTCCGTGTCTATATGTGCCCTGCGACTGACTTGCAACCACTTCAGGGTGTAATCCACCTTTCGCCCGAAGTCAGCTGGGATAGGCTACAGCACCCCGCGACCCTGACCAGGATCTTCTTTTCCTTTCGGCTTGTCCCTTCAGGGGTCGCCCCAGCGCGTCATCCTTTTCCATGTAAGCCTATCTCTTGCATCCTCCTCTCGAACACCAACTGCCCTCATGACTTCCCTCACGACATCAATCAACCTTCTCTTTGGTCTTACTCTAGCTCTCTTGCCTCGCAGCTCCATCCTCATCATCCATCCATCCATCTATCCATTTTCTACCGCTTATCCGGGTCGGGTCGCGGGGGCAGTAGCTTTAGCAGGGACGCCCAGACTTCCCTCTCCCCAGCCACTTCATCCAGCTCTTCCGGGGGGATCCCGAGGCATTCCCAGGCCAGCCGAAAGACGTAGTCTCTCCAGAGCGTCCTGGGTTGTCCCCGGGATCTCCTCCCGGTGGGACGTGCCCGGAACACCTCACCAGGGAGGCGTCCGGGAGGCATCCGAATCAGATGCCCCAGCCACCTCATCTGGCTCCTCTCAATGCGGAGGAGCAGCGGCTCTACTCTGAGATCCTCACGGATGACCGAGCTTCTCACCCTATCTCTAAGGGAGAGCCCGGACACCCTTCGGAGGAAACTCATTTCGGCCGCTTGTATCCGGGATCTTGTTCTTTCGGTCACGACCCACAGCTCATGACCATAGGTGAGGGGAGGAACGAAGATCGACCGGTAAATTGAGAGCTTCGCCTTTCGGCTTAGCTCCTTCTTTACCACAACGGACCGATACAAAGTCCGCATCACTGCAGACGCTGCACCGATCCGCCTGTCAATCTCCCGTTCCATTCTTCCCTCACTCGTGAACAAGACCCCAAGATACTTGAACTCCACCACTTGGGGCAGGATCTCATCCCCGACCTGGAGAGGCATGCCACCCTTTTCCGACTGAGGACCATGGTCTCAGATTTGGAGGTGCTGATTCTCATCCCAGCCGCTTCACACTCGGCTGCGAACTGCTCCAGTGAGAGTTGGAGCTCATGGCTTGATGAAGCCAACAGAACCACATCATCAGCAAAAAGCAGAGATGCAATACTGAGGCCACCAAACCGGACACCCTCTACGCCTCGGCTGCGCCTAGAAATTCTGTCCATAAAAGTTATGAACAGAATCAGCGACAAAGGGCAGCCTTGGCGGAGTCCAACCCTCACCGGGAACGAGTCTGACTTACTGCCGGATATGTGGACCAAACTCTGACTCCGGTCGTACAGGGTCCGAACAGCCCGTATCAGGGGGTTCGGTACCCCATACTCCCGAAGCAGCCTCCACAGGACTCCCTGAGGGACACGGTCGAACGCCTTCTCCAAGTCCACAAAACACATGTAGACTGGTTGGGTGAACTCTCGAGGACCCTGCAGAGGATGTAGAGCTGGTCCACTGTTCCACGGCCAGGACGAAAACCACACTGCTCCTCCTGAATCTGAGATTCAACTTCCTGACGGACCCTCCTCTCCAGCACCCCTGAATAGACCTTACCAGGGAGGCTGAGCAGTGTGATCCCCCTGTAGTTGGAACACACCCTCGGTCCCCCTTCTTAAAAAGGGGGACCACCACCCCAGTCTGCCAATCCAGAGGCACTGTCCCCAATGTCCACACGATGTTGCAGAGGCGTGTCAACCAGGACAGCCCCACAACATCCAGATGCTTTAGGAACTCCGGGCGAATCTCATCCACCCCCGGGGCCCTGCCACCGAGGAGCTTTTTAACTACCTCGGTGACCTCAAACCCAGAGATAGGAGAGCCCGCCTCCCATGAGGAAGCAGCTCCCGAGATTTTCCTGTCATCGTCCCAACATTCAAAGTCCTCACATTCAGTTCTCGGCTCTGTGCTTTCCTCTTCTCTTTCTGCCGAAGAACCCGCTTTCCACCTCTTCTTCTTCTTCGACTTCGACCCACAGTAGCTGAATTAGCGGACTTTGTTAATCCGGGCCACGACCGATCCGTTATCGAATTCTTTGGATGGACGCTCATATTTGTTTGGCGAAATTTTAAGCCGGATGGCCTTCCTGACGCCACCCTCTGCATTTATCCGGGCTTGGGACCGGCCTACAGTTTGCACTGGCTTGTGCCCCCTATAGGGCTGCATTATTCAGGACCTAAACCATTTAGTGATTTATAGACCAGTAGCAAAACTTTAAAATCTATTTTATAGCTGACTGAGAGCCAGTGTAAAGACTGTAGAATTGGAGTAATATGCTCTGACCTCTTTGTTCAGGTCAGAACCTGAGCTGCAGCATTCTGAATGAGCTGCAGCGGTTTAATGCTCTTTTGGGGGTGTCCAGTTAGAAGACAATTTCAATAGTCAAGTCTACTTGAGATAAAAGCATGGATGAGCTTGTCCTGGTCTGCTTGACACATGCAAGCCTTCAGTCTGGATATGCTCTTCAGATGGTAGAAGGCAGTTTTAGTAACTGATTTGATATGACTGTTGAAAGTCAGATCGAAATCTATCAGTACACCAAGGTTTTGGACTTGGTCTTTGTTTTTAAAGAGAGTGACTCCAGGTATTTACGAACAGCAATCCTCTTTTCTTTATTCCCAAAAACAATTATCTCAGTTTTAGTATTACTATTGTAAGAGATGTAGCCATTGAACATATTGACAAAGCAGTAAAGTAAGGCTGCAGACTTTTAAAAGGTAGAACAAATCTTGACTCAAAACAGGTTGATTTTATCTACTTGTGATGTTATTAATGTTGCTAGTTGGCACTATTTCTTAACCAACTGGAAACTTGATTGGCAGTATATTGCCTGTCAAGGGATTAAGAAGAAGAAGAATCACCTTTATTGTCATGAACATGCATGCATGCATGCACACAAAGTTCGTTCTCTGCATTTTACCCATCACAGTGAACACACACACACACTTGTTAGTGGAACACACTGGAGCAGGGGGCAGCTGAAGCGCCCGGGGAACAGTTCAGGGTATCAGTGTCTTGCTCAAGGACACCACAGCTGTGAGTCCGGGGCATGTTGGCAGATGGTCCGGTCGGGGTCTTGAACTTAGATCCCCCACAGTGGCGGCTGATGATCTTAACCACTGGGCCACGGCTGCCCGATATTAATGACTGTTTATACGTTTGTGACAAATTTTAATTCAGACCATTTCCAAAAAAGTTTATTTATTTCCGTAATTCCATTCAAAAAGTTAAAATTTCATAGATTATATATATATATATATATATATATATATATATATATACACACGTATATATATATATATATATATATATACATACACGTATATATATATATATATACACGTATATATATATATATACGTGTATATATATATATATATATATATATGTATACATATATATATACGTGTATATATATATATATATATATACGTGTATATATATATATATATATATATACGTGTATATATATATATATATATATACGTGTATATATATATATATACGTGTATATATATATATATATATATATATATACACGTGTATATATATATATATATATATATATATACACGTGTATATATATACACGTATATATATATATATATATATATATACGCGTATATATATATATACGTGTATATATATATATATACACGTATATATATATATATATATATATATATACACGTATATATATATATATATATACACGTATATATATGTATACATATATATATATATACGTATATATATATATATATATACACGTATATCTATATATATATATACGTATATATATATATATATATATATATATATATACACACGTATATATATCCTGCCCAATGATAGCTGGGATAGGCTCCAGCACGCCCGCGACCCTAGTCAGAAAATGGATGGATGGATGGATATATATATATTATATATATATATATATATATATATATATGGGATTTTGTTCTATTTTGCACACAGAGCAGAATATTTATTTGAAAAAAACTAATACAATATGAATAATACTTAATGTTTTGATCATATCGATGGTCACAAACTGATGGTTCACATTATACATAGATAGAAGAGTTTTCCTGATTTCTGGGGTTGATTTTTGGGTCGCGCATTGTATATATACACTCCAGCGTATTATACATGAGAAATTACAGTAATGAGAGATATGATAAAATGAAATAGTTTTCACAGCAATTACACATTGAAACTGGCAGGTATTATATATCTGCAGAAATGCTAGACTATGTTTATCATGTGATGAAGCTAAATATCAAAAACAGTGTACCTACCACCGATGTAAACGGAAGGAGACATTTATGCAATGAAAGCTATAACTTGCGGCTGCATGTCTTGGACATTCGGGTGAAGAGAGGGGGGGGGGAGCTGTCAACTCATCACCACCTGGTGGTGAGTTGGCTCCGATGGTGGGGGAAGATGCCGGTCCGACCTGGCAGGCCCAAACGTTTGTGAGGGTCTGTTGGGAACGTCAGGCAGAATTCCCTGTCAGAAGGAGCATCAACTCCTATCTCCAGCAGAACTTTACCCACGTCCCGAGGGAGGTGGGGGACATTCAGTCCAAGTGGACCATGTTCCGTGCCTCCATTGATGAGGCGGCCGACTGGAGCTGCGGCCGTAAGGTGGTCGGTGCCTGTCGTGTCAATTGAAGGAGTCCTATCGGGCATTTTTGGCCTGTGGGACTCCTGAGGCAGCTGATGGGCAGCTGGACAAGCGGAATGCAGCTTTGGTGGTCGCTGAGGCAAAAACTTGGGTGTGGGAAACGTCCGGTGAGGCCATGGAGAAAGAATTCCAGACGGCTTTGAGGAAATTCTGGTCTACCATCCGGCGTCTCGGGAGGTGGAAGCAGTGCACCATCAACACTGTAGATAATGGGGATGGGGCACTGCTGACCTCAACCCGGGACGTTGTGAGTCGGTGGGGAGAATGCTTCGAAGACCTCAATTCCACCGACACACCTTCCCATGAGGAAGCAGAGTCTGGGATCTCTGAGGCGGGCTCTCCTATATCCTGGGTTGAGGTGACCGAGGTGCTAAAAAAGCTCCTCGGTGGCAAGGCCCCGGTGGTGGATGAGATTTGCCCGTAGTTCCTAAAGGCTCTGGATGTTGTGGGGCTGTCCTGGTTGACACGCCTCTGCAAAATCACTTGGACATCGGGGACAGTTCTTCTGGATTGGCAGACTGGGGTGGTGGTCCCCCTTTTTAAAGAAGGGGGACCGGAGGGTGTGTTCCAACTTCAGGGGGATCACACTCCTCAGCCTCCCTGGTAAGGTCTATTCAGGGGTGCAGGAGAGGAGGGTCCGTCACAAAGTAATATCTCAGATTCAGGAGGAGCAGTGTGGTTTTCATCATGGCCGTGGAACAGTGGACCAGCTGTATAGCCTCGGCAGGGTCCAGAGTCCTGTGGGGGGTTATTTTGTGGCTATGGGGTACCGAACCCCATGATACGGGCTGTTTGGTCCCTGTACAACAGGTAGAGTTTGGGCCGCATTGCCAGCAGTAAGTCGGATTCCTTACCAGTGAGGGTTGAACTCTGCCAAGGCTTCCCTTTGTCACGGATTCTGTTCATAACGTTTATGGACAGAATTTCTAGGCGCAGCCGAGGCATAGAGGGCGTCCGGTTTGGTGGCCTCAGTATTGAATATCTGCTTTTTTCTGTTGGCTTCATCAAGCCGTACTCTCCAATTCTCACTGGAGCAGTTCGCAGCCAAGAGTGAAGCGGTTGAGATGAAAATCAGCACCTCCAAATCTGAGACCATGGTCCTTAGTCGGAAAGGTGTGGAGTGCCCTCTCCAGGTTGGGAATGAGATCCTGCCCCAAGTGGAGGAGTTCAAGTATCTTGGAGTCTTTTTCACGAGTGAGGAGATCGACATTCATCTGCAGTGATGCGGACTGTATCGGTCTGTTGTGGTGAAGAAGGAGCTAAGCCGAAAGGCGAAGCTGTCAATTTACCAGTCGATCTACGTTCCTACCCTCACCCATGGTCACAAGCTGTGGGTCGTGACCGAAAGAACAAGATCCCTGATACAAGAGGCTGAAATGAGTTTCCTCCGTAGGGTGTCTAGGCTCTCCCTTAGAGATAGGGTGAGAAGCTTGGTGATCTGGCAGGGGCTCAGAGTCGAGCCGCTCCTGCTCCTCTTCATTGAGAGGAGCCAGATGACGTGGCTCGGGAATCTGATTAGATTGCCTCCTCCCTCCCTGGTGAGGTGTTCCGTGCACGTCCCACCAGGAGGGGACCCGGGGACGATTCAGGACATGCTGGAGAGACTACGTCTCCTGGCTGACCTGGGAACGCCACGGGATCCCCCCAGAATTGCTGGACGAAGTGGCTGGTGAGAGGGAAGTCTGGGCTTCCCTGCTAAAGCTACTGCCCCTGCGACCCGACCTCGGATAAAGAGGAAGAAAATGGATGGATGGATGGAAGCTGCAACTCCTTTTTTAGATCCCATCATCACTGCAGCATTGTCAGCAGTAAAGCAAACCAAATTCTGCCAAGGTATGTTTTCGCCTGTCGAAGCTGTTTTGCATTCTCTCAAGGACAGAAGTACAGCCAATACATTCCCTATATCGTTATCGAAATAGCGAACACAAGTTTGAAAAAGTTTCACATCATCATAATCTGTGCTTCCGTCACTCGACATACCAAACGGTTTGTTTTGATGACGTCGACGATTTTTTTGACGACGACTACGCCAAGACACTGAATACTGTTTCAAGTTTTGGTCTGACCACATCCATATTTCTTTGCAATTTTTGAGTCGGAAAACATTTTTGGGAATAACTGTCCAATGTGCTGAGCCAAAGCGTTATGTTAAATAATTGCCTCCGTGAATAAAACTTTGGCATTTGTGAAATCGAAAGAATCTACTTGCACGATAAAAAAAATGTAGAAAGTTTGCCATTTGCTTCACTGGCAATGGCATTTGACCTGTTTTTTTTGTTTATTCCCTTATGATCTTTTACATCACTAATTGCTCTGTGTCCAACCAAAAAAGTATTGTCAACACAAAGTGCAGTTGAAGTAATTTTCGTCTTATTTTTGAAGAATTACTCCTGGGTATCCTTTGGCCAAATTCTTCCCAGAAAGTTTTCAGTCCTTGTAATTTTTCTCTGGCTGATTCCTTGACCGTGTATTTTCACAGCTTTGGAAGCAAGCTCGCTAGCTTGTGGAGTTATAGATAGCCTCTCGCATAGGGAAGGGCTTGACAGGAAGTCAGAATCTCGGATTCAGGAGGAGCAGTGTGGTTTGCGTTCTGGCCGTGGAACAGTGGACCAGCTCTACACCCTCAGTAGGGTCCTCGAGGGTGCATGGGAGTTCGCCCAACCAGTCTCCATGTGTTTTGTGGACTTGGAGAAGGCGTTCAACCATGGCCCTCGGGGAGTCCTGTGGGGGGTTCTTCGGGTCTATGGGGTACCGATCCCACTGATATGGGCTGTTCGGTCTTTGTACGACCGGTGTCAGAGTTTGCTTCGCATTGCAGTAAGTTGGATTAATTTCTAGTGAGGGTTGGACACCGCCAAGGCTGCCCTTTGTCACCGATTCTGTTCATAACTTTTATGGAACTGGGAACCGAAATATTTTAATTTGAACGATTCTGGGAGAACCGGAACGTTAGTCCCAGTTCCAATCGGTTCTCGATGCCCAACCCTACCCATATTACTGTACAGTACAAAATAGTTTTGTCTGCTTTTTTCGTGGCCTAAAATGCCCAGTACAGTACAAACTTACTGTAAATAAATATTTAAAAAAGCTTGAAAATGTTTGAAAGTTTCACGTTATCCAATCTTACCACGCTTGGTCATGGTGACATTGTTGACGTACAGTACTCATCGTAGGCGAGTCGCTTTCATGAGCTGCGAGGAATTCGTGCGCCTCCTACTTCCAGATTCATTGCCAAAGACGAAGGGCTTGAGAAAAAAGAAACCTGTTACTGTACCAAAAAAAGCGTGTTCCAGACTCCAAAGACTTGTGTTTTGTACTCAGTTAACACTGCAGCAATGCCACGCTCTCTCTGCTCTATGTACAATAGACAATAGATAACCACCATCACATGGCCCACATTCAACATGGCCGCTACGTAGGCATGGGAGGATCTAGTATTATTGTATATCTGTGACCCGCAAATATCCCATCCCAATCCCATTTTCTGCCTTCATTGTGCCACGGCACAAGTAAACAACAGTGGCCAATTCTGGAAGTCGTTCTACATTTCGACAGCTCTTTCGCATGAATAAACAAACTTTTAAGGATTTGGAATTTTATAATTAATTAGTATTAATATTTTTTGGGAGGGATAAAAAAAAAATCTTATTTTTGCAGCCCAGAATGGGTTACTTCAAACCGTACTTGTTTTTGGCAAAAACGGAGTAGTTGGCAGGTATGGAAAATGGATCCATAGATGGACAACACATATGCTGTACATACACATATATTTGTGTTGATTATAACTGATCATAAATATACAAATAATTATATATATTCAGTATAACATTATATATACACATTTTTGCGTTTATTATAACAGACAAGACAGAATCTCACAAACGTGGGAAAATGTTATGTTATGGTCTGATGAAACCAAGGTTGAACTTTTGGCCAGAATTCCAAAAGATATGTTCGGCGCAAACACAAAAATGCTCTTCACCAAAAGAACACTATACCTACAGTGAAACATGGAGGTGACAGCATCATGCTTTGGGGCCGTTTTTTTCTTTTTTTTTCTTCAGCTGGAACTGGGGCATTACACAAGGTGAGAGGAATTATAAACAGTTTGAAATATTAGGCAGAAAAGCTCCAGGCTTCTGGTAGAAAGCAAAAAATAAATGTTAGGAATAGCTTACTAGAACACCAGAAATTTATTTGGGGTTAATCAGAGCCATTTCAAATAGTGGCAGGTGTGTGCTGACGCCCATTAATTGAAGGTGAAAGTGACTGGTTAATTCTGAAAAGCTAGCTCCCAGTTATGAGTGTGTGAACACTTGTGCAACTAACATTATTTCAGTTATTTCTTCATTAATTTTCATCAAGATTTTATAAAATTCAGTTGAGTTCCACAAGCTATTGGTCAACATTAATGGTACAAAAAGTTTTGAAATGATTTATCTTGAGCAAATGTTTTACATCACAAAAACCTGGGATTTGAACATGGGTGTGTTGACTTTTTATTTCCACTGTGAGAACAATGTAGACCAAAAAAATAAATTTATATCAGTTTATGTCATCGCATACAATGTCTTTTCAACAAAGGATGAGTCAAATGTGACGATTGCAGTCATCGATTATTCAATTAACTACATTTTTGGAAAAACCATATTTTATTAATTAAGGGAAGAAGTAATAAGAAAAAAAAAATATATTTGTATTGGAAGAATTTGGAAATATTTGCACATCCTGTATGAAGGCACACATCTAATCATTTAAGAATTCCAACCAAGACTTCACTTATGTCCCACAATTTGCTGGCAACTTCGCAGTTGGTGGCCTTGTCAAGAAGAACCTGAGGCTGACAGTCTGAAAAGAACTTTCCTTGGACATCCTGTACATCCGGGCTGCAGGCTAAATATAGTGACGTTTGAGCTCCTTGTTCAGGGCTCTTAAATAAGCCCCAGGACAGCAGGTTGAATAAGGGTTTTGCTACCACTGGGACATGGACATGCCGTCCCAGATTAGTCCTCACGATACCAGGAGAAAGAGCATTTACAGTCACCCCACTCCCCTCCAGTCGCTGGGCCAGCTCACAGGTGAATAGCAAGTTGGCTAGTTTGCTGCAACTGTAGGCAAACGCCTTGTCATAGTTCTGTTCACTGTTCAAGTCGTCGAAGTTGATGTGACCATGTTTGTAGAGTTTGGAGGAGACCACAACTATACGGCTGGGAGCAGATCGTTTCATGAGGTCCAGCAACAGGTGGGTGAGCAGGAAATGGCCCAAATGGTTGACCCCAAACTGCAGCTCAAAGCCGTCCTCAGTTTTGGTGTAAGGACACTGGTAGACCCCTGCATTATTTATCAGCACATCTAACCGAGGCTCTTCCTGTCCCGCAAAAGAGAGAATATTTTATGAAGCACAAAAATACATAATCACATAATAAAACGAGAAGTACTGTAAAAGACTGCAGGGCTGCAATCTACATGTACTGTTTGGCTGTTTATGTTAAATCATACCTACCTGTTTTAAAAACTGTCTAACTGTCATAGACCACACTATTTGAACAAACACTTTGAATTTATTGCACTGAAAATGATTCCCCAGCAATAGTTTCATTCATGTTATGGGAGTATACAGACCACCCTAAGCTACTGTATTTCCAGTGCAATCAGTGATCTAAAAGACAAAGAAAGGTATGGGTCTCGACCATATTTCACTAACAAGTTGATTTTACCCCTCCTTGAGCCGTCACCTTATCGTGGTGGAGGGGTTTGTGTGTCCCAATGATCCTAGGAGCCAAGTTGTCTGGGGCTTTATGCCCCTGGCAGGGTCACCCATGGCAAACAGGTCCTAGGTGAGGGACCAGACAAAGCATGGCTCCAAAAACCCCTATGACAAGTACAATTAATGGAATCAGGTTTCCCTTGCCCGGACACGGGTCACCGGGGCCCCCCTCTGGAGCCAGGCCTGGAGGTGGGGCTCAAAGGCCAGCGCCTGGTGGCCGGGCCTACACCCATGGGGCCCAGCCGGGCACAGCCCGAAAGGGTAACATGGGTCCCCCTTCCCATGGGCTCACCACCTGTGGGAGGGGCCATAGGGGTCGGGTGCAGTGCAAGCTGGGAGGTGGCCGAAGGCAGGGACCTTGGCGATCCGATCCCCGGCTACAGAAGCTGGCTCTCGGGACGTGGAATGTCACCTCTCTGGCAGGGAAGGAGCCCGAGCTGGTGTGTGAGGTCGAGAAGTTCCGACGAGATATAGTCGGACTTGCCTCCACACACAGCTTGGGCTCTGGTACCAGTCCTCTCGAGAGGGGTTGGACTTTCTTCCACTCTGTAGTTGCCCATGGTGAGACGCGCGAGCAGGTGTGGGTATACTTATTCCTCCCCGGCTCGGCGCCTGTACTTTGGGATTCACCCCAGTGGACGAGAGGGTAGCCTCCCTCCACCTTTGGGTGGGGGGATGGGTCCTGACTGTTGTTTGTGCCTATGCACCAAACAGGAGTTCAGAGTACCCACCCTTTTTGGAGTCGGGATATAGTCAGACTCTCCTCCACGCACAGCTTGGGCTCTGGTAACAGTCCTCTCGAGAGGGGCGGGACTCTCTTCCACTCTGGAGTTGCCCACGGTGAGAGGCGCCGAGCAGGTGTGGGTATACTTATTGCTCGGCTCGGCACCTGTACGATGGTGAGGGAAGATGCCGGTCCAACGTGGCAGGCCTAAACGTATTGTGAGGGTCTGCTGGGAACGTCTGGCGGAATCCACTGTCAGAAGGAGTTTCAACTCCCACCTCCGACAGAACTTTGCTCATGTTCCGGGGGAGGCGGGGGACATCGAGTCCGAGTGGACCATGTTCCGCGCCTCCATTGCTGAGGCGGCCGACAGGAGCTGTGGCCGTAAGGTGGTCGGTGCCTGTCATGGCGGCAATCCTCGAACCCGTTCGTGGACACCAACGGTGAGGGATGCCGTCAAGCTGAAGAAGGAGTCCTATCGGGCCTTTTTGGCCTGTGGGACTCCTGAGGCGGCTGATGGGTAAAGGCTGGCCAAGCGGAATGCAGCTTTGGTGGTCGCTGAAGCAAAAACTCGGGCATGGGAGGAGTTCGGTGAGGTCATGGAGAAAGACTTCCAGACGGCTTCGAGGAAATTCTGGTCCAACATCCGGCGTCTCAGGAGGGCGAAGCAGTGAACCATCAACACTGTATAGAGTGGGGATGGGGCGCTGCTGACCTCGACTCGAGACGTTGTGAGCCGGTGGGGAGAATACTTCGAAGATCTCCTCAATTCCACCGACACGCCTTCCCATGAGGGAGCAGAGTCTGGGTTCTCTGACGCGGCTCTCCTTTCTCTGGGGTTGAGGTCACCGAGGTGGTTAAAAAGCTCCTCGGTGGATGAGATTCGCCCGGAGTTCCTCAAGGCTCTGGATGTTGTAGGACTGTCCTGGTTGACACGCCTCTGAAACATCGTGTGGACATCGGGGACAGTGCCTCTGGATTGGCAGACTGGGGTGGTGGTCCCCCTTTTTAAGAAGGGGGACCGGAGGGTGTGTTCCAACTAGATGGGGATCACACTCCTCAGCCTCTCTGGTAAGGTCTATTCAAGGGTGCTGGAGAGGAGGGTCCGTCGGGAAGTTGAATCTCAGATTCAGGAGGAGCAGTGTGGTTTTCGTCCTGGCCGTGGAACAGTAGACCAGCTCTACACCCTTAGCAGGGTCCTCGAGGGTGCATGAGAGTTCGCCCAACCAGTCTACATGTGTTTTGTGGACTTGGAGAAGGCGTTCGACCGTGTCTCTCGGGGGGTCCTGTGGGGGGTGCTTCGGGCGTATGGGGTACCGAACCCCCTGATACGGGCTGTTCGGTTCCTGTACGACCGGAGTCAGAGTTTGGTCCGCATATCCGGCAGTAAGTCGGACTCGTTTCCGGTGAGGGTTGGACTCCGCCAAGGCTGTTCTTTGTCACCGATTCTGTTCATAACTTATGGACAGAATTTCTAGGCGCAGCCGAGGCGTAGAGGGGGTCCGGTTTGGTGGCCTCAGTATTGCATCTCTGCTTTTTGCAGATGATGTGGTTCTGTTGGGTTCATCAAGCTGTGACCTCCAAGTCTCACTGAAGCAGTTCGCAGCAGAGTGTGAAGCGGCTGGGATGAGAATCAGCACCTCCAAATCTGAAACCATGGTCCTCAGTCGGAAAAGGGTGGCGTGACCTCTCCAGGTCGGGGATGAGATCCTGGTGATGATTGCTGACAGTTTTGGGACATTATAACATTCTCGATGTGAAGGTGCAGTGGCATTCTCGATGTGAAGGTGCAGTGGCTCGACTCTGAGATCCTGCCCCAACTGGAGGAGTTCAAGTATCTTGGGGTCTTGTTCACGAGTGAGGGAAGAATGGAACGGGAGATCGACAGGCGGATCGGTGCAGCGTCTGCAGTGATCCGGACTTTGTATCGATCCGTTGTGGTAAAGAAGGAGCTAAGCCGAAAGGCGAAGCTCTCGATTTACCGGTCGATCTACGTTCCTACCCTCAACTATGGTCACGAGCTGCGGGTCGTGACCGAAAGAACAAGATCCAGGATACAAGCAGCCGAAATGAATTTCCTCCGCAGGGTGTCCGGGCTCTCCCTTAGAGATAGAGTGAGAAGCTCGAGTCATCCGGGAGGATCTCAGAGTCGAGCCACTGCACCTTCACATCGACAGGAGCCAGAAGAGGTGGCTGGGGCATCTGATTCGGATGCCTCCCAGACGCTTCCCTGGTGAGGTGTTCCGGACACGTCCCCGGGGATGACCCAGGACACGCTGGAGAGACTACATCCTTCGGCTGGCCTGGGAACGCCTCGGGATCCCCCCCGGAAGAGATGGATGAAGTGGCTGGGGAGAGGGAAGTCTGGGCGTCCCTGCTAAAGCTACTGCCCCCGCGACCCGACCTTGGATAAGCGGTAGAAAATGGATGGATGGAAGTTGATTTTATGTTGTTGTTTTTGCTCAAGAAAATCACACTGGCAGTCATTTACAGTCATATCAACCCATCTTTGGGGCAATTGCTAAATAACATTGCCTTTGGAAGACCCTTTTCTCATTGCCAAACTCGACGCGATGTCCTGGTGTGACATCAGTGGCAGAACTGGAGACTAAATTCACTGCATAGCTGGTGTGGAAAAAGAATGTACTATACTACAAAGTGGAAGTTTTTATATATATTTTATATATGTTGTTGCTGTCAGGTGAAATCCCCCCCACTTCCAAAATGACTGGAGACATTGCATAGTGGACAAAGTAATGTACTGTACTATAAAGTGGCAGTATTCATTTATATTTTATATATCGTAGCTGCTGGGTTGAATTCCCTCACCTATAAAATTAAAACCTTTCAGGAGAAAAGATGACAGCTTGCTTGACTTTCAGAACACCGTTTCAAGTTCAAGTTGGCCTTATGTCTTATTTTGCTGTCATATATCATTCCACTCTCATATGAACAACAGCTTGCACCCCAAAAATTTTCAATCGCTAATTTGCTAAAATGCTGAAACATTTTTTTTTGCAAATTAATTAGGTTGTCAACGATTAAAATGATACAAACAAGGTGGGCGAGAGCCACATCTTTTGCAAGCCTCATGAACCCAAGCAATCATATAATGTCCCAAAACTGTCAGCAATCATCACCAACATTTATGTGGACATCTCTACTCATAGCAGCTTCAACCTCTGAAAATATTACATTTGGCCGAATATTGTATATTTTATGGATGTTACACATTCCTTTTTCTCAAATGATCGTCTATGGAGAGGAAAATAGTTAGCGTCCATGAAATGAAAAATATAGGGCCAATTGTTCAGATACTTTCAGAGGTGTAAGTTGACATGAATAGAGATGTCCAATTGTCCACATAAATTTGGGTGACAATTAATCACTGTTGTAGGACATTAAGACACCTAAACCTTTTGATCGGGAGACCCTCGTCATCCGACTGCATCTGTCACACCATGCCAGCTACAGAAATGCCTTTGTTATCCATAGGAACTCTTTTTAAACATCTTAGAGGAATTTGTGGTGCAATCAATACAAAATTGAGCTGACAAAACCTGTTTATATATGTGGAAATGAATCTGCAAAGCTCGTGGGATGACGTATGACTGACATGGAAACACTTAGCGTCCATAAAATCAAAACTATTGTGCCGATTGTTATGATATTTTCAGAGATGTAAATGGCTATAAATAGAGATGTCCAAATACATTTTGGTGACGATTGATACCAGTTTTGGGACATTAAGCAACGTAAAGCTTTTGGCCGAGAGACCCTGTTATGACAGCTAGCGGTGCCCATCAAAGTCCGTGTCTGTCACACAATGGACGCTACAGAAATGCCTTTGTCATCTACAAGAATGCTCTTCAAATGACTTGGAGGAATTTGTAATACAATCAATACAAAATTGGACTGACGAAACCCATTTATATATGCAGAAAGTAATCTGCAAGAATTACCTAATGTGGGATGACATGGCTTTCTTCTTTCCTTAATGAGACATTTCAACGGTCAATTCTTTAAACAAAAAGCCTTCCAATATGTTCCACTCACTATTTTCACTTGGTATTGTCTTAAAATAACCATCCAGATGTATAGCAATATCAATATAGGCAAAAATTAAATCACAGAATACATCAAAGTTCAATAAATGAATGTCATCAGCTCTTGCTTACGTGGTACGTGTCAGGCTGTGACAGGCGGACTTCTCCAATGCAGAGGGTTGCGTCAGGATGGACATCCGGCTTAAAACCTTTTCAAACAAATATGAGCGTTCATCCAAAGAATTCCATACCGGATCGGTCGTGGCCCGGCTTAACAATGTCCGCCACTGGCGCCGTCAACCTGCAGGGCGCCGTTGGAAATTCAGCTACTGTGGTTCGAATTTGAAAAAGAAGAAGAGTTGGAAAGCGGGTTCTTCGGCAGAAAGAGTAGAGGAAAGCACAGAGCCTAGAACTGAATGTGGGGTCTTTGAATGTTGGGACGATGACAGGAAAATCTCGCGAGTTGGTTGACATGATGATTAGGAGAAAGGTTGATATATTGTGTGTCCAGGAGACCAGGTGGAAAGGCAGTAAGGCTAGAATTTTAGGGGCAGGGTTTGAATTATTTTTACCATGGTGTAGATGGGAAGAGAAATGGAGTCGGGGTTATTTTAAAAGAAGAGTTGGCTAAGAATGTCTTGGAGGTAAAAAGAGTATCACATCGAGTGATGAGGCTGAAACTTGAAATTGAGGGTGTTATAGGCTCCAGCACTCCCGCGACCCTTGTGAGGATAAGCAGTAAAGAAAATGGATGGATGTATAATGTGATTAGCTGCTATGCCCCACATGTACGATGTGACCTTGAGGTGAAAGAGAAATTCAGGAAGGAGCTAGATGAAGTAGTTCTGAGCATACCAGACAGAGAGAGAGAGAGTCGTGATTGGTCCAGATTGTAAGGACATGTTGGTAAAGGAAATATGGGTGATGAAGAAGTGATGGGTAAGTACGGCATCCAGGAAAGGAACTTGGAGGGACAGATGGTGGTAGACTTTGCAAAAAGGATGCAAATGGCTGTAGTGAACACTTTTTTCCAGAAGAGGCAGGAACATAGGGTGACCTACAAGAGCGGAGGTAGAAGCACGCAGGTGGATTACATCTTGTGCAGACGATGTAATCTGAAGGAGGTTAACGACTGTAAGGTTGTGGTAGGGGAGAGTGTGTCCAGACAGCATAGGATGGTGGTGTGTAAGATGACTCTGGTGGTGGGGAGGAAGATGAGGAAGACAAAGCCAGAGCAGAGAACCATGTGGTGGAAGCTGAGACAGGACGAGTGTTGTGCAGCTTTTCGGGAAGAGGTGAGACAGTCTCTCGGTGGACAGGAGGAGCTTCCAGAAGACTGGACCACTGCAGCCAAGGTGATCAGAGAGGCAGGCAGGAGAGGACTTGGTGCATCTTTTGGCAGGAAAGGAGCGAAGGAGACTTGGTGGCGGAACCTCACAGTACAGGAAATCATACAAGGAAAAAGGTTAGCTAAGAAGAAGTGTGACACTGAGAGGACCGAGGAGAGGCGAAAGGAATATATTGAGATGCGACACAGGGCAAAGTTAGAGGTGGCAAAGGACAAACAACAGGCATATGATGACATGTATGGCAGGTTGGACACTAAAGAACGAGAAAAGGATCTATACAGGCTGGCAAGACAGAGGGATAGAGATGGGAAGGATGTGCAGCACGTTAGGGTGATAAAGGATAGAGATGGAAATATGACTGGTGCCAGTAGTGTGCTAGCTAGATGGAAAGAATACTTTGAGGAGTTGATGAATGAGGAAAATGAGAGAGAAGGGAGAGTAGAAGAAGCAAGTGTGGTGAACCAGGAAGTGGCAATGATTAGTTAGGGGGAAGTTAGAAAGGCATTAAAGAGGATGAAAAATGGAAAGGCAGTTGGTCCTGATGACATTCCAGGTATGGAAGCATCGAGGAGAGGCGGCTTTTTGACCAGCTTGTTCAATAGAATTCAAGCGCGTGAGAAGATGCCTGAGGAATGGAGGAAAAGTGTGCTGGTGCCCATTTTTAAGAACAAGGGTGATGTGACAAGCTGTGGGAACTATAGAGGAATAAAGTTGATGAGCCACACAATGAAGTTATGGGAAAGAGTAGTGGAGGCTAGACTCAGGACAGGAGTATTTGCGAGCAACAGTATGGTTTCATGCCTAGAAAGAGTACCACAGATGCATTATTTGCCTTGATGATGTTGATGTAAAAGAACAGAGGTCAGAAGGAGCTACATTGTGTCTTTGTGGATCAAGAGAAAGCCAATGACAGAGTACCCAGAGAAGTACTGTGGTGCTGCATGCAGAAGTCTGGAGTGGCAGAGAAGTATGTTAGAATAATACAGGACATGTACGAGGGCAGCAGAACAGTGGTGAGGTGTGCTGTAGGTGTGACAGACGAATTTAAGGTGGAGGTGGGACTGCATCAGGGATCAGCCCTGAGCCCCTTCCTGTTTGCAGTGGTGATGGATGGGCTGACAGATGAGGTTTGACTCGAATCCCCGTGGACCATGATGTTTGCAGATGACATTGTGATCTGCAGTGAAAGCAGGGAGCAGGTGGTGGAACAGTTAGAAAGAAGGAGGCATGCACTGGAAAGATTATTAGAAAATTAGCCGAAGAAAGACAGAATATATGTGCATGAATGAGAGGGGTGGTTAGGGAAGAGTGAGGCTACAGGGCGAAGAGATAGCAAGGGTGGAGGACTTTAAATACTTGGGGTCAACCGTCCAGAGCAATGGTGAGTGTGGTCAGGAAGTGAAGAAACGAGTCCAAGCAGGTTGGAACGGGTGGAGGAAGGTGTTAGGTGTGTTATGTGACAGAAGAGTCTCCGCTCGGCTGAAGGGCAAAGTTTATAAAAGAGTGGTGAGGCCAGCCATGATGTACGGATTAGAGACAGTGGCACTGAAGAGACAACAGGAAGCAGAGCTGGAGTAAATGAAGATGTTGGGGTTCGCTCTCGGAGTGACCAGGTTGGATAAAATTAGAAAGAGCTCATCAGAGGGACAGCCAAGGGTCAATGTTTTGGAGACAAAGTTAGAGAGAGAAGACTTCGATGGTTTGGACACATCCAGAGGAGAAATAGTGAGTATATTGGTAGAAGGATGATGAGGATGGAGCTGCCAGGCAAGAGAGCTAGAGGAAGACCAAAGACAAGGTTGATGGATGTCGTGAGGGAAGACATGAGGGCAGTTGGTGTTCGAGAGGAGGATGCAGGAGATAGGCTTACATGGAAAAGGATGATGCGCTGTGGCGACCCCAAAAGGGACAAGCCAAAAGGAAAAGAAGATTTTAATTTGATGGGGCCTATACCCTCAACAGTGTGGAAGGAGTAGATGGTTAAAATTCAGACATCCGTGATGGCGCCTCACCGTGTGGTCGCCTTCGTTACGTGCTCTCTAGTATTCTGTTTTTGTGTTTTCTGGAGACATTTGGTAACTCACTTACACAAGGGAAGACTTGCTAAACATTAGGGAGTCTACTCCGGACTTTCTTTAACCAACTTTTGCAAATCCGCTCAGTTTTTTCTCCAAGTTACTCACCGGTGGGGCAGCCGCGGTGTACGGAGCATGGAGGCGAAGGCGACAAAGGGGGAAGCGCGCCAGTATCCCGGTGAACCTCCGTAGGGGAGGATTTCGAATGGCGCGTCCGTTGATTCACCTTGCGAAGCTACGCTCCCTACCCACAAAATGGACGAGCGTCATCTTCTCACAAAGACCAGTAAAGACTTCGGATGTTCCGCCACCCTGTGCTTCACGGAGAGATGGCTCTGTGGACGCGTCCCCCTATGGCGCCTTCCAAATTCACCGGGCAGACCGCGTCACAGAGTTATCGGGTAAATCAAAAGGTGGCGGGGTGTGCTTCTATAGCAACGAAAAATGTTGTACTAACGTCACGGAGCTCAGCACACACTCCAGCCCGGACTTGGAGTCGCTGTTTCTGAACTGTAAGCCATTCTACTCACCATGAGTTCACATCTTTTATACTCGCGGCTATTTACATTCCTCCTCAAGCTCACACATGCGCCGCACTGCCAACGCTCGCTGAACATTCATTCATTCATTTTCCTCTGCTTAGCTGAGGTCAGGTTGGGGGGGCAGCAGCCTCAGCAGGGAAGCCCAGACTTCCCTCTCCCCAGCCAGTTCCTCCAGCTCTTCCGAGGGAATCCTGAGGCGTTCCCAGGCCAGCCGAGACATAGTCTCTCCAGCGTGTCCTGGGTTGTCCCCGGGGTCTCCTCCCAATGGGACGTGCCCAGAACACCTCACCAGGGAGGCTTCCGGGAGGCATCCTAATCAGATGCCCGAGCCACCTCATCTGGCTCCTCTCAATGTGGAGGAGCAGTGCCTCTACTCTGAGCCACTCCCTGATGACCGAACTTCTCACCTTATCTCTAAGGGAGAGCCCGGATACCCTGCGTAGGAAACTCATTTCGGCCGCTTGTATCCGGGATCTTGTCCTTTTGGTCACGACCCACAGCTTGTGATCATAGGTGAGGGTAGGAACGTAGATCGACTGGTAATTTGAGAGCTTCGCCTTTCTTCACCACAATGGACCAATACAAAGTCTGCATCACTGCAGACGCTGCACCAATCCGCCTATCGATCTCCCGTTCCATTCTTCCCTCACTCATGAACAAGACCCCAAGAATCGGTGACAAAGGGCAGCCTTGGCGACTTACTGCCGGCAATGCGGACCAAACTCTGACACTGGTCGTACAGGGACCGAACCGCCCGTATCAGGGGGTCCAGCACCCCATACTCCCGAAGCACCCACCACAGAACTCACAGACATGATCGAACGCCTTCTCCAAGTCCACAAAACACATGTAGACTGGTTGGGCGAACTCCCATTCACCCTCGAGGACTCTGCCGAGGTTTTTCATGCATTAACGTCCTTTTTAAGGTCATGCCACAGCATTTCAATTAGATTCCAGTTTAGACTATGACTAGGCCACTCCAAAACCTTAATTTTGTTTTTTTAAACCATTCAGAAGTTGACATGCTGGTGTGTTTTGGATTGTTATCCTGCTGCAGAACCCAAGTGCGCTTCAGCTTGAGGTCAAAAAGTGATGGCTGAACATTATCCTTCAGGATTTTCTGTAATAGAGCAGAATTCATGGTTCCATCAATCCCAGCAAGTAGTCCAGGTCCTGAATGGGCAAAACAGCCCAAGAACATCACACTACCACCACCATGTTTGACTGTTGGTATGATGTTCTTTTTCTGAAATGCTGTGCTACATTTACGCCAGGTGTATCGAGGTGAACTATTTTCAGGTCTCTCCAGAGATGATTAATTGGGTTTAAGTCAGAGCTCTCGCTGGCTGGGCCATTCAAGAACAGTCACGGAGTTGTTCTGAAGCCACTCAGTCATTATTTTAGCTGTGTGCTTAGTCATTGTCTTGTTAGAAGGTGAACCTTCGCCCCAGTCTGAGGTCCTGAGCACTCTGGAGAAGGTTTTTGTCCAGGATTTCCCTGTACTTGGCCACATTCATCTTATCTTCGATTGCAACCAGTCATCCCGTCCCTATAGGTGAAAAACACCCCCACAGCATGATTCTGCCACCACCATACTTCACTGTTGGGACTGTATTGGACAGGTATGAGCAGTGCCTGGTTTCTCCACACATACCGCTTACAATTAAGACCAAAAAGTTTTATCTTGGTCTCATCAGATCAGAGAAGCTTATTTCTCACCATCTTGGAGTCCTTCAGGTGTTTTTTAGCAAACTACATGCAGGTTTTCATGTGTCTTGCATTGAGGACAGCCTTCCGTCGGCCCACTCTGCCATAAAGCCCTGACTGGTGGAGGGCTGCAGTGATGGTTGACTTTCTATAACTTTCTCCCATCTCCCGACTGCATCTCTGGACCTCAGCCACAGCGATCTTTGGGTTCTTCTTTACCTCTCTCACCAAGGCTCTTCTCCCCCAATTGCTCAGTTTGGCCAGACGGCCAGCTCTAGGAAGCGTTCTGGTCTTCCAAACATGGTCGAACGCCTTCTCCAAGTCCACAAAACACATGTAGACTGGTTGGGCGAACTCCCATGCACCCTCGAGGACTCTGCCGAGGGTGTAGAGCTGGTCAACTGTTCCACGGCCAGGACGAAAACCACACTGCTCCTCCTGAATCTGAGGTTTGACTTCCCGACGGACCCTCCTCTCCAGCATCCCTGAATAGACCTTACCAGGAAGGCTAAGGAGTGTGATCCCCCTGTAGTTGGAACACACCCTCCGGTCCCCCTTTTTAAAATGTGGGACCACCACACCCCAGTCTGCCAATCCAGAGGCACTGTCCCAGATGTCCATGCGATGTTGCAGAAGCGTGTCAACTAGGACAGCCCCACAACATCCAGAGCCTTTAGGAACTCCGGGCGTCCAAATGTCTTCCATTTAAGAATTATGGAGGCCACTGTGCTCTTAGGAACCTTAAGTGCGGCAGAATTCTTTTTGTAACCTTGGCCAGATCTGTGCCTTGCCACAATTCTGTCTCTGAGCTCTTCAGGCAGTTACTTTGACTTCCTGATTCTCATTTGCTCTGAGATGCACTGTGAGCTGTCAGGTCTTATATAGACAGGTGTGTGGGTTTCCTAATCAAGTCCAATCAGTATAATCAAACACAGCTGGACTCCAATGAAGGTGTGGAACCATCTCAAGGATGAGCAGAAGAAATGGACAGCACCGGAGTTAAATATATGAGTGTCACTGCAAAGGGTCTGAATCCTTATGGCTGTGTGATATTTCCATTTTTCTTTTTTAATAAATCTATAAAAATTTCAACAATTATTTTTTTTTATGTCAATATGGGGTGCTGTGTGTACATTGAGGAAAAATGAACTTTAATGATTTTAGCAAATGGCTGCAATACAACAAAAAGTGAAGAAATTAAGGCGGTCTGAATACTTCCCGTACCCACTGTCAATCATCATCAGCCATTATCTATCCACTGCAGGATGAAGGCCTCTTCTTCACGTTTCCAACTACTACGACATTTTGCAATTTGTTGCCAGTGTATTCCGGTGTGTTTAATGATTTAATCTATCCATCGACTTTTAGGTCTTCGTCGTGGTCACTTTGTGTACAGTGGTATCCAATTGATAGTTTCTGTGATCCATCTTTTGTCAGCTCTTCGGGCAATGTGGCCAGCCCATTTTCATTTAAGGCTTTTTATTTTTTTAATGACGTCGGTAACTCGGATCTGCTGTCTTATCCAACTGCATCTTTCTTGTCGCGAATGCTTATTTTCAACATTTGGCGTTCCATGTTCCTTTTGGTTACACATAATCTTTGTATAACTTTGGCATTCATCGTCCAAGTTTCACTACCGTAAGTGAGAACTGGTAAAATACATTGATCGAAAACTTTTCTTTTCAAGCAAATGGGAAGATTGTTCATGAATATAACACTAAGCCTTCCATAAGCCTGCCAGGCAAGCTTTATGCGGCGTTCAACTTCAGTGCTTGTATTTCCATCCATTGTTACAAGTTGGCCTAAATAGAAGTAGTTGTTGACGGCGTCTAGGACATAGTCCTCCATTTTGATATCTTTTTGTTGACAGTAACGATTGAACATGACCTTCGTTTTGCTTTTGTTCATTTTCAGACCTGAGGGACAGCTTTCAAACTCTCATTCCTGAATACGACGCTGTAGTTGTTCAGCATCGTACCGTATCGTGCGATACTATATATATATATCGTATCGTACGATACTATATATATATATATATATATATATATATATATATTTGCATTTTCATACACAACATGATAGTGGAAATAAAAATGAAGGTGATACTCTGGCCTTTAACATTCTTAGCTGTGAATGTTTAGTGCACTTTAAAATAGAACCAAAAAACGATCCTCAATCATGTGCAATCAGAATCAGAATCAGAATCAGAATCATCTTTATTTGCCAAGTATGTCCAAAACACACAAGGAATTTGTCTCCGGTAGTTGGAGCCGCTCTAGTACAACAGACAGTCAATTTACAGAACACTTTGGAGACATAAAGACATTAACAGAAAACAACAACAAACAACAATTGTGCAAAAAGATGCAGAGTCCTCAGTTCGAATGGCTAATATCGCAATAGTCCGGTGCAATGACCATTGTGCAAAGGGCACTGAGACTTCAAGGAGTGTATGCGGTTTAAAGTGACGAGTACTGCGATAATCTGGGACAATGGTTGTGCAAATGTTACAGATACTCCTCAATCAGTGTGCAAATGGAGCAGATACTACTCTGGCATGAGTGGCCACTATATGCAAATAGTGCAGCACGGCGAGACAACTACAGTGAGTGCACAAGTAATACATAATACAGAAATGTGACAACGAACTCAAGTCAAAAAATTGCCAGCTTGTTGTAATGGAATTGTAAGTTAGCTGTTCAAGAAGTTGATTGCAAGAGGGAAGAAGCTGTTGGAATGTCTACTAGTTCTAGTTTGCATTGATCGGTAGCGCCTACCTGAGGGAAGGAGCTGGAAGAGCTGGTGACCAGGGTGGGGAGGGTCCGAGAGGATTTTGCACGCCCTTGTCTTAGTTCTGGCAGCGTGCAAGTCCTCAAGGGTGGGTAGGGGGGTACCGACAATCCTTTCAGCAGTTTTGATTGTCCGTTGCAGTCGGAGTTTGTCCTTTTTTGTAGCAGCACCAAACCAGACTGTGATGGAAGAACACAGGACTGATTCGATGACCGCTGTGTAGAACTGTCTCAGCAGCTCCGGTGGCAGGCCATGCTTTCTCAGAAGCCGCAGGAAGTACATCCTCTGCTGGGCCTTTTTGAGGATGGAGTTGATGTTGGTCGCCCACTTCAGGTCCTGGGAGATTGTAATTCCCAGGAACTTGAAGGTCTCGACGGTTGACACAAGGCAGCTGGACAGCGTGAGGGGCAGCTGTGGTGAAGGATGCCTCCTGAAGTCCACGATCATCTCTACAGTCTTGAGCGTGTTCAGCTCCAGGTTGTGTCGGCCGCACCACAGCTCCAGCCGCTCCGCTTCCTGTCGATATGCAGACTCGTCACCGTCCTTGATGAGGCCGATGACAGTGGTGTCATCTGCAAACTTCAGGAGTTTGACAGTCGGGTTCGCTGAGGTGCAGTCGTTCGTGTAGAGAGAGAAGAGCAGCGGAGAGAGGACACAAGCTTGGGGCGCCCCAGTGCTGATGCTGCGTGTGGATGAGGTGGCCTCCCCCAGCCTGACCTGCTGTGTCCTGCCCGTCAGAAAGCTGGTAATCCACTGGCAGATGGCAGGTGAGACGCTGAGCTGGAGAAGCTTGGATGAAAGGAGTTCAGGGATGATGGTGTTGAACGCTGAGCTGAAGTCCACGAACAGGATCCTCGCATAGGTCCCTGCACTGTCGAGGTGTTCTAGGATGAAGTGCAGTCCCATGTTGACTGCATCATCCGCAGATCTGTTCGCTTGGTAGGCAAACTGCAGGGGGTCCAGCAGGGGACCTGTGACACTCTTGAGGTGGTCCAGCACAAGACGTTCAAAGGACTTCATGACCACAGATGTCAAAGCGACAGGCCTGTAGTCATTCAGACCCGAGATTGCAGGTTTCTTGGGGACTGGGATGATGGTGGAGCGTTTGAAGCAGGATGGAACTTCGCACATTTCCAGTGATCTGTTGAAGATCTGAGTGAAGACTGGCGCGAGCTGGTCCGCGCAGACTTTGAGGCAGGATGGAGACACGTGGTCCGGGCCTGCCGCTTTGTTAATCTTTTGTTGTTTGAAGATGCGTCTCACATCCTGTTCATGGATGGTTAACGCAGAGGTCAGAGGTGTGATTGTGGTCGCGGGTGCGGCCGGATTGGTGTGTGGTGTGAAACTGTCCTTTTCAAATCTGCAGTAGAAGGTATTCAAGTCGTTGGCTAGTGTGCTATTGTTCTCAGCTTGGGGGGATCGTTGCTTGTAATTAGTCAGCGACTGGAATGCATGCCAGACTGATTTAGAGTCGTTTGCGCTAAACTGTTTTTCCAACTTTGCTGTATAGATCCTCTTTGCAATGTTAATTTCTTTGGTCAGCTGGTTTCTAGCTCGATTATACAGGGCCCTGTCCCCGCTCTGATATGCGTCCTCCTTAGCTTGGCGAAGCTGCTTAAGTTTAGCAGTGAACCACGGCTTATTGTTGTTGAATGTGCGAAATGATTTTGTTGGAACACAGACCTCTTCACAGAAACTGATATAGGATGTAACAGTGTCCGTATATTCATCCAGGCTGCCAGCTGAATTTTCAAAGACACTCCAGTCTGTGCAGTCTAAGCAGCTTTGAAGTTCCATCTTGGCTTCATTTGTCCACTTTTTGACTGTTTTCACTGTAGGCTTCGCACATTTAAGTTCTTGCCTGTACGTCGGTATTAAGTGAATTAAGCAGTGATCAGACGAGCCCAAGGCTGCACGAGGTATAGCACGGTATGCGTTTTTTACCGTGGTGTAGCAGTGGTCTAAAGTATTATTTTCCCTGGTAGGACAGTCGATGTGCTGCTTGTATTTAGGGAGTTCGTGGTTGAGTTTAGCTTTGTTAAAGTCCCCGAGAATAATGAGGGGTGAGTCGGGGTGTTTTTTTTCAATTTCGTTGATTTGATCGGCGAGCGTTAGCAATGCGGCGTTCGTGTTAGCTTGAGGCGGAATATAGACGCCAGCGAGAATGAATGATGCGAACTCACGTGGCGAGTAGAATGGTTTACAATTTAAGAATAGCGACTCCAAATGCGGGCTGCAGTGTGTGCTGATCACCGTGACGTCCGTACACCATTTTTCGTTGATATAGAGGCATATCCCGCCGCCCTTTGTTTTCCCCGATGATTCCATGTCGCGGTCCGCTCGATGAATGTGGAAACCGGGAAGCATAATGCCGGCATCGGGTACAGCGTCGCAAAGCCAGGTCTCTGTGAAGCACATGGCCGCGGAACGTCCGAAGTCTTTACGTGTCTTTAACAGAAGATGAAGCTCGTCCATTTTGTTGGGTAGGGAGCGTACGTTCGCGAGGTGGATCGACGGGAACGCCAATCTGTGTCCTCTCTTGCGGAGTTTCACCTGAATGCCGGCTCGCTTCCCTCTGTGGCGCCGCTTCCGTCTCCATGCGCCGAAAACCGCGGACGCCGCTCCGGTGAGTAACTCTGGGAAAAAACTGAGCGGATATTCGAAAGTTGGTGACAGAAAATCTGGAGTAGACTCCTTGATGGTTAGCAGGTCTCCCCTTGTGTAAGTGAGTCGTGTAAGGTCTCCAAAGACGGACGAAAAACACAAAAACAAAGACAATACTAGAGAGCGCGTTACCGAGGCGACCACACTGGTAGGCGCCATCTTGCAGTCGCAATCACAACAAGTGAACTGGGAATAACCTTTCATAGTCCAGATTTTTTTGGGCTAATTTTTTTTAAACTGTTCTGTATGAATAGCAATTTTTTTATGGAGAAAAAAGGTCACCCTCATTAAAGTCGGTTAAAAAATTAGGACGTTACGATTTATTTCACGGCTGGGCAATATGGGGGGAAAAAAAATCATTTTTAAAAATCTGTCGATATCAATATTACCATAAAAAACAAGTGTATTTTTTTTATTTCAAATCTTAAATATTCCCTGTTACTCTTAAACCTAAAATTTTTCAGGTCAAAAGTTGAACATGACATGGAACATTACACAACTGTGTCAGACAAATGAAACGTATCACCTTATAAACATGTATAATTTGACCATGCAAAAGCTTTCAAGTTTTACAATTCTAATTTACGTCCAGGGAATTGGTAATGAGGGTCCATTACTTCAAAGGTCCCGTATTATGACTATTTAGACCTCCATAGAGTTTCTCTCTAACATGGACTTGTATAAAAGTGTCAATTTCATTTAAAAAAAACAAACTTGGTTTTGTCATACATGTACAGAAAAGGCCCCTCTGAAAGCTACATCTGTTTGACCCAGTTTTGTATCCGCTTTGTCCACATTTGGCTAAGATCGCCCCCTTCCTTCTGATTGGTTGCCTCCGTGTGGAAGACCCACTTGTGAGAGAACACGTGTTTGTTATGTTGACAGCACTGGCTCAGGAGCAGAGAGGTAGGCGGAGAGCTTCGCTAGTGACGTTGATAACCTTGAGAAATTCGAATGACCTGATTTCAGGCTTCTCTGCAGAAAAACGCCTGGAACTCAGGAATGTGTGGATGATTTCAATTAATATTTCACGTTTACTGAGGCACCATAGAGACAATATTACATCCCAACTAGAAAAAGTTTGTTTGGAAAATATGTCCCCTTTAAGTTAAGTGTCCCCTTTAATCTCTTGTTTTCAACCGTGCTTACTGGTAAATGTATTTTGCGATACAGTTTGTTGTTTTCGTGAGGTTTGCCCTCGCACAGGTCTGGGATTGTAAAGTCTTGCACTGAGCGTGTGCTCGCAGATGCCACTGTTTCCAATAACAGCCACACTGCCAAAGTTTCGGGCATTTCTTGTCAAAGATGTCATCCGTTGATGCTTGGCCTGTGTCTCCCGTCATTTCTTCCGTGTGAATGAACAGTCATTTTCTTTAACGCCAGCTGGTGGTGGACGGTGGTTCGTCCAGGTACGTCATCGGATAACAACTACTGCGCATGTGTGTCAAGGCTACACACAAACAAACGAGCAAACAGGAGGAATGAAGAGAGAAACTAAGTTTACAAAGTTTGAATTCAAATAACGACAATGCTGACTTAAATGAATTGTCAACGATTTTGATTGTCGACGTTGTCGTGACTAATCGTGGCAGCCCTTTGTGGCACATCATTTATATGTGGCCTACAAAAGCAAATCATGTGCATCAAAGTCCATGATTCTTGCACAAATCTGTCCCAAATTTTCAAATTCTCATATATAATAAATAACAACGTTGAGATATTATAAGCATTTTTTGTTACTTCTGCTTTCGAAACTAGTTATCCATCCACTTATAAATAGTGATGAGGCGATTAACCATTTACCTGTACATGGTTTCACAATCATTACGGCCCTCTGAGGGAAATGTCCCTGATTTAGACTCTTCAATGAACCCAAATGTTTTGGGACTGTGGAAGTAAGCCTGATCCCGGAGAAAACCTTCGCAAGAACATGCATACCTTACACACGAGCCTCTGAACTGCCCAGGCTGCTCTTACATTTAACATTATTAATTTGACAAATGCTTACGAGCCAAAATATACACATTGTGTTAGTTCATCTAAAAACGGACATACTCTTCCGTAGCAACGCAGTATAGCGACCTCCCTAAAAGCTATGATAAAGACATTAAAATTACAATGTACCTTCATTATGCCCTGGCAGAAAGTGCGTATAGATGTAATTGAGGCGAGATCCAGTTCTTTGACAACTAACAGTTTGCTGTCTGCATCCGTCTCTTGTCGAATCTCCCGTGCTGCCTCTTCCGCACTGTTGACGTCTCTGCAGGCCATTATAACCCGGCCGCCGAGCTTCACAATGCCCGCTGTTGTGGCTCTTCCTATGCCGCTGTTAGCGCCGGTCACTATCACAGTCGTTCCACTCATCATTCTCACATAACAGTAGCACCCTTCACTCTTGATGACAAGACAAGAATGACAAGAATCAAACGCCAGTACTAGCAACACACAACCAGCACTGTACTACATTCCCCACAATTCAGAGCTTCGGTAGTTGCCTTTCAGTCGGCTCGTAAATTTGGGATGTCATTGCTTCCGAATACTGTCCAGTCCAACGGCTCGAATGCAAACCTCAAACAAATACAAATCATGATTCAAAAGTCAGTTTATTGAGCTCTATTAGGTCACATGCGTGAATACTGCAGTATTCGAAACAAAATGTCATTTTTATTCAAGACAACAACAAAAACAAAATAAAATGCAATTTCCATTTTGACAAATTAAAAAAAAATTGTTGGATAAATAAAACATGACACCTGTCATTAATCTAAAACAGATATATCACGAAGGGGTTCAGAACACTTGTAAATATAAACACAAACTCCTTTATGCCCTAAGGAGCACAATATAGGTTGAACGAGGGCAGGGGGGGGGGTCACTCAGTTTGATGGACCGGAGGGGGGCTAAGCCGCCAGCAGATGCACAGAATGTGACCGAACGTAGCAACAGTGACTGATAAATTTTAGACAGATTTCATGAAAAATACAATATTGTGTAAATGTGTTAGGGAAATGTTAGATTTGTTGTGTTATTTCGATCTGTTTATTTTTAATACAGTACAAAAACACAGAGAGTATAATTACAGCATTATTATTATTATTATTATTATTATTATTATTATTATTATTATTATTATTATTATTCATCCATCCATTTTACGTAGCGCTTATCCTCACTAGGGTCGCGGGCGTGCTGGAGCCCATCCCATATTGTTTAGATTATTACTTAATAATTATAAATATATCTTTGTTCATCTAGCTTTGCCAGCGTCGTTAGTGACAGGCAGAACGATTAAATTATCTCCCCTTAGACAGCAGAAGGTAAAATATGTAAACCTGTGCATCCACCTGCATTATTATCAACTGATGATCGTTGTTCTGGTTTCCCCAGCGGTAGGTTATACCGATTCAGCTAAACACTATGTTTTATAAATCCAGTTGAAGCGGGGACTTGTTTTGGAAGTTTTACAAAACAACAGTGTGAAACTGTAACACAAAGTAACACAAAATATAGATATAGAATTGTACAAAGAGTAGGCAAATACATAAAGTAAGTACATGCATGACGTATACTTACGGACAATTACGTATTGACAAGCGTAGAAGAGGATTGAGAAAGATGAAAATCCACTCAGAAAACCACTCAATCAGCTATGCATGTCATTCTACTTTCTGAATTATGAGACCTTCCTCTCCCAACAGGATATGAGGGAATTTCAACGGTTGGGAGTGATTTTAACAAACAACGGCCACAAGATAGCTCTAAACAACAAAACAAAGAACACTCTGCAGTTTAAAGAGTCCTTAACACAGTTCAAAGAGTCCTTAACAATAGTCGTATATGAATGAGCTCAGCTCATGCATGAAGTTCACTCTATAAACCCCTTCATCTTTATGTAACAACCAGGACCTTCACAATGCATTTCTGGTTGAATAGCTAGCTAAGTAGCATGGGACGTTTTGCTCTTAGCTGAGAGGTAGCCGTGTGCTATTGGCTCTATGTGCTACAGGTACACACCTCGTGTGCACACCATGAACTGCAGGTACCAATTGCAAGCAATCGCAGGTTGCAGGCAAAAGGTGGACTAAAATTATTCTCTGTAGGCCATATTTTCCCATTGGTGCGTAAATTTGTATTTTATGCGCCTGGCTTTCAAGGTATGCAGATTCTTCGGTAATGGCTTCTGATACACCCACTTTGCCTACCTGGCTGGTTTGTATGGGCTAAAATACGTGCCACCAAGAACTGAATTTGAATAACTTATATTTGAATTTGAATGGCTAAACTTTAAAAATTGCATTAAAAAAATTTATTTGAAAAATATAATTTGCATTGTATTGTTCACATTCAATTCGACAAATTCAGTTTCAAATTAGTTGTGACAGGCATCCAGGTACGTTAGGAATAACAATAGATCGGCGCGACACAGCTCTCCTCTTCGGCCAATTAGCGCCTTCGTTTTTGAGCATGTGACACAGGGCCTCTAGGGCTATTTTAACCTTTATACCACATTTCCTTAACCTTTGTGGAATGCTTCATCTTGTCAGAAACAGATAAAAAGATGTTTCCTTTTGAACATAGGAAAGGACAGTGTATTGTAGGAAGTTAAGAACATCACGTCATCTTTCCATTTTTTTTTTCAACATAACGTCATCCAGGCATTGAACGCCATGCTCTATAAGCTTTCCGAACACCTCCTTATAAGCTTTCCTGACACCTAGGGTAGAAACAGCACACAGCACATATCGATACAGACAGCATTGTTTAAAAATTTAGGGGGTTTACATGAATGAACTTATTCATGCATTGTCCATTTTTTGGACTTTGATGTTTTCCATCAAAGACAAATCAGTTAAAATCGAATGTTAGATGGCTGACATTTGGCCACACAGTTTTGAACAAGTTAAACATAAAAATGACACTATGGTGCAATTTCCAAGTTATAACAAATAGGAGATCAACATTAACTACACTATATCCTTTGTCCATTTTATGGCATCGTTGAATCGAATTATAAATCATAGTTTTTAATATACTGTAAACCTGATGTGTTAACTTATAATGCTTTCTTATGAATACCGAATGAATCCAGGCATTGGGGTGTGAAAGACAAAAAAATGTTTGTGGTGTATTTATACCCCTAAACCACCAAAAGGAGCCAGAGACAAAAAACATAATTTTTTTTTGCACAGCCAAGCTGCTTATCTCCTTTATCTAATAACTTGGAAATTGCACCATGGTGCCATTTTAAAGTTTAACTTGTTCAAAGCTGTGCAGAAATATTTCACCCCTCTAACCTTTGATTTTAACTGATTTGTCTTTGAAGGGAACCAACCAAGTCCCAAAAATGTCCCAAAAAATGGACAAGGTATACATAATGCCGCGTTCACACTGGACGCAAAAGTTCACTTCGCCTTGCGTCCTTCGCTTGAGTTTGATCGTGGAAGTACAAAACACACATTGAATGCACATTTGCTTCACTGGCGCCACAAACACAAAAGAGGAGGGGCTTCTCCTCTGGTAGGCGAAAACAAAATTTCCTCCTGCCATACGCGAGCAGCAATGGATGACAACTTGATCTCTATCGTGGCTCATTGTGAAAGTCTGAACGTTGTCGGAACGCCAAAAAGTGTCGTGCTTGGGTGCACAACACCATCCAGAGGGGCTTGCACCTTTATGAATTTCACCGCCTTCTCCAAGAGCTGCGTCAAGATAACTCCCGCTACCAGTGGTATTTGACAATGGCCTGTAACCAGTTTGATGACCTTTTGGCTTGAATTGGTCCCCGGATTTCCCACATGGATCCAAACTACAGGCATCCAATCTCAGCTGCAGAGCGACTGTCCATTTGTCTCCGGTGAATGGCAGTTTCATCCATCCATCCATCCATTTTCTTCCGCTTATCCGAGGTCGGGTCGCGGGGGTAGTAACTTTAGCAGGGAAACCCAGACTTCCCTCTCCCCAGTTACTTCCTCTAGCTCTTCTGAGGGGATCCCGAGGTGTTCCTAGGCCAGCCGAGAGACGTAGTCTCTCCAGCGTGTCCTGGGTCGTCCCCAAGGAGTCCGTGCCCGGAACACCTCACCAGGGAGGCGTCCAGGAGGCATCGTAATCAGATGCCTGAGCCACCTCATCTAGCTCCTCTCAATGCGGAGGAGTAGCGGCTCTACTCTGAACCCCTCTCGGATGACCGAGCTTCTCACCCTATCTCTAAGCGAGAGTCTGGACACCCTCCGGAGGAAATTAATTTCGGCCTCTTGTATCCGGGATCTTTTGGTCACGACCCACAGCTCGTGACCATAGGTGAGGGTATGAACGTAGATTGACCGGTAAATAGAGAGCTTCGCCTTTCGGCTTAGCTCCTTCTTCACCACAACGGACCAATACAAAGTCTGCATCACTGCAGAAGCTGCACAGATCCACCTGTCGATCTCCCATTCCATTCTACCCTCACTCGTGACCCCAGGATATTTGAACTCCTCCACTTGGGGCAGGATCTCATCCCGACCCAGAGAGGGCACTCCACCCTTTTCCGACTGAGGACCACGGTCTCAGATTTGGAGGTGCTGATTCTCATCCCAGTTGCTTCACATTCGGCTGCAAACTGCTGGCGGAATCCAAGCCTCACCGGAAACGAGTCCGACTTACTGCTGGCAATGCGGACCAAACTCTGACACTGGTCGTACAGGGACCAAACAGCCCGTATCAGGGGGTCCTGCACCCCATAGTCCCGAAGCACCCTCCACAGGACACCCCGAGGGACACGGTCAAACGCCTCCTCTAAGTCCACAAAACACATGAAGAGTGGTTGGGCGAACTCCCATGCACACTCGAGGACCCTGCCGAAGGTGAAGAGCTGGTCCACTGTTCCTCGGCCAGGACGAAAACCGCACCTGCTCCTCCTGAATCTGAGATTCGACTTCCGACGGACCCTCCTCTCCAGCACCCCTGAATTGACCTTACCAGGGAGGCTGAGGTGTGTGATCCCCCCTGTAGTTGGAACACACCTTTTTAAAAAGGGGGACCACCACCATCGTCTGCCAATCCAGAGGCACTGTCCCCGATGTCCACGTGAGGTTGCAGAGGCGTGTCAACCAGGACAGCCCCTCAACATCCAGAGCCTTTAGGAACTCAGGGTGAATCTCATCTAACCCTGTTGTCATGAACGGAAGGATACGACCCAAAAATGCACAACTCCAAAACAAATGGACAGTTTCAAAAAGAGAGGTTTAATATACGGGCAGAGGTCGGTACACAGGCAGGCAATCCAAAAAAGGCAACAGTATCCAAAAACGTGAGGCAAAAAGGCAAGGTCGATAATCGGAACAGGGTCTAGTCTTACTGTGAGTCGGTAACGTGGAAACAAGGAATGCTGGAACGCGACAACAAGGTACAACGAACTGGCGACGTGAAAGAATGAAACACGTGGTTAAATGCAAGGTGTAATTAGGGTGAACAAGGCACAGGTGGTGAAGATGCTCTCAGGTGCAGGTGTGTATGAAACAGGGGGAAGTCAAAAACACACACACATGACAGTACCCCCGCCCCCCCCCCCCCCCCCCCCCCCCCCCCCCCTTAACTGCCCCGGAGCCCCTGGATGTGCAGCGTGGAAGTCCCGAATGAGCGAGTCATCCACGATAAATGCAGATGGCACCCATTAACGTTCCTCAGGCCCGTAGGCCTCCCAGTCCGCCAGATATTGAAACCCCCTCCCCCTCCGACGAGACGACAACAGCCAACTCACAGTGAAGACAGGGCCCCCATCCACGAACCGGGTGGGAGGAGAGGGCCTGGAAGGCGGGACCAGAGGGGAAACCCGGGCCCAACGAACATGGGAGCGAGCTTCCGGGACTCCTCCCGGAGTGGAAATGCTTGGTGGAGAGCCAAACTCGCTGACCCACTTTGTAGCTCGGGACCGGTGTCCTTCGACGGTCAGCAGCGGTTTTGTAGGACCGTCCCTGGCGCAGCAGCATCTGGCGGGCTCGCTCCCAGGTCCTTCTGCAGCGTCTCACCAAGATCAATGCCACTGGAACTGTGGACTCTGGGGCTATGGCAAGAAATAGAGATGGTTGGTAACTATGCACAACATGAAAAGGAGATATACCAGTGGATGCAGAGGGGAGGGAATTATGAGAGTTTTCGACCCAAACCAGTTTCTGAGACCAGGATCGTGGCTCCTGTGAAGTCTCCAGGTCCTGGTTCAGCCTCTCAGTTTGGCCCTTGGTTTCAGGGTGAAATCCAGATGACAGACTGACGGTAGCACCTATGAGATTGCAAAATTCCTACCAAAATTGCGAAATGAATTGGGGACCCTTATTGGATACCACATTCTTTGGGAAACCATGGAACTTGAAAACCTGGTGTATCATTAACTCAGCAGTGTCTTTTCGCTGAGGGGAGTTTCGGGAGTGCAATGAAATGTGCCATTTTAGCGAACCTGTCCACGACTGTGAGAATGGTGGTATTTCCTTTCAAGGCCGGTAATCCCGTTACAAAGTCTACGGAGATGTCTGACCAAGGACGTTGTTGTATTAGCAGGGGTCGCAACTCCCCAGAAGGATGTTTACGAGAGGACTTGTTGGCAGCAGATACCTGGCAAGCATTGACATAATTGGTGACATCTCTTCTAACATTGGGCAATCAAAAGCGCTGTTCGACCACAGATTAAGTCTTGGCAATGCCTGGGTGACATACAGTCCGGTCAGTCTGGGCCCAGTGGATGACTCTTTCCCTTAAGGTCGGAACCACATAAAGCCTGTTTTCAGGGCAATTTTCAGGGCTAATAGTGTTCTTCAGAGCCTCCTTGTCTCAATGTCCCAAACAAAAGCAGAAACGAAACATGACTTGGGCAAAATGGTTTTAGGGTCGGACAAAGAATTATCTGTGCAGAAAATGCGCAATAAAGCATCTGGCTTACCTTTTTTAGAACCAGGTCGGTAGGATAACGTGAAATTGAATCTAGTGAAAAACAGAGCCCATCTAGCCTGCCTCACATTTAATCTCTTAGCAGACTTAAGATATTCCAGGTTCTTGTGATCTGTCCATACTAAAAACGGACTATGTGCCCCCTCTAGCCAGTGCCTCCACTCCACCAAAGCCACCTTGACTGCCAGCAGTTCACGGTCACCAATGTCATAATTTCTCTCGGCTGGGGTCAGTTCTTTGGAGAGATAAGCACAAGGATGTAATTTACCATCCTTGAGACATTTCCGGGAGAGCACTGCTCTTATACCAGCATCAGATGCATCAACTTCTACCACAAACTGCTGTTTGAGATCTGGCAAAGTGAGGATGGGAGCAGAGGTAAAGCTCTATTTAAGTTTCTGAAAAGCTGCCTGGCAAAGCGGGTTCCATACGAAAGGTCTGTGTGGCGAGGTAAGATCCTGCAAAGGCGAGGCTATAGAATTTAAGTTTCTAATGAACTTTCTGTAGAAATTAGTGAACCCTAAGAACCTTTGTACGTCTTTGCGTGACGTGGGAGTGGGCCAATTAGTCACGGCATCAACTTTGCAAGGGTCCATTTTGATTTCACCTTGAGCCACCACGAACCCCAGAAAATAAACGGACGCCTTGTGGAACTCACATTTCTCAGCCTTGACGTATAGTTCATTCTGCAGTAACTGCTGCAACACAGAGCGGACATTAATTATGTGAGTCTTCTCATCCGAGGAGAATATCAAAATATCATCCAAATATATAAAAACATACACATTCAACATGTCATGCAGGACATCATTGACAAAGTTCTGGAACACAGCTGGAGCGTTAGTTAGTCCAAAAGGCATCACCAAATACTCGTAATGTCCTGTTGGTGTGTTGAATGCTGTTTTTCATTCATCCCCCTCCCTTATCCTGACTAAATGTTACGCATTTCTTAAGTCGAGTTTGGTAAAAACCTTGGCTCCCTCCAGGAACTCAAAGGCGGTGGAGATGAGAGGAAGAGGGTGTTTTTCACCGTTATGTCGTTGAGACCCCGGTAATCGATACAGGGTCACAGAGTCTTGTCCTTGTCCACAAAGAAAAATCCGGCTCCCGCAGGGGATGAAGATGGGGGAATAATCCTGGCTGCCTGCCAGTGATTCATCCACATACTCCTTCATAGCCTTGTGTTCCGGCCCTGAAAGAGAGAATAACCTCCCTCGTGGGGGTGTGGTCAACAGCACAGTCATAAGTTCTGTGGGGTGGAAGGGATTTGGCCTTGGATTTGGAAAAAACATCTTTAATGTCCTGGTAACAGAAGGGCACTTGAGATAAGTCAGGATCCCCAGATGGGGTCTGTGGATTGTCATTTGAAACATAGCCCTGAACATCACATGAAGGCTTGAAACAGTTCTGGGCGCAATTGCTGCCCCATGACATAACCTGCCCAGAGGACCATTCAATGTGGGGGGTATGTAATTTCAACCGTGGGTTCCCTAAAATAAGGTAATGATTCATGGCATCAAAAACATGAAAACTAATGCTTTCCGAGTGAGAATCAGGAAATGTCAACGTGAGTGTTTCGGTGCGGTGAGTGATCTTGCCCATAAAACTGCCATCTGCAGCATAGGTGTTGCGGTGGCGTTTCATTTGAAAGGTTCTAAGGTGCATACGTCTAACGAGGAGGGAGTTGAGTAAGTTTGCGTCAGAACCAGAGGCAATTAATACAGGTGTATGAATTTCTTGATCAGGAGAGCATAGTGTCACTTTAGGAAGAAACCGGGCAGGGTCTTCCTTAATGAAATTCAGACTCACCTCTCCCGTGCCCTTGCTACCCGTGCCCTTGCTACCGGCAACCTTGATGTGACAGTTGACCCAACTGCCCGCAGTAGAAGCACCGCCATTCCCTCAGCCGGCATTGACGTTCCTCAGGAGAGAAACGGAACCTGCCCAGTTGCATGGGTTCATCCGTGGTGACGCTAGCCAGTGGGTTGAAACCGGAAACAGGGGATCTGCCTTGGTTTGGCTGGTCACCGAGGCTCGTCCTCCAAGTGTGGGGTGACGCAGCCCTCCGCCAAACTCCGTCCAGCTCGCGATCCAAAAGCCTCTTGTCGGCGAGAGCAATGACAGTGTCCAAGTCGGTCGGCAGGTCTCGCGGGACCAAATGATCCTTGACGGTGGGGGATAGTCCTTGAAAAAAATGCATCGAGTGGTGCCCTATTATTCCACTGACTCTCAGCTGCTAGAATGCGAAACTCAATCGCGTAATCTGACACCCTGCGCTTGCCTTGTTGTAAGGTGACAAGGGAGCGCCTCTCGATCTGGTGTTGAAAACTGAAAAATTTGCTCCACAGTCTTTACGAACAAAGACCACGAATGACACGCAGGGGAATTGCGGCTCCATTGAGCAGTAGCCAGTCAGGTGGGAAATGAGGAAAGCAATTTTTGTCCGCTCGGTGGGGAAGGCAGCTCCCTGCAACTCAAAGTGGAGTTCACACTGAGTGATGAACGGCTTAATAGTCCCAGAATCTCCACAGAACGTCTCCGGTCGAGAGACCTGTGGGCAGACAGCAGCGGAGGTGGCAGGTGGCTGCATGGTGACTGCTTCACCTGGAAACGATGGTACAGTGGCGGCATCGGGTGCTGCACCAGCTGGTTCCTTCTTCTGAAGCATACTCATTAGCACTTCAAATTGTGCGGCCACAAGTCTCATCATATTGTCCTGATGCTTTGACAGTCCCTCTAGATGCAGGTGGAGAGCAGCAAGCTGCTCAGTCTGCTTCGAGAAGCGTTAACCCTGCGCTTGAAGGGCTTTGCGCACCGGTTCGGAGTCTGCTGGGTCCACGTTATGGCCAGTTCGTTCTGTCATGAACGGAACAGAGGATAGGACCCAAAAATGCACGACTCAAAAACAAATGGACAGTTTCAAAAAGAGAGATTTAATATACGGGCAGGCAATCCAAAAAAGGCAACAGTATCCAAAAACGTGAGGCAAAAAGGCAAGGTCGATAATCGGAACAGGGTCTAGTCTTACTGTGAGTCGGTGACGTGGAAACAAGGAATGCTGGAATGTGACGACAGGGTACAACGAACTGGCGACGTGAAAGAATGAAACACGAGGTTAAATGCAATGTGTAATTAGGGTGAAGGAGGCACAGGTGGTGAAGATGCTCTCAGGAACAGGTATGCATGAAACAGGGGGAAGACAAAAAACGGAACACACACCCATGACACCTGTGGCCTTTCCAACGAGGAGCTTTTTAACCACCTCAATGACCTCAGCCCCAGAGATAGGAGAGCCCGCCTCAGAGATGCCAGACTCTGCTTCCTCATGGGAAGGCGTGTCGGTGGAATTGAGAAGGTCTTCGAAATATTCTCCCCACCGACTCACAAAGTCCTGAGTCAAGGTCAGCAGCGCCCCATTCCCACTATACACAGTTTTGATGGTACACTGCTTCCCCCTCCTGAGACGTCGGATGGTGGAACAGAATTTCCTCGAAGTCGTCCGGAAGTCATTCTCCATGAGCTCACCGAACTCCTCCCATGTCCGAGTTTTTGCCTCAGTGACAACCAATGCTGCATTCCGCTTGGCCCATCAGCTTCCTCAAGAGTCCCACAGGCCAAAAAGGCCAGATAGGACTCCTTCTTCAGCTTGACGGCATCCCTCACCACCACCAACGGGTTCTCTGATTGCCGCCACGACAGTCACCGACTACCTTACGGCCACAGCTCCGGTTGTCTGCCCCTCTCTTCACCCGAGTGTCCAAGACATGCGGCTGCAAATCTGATGACATGACCACAAAGTCGATCATCGAACTGCGACCTTAGGCGTCCTGGTGCCAAGTGCACGTGTGAACACATTTATGCTTGAACATGGTGTTTGTTATGGACAATCCGTGGTGAGCGCAGAAGTCCAATAACAGAGCACCACTCGGGTTCTGATTGGGGGCCGTTCCTCCCAATCACACCCTTCCAGGTCTCACTGTCATTGCCAACATGAGCATTATTGTCCCCCAGCAGAACGATGGAGTACCCAGCGGGAGCGCTCTCCACAACCCCCTCCAAGGACTCCAGAAAGGGCGCGTACTCTGAACTGCTGTTTGGTGCATAGTCAAAGACAACAGTCAGGACCCGTCCCCCCCCCCACCCGAAGGCAGTGGAAGGCTACCCTCTCATCCACTGGGGTGAACCCCAATGTACAGGCGTTGAGCCGGGGGGCAATAAGTATACCCACACCTGCTCCGCGCCTCTCACCATGGGCAACTCCAGAGTGGAATATAATCCAACCCTCTCAAGAGGACTGGTCCCAGAACCCAAGCCGTGCGTGGAGACGAGCCCGACTATATCTAGTCGGAACTTCTCAACCTCACACACCAGCTTGGGCTCCTTCCCTGCCAGAGAGGTGACATTCCACGTCCCTTTCTGTAGACGGGGATTGAATCGCCAAGGTCCACGTCTTCAGCCACCGCCCAGCTCACGCTGCCCCACCTCCAGGCCTGGCTCTAGAAGGGGGCCCCAGTGACCTGCGTCCAAGCAAGGGAAACCGATCTCCATTTGTGGTTTTCATCATTGGGGTTTTTGGAGCCGTGCTTTTTGTGGTCCCTTACCAAGGACCTGTTTGCCATGGTAACCCTACCAAGGGAGTGAAGCCCCAGACAACTTAGCTCCTAGGATCATTGGGACACACAAACCCCTCCACCACGATAAGGTGACGGCCCAAGGAGGGGTGGCAGTTTCGTGTCATTATTAATTGGTGCGTCACAAAAAATTAATACAGTATTCACTATATCTACTGAGTAAAACTCAGCAGGTTTACTACAGTGCGAATAAATTTATAAAAAAATTATGTTGAAATAACTACATCATACTGCCAAAGGAATAATGCAGCCCTATGGGGGGCATAAGCCAGTTCAAACATTAGGCCGGTCCCAACCCCGGATAAATGCAGAGGGCAACCGGCTTAAAACTTTGCCAAACAAATATGAGCGTTCAGAAAGTAGAAAGTGGGTGGAAAATAAACAGTTATCAATATTACCAAAGGTTTCAACGTTTTTAACGGTAATGAATGTATGCAACTAACAATAGCAAGAACCAGATGCTCTTGCCAGTAGTAGCTTTGTGGTCAGTTTTCGCCAAGGAGGATGCAGTGGAGAAGAAGTGGAGTGTGACACGAATTATACTAGGAGTGGCATAACCAGGTAGCAGGAGTAGTGTACCGGAATGGACTGGAGGTCCCAGAATCAAGATGGGAGACACCATCAAAGTTGGTTGAGAAATACCAAGATCCTGTGGGACTTCTAAATCCAGACTGACAAATTTATGATGATGATACTGGGAACAGCTAAGTTCCAGTTCTCAGAGCTCTGGTATAGGACCTGAGGTTGAAGGAGATACCAACTGGATGGGCGAGAAAATGATCATATATATAATTGAATGAGGATGTGCCCTTGAAATTGGCTTCCATACCAGCTGTTTGTATATTCCAGTAATGGTATGGCTGGCAAATGTTATGTCAGGATTATAGCCTACTTTCCAGCTTCTCTTTATAAAGGATTTTGTTTGTTTGGCAGCCCTATGGGGGCACAAGCCAGTGCAAACTGTAGGCCGGTCCCAAGCCCAGATAAATGGAGAGGGTTGTGTCAAGAAGGGCATCTGGCCTAAAACTTTGCCAAACAAATGTGAGTGTTCAGCCAAAGAATTCCATACCGGATCGGTCGTGGCCCGGGTTAACAACGTCCGCCACCGGCGCCGTCAACCTGCAGGGCGTCGGTGGAAATTCAGCTACTGTGGGTCGAAGTCGAAGAAGAAGAAGAAGAGGTGGAAAGCGGGTTCTTTGGCAGAAAGAGAAGAGGAAAGCACAGAGCCAAGAACTGAATGTGGGGACTTTGAATGTTGGGACTATGACAGGAAAATCTCGGGAGTTGGTTGACATGATGATTAGGAGAAAGGTTGATTTATTGTGTGTCCAGGAGACCAGGTGGAAAGGCAGTAAGGCTAGAAGTTTTGGGGTAGGGTTTAAATTATTTTTACCATGGTGTAGATGGGAAGAGGAATGGAGTTGGGGTTATTTTAAAAGAAGAGTTGGCTAAGAATGTCTTGGAGGTGAAAACAGTATCAGATCGAGTGATGAGGCTGAAACTTGAAATTGAGGGTGTTATGTATAATGTGATTAGTGGCTATGCCCCACAGGTAGGATGTGACCTAGAGGTGAAAGAGAAATTCTGGAAGCAGCTTGATGAAGTAGTTCAGAGCATCCCAGACAGAGAGAGAGTCGTGATTGGTGCAGATTGAAATTGGTGAAGGAAATAGGGGTGATGAAGAAGTGATGGGTAAGTACGGCCTCCAGGAACTTGGAGGGACAGATGGTGGTAGACTTTGCAAAAAGGATGGAATTGGCTGTAGTGAACACTTTTTTCCAGAAGAGGCAGGAACATAGGGTGACCTACTAGAGTGGAGGTAGAAGCACGGAGGTGGATTACATCTTGTGCAGACGATGTAATCTGAAGGAGGTTACCGACTGTAAGGTAGTGGTAGGGGAGAGTGTGGCTTGACAGCATAGGATGGTGGTGTGTCAGAGGAAGATTAGGAAGACAAAGGCAGAGCAGTGAACCATGTGGTGAGTGTGGTCAGGAAGTGAAGAAACAGGTCCAAGCAGGTTGGAACGGGTGTCAGGTGTGTTATGTGACAGAAGAGTCTCTGCTCGGATGAAGGGGAACGTTTATAAAACAGTGTTGAGGCCAGCCATGATGTACGGATTAAAGACAGTGGAACTGAAGAGAGAACAGGAAGCAGAGCTGGAGGTGGCGGAAATGAAGATGTTGAGGTTCGCTCTCGGAGTGACCAGGTTGGATAAAATTAGAAATGAGCTCATCAGAGGGACAGCCAAGGTTTAATGTTTTGGAGACAAAGGTAGAGAGAGCAGACTTTGATGGTTTGGACACATCCAGAGGAGAAACACTGAGTATATTGGTAGAAGGATGATGAGGATGGAGCTGCCAGGCAAGAGAGCTAGAGGAAGACCAAAGAGAAGGTTGATGGATGTCGTGAGGGAAGACATGAGGGCAGTTGGTGTTCGAGAGGAGGATGCAGGAGATAGGCTTACATGGAAAAGGATGACGTGCTGTGGCGACCCCTAAAGGGACAAGCCCAAAGGAAAAGAAGATATTGCCAAAGGAATGTATTGATGAAAAGGATGACATGAATGGAGTTCAAATCAATCAGATCATATGCTATATCAATAGTCACACACACAACTACGTTCTTTGTGCAACTTTTACATAATATAAAGCCACCGTAAGTTATGAGTTTTATTATTTTTTAAAGCAGTTATACATCTATATCAACATAACAGTATTACCACTGGCAACACGTTTTATGTATCAGTTTGATGTACTGTATTCATATACAGTATTCATGATGTAATACCATGGAGTTATTTCAACATAATTTTGACTGTATTAAAAGAAAAAAATGCTGACTGACATGAAATCAGACTCAACTTTTCCTGTTTTAAGATAATTGAGATTACAATTATTTATATTAGCTAAATGCCATAATAATGAAAAGGCTATGAGGTTATTATTTCGATACATTACTTCATATTATTATATGTAGTAATTACAATAGTCATGATCCCGTGAGGTGCCAATGTTTTTAGCCATGACTGTATCTTCTTTGCGGTATCTTCTATTTCCATAGACACACTATAGGTTTAAATTGCTTATGCTGGGACAACTAACAGTAATACAGGTTGTATTAAGATATCAACTCACAGGTTCTTACCGGTGTTTAGACACTATAAAAGCATTCCACCACACCACTCATCAGTAGAACTGCCTTACTCATTTCCCAACATCCTGTCCTACACTGCCCTTGTCTGTCCTCTCTCATCTTGTCCTATTGGCTAGCAGTTGCATGTCCCCTCCCCCCTTCCCATCCACATATAAGAACGCGTTTTGACTTTGTAATGTTACTTGTCGTCAAATATATAGACCATTGTTCTGCTGTAGTTCACACCCCTATTCCCCTTGTCCGTTCTGTCCCTCTGTCTGGCCCCTAAAACCCTTTTCGTTCTGGTTCATGTTCAATAAATATAATCCATCCATTCATCCATCCATCCATCCATCCATCCATCCATTTTCTGTACCACTTATCCTCACGAGGGTCACGGGCGTGCTGAAGCCTATCCCAGCTATCTTCGGGTGTGAGGCGGGGTACACCCTGAACTGGTTGCCAGCCAATCGCATGGCACATAGAAAAAAAAAACCATTCACACTCACATTCACACCTATGGGTAATTTAGAGTCTTCAATCAACCTACCACGCATGTTTTTGGGATGTGGAAGGAAACCGGAGTACCCGGAGAAAACCCTTGCAGGCACGGCGAGCACATGCAAACTCCACACAGGCGAGGCCGTGATTTAACCCCAGTCCTTAGAACTGGGAGGCAAATGTGCTAACCAGTCGGCCACCGTGCAGCGTAAAAATCAGAATAATTAACAGAAATAATACATTTTATTAATTAATTTATTTATCTATTTATTTATTTTGTTATTTAGTGTCCTGTTCGGTCTAGCAGAAAGGAGGAACTGTATCCCTTTTATGCTGGAAGAGTTTTACTGTGTCACAGTGGACTTTTTAAGCTGCCCCTGTAGTTTCTTAGTATTTTAATGGCTATTTATTGAGAATCAGAGTAAATCAGTCGAACAGAACAAAGTTTCTATAGGGGAGTGAGAAAAGAAGACAACAAAAGACAAAGCACTAACTGTAAACAAGATGAGTAAAGTAAATAATTATATACCTATAACAATGACACATTAGATATGTGTGTTATATGGGGCAGTAGTGCTACACCCTGTGAGGGAAGGACAGGACAAGATAAGACAGGACAAGGACAGGAGGGGAAACATGCAGGACATGGGTCGTGAACCCGGCTGTACAACTGAAGTGTGGTGGGAGTGGCTATGTAAATTATAAACGTCTATAGTGTAGTGACTATGGCCCGGTTGTCATGGCAACCCCAAGAACTGATAAACTGTTGCATTCCTACCTCCTGAACCTCAACAGGCCAGATTGCTTTTACAAGACACAGGAAACCTGGTTTATATCATCTGGTGCCATAAAACCTCTTCAACTTGCACAGCTGATTGGGGGAGGAAGTGATTGATGACTGTTGAACAATGGAACACAATCACCCCCAGTGGTGGTTAGAGACACAGCCTGTAGACATTTAAATCCCACGTTTGTAACAAACAAACCTCCAGAAATATTCAAAATGTATGCATTGATGTCTGAGTCATTAATGTGTCAGTTTACAGGTTCGGTGACGAGACTTTGAGAACTGTCCTCTTGATTTGAAGCAAACAAGTATGAAATGATGTTGTATTGAACAATTAGTTTATTTGCCAAGACTAAAGTTAAGACAATCATTCTATATGCTATATCTATGAGTAAGAGTACAAAGTTGGGAGTATTTTAGATTCATGTGATTTTTAAACCCATTTTCTTTACGGGCTAAATTGGAGACTAAATTCGAGTCGAGTCTTCTCTACTTCCCCTGTCCCTTAGACAAGCCCCCTGGGTATTTAACCCTTTGACTTCTGCCTTCTTGCTCTCTTTTCTCTTGCCGCTCTTGGCTTTCTGTTCCTCCTGGCTAACATCCCTGCAGTTGGCCAACAACCCCCGCCTCCCCCCCAACCTCCCTTTTCTTTGTCCTTTATTGTGGGCGACGCCGGACCACGATCGAAGAAGCAGGCCATGCGGCTTCGATCATTTTCCCCAGCCTTGATCTGTTGCCGGAGCTCCAGGAAACAACTCCCAGCATCCGTACTTGTTACGCCCACAGTTGAGAGCAAGAGTGTTGTACATAGCAAGTTCAAACGGGCAGGAAAAGTTACGAGCTAACCCCATCAGTCCAATAACATTCTTTTTGCATCTCTTCTGTTTTTACTTCCTGTGTATCTTCTTCTTCAACTAAACCTGCCTCTTTTCCCTCCTGAGATACTCGGAGACCAACCTTCCCCAGGGCCAAATTATCTACGGTCGTGAGTAGAGCATCACAATCGTTGTCAGAATGTACAAAATTAGTGCTTCCTAATTTTGGGGTAAAATACCAGCTTCACACAAGTTCCAACTTTGTACTAGCTCCACATGCTGTAACCTATTCACACACTTTTTTAGTCCAGCGACACACAAGGTCCTATTTTTCTTTACGTATGCCTATTTTTCTTTCTATTACCATTATTGCTATTTTCTTTTTTTTAGTAAGATCCCTCTGCATTGTTTCCCTGTAGGTTTCCCTTTTAGATTTAATTACATTTTCTATAAAATTTCACTTCCCGTTGTGGTTTGTGTGTGTTTAAATTTAATAGTGAAACCACTGTAACCGAGAACTCATATTTCATTCATGGAGCAGCCTTCTAAATTACTGAGATTGATCAAGGATTTTTGTTGCTTTTCCTAAAGTTTACACATGTAAAAAGAGACGTGGCGCCCCTTTTCGAGGCAAAGATTGTAGTTTCAATGTCATGTTAAAATGTACGTCGAACAACATTAGAAGTAAACCCAGGCTTTCGGTTCCGGCGTACTCTTTTCCAAAATTAATTACGCTTTTATCCAAAATCAATATACACTACAATAGGACCAGAGTGTGAGTGAGGGGATACCCAAGCAATTTGCATAAGTTTGTTTGTATGTGCCCTGCGATTGGCTGGCAACCAGTTCAGGGTGTACCCCGCCTCCTGCCCGATGATAGCTGGGATAGGCTCCAGCGCGCCCGCGACCTTAGTGAGGAGAAGCGGCTCAGAAAATGGATGGATGGATGGGTATAAGAGAGTGCTGAGTGAGTGATTAACAGGCATGGCTCCTGCAGGTCGGGCCCATCAGGCAGGACAAAGGCAGGCGAAGAAAGAAAAAATAAAGAGAATAAAATAATAATAATAATAATAATAATAATAGAACAAAAACAACCTCCACAACAAAGAATACAGAAGTTAAAAGTTCACTTTTACACTTAAATTATAGTCTTGTTATTGTCAGATGGCACTCTATCCAGGCAAAGGAATCAAATGCGAGACCAGCTATTTGTGTATATATGTAATTGATTTTTTTCATTGCCCTGATATTTATATATAGCAATATATATATATATATATATATACATCAGAGGGTAGCCATATATTTCCCAGACTTCCCTCTCCACTTCCTCCAGCTCTTCCGGGGGGATCCTGAGGCGCTCCGAGGCCAGCCGAGAGATGTAGTCTCTCCATCGTGTCCTGGGTCGTCCCCGGGGTCTCCTCCCGGTGGGACGTGCCCGGAAAACCTCACCAGGGAGTCGTCTGGGAGGCATACGAATCGGACCCAGAGCTCGTGACCATAGGTGAGGGTAGGAACGTAGATGGACAGGTAAATTGAGAGCTTCGTCTTTCAGCTTAGCGCCTTCTTAACCACAACGGGCTGATACAAAGTCCGCATCACTGCAGACGCTGCACCGATCCGCCTGTCGATCTACCGCTCCATTCTTCCCTCACTCATGAACAAGACCCCAAGATACTTGAAATCCTCCACTTTGGGCAGGATCTCATCCCCGACCTGGAGAGTGCAGGCCACCCTTTTCCGACTGAAGACCATGGTCTCAGATTTGTAGGTGCTGATTCTCTTCCCAGCCGCTTCACACTCGACTACGAACCACTCCAGTGAGAGTTGGAGATCACGGCCTGATGAAGCCAACGGAACCACATCATCTGCAAAAAGCAGTGATGCAATATAGAGGCCACCAAACCGGACCCCCTCTACGCCTCGGCTGCGCCTAGAAATTCTGTCCATGAAAGTTATTAACATAATTGGTGACAAAGGGCAGCCTTGGCGGAGTCCGACCCTCACAGGAAACGAGTCCGACATACTGCCGGCAATGCGGACCAAACTCTGACACTGACCGGTCCTACAGGGACCGTACCCGTACCAGGGTGTTCGGTACCCCATATTCCTGAAGCACCCTCCACAAGATTCCCTGAGGGACACGGTCGAACGCCTTCTCCAAGTCCATAAAACACATGTAAACTGGTTGGGTGAACTCCCATGCACCCTTGAGGACCCTGCCGAGGTTGTAGAGCTGGGCCACTGTTCTACGGCCAGGACGAAAACCACAAGGCTCCTCCTGAATCTGATATTCGACTTCCCGATGGACCCTCCTCTCCAGCACACCTGAATAGACCTTACCAGGGAGGCTGAGGAGTGTGATCCCCCTGTAGTTGGAACACACCTCCGGTTCCCCTTCTTAAAAAGGGGGACCACCATCCCAGTCTGCCAATCTAGAGGCACTGTCCCCGATGTCCACGCGATGTTGGCGTGTCAACCAGGACACCCCCACAGCATCCAGAGCCTTTTCGTGTCGATTCTCCCCACCGACTCACAACGTCCCGAGTCGAGGTCAGCAGCGCCCCATCCCCACTATAACAGAGTGTTGATGGTGCACTGCTTCCTTCTCCTGAGATGCCGGATGGTGGACCAGAATTTCCTCGAAGCCATCCGGACGTCTTTCTCCATGGACTCACCAAACTCCTCCCATGCCCGAGTTTTTGCTTCAGGGACCACCAAAGCTGCATTTCGCTTGGCCAGCCAGTACCCATCAGCTGACTCAGGAGTCCCACAGGCCAAAAAGGCCCGATAGGACTCCTTCTTCAGCTTGACGGCATCCCTCACCGTTGGTGTCCCTGCCTGCCTCAAAGGTGTTCAAGACACGTAAATCCAACATTGCGGTCTACTAAAAGTACAGATTAGTGCATATTTGGGTTTAAATGAACGAGAACAGGAATCCCCAGCTATGCATTCTCTACACGCTCATTCAACCAATCGCACATCTCACACACAAGTCAGTTTCCTTTGCCAGTGTTCGTCTGTACTTTGTTTGTTTTGTGTTCTTTCTTCGCCTGGTGTAGTGTTCCAGTGTTATCAGCTTGGTGGTGCGGGCAGCGTGGGTTCAGTTCCCACTCAGTGATGCTGTGAATGTGAATGCAAATTGTTGTCCGTGTCTATATGTGCCCTGCGACTGACTGCCGACCAGTTAAGGGTGTAGTCCGCCTTTCGCCTGAAGTCAACTGGGATAGGCTCCAGCCCCCCCGCAACTCTGTACAGTAGGAGTGGTATTAAGAATTGGTGGATATATATATATATATATATATATATATATATATATATATGCAGTGGGTACGGAAAGTTTTCAGATCCCCTCAAAATTTTCACTCTTTGTTATATTGCAGCCATTTTTTTAAATAATATAAGTTCATTTTTTCCTCATTAATGTACACACAGCACCCCATATTGACAGGAAAAAACTTACATTTTGCTGATTTATTAAAAAAGAAAAACTGAAATATCACACAGCCACAAGTATTCAGACCCTTTGCTGTGACACTCATATATTGAACTCGGGTGCTGTCCATTTCTTCTGATCATCCTTAAAATGGTTTTACACCTTCATTGGAGTCCAGCTGTGTTTGATTATACTGATTGGACTTGATTAGGAAAGCCACACCCCTGTCTATATAAGACCTTACAGCTCACAGTGCATGTCAGAGCAAATAAGAATCAAGAGGTCAAAGGAACTGCCTGAAAAGCTCAGAGACAGAATTGTGGCAAGGCACAGATCTGGCCAAGGTTACAAAAAAAATTCTGCTGCACTTAAGGTTCCTAAGAGCACAGTGGCCTCCATAATCCTTAAATTGAAGACCTTTGGGACGATCAGAACACTTCCTAGAGCTGGCTGTCCGGCCAAACTGAGCAATCGGGGGAGAAGAGCCTTGGTGAGAGAGGTAAGGAAGAACCCAAAGATCACTGTGGCTGAGCTCCAGAGATGCAGTCGGGAGATGGGAGAAGGTTCTAGAAAGTCAACTATCACTGCAGACCTCCACCAGTCGGGTCTTTATGGCAGAGTAGCTCGACGGAAGCCTCTCCTCAGTGCAAGACACATGAAAGCCCACATGGAGTTTGCTAAAAAACACCTGAAGGACTCCAAGATGGTGAGAAATAAGATTCTTTGGACTGATGAGACCAAGATAGACATTTTTGGCCTTAATTCTAAGTGGCATATGTGGAGAAAACCAGGCACTGCTCATCACCTGTACAATACAGTCCCAACAGTGAAGCATGGTGGTGGCAGCATCATGCTGTGGGTGTGTTTTTCAGATGCAGGGACAGGGAGATTACAATCTTAGAAAAGATGAAGGAATATCTTGGACGAAAACCTTCTCCAGAGTGCTCAGAACCTCATACTGGGCCGAATGTTCACCTTATAAAAAGAAAATGACCCTAAGCACTAAAATACCGAAGAACAACTCCGTGACTGTTTTTGAATGGCCCAGCCAGAGCCCTGACTTAAACCCAATTGAGCATCTCTGGAAAGACCTGAAAATGGCTGTCCACCAACCTTCACCATCCAACCTGACTGAACTGGAGAGGATCTGCAAGGAGGAATGGCAAAGGATCCCCAAATCCCTCCATACATCCATTTTCTGAGCCGCTTCTCCTCACTAGGGTCGCGGACGTGCTGGAGCCTATCCCTGCTATCATCGGCTAGGAGGCGCGGTACACCCTGAACTGGTTGCCAGCCAATCGCAGGGCACAAACAAACAAACAACCATTCGCACTCACATTCACACCTACGGGCAATTTAGAGTTGTCAATTAACCTACCATGCATGCTTTTGGGATGTGGGAGGAAACCCGGAGAAATCGCACGCAGGCACTGGGAGAACATGCAAACTCCACACGGGTGGGGCTGGGGATTGAACCCCAGTCCTCAGAACTGTGAGGCAGATGCTGTAACCAGTCATGCACCGTGCCGCTGATCCCCAAATCCAGGTGTGAAAAACTTGTTGTATTAGCTCAAAAGGGTGCTCCTACTAAATACTGAGCAAAGGGTTTGAATACTTCTGGCTGTGTGATATTTCAGTTTTTCTTTTTTAATAAATCTGCAAAAATCTCAACAATTCCGTTTTTTTTCCTGTCAATATGGGGTGCTATGTGTACATTAATGTATAAAAAATGAACTTAAATGATTTTAGCAAATGGCTGCAATATAAGAAAGAGTGAACAAGTTAAGGGGGTCTGAAAACTTTCTGTACCCACTGTATATATAATTATTGTATACTTTGTGTTGCAAGGAGAGATTCAAAAGGTGCACAAAGAGTCCTTCACCACCTGAGCTGGGGTGGTGGGGATGATGCCTTGCTTTAGGACACCTCAACAATAGCCTGCAAGCAGACGAGCATCTCTCCAACAACTAGTTGCCTTTTTTAAATATTTGTCCATACTGGGAATGGAACCCATGACTCCAAAGCATCAAATTCAGCCCTGTGGCACATTTTTCCATTTTGTATTTTTGATACAAGCCTAAAATTGAAACATGAAAACTCAGGTACATTTTATGCATTAGATTGAACAACAAATTACAAAATAATCAGTCACTTTTTCATTTTGTCTTTTTTGATTGCTAATAAAAAATTGAACAAACAAATGATGATTGTACAGGCCATCCAGGTCCTCAGACCTCCTATTCTTTGTCTCAGTATTAGACTCAAGAATGTCAACAACTAGGTCTGGCCTTGCCAACCCGCGGCTCGCGAGTCTCATGCGGCTCTTTAACTAGTTTCATGCGGCTCTTCAGGAGCTGTCACATGACATGTGTCAAAAATGCTTGGCTGGCGCTGTAATTCACTCCCCCTACAGCTAGATGGCACACTGACCATGTACGCCTGTTTGAGTGACGTCAAACGAGCGACGAGAGAATCTTTGGTGTGACATCATTTGTGTTATAAACAATTTCCGTCAAGTTACCTCTTGAAATGGCAGGGAAAAAAAGCACAGCCAAACGAAAATATGAAGAAGAACACAGGACGTTTTTGCCAGAGTGGGAGAGTTTATATTTTTTTGTTAAACGTAATGGCAAGCCGGTCTGCCTTATATGTCACGCAGCATTAGCGCATTTCAAAGCTTCAAATCATCAGCGTCACCTCAGCTCACTCCACCCTAACATCGAACAGGAATTTCCAAAAGGGACTGAACTTCGCAAGAACAAGTTGGTCGCTTTGAAAAGCAAGGCAGAAAAGCAGGTGCAGTTTTTCAAAAAATTTACAAAACACTCGAAGACCGTAACGCTTGCATCATATCAGCTGGCTTGGAAGCCAGACTGTTTGAAAGCCCCGCTCGTCACAGATGAGGCTGCGGCTGAGTTGGAGATGATCGACCTTTGTGAGGCGGATCAACTGAAAGCTGTTTTAAGGGAAGGGACCGTTGAGTTCTGGAAAAGTGTGCCAATTGAAAAATACCCCAACATCAAACGAGCTGCGCTTAAGATACTGTCCATGTTTGGGTCAACGTACGTCTGCGAGTCTGTGTTTTCTACCCTGAAACATGTGAAATCAAAGCATCGATCTGTTCTGACTGACACTCATTTGAAATAATTGCTTAGAGTGGCAACAACAGAATACAAGCCAGATTTGAAGAGGATTGTTCAAGATAAGGAATGCCAGAAGTCTCACTAAGCAGCATAGTAAGAGAAAGATGTTATTGAAAATTATTCTATTATTGTTTGTGGACTTGCTTGAACTGAGAGTTTGTGTGTGTGAGACAGTGCACACAATGTTAACTGTTGAAAATTACTGATATTATCATGTTGGTGTGGTTATTTTCATTAGATCTGGCTGAGCAGAGGTCTGTGTATGCGTGCATACATGATTAAAAGATGATGTTCATGTGTACCCGTGTATGTGGCTCTTTGCAGTAACACAGAAAAAAAAGTGGCTCTTAGTCTCTGACTAGTTGGCCACCCCTGAACTAGGTAGTCGATGGCATCATTCCATTGCAAATCATGCCAGTGCTCCATAGACATTTCAGGCATAACAGGGTGACCTAGCCTAGGAAATTACACAAAAAAGTATTCTCCGATCTGCATCTATGATTACTGTCCCATTGCACTAACCCTATTATCATGAAGTGATTTGAAAGGCTAGCCATGTCCCATATCAAGTCCGACCCACATTAGGGTTTGACCCTCAATCCTTGTGACCATGTAGACGTGTCCGTGAGCAAGTTACTCCTGAGTAAGTTACTCAGCAGGGGAATGAGACAGTGTTAAATCGCTTTGAGTACCTTGATGGGTGAAAACGTGGTACAAGTTTAGCATAAGCTTTGTCCAGTACTTGGAGGTGCTTGGTGGCGCTTCAGCTCCATTGGACAGGGTTACATTCAAAAAAGGGGTAAGTAAACTATAGAATACAACAATTTTGTGTCTCAGAGAGAGAAAGGATCATTGCATACGTGATAATCTACTTCTGCAGCAGGTTTGGGAGAGTTTCCAGATATTTTTCATCACTCTCTTGAATGTGGAATAGTCACTGTTGTCTGGCGCTTCACTATATGTCCCACAATAATGGATTTTGCATCTGCTGGCAATTGATGTCATGAGGTTCCTGAGTGCCATTGTGTCACTACAATCACTGCTGGAGGCAACTGGTTTTGTGGATTATGGGGAGGCTGAGTTTTAAAATCCAGAGGTTGGATTTGACGTTACTGGACTTTTCTCAGTGCCACTTCTCACACAAATGTGACTGCTTCAGTGGCGCTTATAAACTTTAAAGTTAACTCATGCACACGTTCCCTGAAACTGACATTTATAGTACATATTGTGCGAGGAGGGGTAACTCAGCAAGTATCTGAAACTAAAGATGAATATGTTTTATTTATTTATTATTTGTTCTACATCGAGGCGGCACGGTGGCCGACTGGTTAGAGCGCCAGCCTCACAGTTCTGAGGAGCGGGGTTCAATCCCCGGTCCCGCCTGTGTGGAGTTTGGATGTTCTACCCGTGCCTGCGTGGGTTTTCTCCGGTTTCCTCCAACATCCCAAAAACATGCATGGTAGTTTGATTGAAGAATCTAAATTGCCCGTAGGTGTTAATGTGAGTGTGAATGTTGTTTGTTTGTATGTGCCCTGCGATTGCCTGGCAACCAGTTCAGGGTGTACCCCGCCTCCTGCCCGATGACAGCTGGGATAGGCTCCAGCACGCCCGCGACCCTAGTGAGGAGAATCGGCTCAGAAAATGGATGGATGGATGTTCTACATCACTGCACAGGTTTTTGAGTAAATTTCTCAAAGGTATACTGCAATAGACAAAATGTAAAATATTCTTAGTTAAATACAAATTAAATATAAAGTATAATATATAATAGGAAACATTTTATTTCAATAACCAGAAGTAACAGTTCACAGACTAAGTCAGTAATTTTCAATGCATATCTGTCTAATTTCAAAACATCATGCTCTTATGTTGGGTTGGATTTATTTTAAAATGTTCTGTTATTTATCTTTAATGCGCTATCAACTCTATCTTTACCTTTAATAGTCAGGGTTTCAGATTAAATGATAATTGAGATTTAAACTACATGTAATCATTGATGCCCCACAGTCTACCTACCGTACATAATGATTTGTGTATGTTAGTCCATACTTCCTTAATACGCTACTGTAAACTCATTGCTTGAGTCTCAGGTATCTGAAATTGGTCCCTAAAAGCCTTCAGAGGCCCCCAATGGCATGTAGCCAAAAGAAACAAGTCAGAGTCAAACACTGCCATCTCTGAGATTGGTACTTGTGGTTCACAGTTGGGGCTCCACCAACAGCAATAATATGTTAATGACATCTGTAACATCTGGAATACATTGGAGGTTAAGACAAGCCTTGCAACACACAAATACGTGTGGAACCAACCCTTTCCCAGTTTTCCCATCACAACCGTAGCCTCAACCCACTGATCTTTGTAAAATGCATATATATATATATATATATATATATATATATATATATTTATAAAACACCTCAATGTGACTTAATATTGTCCTGCATGTATTGTCCACAACAATCACGATTAAGGACAGCTTAAGTGCTCTACAAGAGTGATACATTAAGTGGGGCACAATAATCATAAAACATTAATCACAATTAAATAATTACAAACGAATTATTGAGTGAAAAAAATCTCAACACATTTTAATCACATTTTGTGTTCCAGATAGCGTGAAACCTCTGTCAGTGCACGATTTCCTGGTACACCGAATACACCGACGCACGCGTCAGAGCTTGGCTACCAAGTTGGAATAATTGGATGAAACATGACTGATGGGAGGCACATTTTATTAAAAAAAATTACCCCTTGGAACCCTTGATTAGCGGTGTTTTGTAGACTTTGGGCAAAAAGGAGTTTTCATACCAGCGAAAGCCTCTGACATGTGATCCAACTTTTCAACCATCATGCAGAAACCATTTAAAGACAATCCTGTTCTACAAAAGACTGTCCTAAAATGGCACTGTAGCTTTAGGTCTTTTTAATTTTGGCCAGGGATATATTCTATTGGTTTTCCTACTGTTTTGTATTGAAATAATATTCAAGTCTGTGTAAACTATATGATTCAGTCATCCACTCAAATCAATTTAAATTAAGCAATGTTGCTCTTTAGGACAAATATTGTCATACAATTAAATATATATGTATATATATATATATATATATATACACATACACACAATGGAACCTTGATAGAACGGACTAATAGGGGTGAAGGTGTGGATCGTCCGCTATAGCCGATTGTCCGTTAAATTAAAGCACTTTTTTTGAGGCAATATGCACCCTATACAGTACTAAATTATCTTTTTGTAGTGTTTTTTCGTGGCCTAAAACGCCCAGTACAGTACAAAGTTATTGTAAATGAATAAAATAAAGCTTGAAAATTGATCCACACTTACCACACCGGTGTACTTGGTCATGGTGACATTGTTGACGTACAGTACTCATCATAGTCGCTTTCAAGAGCCGCGAGGAATTTGCTTGCCTCCTAGCTTGACAAAAAAAAAAAAACTGGCAGGTTCCAGACTCTAAATACTTGTGTTTTGTATTCCTCAGAGCCATGCCGGTCTCTATCTGGCAATAGACAATAGATAGAACCATCATGACATGGTTGCCACGTCAATGACCCACAATCAAAATGGCTGCCACATAGGCACAAGAGGCATGTGTTTTGGAAGTAGATCTAGTCATATTGTACAGGTATATGTGTGACCCGAAAATCCGTCCAGCCATCCACTTTCAATACCGCTTATCCTGGTGAGGGTCACAGGTCGCTGGAGCCTATCCCAGCTGACTTCGGGTGAAAGGCGGACTACACCCTGAACTGGTCGCCAGTTAGTCGCGGGGCACATATTTGGACAATGGACAACCATTTTCACTCACATCCCACCATCACTGAGTGGGAACCAAACCCATGCTGCCCGCACCAAAGTCAGGCGAGTGTACCACTACACCATCAGTGACCGACCCGAAAATATGGCGTCTTTTTTTGTTTAAGCGATAATTTTTTTGCTTAGTTAAGCAAGCCCTTACAATGCCGCTGAAGCGCTGTGCCCCTGCGAAAGCTTCCTCCGGGGCGCCCAAGAGGAAGAAGAAGATGATGACCATCAGCGAAAAAGTGAAACTTTTAGATGATATCAAAGAGGGCAGAAGTTATGCATCTGTGGCATGCCATTATGGCGTGAATTAATCTACACTACATAAAAAAAGAGGAAGCCAAAATCCGCAAAACTGCTTCAATAACCTTCAATAAGGAAGCGAAACGTGTGGTAACTCCGCATAATAAGAGAATTGTGAAAATGGAAGCTGCATTGGCATTGTGGATTGCTGATTGCAGGGAAAAGACAGTGAGTTTGGACACTAATATTATCAGGACAAAGCCTCTTCACCTCTCTCAGAAGGCAATGTTGATGAATGTTTATTACTGTATAATAAATGTTAATTACTGTATAAGGTTTTATAATTAAAGATTTAAGTAAATACGTGTACTGTTGTAATCTCTGTCTCAAATATGGAAATTATAAATTCCTGTCGGGGGGGGGGAGGGAATCCTACTTCGCGGTTTTTCACCTTTCGCGGGGGGTTCTGGTCCCCATTAACCGTGAAAAACGAGGGAACACTGTATACACACGCAGCAAGCCACTGGCAGAACGCCATTTGCAACACAACCACAACTAGGACACTTAAGGGAAAGTTAACTGTTTATTACACACTCGCCTGCGAGCTAACGAGGTAGCAAGCTAAGGGGTGGAGCTCAAAAGCTTACTTGACCGCGGCGACATCGTTAAAACGTCAGCGCTCAGAGTTCTGTGTGTGTGTTCCCCACATAGCGCACACTCACACACACACACACACACACACACACACACACACACATATATGGGAAAGTTAATTGTTCAGGCAGTAGTTGACTTCAGCGAACCCATTTTCAGCATCCGTGGACTGACAGGTGAAGGTCTAACCTCACAGTCCAGCAGGTCGAGGGCCAGCCTTATATTATATTTCAGCCTTCATTTAACCAAGTAAAAGCTTATTGAGAGATAAAATCTATTTTTCAAAAGCCAAGAGGCAGCAGATATTATACAGTGTGCAAAAAACGATAACATTCATTGAATAAATCAAAATAAAGACTAAAACAATAACAGTGATATTAAAATGTATGGCATCTGCTTTAATAAATCCTTGCGAATACATTTTGGGCTTTTTAGTGGGTTAATGACTCTGTACCGACTGTATGTGCCCAATGTTTAATATTTAGGTGGAGTTTTTGCAAACAAAGTCTAAGTCTGATTTATTTATATTGTTTATTTCACCAAGATATTTTAGTTATTGTTCCACCTTGCAATGCCAATTTTTAATGTTCTTTAGAACTGAAAGTTAATTGTTCTCAAAAAGGATGTACTTGAATTATTATGCGTTATAATATCATTATATCAGTGGCATAAAAAAACCCTATCAATGATACTATTGTTTATCATGATAGTTTTTGGGAAAATATAACATCCTAAAAATTTACTACTATGGCAGGCTGTAACTTAATATATTTATAGAGACCAAGAGCAATAGATAACACAAAAATACTGTACAAATGTGCAAATAAAAATCTGCAATATAGCAGGACTGCGAAGCAACAACCATCATATAGCAGGGATTACAGCTCACAGCTCTGAGGTCTCAGGTTCAAATACGGCCTCACCTGTCTGGAGTTTACATGTTTTGCCCCTGCCTGCTTGGGTTTTCTCTGCATACTCCGGTTCGGTTTCCACCCACATTCCAAAAACATGCATGGGAAGTTAACTGAAGACTCTAAATTGTCCGTAGGTGTGAATGTGAGTGTGAATCGTTGTACCTGTATGTTCATATGTGCCCTGCGATTGGCAGGCGACCAGTTCATGGTGTACCCCACCTCTCACTCAAAGTCAGATAGGCACCAGCACAGGAGGGGAGGCAGGGTACATTGAGTCCGAGTGGATCATGTTCTGTGCCTCCATTGTTGAGGCGGCCCACCGGAATTGTGGCCGTAAGGTGGTTGGTGCCTGTCGTGGCGGCAATCCTCGAACCCATTGGTGGACACCAGTGGTAAGGGATGCCATCAAACTGAAGAAGGATTCCTATCATGCCTTTTTGGCCTGTGGGACTCCGGAGGCAGCTAATGGTCTAGCCAAGTGGAACATAGCTTTGGTGGTCGCTGAGGCAAAAACTCGGGTGTTGTAGGAGTTCTGTGAAGTCATGGAGAATGACTTCCAGGTGGCTTTGAGGAAATTTTGGTCCAGCGTCCAGCATGTCAGGACGGGGCAGCAGTGCACCATGAACACTGTGTATAGTGGGGATGGGGTGCTGCTGACCTCAACTAGGGACGTTGTGAGTCGGTGGGCTGAATACTTCGAAGACCTCCTCAATTCTAGTGACATGCCTTCCTAGGAGGAAGCAGAGTCTGGGGACTCTGAGGTGGGCTCTCCTATCTCCGGTGTTGAGGTCATTGAGGTGGTTAAAAAGCTCCCCGGTGGCAGGGCCCCGGTGTGGATGTGATCTGGCTGCAGCTCCTAAAGGCTCTGGCTGTTGTGGGGCTTTTTAAGAAGGGTGTCCTCCAATTACAATTACTACTCCTCCGCCACCCTGGTAAGGTCTATTCAGAATCATCTTTATTTGCCAAGTATGTCCAAAAAAACACAGAAGGAATTTGTCTCCGGTAGTTGGAGCCGCTCTAGTATGACAACAGATAGTCAATTGACAGAGAAAACTTTTGAGACATAAAGACATTGACAAAAAAAAAAAACAGTCACTGAGCAATAAAGGGCTGCTAGTTGTCTGGTAATGCCGGTACATTTATTTATTTATTTATTTATTTTTGGACAATTGTGCAAAAGATGCCGTAAGGGCAGATCCCAAAAAAGAGACTCTAGGTAAGAGGTCCAAACAATTTTAATTCAATGACAGAGCATGTGATGGCGAGACATACGAAACTAAAGGGACACACCACCAGAGAGAATCAAAATACGGATAACATAGGGAGACACGACCATAGGTCCATGTGGTATAATCGTATAGAACCTAAATTTGCACAGTGGTCAGAACGGCGGCAAACAAGGGGCAAAAACGAGTTAATATTTCGACGCCCACATACTGCATGATTACAACGCATGACAGGTGCGTTACCGATGTCAACGCCCACATTCACACGATACCTATATACAAACAACCATTCATACTGACATTCACACCGACAGACAATTTAGTGTCCTCAATTAACCTATATATATATATAGCGGGGTTCAATCCCCGGTCCCGCCTGTATGGAGTTTGCATGTTCTCCCCGTGCCTGCGTGGGTTTTCTCCGGGCACTCCGGTTTCCTCCCACATCCCAAAAACATGCATGGTAGGTTAATTGACAACTCTTAATTGCCCGTAGGTGTGAATGTGAGTGCGGATGGTTGTTTGTTTGTATGTGCCCTGCGATTGGCTGGCAACCAGTTCAGGGTGTACCCCGCCTCCTGCCCGATGACAGCTGGCATAGGCTCCAGCACGCCCGCGACCCTAGTGAGGAGAAGCGGCTCAGAAAATGGATGGATGGATGGATATATATATATATATTGTTGAAGCTTTGTAGATGGAATTCTTTTCCATTCTTGCTTGCTGTACACCTTCAGCTGTTCAACAGTCCGGGGTCTCCGTTGTCGTATTTTACGCTTCATAATGCACCGCACATTTTCAATGGGAGACAGGTTGGACTGCAGGCAGGCCAGTCTAGTATCCGCACTCTTTTACTACGAAGTAACGCTGTTGTAACATGTGCAGAATGTGGTTTGGCATTGTCTTGCTGAAATAAGCAGGGGCGTTCATGCAAAAGACGTTGGATTTTGGATGGCAGCATATGTTTCTCCAAAACCTGTATGTACCTTTCAGCATTAATGATGCCTTCACAGATGTGTAAGTTACCCATGCCATTGGCACTAACACAGCCCCATACCATCACAGATGCTGGCATTTGAACTTTGCGTCCATAACAGTCCGGATGTTTTTTTCCCCACCCGGAGGACACGATGTCCACAATTTCCAAAATCTATTTGAAATGTGGACTTGTCGGACCACAGGACATTTTTCCACTTTGCATCAATCCATCTTAGATGAGCTCGGGCCCAGAGAAGCCGGCAGCATTTCTGGGCGTTGTTGATAAATGGTTTTTGCTTTGCATAGTAGAGTTTCAAGTTCAAGTTGATGTAGTGCCAAACTGTATTTACTGACATTGGTATTCTGAAGTGTTCCTGAGCCCATGTGGTGATATCCTATACACATTGATGTCGGTTTTTGATGCAGTGCCGCCTGAGGGATCGAAGGTCATGGGCATTCAATGTTGGTTTTTGGCCTTGCCGCTTACATGCAGTGATTTCTCCAGATTCTCTGAACCCTTGGATGATATTATGGACCGTAGGTGATGAAATCCCTAAATTCCTTGCAATTGTACGTTGAGGAACATTGTCCTTAAACTGTTTGAATATTTTCTCACACACTTGTTCACAAAGAGGTGAACCTCACCCCATCTTTGCTTGTGAATGACTGAGCAATTCAGGGAAGCTCCTTTTATACCCAATCATGGCACACACCTGTTCCCAATTAGCCTGTTCACCTGTGGGATGTTCCAAACAGGTGTTTGATGAGCATTCCTCAACTTTCTCAGTCTTTTTTGCCACCCGTCCCAGCTTTTTTGGAACGTGTTGCAGCCATAAAATTCTAAGTTAATGATTATTTGCTAAAAAAAAATAAAGTTTATCAGTTTGAACATTAAATGTCTTTGTAGTGTATTCAATTAAATATAGGTTGAACATGATTTGCAAATAATTGTATTCTGTTTTTATTTATGTTTAACACAACCTCCCAATTTCATTGGAATTGGGGTTTTATATATATATATAGTGAGTGAGTGAACGATTTCGGACACAGCACCAGTCTCTGCCTACATTGCGCCACATGGAGGCAAGCAAATTCCTCGCGGCACAACAAAAGCAGCCAATTCTGGAAATAACAGATTTTGTCAATGGTGGTTTAACACACAACTGGAACTATTTTTGGACACGTACTGTCTAGACGGTCCGTTACCCGTTAAATCAGGGTCCGTTAAAAGGCGGTTTCACTGTGCGTGTGTATATATATATATATATATATATATACACACGCACAGTGAACACTGAACATACACTGAACAAGAATATAAACGCAACACTCCTTTTTGCTCCCATTTTTCGTGAGCTGGACTCAAAGATCGAAAACTTTTTCTACATACACAAAAGGCCATTTCCCTCCAATATTGTTCACAAATCTGTTGTAGTGAGCATTTCTCCTTTGTCGAGATAATCCATTCCACATCACAGGTGTGGCATATCAAGATGCTGCTCAGACAGCATGATTATTGCACAGGTGTGCCTTAGGCTGGCCACAATAAAAGGCCACTAAGAAATTTGCACTTTTTCTTTATTGTGGGGGTCTGGGGTGTCAGAAAACCAGTCAGTATCTGGTGTGACCACCATTTGCCTCACACAGTGCAACACATCTCCTTCGCATAGAGTTGATCAGGTTGTTGATTGTGGCCTGTGGAGTATTGGTCCACTCCTCTTCAATGGCTGTTCGAAGTTGCTGGATATTGGCAGGAGCTGGAACACGCTGTCGTATATGCCAAGCCAGAGCATCCCAAACATGCTCAATAGGTGACATGTCCGGGGAGTATGCTGGTCATGCAAGAACTGGGATGTTTACAGTTTCCAGGAATTATGTACAGATCCTTGCAACATTGGGCCGTGCTTCCCTGATACGGTTTCTGACAGTTTGTGCAGAAATTCTTTGGTTATGCAAACCGATTGTTGCAGCAGATGTCCGGGTGGCTGGTCTCAGACGATCTTGGAGGTGAATATGCTGGATGTGGAGGTCCTGGGCTGGTGTGGTTACACGTGGTCTGCGGTTGTGAGGCTGGTTGGCTCTACTGCCAAATTGTCTGAAATGCCTTTGGAGACGGCTTATGGTAGAGAAATGAACATTCAATTAACGGGCAACAGCTCTAGTGGACATTCCTGCAGTCAGCATGCCAATTGCACGCTCCCTCAGAACTGTCCGACATCTGTGGCATTGTGACGTGTGATAAAACTGCACATTTCAGATTGGCCTTTTATTGTGGCCAGCCTATGGCACACCTGTGCAATAATCATGCTGTCTAATCAGCATCTTGATATGCTACACCTATGAGGTGGGATGGATTATCTCGACAAAGGAGAAATGCTCACTAACACAGATTTAGACAGATTTGTGAACAATATTTGAGGGATAGGGCCTTTTGTGTATGTAGAAAAAGTTTTAGATCTTGGAGTCCAGCTCACGAAAAATGGGAGCAAAAAAAACGTGTTGGGTTTATATTTTTGTTCGGTATATATATATATATATATATATATATATATATATATATATATATATACACACACACACACATAGAGCATGTGTGTTTGTGGTGTGTGTGTGTGTAGTCCATAAAGAAGCAGTCCAACTACTGTATTTGAAAATATGGCTGTTGGAGTAAAACAATAACCTGTGGAAGGAACGAAAGACATGGATGTCACCAATCTATCCGTCCGTCCGTCCATCCATCCATCCACCCATCCACCCATTTCTTATATCTTGTTCAGGGTCAGGGGTGAGCTGGAGCCTGTTGCAGCTGCCTTTTGGCAGACTAAACTAAATAAATATCACTTGTGAAACAAATCAACATTTACAATGTTGATCATTCTACATCAGATTTTGAAGGTAAATAATGTAATTGTTAATTACAAAATATTACAGCATTATAGAAGCAATGTTAATCACGAACATGAAAAGTGAAACAGCAAAGATGGAAAACCAGAAAATGTGAGTCACTGCCAGAACTTTTGGCCTTTGCTATATGATATTCATAAGGCTGAATGAATTATTTTAGCCTGTTGTGTAAAAGAAACAGGACTAATTGAAATACTGTCATACTAATGTAATCCATCCATCCATTTTCTGTACCGCTTATCCTCTCTTGGGTCACGCACGTGCTGGAGCCTATCCCAGCTATCTTTGGTATATGTTTGGTGATTAGACACGACATAGGAGAGAATTTAGAAGCATATTTTTTGAGAGCTGTTATCAAATAATATTTATTTGAAATGATTTTTAACTCAACTGTTTTATAATTACTTGTGTTAATATTCAATATGAATTTAATATTTCCCCTCTCATGTATGTGGAAGCTGGGAATGTTGGAGACCACGGGCCAAAAACAATTAAGATCTGTGGAATTAGTGGTTGTGAAATACCCTGGTGATAAGATGTGGTCTAGTTGCGAATATTCTTAAACTCTTAAAATAAATGCTCACCCCTCACCTCAAAAGCTTTTACCACCAAAGCCCCAAGAGATTCACCTGCATAAGTCTTTATTTATCATAAAGAAATATGTCACACGTTTGAGTTAAAATATTTCCCAGAAACTGGATACACTTTGCTATAAGGTTTCTGTATTTGACCACAGCTTTTATTCCTCCAAACGAAGCAAATGGGAGAGTCTCCGCATTCCCACGTTCAAGCTTGTGTTTTCTCTCATGGACAGAAAAAGCAAAAAACCAAAAAAATTAAAGAACGATCTATCATCTAGCTAATAATTAAAAAAAAGCTTTAACTGACATAATGTATGGTCTAGATGACAACCATAGTCCCAGTGTGTCACTAGCCCTGGGCCAAGACTCGCTGTGATAAATGAAGGCTGCTGCTCCATTTGGAGGTGAAGAAAAAGGAATAGGGCTGTGTCCATGGTGGAGTTTGACACTTTGAGTTAAGCATTCCCAGGACACGTTTCCTTCTACACACAGCTGTAACAAGCATAACATATCAACCCCTTTGTGTGACTGACATACATCTCAGCTACATTGAGACTTCTATATGCATTCAAACCATTGGTGTTATAAATTGACAAAATTGATGGGTCACCAGAAAAAACAGTACACTTATGGTCTGATGTGCTATTTTTATTCCAGTTTCTCTTCTGTATCATTATAAATTACACCACCTAAATAATCCTTTGTGATTCATTACAAAACTTCACAACTGAAATGAAATTGTAGCCTTCCAGCAGACACATGGTAGTCCAACAGAATTGCTTGGATGGACGTTAAGGGGCCTCAGCCCCATATATATATATATATATATATATATATGTATATATATATATATATATTTCCATCCATCCATTTTCTGAGCCACTTCACCTCACGAGGGTCGCGGGCGTGCTGGAGCCTATCCCAGCTGTCATCGGGCAGGAGGCGGGGTACACCCTGAACTGGTTGCCAGCCAATCGCAGGGCACATACAAACAAACAACCATCCGCACTTACATTCACACCTACAGGCAATTTTGAGTCTCCAATTCATGCATATTTTAGGGATGTGGGAGAAAACCGGAGTGCCCGGAGAAAACCCACGCAGTCACAGGGAGAACATGCAAACTCCACACAGGCGGGGCCGGGGATTGAACCCGGGTCCTCAGAACTGTGAGGCTGACGCTCTAACCAGTCGTCACCGTGCCGCATATATATATATATATATATATATATATATATATATATATATATATATATATATCTAATATATATATATATATATATATATATATATATATATATATATATATATATATATATATATATATATATATTATATATATATATATATATATTTATTTATTTATTTATTTTAAAGCACAAAGGCACTTTTCACTTTCTTGGGAACCATTCAGAGGGCTAATTTAGAGCAAAAGACAAAAAGATTTCCATCTATATGAAACATGATTCACGGAGAGAACAGTGTTCAAGCTGTGCGAGAGAACTTCATGAGGGAGTCGTATAAATAGCAAAGAGGAATATAGATATATCATTGTTGACTGTGTATTACCGTAATTTCTTGTGTATAATGCGCACCCAAAGTTGACCTCAAAATTCTGGAAAATCCTTCTACCTATGTATAATGCATTTTTATAATGCATGATTTTGCTTCTACCCATATGATCAAAACATGAAGTATTATCTGTATTTTGTTAGTTTTTTTCAAATAATTATTCTCAAGTTAAGCGCTTTATTTGAACACGTAATTAATTTACTTGCTCTTATTTTGAAATTTACAGCCCTACTTTTATTTAGTAAATTAGAAAGCACAGAGTTCTGCTCATATGTGTGATTACCCAGGCAGAATTTGTAAGATGGGTACAATTCTTTCAAGAAAACGTAAAGGACCAGGCGAAACAAATTGAATTTTATTTTAATTGGATTCAAATTAAACGGTCAAGCATTTCAGAAAAGCATTATCATTAAACAAAACATAACCATAAAGAAATTAATGATGGTTGTTTTTCAGTCATCAGTCATATATATATAAAAAAAAAAAACATTTCACAAATTCTGCCAGGATATGTAAACTTATGAGCACAACTGTACATATATGCAGCCATACGTACCCCCTGTCATATTGGAATGAAAGTGTAGGTTTCCTTTTTTTTTTATAACCACTAGGTGGTGGTGGCATTTTGGAATGAAAGTGTACAACTTTTTCATAACCACTATATGGCGGCATACATTTATAAAATGTGAAAGTTTTTTCCATTTGCCCCAATACCTATGTATAATGCGCACTATTGATTTTTGATAATTATTTTGGGGGGAAAATGCACATTCTCCTCGAGAAATTACGGTATATTGCCATTTCTGCTGCAAGATAAAGTAACATGATTATATTTACAAAATGTTTGTCCTTGGTCAGTAACACACACACACTGTCCAGCTTATCACAAAATAATCAGACCTGTGAAATGGTCCCTACACACGTGTAGGAAAGTACTTTTGACAAGCATTAGTCCACTGAGAAAAGTACACACATGGATCACTCCCATATCCTACCCTCAACAAGCCCAAATTCAACCATATATTGTCAAAGCAAAGAACCAAACAAAAATAAATGTATTCATGTAGCATATACAAGGAAAATAGAAAAAGAAGAAATGCAATATCTCAGTGACCAAAACTGAGGTGCTTATCTGCGTGGTGGAGTTGAGGAACAATTAGTGACTGAGCAGGTGTAAGTTTAGACCAACCTCTGACACCAAATTATCGCTCCATTGGGCACATCTCCAAGGACATACCCTTGCTGCACCGGAACACCCAGTTAGGTGCAGACCGGTCTGCCAAACACATGCAACGAGCCGTGCACTAGCTCAGAAATCAGAATCCAATGGCATTTTCCAGCCATAGATGCACAGTCTACAAAAATAGTGTCTGCTATGAACCTAATATGCTTGTTTGAGGAATGGGGGAGGAAGCTGGAATGCCTGCATCAACAACAAAAAAAATTAAACAGTGGCTTATGACAGTGCCATGTTTAAAGGACATATTAATGCATTTTTCCACCCAGAATTAAAAACATTTCCAGTCAATTCCCTCGACCAAGATCTGAATTTGGTCCCCAGATACAACACAGCTGCTGCCCATTGCTCCTTATGGATAGATTACATATAGAAACAAATTCAAGTTGTACATGTGACAAATAAAGGTCCTTTAACTTTCATTTCACTATCTGCTGTTTCCCTACTGCACACTTAAAAAACAATAAAAAATCTAACTGCCAGTTGTCATTTTAGTTCAACTGTACTAAATCCATGCAAATTTTGTGAACATTGTGCCAAAAGTATTTTATAAGAAAATTAAAGTCATTTTCAAATATTTAGTCCAAAGTGGTGCATTGAGTTCTTCCCCAGAATCTGTTGTAGTTCTTCAGACGTATGACCTTAGGAAATCTCCCACTGGGGGCCCAAATTTTTTTAGACGTACAGTTTATGTCTTTTGACTTCAGTAGCTTTAGAAGTAAATTCATCAAAAATTGGAGCCCGGAGGAATTTGTTGACATCCCTCATTAAATATAGAGCAATATAAACTCAAAGTACAGTTCATTGGAAGTGATGAATTCCTCTCTAGGGAATAATTTTATGGCCCATTTTCAACAACAGTATAGTACAAAACATGGCTCACAGACATTGCTGAGGTTTAAAGTTTTGTAAACACTGTTGTGAGACGTACAGCAAAAGTATGTACAAATATAACAGTATATTACTTTGACTAAACTAGTTTGAGGCCAGACAGCAGTAGTTTCATTTCAATCTACAAGTTACTTTCTTGGTCAGAGAAAAAGGAATTTTAGCCTGATGTTGCAACACACTTTTCACTCCCCTTATCGCTTGCACTGTCCTTCATGGTTGAACAGATGAAAACACCAAGAGGTCGTGGGGAAATGGGAGCATGTTGAAATTGTACTGGATGTGGAATTCTAGCAACCAGCCAAAATATCAATGAGTCATTGCTACTGATTAACAACCCCATCAACCACAGCAGATATATGAGGCTCATTTTGTACAGAGGGCCAATAAAAACCTCAGTGGTTATATCTTTAAAAGTAGGGGTGGCAAAAACATAGTATCATGACAAAAAATTTAACAGCTAGCTGTGGGAAAAGAGCACTTGCAACATCATGACAAAAATTATGTGATTGTCTAAAGGTCAGAGGACAAAGATGTTAAACATTTTCTTGATAGCTCTAGAACCCCTTTACAAACCACATCTGCCATTTTGAAGTGATTATATAGCAGATATACCGCAGTTAAATTGATAAATATGATTCAGAATGCGCCTTCTACGTTTTGCATTTAGCGTCTTCCGGTCTTTGTCTCTATCCAACACTGTGACGTAACACGAGCCAAACAGCCTGTTCATTTGACGTTGTGTGCTATTGTTCCATGCTGTATGACAAGCCAACAGACACGGCAAAGACTTTCTGTGCAGCGTTTTATAAAGCTACTTGAGCGAGGGGCACACAATATATAGGAATACTGCATACTATGTAAAAGCTTGTGCCGTGTCACTGAAACATATATGAATATATAATACATATACTTGTGGTAAAAAAATATTGGCACCCCTGGGGTTCCATTATTTCTAGCCATGACCGTGTAAAAAGACATGCTTTTTTCCCCTCAACTGTCTGACCCCATGAGCATGCCTCTTATATTTTTATTCATGACTCTATGTTTCTCTCGACAAGTGAAGATGCTGGACCAAGTAAATTATGGACTCTCTTTTTTCTGTTGTACAGCTGCTACATGGCTGCTCGCGGTCATAACTGTCAGATTCCGACCTCCTGATCGGCTCAAACATGTACGGTTTGACGATGCCAAGTTCAGTGGGGTGCTCCTGTACGTCGAAATCCTCCTCCTCCTCATATTCCTACGTTGCTCACCTTTGCGTATAGAGTGTAGCACGCTGTGTTTGGCAATTGCAACGTCACTTCCGGTAGCCTTTGCGGTTGATATAGTAACTACACCTCACTGTCACGAGCTTCGGGTAGGTTCGGTGCTCAATACGTGTAATAAAAACCTAATTTTTAGCTAAACTGTAGTTGAAAATTTGCTGGAAATGACGTGCATGTCCAGCCCCAATTACAATGAAGTTGGGACGACTTCATTGGAATATACATAGATACATGAATAAAAACAGAACACAGGAAGTCCTCGAGTTACGACACACTCGACCTACGACGTTTCGACTTTACGACACCCGTGCCTCGTCCGCCATTTTGTCCTAGCACCATAGTGTTTCTGCTTAGCTAGTGTATAGTGCTTGTGTGTGGTTGTGCGGCGGGCGTATCTTTGCCTTTTTTGCCTTCCTTTTTTCACACTCTCAGCAGTAATGGTAATTACAGCATTGTATGTTTTTATTTTAATGTATTTTAGTTTCTTTATACGAAGTGTTAACCTTTCCTGCTACGGTTACCTGACCGTGGTCGGGAGACGCAGGGGTTAACTCCCTTCTCTCGTTGCACAGCTGAGCTGGGTGGCGACAATAAAGGCATGAAGCACTGATTTGCTGCTTTAATGGCTTTATTAGCTCCTCTGCACATTCAACGTCAACGGGTCTTCCGCTAATCGCTACTCTTCTTTCTTTCCCATTCTTGCTTGATGTACAGCTTCAACTGTTCAACAGTCCGGGGTCTCCGGATTTTACGCTTCATAATGCGCCACACATTTTCAATGGGAGACAAGTCAGGTCTGCAGGCAGGCCAGTCTTGAACCTGCACTCTTTTACTACGAAGCCAGGCTGTTGTATCACGTGCAGAATCTGGTTTGGCATTGTCTTGCTGAAATAAGCAGGGGCTTTCATGAAAAAGACGTTGCTTAGATGGCAGCATATGTTTATCCAAAACCTGTATCTACCTTTCAGCATTAATGGTGCCTTCACAGATGTGTAAGTTACCCATGCCATTGGCACTAACACAGCCCCATACGATGACAGATGCTGTGCTTTTGAACTTTGCATCCATAACAGTCCGAATGGTTCTTTTCCTCTTCGGCCTGGAGGACACAACGTCCATAATTTCCAAAAACAATTTGAAATGTGGACAGAACACTTTTCCACAGTCCATCTTAGATGAACTCGGGCCCAGAGAAGCTAGATGCGTTTCTGGGTGTTGTTAATAAATGGCTTTTGCTTTGCATAGTAGAGTTTCAAGTTGTAGTGCCGAACTTTATTTACTGACATTGGATTTCTGAAGTGTTTCTGAGCCCATTGGGTGATATCTGTTCGACTGTTTTCTCCGCACTTGTTCACAAAGAGCTGAACCTCGCCCCATCTTTGGTTGTGAATGACTGAGCAATTCAGGGAAGCTCCTTTTATACCCAAACATGGCACCCACCTTTTACCAATTAGCCTGTTCACCTGTGGGATGCTCCAAACAGGTCTTTAATGAGCATTCCTCAACTTTCTCAGTCTTTTTTGCCACCTGTCCCAGCTTTTTGGGAATGTGTTGCAGTCATAAAATTCTTAAGTTAATGATTATTTGCTCTAAAAACAATAAAGTTTATCAGTTTGAACATTAAATATCTTGTGTTTGTAGTGTATTCAATTAAATATGGTTTGAACATGATTTGCAAATCATTGTATCCTCTTTTTATTTATGTTTAACACAACATCTCAACTTCATTGGAATTGGGGTTGTATTACATTACATGTACACAATGCAAATATAAATTTTAACTGACCCCATAACATCTTTGTTAACCTTTAATGTTAATCTTCACACCAGTTGTTTGAGAGAGAAATATATGAACTAATATTGAAATATGTCATAATTTCATCATTTATATTTGTATTTTTACTCTTTCCAGTCCAAGTTCAACATCTTATGTTTTTACAGCTATGGCTCAATTATGTAGTGTAATAGACTGATTCATTTTACGTTGTGGTCAAGACTCCCGTTTCTGTGAAAGGAGATTGTGAGCATGGCTACCACCACCAGGTACGGGGGAGGAGAGGTCACACACATTGAAAAAAAAGGTTAGAACACAGAGCAACCGAAAGATGCAAATAAGATCCAGAGAGGAGTGACCCTCCATCCATTTACTCACTACTTGTAAGCCTATGGCGACGCGTAGTGTGTGGGGTTCTATGACACCATGCAAGACGCAGATGTTTACAGGTAATCAAAACGCCAGGTTGTATAACATGACCTTTCACAACAATAATGGCCAACTCGACAGAGGCAAAGAGTTGATCAAATTATGGTGTTTGTATGACTGTAGTGACAAAGGGTACTTAAACACAGAAATGAAAAGCCACAGATTCATGGAAATATCAACATGTCTGCTTTGAGCCGAATAGTCCGCTTTTTCTTTGACAATCACGCCATGTTGATTGTGTTTCAATAAAATAATAAAGGTGGCGTTTCAAAATGTTGGGATCGAATTTCTTTTTTATTGCACCGACTTTGAGATTGTCAGTAGCTGTTCATGAGTGTCCACTTCCGTCTTCTGCGGTATACCACAATATAATATGGGATATTACATTCATCTTTTAATTTCAAGTACATTTTAAAATGATGCCTGTCTTTTGTGCAAAACGGTTAATAGTGGGGGAAAGCAACTCTAATGTGGAGCCATTTCAGTCAGATAAGTACAGTGTTATCTGATTCCAAGAGGAGGTCTCTCTTTCAGTCTATTAGAGCTGGTATGCAAAACTTCCGTGCCAATGCTCCTATGTTGCCGTGCTGTGGGTTTTTATTGACTTATCTGATGTAATAACAAGTGGAGGGTGATAATTGTGGAGACCTCACACACACTACAGTTATGACTTGAAAAACAAAGGTTACAGCCTTGATTTTTCAATGTTTGGGATAATGTACCCTGTTCGCACACTTACTTCATTAGCTGTTGTCTTTAATTTAGAGATTGTGAAGTATGACTTAGCATGAGGCATACATAGGCAGTTGCCAGGCGCCCCCAAACGTCTCATAAAAATTTATTAATATAATTCCAATCTCATGCAATGGACTGACTCTTCCATCGTCTTCCTGCACATTTGCAGACTTGATTCAGGAACATGACTGCAAATAAACTTGTTGATGTGGTTGTGAGTACGAAGCTGAGTTACCGGTACTCCAGTAGAGCTGAGAAAAGTAGAAAGTGGGTGGAAAATAAACAGTTATCAAAACTACCAGAGGTTTCAACGTTTTTAACGGTAATGAATGTATGCAACTGACAATAGCAAGAACCAGATGCTCTTGCCAGTAGTAGCTTTGTGGTCAGTTTTCACCAAGGAGGATGCAGTGGAGAAGAAGTGGAGTGTGACACGAGTTATACTCGGAGTGGCATAACCAGGTAGCAGGAGTAGTGTACCGGAATGGACTGGAGGTCCCAGAATCAAGATGGGAGACACCATCAAAGTTGGTTGAGAAATACCAAGATTCTGTGGGAGTTCTAAATTCAGACTGACAAATTTATGATGATGATAATGGGAACAGCTAAGTTCCAGTTCTCAGAGCTCTGGTATAGGACCTGAGCTTGAAGGAGATACCACCTGGATGGGCGAGAAAGTCATCATATATATAATTGGATGAGGATGTGCCCTTGAAATTGGCTTCCATAGCAGCTGTTTGTATATTCCAGTAATGGTATGTTCTGGCAAATGTTATGTCAGGATTGTAGCCTACTTTCCAGCTTCTCTTTATAAAGGACTTTGTTTGTTTGGCAGCCCGATGGGGGGCACAAGCGAGTGCAAACTGTAGGCCGGTCCCAAGCCCAGATAAATGCAGAGGGTTGCGTCAAGAAGGGCATCCGGCTTAAAACTTTGCCAAACATATGTGAGTGTTCAGCCAAAGAATTCCATACCGGGTCGGTCGTGGCCCGGGTTAACAACGTCCGCCACCGGCGCCGTCAACCTGCAGGGTTCAGCTACTGTGGGTCGAAGTCAAAGAAGAAGAAGAGGTGGAAAGCGGGTTCTTCGACAGAAAGAGAAGAGGAAAGCACAGAGCCTAGAACTGAATGTGGGGACTTTGAATGTTGGGACTATGACCGGAAAATCTCGGGAGTTGGTTGACATGATGATTAGGAAAAAGGTTGATATAGTGTGTGTCCAGGACACCAGGTGGAAAGGCAGTAAGGCTAGAAGTTTAGGGGCAGGGTTTAAATCATTTTATCATGGTGTAGATGGGAAGAGAAATGGAGGCGGGGTTATTTTAAAAGAAGAGTTGTCTAAGACTGTCTTGGAGGTGAAAAGAGTAGCAGATGGAGTGATGAGGCTGAAACTTGAAATTGAGGGTGTTATGTATAATGTGATTAGTGGCTATGCCCCACAGGTAGGATGTGACCTAGAGGTGAAAGAGAAATTCTGGAAGGAGCTAGAATAAGTAGTTCTGAGCATCCAAGGCAGAGAGAGAGTCGTGATTGGTGCAGATTGTGATGGACATGTTGGAAGGAGGCGGCACGGTGGCCGACTGGTTAGAGCGTCAGCCTCACAGTTCTGAGGAGCGGAGTTCAATCCCCGGTCCCGCCTGTGTGGAGTTTGCATGTTCTCCCCGTGCCTGCGTGGGTTTTCTCCGGGCACTCCGGTTTCCTCCCACATCCCAAAAACATGCAGGGTAGGTTAATTGAAGACTCTAAATTGCCCGTAGGCATGACTGTGAGTGCGAATGGTTGTTTGTTTCTATGTGCCCTGCGATTGGCTGGCAACCAGTTCAGGGTGTACCCCGCCACCTGCCCAATGACAGCTGGGATAGGCTCCAGCATGCCCGCGACCCTAGTGAGGAGAAGCGGCTCAGAAAATGGATGGATGGATGGATGTTGGAAGGAGCTAGAAGAAGTAGTTCTGAGCATACAAGGCAGAGAGAGAGTCGTGATTGGTGCAGATTGTGATGGACATGTTGGTGAAGGAAATAGTGTTGATGAAGAAGTGATAGGTAAGTACGGCATCCAGGAAAGGAACTTGGAGTGACAGATGGTGGTAGACTTTGCAAAAAGGATGCAAATGGCTGTAGTGAACACCTTTTTCCAGAAAAGGCAGGAACATTGGGTGACCTACAAGAGCGGGGGTAGAAGCAGCAGGTGGATTACATCTTGTGCAGATGATGTAATCTGAAGGAGGTTACTGACTGTAAGGTAGTGGTAGGGGAGAGTGTGGCTAGACAGCATAAGATGTGGTGTGTAAGATGACTCTGGTGGTGGGGAGGAAGATTAGGAAGACAAAGGCAGAGCAGAGAACCATGTGGTGGAAGCTGAGACAGGAGGAGTGTCGTGCAGCTTTTCGGAAAGAGGTGAGACAGGCTCTCAGTAGACAGGAGGAGCTTCCAGAAGACTGGACCACTGCAGCCAAGGTGATCAGAGACGCAGGCAGGAGAGTACTTGGTGTATCTTCTGGCAGGAAAGTAGAGAATGAGACTTGGTGGTGGAACCTCACAGGACAGGAAATCATACAAGGAAAAAGGTTAGCTAAAAAGAAGTGGGACACTGAGAGGACCGAGGAGAGGCAAAAGGAATACTTTGAGATGCGACATAGGTCAAAGGTAGAGGTGGCAAAGGCCAAACAACAGGCATATAATGACATGTATGCCAGGTTGGACACTAAAGGAGGAGAAAAGGATCTATACAGGTTGGCCAGACAGAGGGATAGCGATGGGAAAGATGTGCAGCAGGTTAGGGTGATTAAGGATGAAGATGGAAATATGTTGACTGGTGCCAGTAGTGTGCTAGATAGATGGAAAAAATACTTAGAGAACTTGATGAATGAGGAAAATGAGAGAGAAGGGAGAATAGAAGAGGCAAGTGTGGTGGACCAGGAAGTGGCAACGATTAGTAAGGGGGAAGATAGAAAGGCATTATAGAGGATGAAAAATGGAAAGGCAGTTGGTCCTGATGACATTCCTGTGGAGGTATGAAAGCATCTAGGATAGGTGGCTGTGGAGTTTTTGACCAGCTTGTTCAATAGAATTCTAGCGTGTGAGAAGATGCCTGAGGAATGGAGGAAAAGTGTGCTGGTGCCCGTTTTTAAGAACAAGGGTTATGAGCAGAGCTGTGGGAACTATAGAGGAATAAAGTTGATGAGCCACACAATGAAGTTATGGGAAAGAGTAGTGGAGGCTAGACTCAGGACAGATGTGAGTATTTTCGAGCAACGGTATGGTTTCATGCCTAGAAAGAGTACAACAGATGCATTATTTGCCTTGAGGATGTTGATGGAAAAGTACAGAGAAGGTCAGAAGGAGCTACATTGTGTCTTTGTAGATCGAGAGAAAGCCTATGATAGAGTACCCAGAGAGGAACTGTGGTACTGCATGCGGAAGTCTGGAGTGGCAGAGAAGTATGTTAGAATAATACAGGACATGCACGAGGGCAGCGGCACAGTGGACGACTAGTTAGAGCGTCAGCCTCACAGTTCTGAGGACCCGGGTTCAATCCCCGGCCCCGCCTATGTGCAGTTTGCATGTTCTCCCCATGCCTGCGTGGGTTTTCTCCAGGCACTCCGGTTTCCTCCCACATCCCAAAAAACATACATTAATTGGTGACTCTAAATTGCCCGTAGGTGTGACTGTGAGTGCGAATGGTTGTTTGTTTGTATGTGCCCTGCGATTGGCTGGCAACCAGTTCAGGGTGTACCCCGCCTCCTGCCCGATGACAGCTGGGATAGGCTCCAGCATGCCCGCGACCCTAGTGAGGAGAAGCGGCTCAGAAAATGGATGGATGGATGTATGAGGGCAGCAGAACAGTGGTGAGGTGTGCTGTAGGTGTGACAGACGAATTTAAGGTGGAGGTGGGACTGCATCAGGGATCAGCCCTGAGCCTCTTCCTGTTTGCAGTGGTGATGGATAGGCTGACAGATGAGGTTAGACTGGAATACCCGTGGACCATGATGTTTGCAGATGACATTGTGATCTGCATTGAAAGCAGGTAGCAGGTGGAGGAACAGTTAGAAAGATGGAGGCATGCATTGGAAAGTAGAGGAATGAAGATTAGCCGAAGTGAGACAGAATATATGACTGAGAGGGGTGGTGAGGGAAGAGTGAGGCTACAGGGAGAAGACATAGCAAGGGTGGAGGACTTTAAATACTTGGGGTCAATCGTCCAGAGCAATGGTGAGTGTGGTCAGGAAGTGAAGAAACGGGTCCAAGCAGGTTGGAATGGGTGGAGTTAAGATGCCAGGTGTGTTATGTGACAAAAGAGTCTCTGCTAGGATGAAGGGCAAAGTTTATAAAACAGTGGTGAGGCCAGCCATGATGTACGGATTAGAGGCAGTGGCACTGAAGAGACAACAGGAAGCAGAGTTGAGGTTCGCTCTCGGAGTGACCAGGTTGGATAAAATTCGAAATGAGCTCATCACAGGGACAGCCAAGGGTCGATGTATAAAAAAATACTGTTCGGTTGGGACAGAGAGAAGCCACTGCGTGTGCAAGTGCCACCATTACGACAAAAATAAATAAATAAATAAATGGATAAATTGTACTTGTCAAAACAGTTTTAATTCATTATACTTACTTTTAGTTGAGTATTAATGTTAACAAGAAACTGTACTTTTACTCCGTTACAATGCTCTACATGCCACTTGTTACTTTAATTAATTAATTATAGCTTATTTATCAATCATTGCAGACATGATCTATTTGTTGAGACTTCATCTTAAACTTCTGCATCAGGCGCTGTTGCGCCAATCCAACATAGCCACGAGTGACGTTTGACTCCAGTTCACCAATCAAAGGACACATGGCAGTTACATGACTGAATGCAAAGTCTTCCATTGGTCTTCACGGCCATACCAAAATGACTCATATTGGAGAAAAAAACATACATCTTGTGTTTACATTTCAGACTACGAAAAAAAAAAACATTTTATCACACAGTGTCGTCTTGTGTCTGCCCAAAATTGGATATTTCAGCTCACTTCTTACTTGAGAAAACACTTTGTGGAAAGTTGCAACTGTTTTGTTGTTGTTTTGGTTGTGCATATGGCAACATGCATCTTTTGTGGTTCGCGCTTAAATTTCTCTCTCTCTCGCTCGCACACACACACGCACGCACGTACACACACATGCACGCGCACAGACACGCGCCCGCACACACGCACGTGCACACACACATACACGCCGACTACGGTTGAAGTGCAAGTAACATCCAGTATCAACTAAAAAGCCAGTACTTGATCAATACATTTTGTCATGTTGTCTGTTTTATGGCACTTGAAATGGTGTGTGTGGACTCCCATTTAACATGAGTTTGAATGTGATTGGTCACCATATCCAAGCTATAAGAGGCAGCACACCCTTGTGCAACCAGATTTATTGTAATTTATTTTATTTAACCTTTATTTAACCAGGTAAAAGACCAGTTGAGACAGACCATCTCTTTTGCAATGGTGACCTGGTCAAGAAGGCAGAAAGTTAAACGTCAAGTCCAAGTCAATCACATACAAGACTATTTCAGTTGTTTGTTTTCACCTCCCCTCTCAAAAAGAGGTCACATAAATGGGCGTAAAAAGTTTTAAAATGATTTATCTTGGTCTAAATTCTTTTACATCACAAAAACATAGCATTTTAAGACAGGTGTGTAGACTACTTATATCCACTGCAGTCTTGTTCCTGTTTTTGTAATCTCTATCTGGTGAGCCTAGTGTGCTGTTTTACAAGTTGAAGCAAAATAGTATAAGACTATTTCTTCAAGCTGAATTTGTCCTAATTTGTTATTTCATAAAGATTGTCTAAATTGTTTGTTATTTTCAAAAATATATATTTATTATGTTTTAGATTAAGTGATTGTGAATTTACTCATTCATATTTTATTTAGTTATTTTTATTTTATTTGACAGTTATGCTCTGTGTGCCCTGCGATTGGCTGGCAACCAGTTCAGGGTGTACACCGCCTCCTGCCCCTATGATAGCTGGGATGGGCTCCAGCACGCCCGCAACCCTAGTGAGGAGAAGCGGCTCAGAAAATGGATGGATGCATGGATGTTTTAGATGAAGTGATAGTGAATTTACTCATTCATATTTTATTTAGTTATTTTTATTTTATTTGACAGTTATGCTGTGTGTGCCCTGCGACTGACTGGCGACTAGTTCAGGCTTTCGTCCGAAGTCAGCTGGAATAGGCCCCAGCGCCCCGCGACCCTAACCAGGACAAGCAGTGTTGAAAATGGATAGACGGATGGATGGTTATGCTCTGATTAACAAAAACAAACAGAAGTTACTCACCAGTTACTCAGGTACTCAGTTTTTTCACTGAGTACTTAGTCTTACTCAAGTAATTATTTGGAAGACTACTTTGTATTTCTACTTGAGTCAGATTATTCTAAAGTAATAGTACTCTTACTTGAATACAATATTTGGATACTCTACCCACCTATGGTATGGACAGGCATATGTTATGGACAACGAACACAGGTGCATGGTACTGATGGAATTTGAATGCACAGCCATACCGTGACAAAATCCTGAGGTCCATCTATTGCCATCACATCACGTTGCAGGAGGATAAGGCAAGGCCCCAAGTTGCAAGGATCTGAACACAATTCCTAGAAGCTGAAAAATATCCCAGTTCTTGTATGGCCATAATACTCATACTCACTCACTGCCAGAGCTGGGGGGACTCAAGTCAGATGACTTGACTCGGGTCACCTCAAGTTGCCAGTTTTACGACTTGCTTACCAATTGACTTTGAATTTAGACTTGGTAGCTAAGAGACTTGACTTTGACTTCAACCACATAACTTGACAAGTCACCTTGTTTTGCATTTTAATTAAGACAGTTTGCCTTTTTTTTTTTAAGTAAGAAACGTTTTGAGGAGGTCATTCGCGCCAACCAAGCAACATAGTCTTTGTTGCGCACTTGCCAGTGGGAAGTAGCCACCATTAAAAATTAAAACATAAAAAATAAAAAGGAAGTAGCCACCTGCATGGACAACAATAAAGGAGCTCCAAAGATAATGCAATTTGGATCCAAGGATTATGGTGTCGAAGTCTGCAAAAAGAGGATGGTAACCTGCATGGTTTGCAACTCGCGCATTAAAGACACAACAACAATAACAACATCAAACTTCATCCGTCACTAAAAAACTCACAAAGACAGGTAAGCTAATGTAACAGTTTATCTAGCTGGTCAAACATTAAGTTTCATAGATCGATTTGCAACGATTAGAAATACAAATGATGTGATTGTGAACGTTTTAGTACAGCTAAGCAATGTAACTAGGGGTGGGCCGGCTTATGATAATTGTCCGAACCTTTCGTTTCGGTTCACAGGCACACCAAACTCTCTGTTTTTCTCTCTTTCTCATTTACCAATGAGGTGAAGCGGTGTGGACTCTACAGGAGAAAGTAGCGCCTAAAATATAATGTCAACAGCTGAATGCAGAAGAAATGAAGCGGCGTTGGTAGCAGTCAGGTGTAGAGTTAAAAAAAAAAATATTATTATTTTTTTTTTTTTTACCATCACATTAAAAAAAAGTTGTTGACAAAAGTGTGTTCCACCATAATTAAAAAAAAAATAGTTTTTAATTAATGTATTTTATTTTATTATTTTATTATTTGTTTATTTTATTTTATTTTTTTATTTTTGCCCTATTCGTCTGTTAGGTCAAGCAGAATGGAAAATCTGTATCTTTTTCATGTCGGAACAGTTTTACTGTGTCACATGGAGTTTTTAAGATTCCGCTGTGGCATTATAATTGAGGTTTATTGAGAATCAGTTTTTGGAAGGTAGCGAGAAACAAAGACAAAAGACAAAGCACGAATTGTAAACAGGAGAGAAATAACTCATTACATTATCTACAACAATAAAACATTAAATATGAGTGTTGCATGGGGCTGTAGTCTACACCCTGTAAAGGAAGGACAGGACAAGATAGAACAGGACAAGGACAGGAGAGGAAGCATGCAGGAGTGGTGTGGTGCATTAAAATCTGGAGAGGTCAGTGAGCCGAGGGGGTGGGGTAGGGCTGCCAGACACTACAGCATAACAGCCAAAACCCCCCCACCCATGACCCACCGCCCCCCAGAGATAGATGTAGGTGGTGCATTAAAACATGGGGAGTGTGTGTGATGCATTTAAAATCCAGGGGGGCAGGCAGGGCGGAGGAGCAGGGCGCACGGACCGGGAAAAAACACAGACGTGCTGAAACCCGATCCGACACCCGCACCGTCCTGATCCCATACCAGTCCCCCAGGAACCATTTGATATGTGTATGTGCCCAGATGCGATTAGTGAGAAAAATATATAGTGAGTGGTGGCGTGTGCTAAGTGAGTGATTAAGAGGCATGGCTCCTGCAGGTCGGACCCATTAGGCCGGACAACCACCGAAAAAGAGGGCCATCCCTCCCAAACCCGCAGCACAAACTCCCCCCCCCCCACCAGCGCCCACTACCCACCCCTGAGCGTGAGAGGTGGAGCCGCGCCCCCAAACCAGGCAGGGAAAAGAACCCCACAGCAGGCCCCAGAGCCCGCAGGGGACCGCCCGGCTCCCCCACCGGAAGAGGAAGAGGCGACCGCAGCGGGACGGAAGGAACGGAGAGAAGAGGAGGAAGCAGGCCCGAGGAGCGACAGCGGGGCCCCACCGCTCCCACCATTAGCCAGAGCGGGGGACCCAGGCAGGTGCCGGCCGGCACCGCCCCAGCACCCACGGAACATGGGCGAGTCACCATCACACCTCCACTACTCCCCAGGAGGTCGCCCCAGTAATTCTCCACAACCCCCGAGATCAGGAAGGTGTGAAGAAAAGTCTCGCCCCCACAGCAAACACAGGGACAAGAGGAGAAGATCCCCACAGCATGCATGTGTCTTTTCACCATGCAAACGATCTAAAATGTATGAAAATAAATGAATAAAAAGAAAAATAAATGAATAGAATAATAATAAAACAACAACAACCTCGACAACACAGAATATAGAATTCCATTGTTTACTTTTCACACAAAATAGTCTTGCTATTGTCAAATGTGAAATGGCACCCTACTCAGGCAAACGAATCAAGAGTCTCGATTTAGCATGTTGATGAAAGGTGACCAGCTATCTACGTATATGTGTAATTGATTTTTTTGTTCTGATGATATTTTTTCTAACGCAATATATTCTATGATGAGCTTTAGCCACTGATTGATTTTAATAGCTTGTTTGCTTTTCCAGTTTAATACAATTGTTCACTTCGCGGTAGCTAACGCGACAAGTAATGATTGTGAATATTTATTTGGGAGGTCAATTATGCCTAAGTCGCCAAGTATGCACAATCTTGCGGAAAGTGGAATCCTGCAGTTTAAAATATACGAGAGTTTTTGTATAACCGAAGACCAAAAGCATTGAATTGGTGTACATTCCCATAGAGCATGAAAATAGATGTCTGGGGTATTTTTGTTGCATTGCGCGCAAGAAGCCCATTTTATGCATAGTGTACTGAGTAAAATGTTTTCTATGGAGCACTTTATATTGTATAAGATGTAGATTTGTGTTTATTGTCATTCTAAACGTATTGTTACAAATCTGTATCCAGTAGCTGTGATTAGCGGACATGTAAAGGTCTTTTTCCCATTTGGTGATTGGTAAGTGCATTGATTTAGTACATGAAAATAATTTATCAACTTTTGAGAGATTTCTTTTACTTTGTGGGAGAATTTTCACTATTTGCTTGACAAACTCCGGCAGTTTGAGGATGCTCTGGAGTGTTGGTATTCTTTTTTTATTGCTACTTTTAATTTATTGTATTGAAGAAAGTTTCTGGCTGTCATTTGGAATTCTTGGAACACTTCATCACGTGTCCTAAAAATATTATTGTTAAATAGTTGCTGTTGGTAGTTGTTAATTCCATGTTGTTCCCATGTACTATAATGAAGGGGTATATGATTAATTTAGAAATCTGGATTATGCCAAATTGGTGAGAGCATACTGGGAGATAATTGAGATCCTGTCGATACTAAAGTTTGCCACCAAGCCGTTAAGGTGGATGCGATTATTGGATTCTTGAAACATTTATGGCATTTAAAACTAGAATAAATAAATGGGAGTTTTGGTAGTTTGATGTTGTTCCAGTCTGTTTGTTCCAATTGTAGCCAAGAGTCACACTCCTCACTGTGGTGCAACCATTTGATGAGGTATTGTAATTGGTTAGCTAAATAATAGTGTTTAAAGCATTTAGGCCTCCCTCCTGTTTACTTTTCTGAAGAGTGGATAGACTGATTCTATTTTTCTTATTTTTTTAATAATAATATATTACAGCAGAATCTAAGGTTTGAAACCATTTAAATGTGGTCTTAAATGGAATCACTGAAAATAAATTTATTTGAGGTAAGGTTTTCATTTTCATTGTAGCTATTCTTCCCAGTAATGATATAGGCAGGTTATTCCAGCGTCTGAAATTAGATGAGATTTTTTTTCCAGAAGTGGTGTGTAATTTAGATTGGTTAGCTCTGTGAGTTTTGACGAAATATTGATACCTAAATACTTAATGTTTCCTATAGGAAGAGGGTACTCTGGGATTTAATCTGCAGGAGTCCATGAGTTTGCTGTTATTGGCAGTGTTGTTGATTTTGTCCAGTTAATAGAGTAGTCTGATATTTGTGAAAATGTTTTAATGAGATTGAAGAGTGCCTGAAGAGAATACTTGGGTTCCTGTAAGTAAAGAAGAATATCATCAGCATATAGATTGATTTTGTGTTCTGTCACTCGTGAGCAGATACCTTTAATATTAGCATTCTGACATATAGCGGCAGCAAGAGGTTCGATAAATATTGCAAGTAGCATTGGTGAGAGCGGACATCCTTGTCTGGTTCTTCTTTGTAATGTAAAACTTTGTGAAGTGATCCTATTTGTGGTGAGTGTCGCTTTCGGCAAATTGTATAATGTTGCTATCCAATGTACTGCAAACAGGAAAGCCCAGTTAACTTTATCGAAAGCTTTCTCTACGTCAAGTGACATGATAATTGCGTTTAGATTTTTACGCTGTGACATGCTTATTAAATTCAACAGACGTCTGACATTATTTGTGGAACTTATACCTTTAATGAAGCCTGTCTGGTCATAGTGGATTATCAACGGAAGTACCTTTTCAAGGCTCGCTGCGAGGGCTTTCGAGATAATCTTGATATCTGCATTAATCAGTGATAAGGGCCGATAATTCGCCAGGAGAGTGGGGTCTTTTAATTGAAGCTGTGTTCATATGGCTACTACTTCTACCTTTATCCCTTATCTCATAGACTTCTGAAAAATAGAGGCATTAGTATTGGCCAAAAATGTTTAATGAATTCAACAGGGATTCCGTCCGGGCCAGGCCGGTTGCAATGTTTTTTTTAATGCGTTATGTAATTCTGTGATGGTTAAAGGAACATCAAGGCTGTCTTTAATTTGTGTATTTAATTGAGAGATATTTAGATTCTTAATAAAAGTTAAAATTTCTTTTTTATCTGGGTTTTTTGAAGATGCGTATAAATTGGGATAAAAATTGTAAAAAATGTCATTTATTTCTAGCGGTGACTGTGTACAGTTGCCGTTTGAATCTTGAATGGCTGTAATTAATTACTTTTCTTTATTGTGCTGAAGTTGGTTCGCAAGGAATTTTCCCGATTTATTATTGTACTCAATGTTAGTGTATCTTAACTGTTGTTGTAGAAAATCTGTTCTTTTTAAGATAAAGTCTAACTGATGTTTTGCCTTTTGAAGTTGGTTTCGAAGTGTATCTATTAGATTAATTGCATATTCTCCTGTGAGGTGTTTTATTTTTTCCTCAATTCCATTTTCCAATTTTTGTTCTTGCTTTTTGTTATACGAAGAATATGATATGATTCGACCTCTCAAGGCGGCACGGTGGCCGACTGGTTAGAGCGTCAGCCTCACAGTTCTGAGGACCCGGGTTCAATCCCCGGCCCCGCCTGTGTGGAGTTTGCATGTTCTCCCCGTGCCTGCGTGGGTTTTCTCCGGGCACTCCGGTTTCCTCCCACATCCCAAAAACATGCATTAATTGGAGACTCTAAATTGCCCGTAGGTGTGAATGTGAGTGCGAATGGTTGTTTGTTTCTATGTGCCCTGCGATTGGTTGGCAACCAGTTCAGGGTGTACCCCGCCTCCTGCCTGATGACAGCTGGGATAGGCTCCAGCACGCCCGCAACCCTAGTGAGGAGAAGCGGCTCAGAAAATGGATGGATGGATCGACCTCTCAAAACAGCTTTCCCGGTTTCCCACAACAGAGGCGGGGATATGGTTGGGGGAGTTGTTAAATTTCAAAAACTCATCCCATTCCTTCCTCACAAAAGAATCAAAATCTGGGTCCTTCAATAGAGACGTGGTGAAGCGTCATGTTTGTGGGGGTCCCAAAGTTGATTCAACTTTTAGATTGAGAGAAATTGCTGCGTGATCAGTGATGATGATTGTATGTATTTTGGGAGTAATTCTTTGCGCTGCCGAATTGTTTGAAAGAAAGAAATCTATTCTTGAGAAAGAGCGGTGAAGTGATGAGAAAAATGTATATTCTCATTTTGTACGGTTTTTCAGCCTCCATATGTCAATGAGACCAAAGTCATCCATTTACTGCTCTAGTATATTGGAGCATTGTGGCTGATTATTATTTTTGAGCGATCTATAAGGGGATTTAGCATTTGGTTAAAATCACCTCCCATAATAATTGTAGAAGTGGCTGACAAGTTTAACAAGTGTGAAAAGAGCATGTGAAAAAAGGCTGGATCATCTTAATTTGGAGCGTATACATTGACAATTGTATAAAGCTTGTTAAATAATGTCCATCCATCCATCCATTTTCTACCGCTTATCCGGGTCGGGTCGCGGGGGCACTAGCTTTAGCAGGGACGCCCAGACTTCCCTGTCCCCAGCAACTTCATCCAGCTCTTCCGGGGGGATCCCGAGGCGTTCCCAGGCCAGCTGAAGGATGTAGTCTCTCCAGCGTGTCCTGGGTCGTTCCCGGGGTCTCCTCCCAGTGGGACGTGCCCGGAACACCTCACCGGGGAGGCGTCCGGGAGGCATCCGAATCAGATGCCACCTCATCTGGCTCCTCTCGATGTAGAGGAGAAGCGGCTCTACTCTGAGATCCATCCAGAGCTTTTAGGAACTCCGGGCGAATCTCATCCACCCCCGGGGCCCTGCCACCAAAGAGCTTTTTAACTACCTCGGTGACCTCCAACCCAGAGATAGGAGAGCCCGCCTCAGAGAACCCACACTCTGCTTCCTCAAGGGAAGGCGTGTCGGTGGAATTGAGGAGTTCTTTGAAGTATTCTCCCCACCGACTCACAACGTCCCGAGTCGAGGTCAGCAGCGCCCCATCCCCACTATACACAGTGTTGGTGGTGCACTGCTTTCCTCTCCTGAGACGTCGGATGGTGGACCAGAATTTCCTCGAAGCCGTCCGGAAGTCTTTCTCCATGGCCTCACCAAACTCCTCCCTTACCCAAGTTTTTGCTTCAGTGACCACCAGAGCTGCATTCCGCTTGGCCAGCCGGTACCCATCAGCTGCCTCAGGTGTCCCACAGGCCAAAAAGGCCCGATAGGACTCCTTCTTCAGCTTGACGGCATCCCTCACCGTTGTGTCCACCAACGGGCTCGGGGATTGCCCCCACGACAGGCATCGACCACCTTACAGCCACAGCTCCGGTCGGGTGCCTCAGCAATGGAGGCGCGGACCACGGTCCACTCGGACTCGATGTCCCCCGCCTCCCCCGGAATATGAGCAAAGTTCTGTCGGAGGTGGGAGTTGAAACTCCTTCTGACAGGAGATTCCGCCAGACGTTCCCAGCAGACCCTCACAATACGTTTGGGCCTCCCACGTCGGACCGGCATCTTCCCCCACCATCGGAGCCAACTCACCACCAGGTGATGATCGGTTGAACATGGTGTTCGTTATGGACAATCCGTGACGAACACAGAAGTCCAATAACAGAACACCGCTCGGGTTCTGATTGGGGAGGCCGTTCCTCCTAATCACGCCCTTCCAGGTCTCACTGTCATTCCCCACGTGAGCATTGAAGTCCCCCAGCAGAACGATGGAGTCCCCAGCGGGAGCGCTCTCCAGCACCCCCTCCAAGGACTCCAAAAAGGGTGGGTACTCTGAACAGCTGTTTGGTGCATAGGCACAAACAATAGTCAGGACCCGTCCCCCGACCCGAAGGCGGAGGGAGGCTACCCTCTCGTCCACCGGGGTGAACCCCAACGTACAGGCGCCGAGCCGGGGAGCAATAAGTATACCCACACCTGCTCGGCGCCTCTCACCGTGGGCAACTCCAGAGTGGAAGAGAGTCCAACCCCTCTCGAGAGGACTGGTACCAGAGCCCAAGCTGTGTGTGGAGGCGAGTCCGACTATATCTAGTCGAAACTTCTCGAGGTGAGGTGACATTCCACGTCCCTAGACCCAGCTTCTGTAGCCAGGGATCGGATCGCCAAGGTCCCCGCCTTCGGCCACCGCCCAGCTCACACTGCACCCGACCCCTATGGCCCCTCCCACAGGTGGTGAGCCCAAGGGAAGGGAGACCTACGTTACCCTTTCGGGCTGTGCCTGGCCGGGCCCCATGGGTGCAGGCCCGGCCACCAGACGCTCGCCTTCGAGCCCCACCACCAGGCCTAGCTCCAGTGGGGGACCTCGGTGACCCGCGTCCGGGCAAGGGAAAACGAAGTCCATTGTTTGTCGTCATCATTAGGGGTCTTTGAGTCGTGCTTTGTCTGGTCTCTCACGTAGGACCTGTTTGTCATGGGTGACCCTGCCAGGGGCATAAAGTCACAGACGACTTAGCTCCTAGGATCACTGGGACACACAAACCCCTCCACCACGACAAGGTGACGGCTCAAGGAGGGGGTTAAATAATGTAGCCTGTATAATTATATATCGGCCTTCTGGATCTGCTACTGCAGTATTTATTGTAAAATGTAATCTTTTAAAAGGCCGAGATAACCTGAGTGAAATTAGAGTCAATGAGGAATTTTTCTTCTGACTTAGCAAGGTGGGTTTCTTGTAATAAGAGGAGGTCTGTATTATAATAATACATAATACATACAGTACAAGTTGTGAGTAGCTACGTGTGAATATAATTTTCATACTACTGAATTTGTCTATTGAAGTGTCACCATAAAAATGTCATCCGTTGTTGTGTCGGCTCTGTGATAATGTTGTCTGCACTATGTTTTCAAAATTGAAACCACAGCATATGACACATAACCTTTAATTTAATGACAGTTGTCAGTTGTTCAGAGTCAATGCTTCTAAATTATCTATCCATCCATCCATTTTCTGAGCCACCTCTCCTCACTAGGGTCACAGGGGTGCTGGAGCCAATCCCAGCTATCATCGGCCAGGAGGCAGGGTACACCCTGAACTGGTTGCCAGCCAATCGCAGGGCACATACAAACAAACAAACATTCGCACTCACATTTACACCTACGGGCAATTTAAAGTTGTCAGTTAACCTACCATGCATGTTTTTGGGATGTGTGAGGAAACCGGAGTGCCCGGAGAAAACCCATGCAGGCACGGGGAGAACATCCAAACTCCACACAGGCGGGGCCGGGGATTGAACCCCGCTCCTCAGAACTGTGAGGCAGACGCTCTAACCAGTTGGTCACCGTGCCGCCTGCTTCTAAATTAGATTGTTTAATTCTGAACACAGCCACATTCCTATAGTTATGAGAGCATGTGCACATGTAAGCAACCACATAATTTCTGTTTATTCTTACATCTCGAAAAGATTTCCATTTTTTTATTCAAATGAGTTGTACAGGTTATGTGTCACATTAAAGGTGAAAAAAAATATATATACAGAAAAAATATTTTTTACATCACAAAAATCTGGCATTTTAAAAGAGGTGTATTGACTTTATATCCACTGTAAATACTGTACAGTGATGTGCCAGTTTAGGCTTTTGTTTAATGGTGTTCTCTTAAGAACCATAGGAGTTACAAGGCTGTCACCACAAAGTTGAGCTAAATTGAGTTTGAAATACAACTTTAAAACCATTCAGTGCAATAAATTCAATCACTCATAATCTCAGTTGTTGTTCGTTTAACTTTTATAAGGTGTGACTATTTTTTTGCTATTTGTAATGATTTGTGAAAAAAAAAACATTGTATCACCACTCCAATATATGTTGGGTCTGGAGCAAGATTGTATGACTTGACTTGCGACTTGCTTAAACCCAGTAATGACTCGACTTGTTTGATTTTTTTTTTTTCCCCCACAGTGACTTGATACTTGCTTGTGACTTGCACATATGTGACTTACTCCCACCTCTGCTCACTGGACATGTCACCCATTGAGCATGTTTGAGATACTCAGGAGTAGCATACACGACAGTGTGTTCCAGTGCCTGCCAATATCCATCAATTTTGTTCAGCCATTAAAGAACAGAAGGCTAACATTCCACAGCCCACAATGAACAGCCTGATCAACTCTATCCAAAGGAGATGTGTTGCACTCCGTGAGGGAAATGGTGGTCACACAAGATTCTACCTGGTTTTCTGTCCCTGCCCAACCTCCCCAATACAGTAAAACTGTACATTATAGAGCCTTTTATTGTGGGAAGCCTAAGGCACACCTGTCCAATATTTAAGCCGTCATATAAGCATCTTGACATGCCACATCTGTGAGATGGATGGATTCGATATATTCGTGTACAGTATTCGAGAGAACGACAGTATGCTTTTTGTGTACATAGAAAAAGTCTTAGATCTTTGATTTTATCCATCCATCCATCCATTTTCTGAGCCGCTTCTCCTCACTAGGGTCGCGGGCGTGCTGGAGCCTATCCCAGCGATCATCGGCCAGGAGGCGGGGTACACCCTGAACTGGTTGCGAGCCAATCGCAGGGCATATATAAACAAATCTCATGAAAAATGGGAGCAAAAACAAATGTGTTGCATCTATATTTTTCTTCAATAAATATATTTCTATGTAGGCCACACAATGACCTATTGGTTAGTATACCTGCTTCACAATCAAGAGGTTCTGGGTCTTGGCTCAAGCTCTCCAAGCTTGCATATATTTTCTGAGAGGAGTCCGGCTTCTTCCCACATTCCCAAAACATGAATATTAGGTTAATTGAAGACTTAAAAAACTCATGCACTGCCTTGAACTCTGCGACAGAATTAATTAATGGGGCTTGCAGTTCCGCATCCTGTCCCTTATCTAATATGTTCCACACAGAAAAACATGAATCTGAATACATGTACCGTTAGACCCCTGATAATCACCCCATCGTATTATATACAGTATTTGCCCATGCATTTGATTATCATCATATAACTAGTTTTGAACTGAAGTCAAAAAACAATAGTGGTAAACATTCATGGGCCACTTAAAATGATATGTTGGGTTGGTTCTGGGCCGCAGGCTGTAAGTTTGACACCCGTGCTATAGCCTACTAAGAAGTGCAGGGTGCACTATATGGGGAGCCACCCTGGTGTGCACATTTCTGCCAATTTGTATAATTTGTTGGGATATTTTAGATGGATAGATACTGTAATAAATAATGAACGAGTTCGTTATACAGGAAAAGTGGCCCATAGCTGACAGGAGCCCTAGAAAACAGCATTTTAAATTTTTGTCATTGAAGTATAGATTTTTTCATGGGACACCAAATCCTTGGCGGAAGCCCTGCTAAAAGGCCTCTACAGGTATATAACATACTATTTGACACAATTAAAGCATCTTAAATTCCAACCTGACCTTAGCCTATGTAGGACCACAAACTATCCAGTAGGAGACACTGGTGTAGCACCATAGAAAAGGACACTGTAGCAGCAAAAAGAAAAAAAACAATATCACTTTAAATCCTCATCCCAAAGCTTCTAAAAAGGATCATGATCAGATTTAATTTAAAAATTTGTTTTTTTGGAACCTTTGTTCTTCCCACTCCTTTTGGACGGTTTTGTACTGGTCCTGACCAAAGATTTTCTGTGGTAATTTAAGCAGTACACAATTTAATTATGCACTTGTACCTGAAATTGGATCCAACTTCATGTAGGAGCTGCACAAAACAAATGCGGTGTGTAAGCCCTGTTACCCTGGCTGTTGAGGTTGAGGTGATCAAACTTTCAACAACAAGCCAAACTGTTACACGTCGACAATGTTGACAGTTTATGACAAATGAATAGGCCACGAAAACGTTAAGTAATGTGGAGTGAGTCGTTCATTACTGTGAAAAGTCCACCGAGAGGAAAGGAGACATCTGACTCAAATCAAAAGTTATTAGCATTTTTAAACTATGTGTCATAAAGCCAAATCAGAGCCCTGATGCTGAGACTGATATTTTTAGCTATTGTATGTTATTATGGGCGGCATGGTGTAAGACTGCCTCACAGTTCTGAGGACCTGGGTTCAAATCCTGGTCCTGCCTGTGTGGAGTTTGCATGTTCTCCCCGTGCCTGCGTGGGCTTTCTCTGGGTACTCCGGTTTCCTCCCACATCCCAAAAACCTGCGTGGTAGCTTGATTGAAGACTCTAAATTGCCCGTAGGAGAGAATGTGAGTGGAAATGGTTGTTTGCTTCTATGTGCCCTGCGATTGGCTGGCGACCAGTTCAGGGCGTACCCCGCCTGTCGCCCAAAGATAGCTGGGATAGGCTCCAGCACGCTCTCGACCCACGTGAGGATAAGTGGTACAGAAAATTAATGGATGGATGGATGTTATCATGCTTGGTAGCTATTTTAATGAAAGCAATACAGCCATTTCTTAGTTTCTCCTTAAAATATGTGTTCACGGCTTTGCACAGATTTATGGAACATTATTGTGAAAACTCTATGATACAAGTTTGGGAATAACTGGGCTAGTGTTCAATTTAAAAGGTGTCAGAAAATACACAAAAATGTTGATCACAAGTCAGGTGATCTCCATGAATGTGTTGTTTTCCTGAAAACAGAAAGACAATTTGTTTGCCTTCATGGAGGACTAAGTAAATCATAAAGTATTCAGTATTTGACTGAAATCAGAGGATTTGGTCTTAATATTTAAAACACGTTTCAAAACCTTTTTACTTTCTTTCCATTTTTTGTGCAATAAGTTGCTGGCTCGAACCAAATTTTACAGAATTTTAGTCTCCAGTATTGCCATTGGGCATTTAGTTAACTGGCTACGTATGCTTTACTGTCAGTTTTTTTTGTTTTTGTTTTTGTGTGTGTGACATTTTGGTTACTAAAGAGTTTATTAGTTGAATACAAAAGGATGATAATCTGCTCATAAAGATGTCTTTTTCCTGAAAAATTTGTCCCCCTCCCCCCATTTCTGCAGTGATGGCTACACCCCTACCCATATTAATGAGAAAACAATGGCACCGCTTTAGACACTGCGACTGAGAGCGTGTCAAGAATCCTCCACGTAGGGCCCCTTACTAGTTGTTGCTGGCTTGTAGGGGGCCCAGAGAGATACAGTAGCTGACATTGGTTCATAGTAACACAACTGGAAATCCCCGTAGAATTTGCAATGACACTTTGGGATCTGGGAATCTCCCTAATGACTTGCAAGCCCGAGATGCAACAAACAAGTCAAACTTGGCGTTTTCTGGATGGAAGTGAAGTTGGCTTTCACTTGTATTGTTTACATTGTGTCTCAGCGGAAAGTGTTTGTCTACATTGCTTGTGAATAAATCATATGAAACATTTCTCAACGGCACACACCAGTTCGATTTATCGAATTAACAGTACAAAGACACTTTATGTCTCAAAAGTGTTCTCTGTCAATTGACTGTCTGTTGTCGTACAAGAGCGGCTCCAACTACCGGAGACAAATTCCTTGTGTGTTTTTTTAACATATTTGGCAAATAAAGATGATTCTGATTCTGATTCTGAAGAGCTTGAAGAGCTTTAACTGTCATGGAGAATATTTTGTTGAAAATACTTGGAAGTGGGTGGCATTGTGGGCAACTGGTTAGCACATCTGCCTAACAGTTCTGTATGTACTAGTTGTCTCGGAGCTGTGTGGCAGATGGTGTTTTTTTTATTTTTTTATTTTATTTTACACTACATTGATTTAAAAGCACTTCTATTTATAGCAACATTTATTAGTGAAGAAAATACTTGAATTAGGGCCTAAAGTATGTCTACCAGTTGTGTTTTGAGTTCCAATGAATATTAAGTTAGTTTAAGCACCTTTCTCTGCAGTTCTACTCTATGCACCTGGCCCATGAAACCTACTACATATTTGAAGGTTTTTAAAAAATGTAACGCAATAATTACTTTCTGTGATAACTAATTACATTCATAATTTGCCCAACACTGCTTGGAAGTGAGAATGTTAATTAAACCATTCGTAATACACCATGGCAGTCTTCCTTTCACCATCATATAATCTTTTGATAAAATACAATACTTAATTTGTAAAATATTTATGAACTTCTATATCTCATCTGGTTCGCAGCAGACCACATCCACCCCCTACAATCCCTCACTTCCCCCAGGATCTTTATTCCTCAGGGAATGCTTTGGATGGGAGAAAGCTGAATCAACATGTAGGCTTGACTACAGTTTGTTCCGAAAGGCCTCACACCAGCGGCAGAAGAGCAGGTGGAATAACTTGCGGAGATTCTATGACTTTAAGCTCTCTGGAGGAAATGACATGATGCCCCACAGAGGGATTGCGGGTGGGGGATCTGGGGAACAGGACTGTTTGTGTATTTTCTCTGTTAGACTCTATAACACTCTAACCCTAACCCTAACCATAACCTGAGACATTTTTCACAGAGGATTGCATCTTGATGGTGAACAAATCTCTTCAACCTGTCCTCTGATAAAATCAAGGGTTGTCCTATTTAGATAATTTGATTAAGAGAAGTACTGTCTATTTTATTGTAACCATATCTACTTTCAGAGGAAATAAACAATTGAGTGTTGACCTTAACTCAGCGATGGTGATGACAGTACATTGCTGATTCATGTGCGGATTCATGTGGCAGACATCCTAAGACACACAGTACTTCACAACTCAATATTGAAATAATTATGTTGTAATATATACGGATGTTCATTCTACTGTGTATTTTGTGTAGTCACTGATGGTGTAGTGGTACATTCACTTGACTTCCATCGAGGCAGCGTGCATGAAGTTGCCATTCAGTGACGGAGTGAATGTGAATGTAAATGGTTGTCTGTCACTGTGTGTCCTGTGATTGTCTGGCGACCAATCCAAGGGGGTGCACGGGACTTTGTTCGATTTTATATATATATAAGCACAGTGGACGACTGGTTAGCACACCTGCCTCACAGTTCGGAGGACCGGGATTCATCCCGGCCTCGCCTGTGTGGAGTTTGCATGTTCTCACCGTGCTTGCGTGGGTTTGCAGATTGTCGGCAGACAATCACAGACTCTGCTCCCTCATGGGAAGGCGTATCGGTGGAATTGAGGAGATCTTCCAAGTATTCTCCCCACCGGCTCACAACGTCTCGACTCAAGGTCAGCAGAGCCCCATCCCCACTATACACAGTGTTGGTGGTGCACTGCTTCCCCCTCCTGAGACACGGGATGGTGGACCAGAATTTCCTCGAAGCGTCCAGAAGTCTTTCTCCATGGCCTCACCGAACTCCTCCCATGCCCGAGTTTTTGCTTCAGTGACCACCAAAGCTGCATTCTGCTTGGCCAACTGGTACCCATCAGCTGCCTCAGGAGTCCCACAGGCCAAAAAGGCCCGATAGGACTCCTTCTTCAGCTTGACGGCATCCCTCACCGTTGGTGTCCACCAACGGGTTCGGGGATTGCCGCCACGACAGGCACCAACCACCTTACGGCCACAGCTTTGGTCGGCCGCCTCAGCAATGGAGGCGCGGAATATGGTCCACTCGGACTCGATGTCCCCCGCCTCCCTCGGAACATGAGCAAAGTTCTGTCGGAGGTGGGAGTTGAAACTCCTTCTGACAGGGGATTCTGCCAGACGTTCCCAGCAGACCCTCACAATACGTTTGGGCCTGCCACGTCGGACCGGCATCTTCCCCCACCATCGGAGCCAACTCACCATCAGGTGGTGATCAGTTGACAGCTCCGCCCCTCTCTTTACCTGAGTGTCCAAGACATGCGGTCGCAAGTCCGATGACACGACCACAAAGTCGATCATCGAACTGCGACCTAGGTTGTCCTGGTGCCAAATGCACGTGTGGACAACCTTATGCTTGAACATGGTGTTCGTTATGGACAATCCGTGATGAGCACAGAAGTCCAATAACAGAACACCGCTCGGGTTCTGATCAGGGGGGCCGTTCCTCCCAATCACGCCCTTCCAGGTCTCACTGTCATTGCCCACGTGAGCATTGAAGTCCCCCAGCAGAACGATGGAGTCCCCAGCGGGAGTGCTCTCCAGCACCCCCTCCAAGGACTCCAAAAAGGGTGGGTACTCTGAACTGCTGTTTGGTGCATAGGCACAAACAACAGTCAGGACCCGTCCCCCCACCCGAAGGCGGAGGGAGGCTACCCTCTCATCCACCGGGGTGAACCCCAACGTACAGGTGCCGAGCCGGGGAGCAATAGGTATACCCACACCTGCTTGGTGCCTCTCACCATGGGCAACTCCAGAGTGGAAGAGAGTCCAACCCCTCTCGAGAGGACTGGTACCAGAGCCCAAGCTGTGTGTGGAGGCGAGTCCGACTATATCTAGTCGGAACTTCTCGACCTCACACACTAGCTCGGGCTCCTTCCCTGCCAGAGAGGTGACATTCCACGTCCCCAGAGCCAGCTTCTGTAGCCGGGGATCCGATCGCCAAGGTCCCCACCTTCGGCCACCGCCCAGCTCGCACTGTACCCGACCCCTATGGCCCCTCCCACAGGTGGTGAGCCCATGGGAAGGGGGACCCACGTTACCCTTTCGGGCTGTGCCCGGCCGGGCCCCATGGGTGCAGGCCCGGCCACGAGGCGCTCGCCTTCGAGCCCCAACTCCAGGCCTGGCTCCAGAGGGGGACCACGGTGACCCGCGTCCGGGCAAGGGAAACCTGAATCCATTAATTGTACTCGTCATAGGGGTTTTTGGAGCCGTGTTTTGTCTGGTCCCTCACCTCGGACCTGTTTGCCATGGGTGACCCTGCCAGAGGCATAAAGCCCCAGACAACTTAGCTCCTAGGATCATTGGGACACACAGACCCCTGCAACACGATAAGGTAACGGCTCAAGGAGGGATGTACAATTTTTCAAAACTCAAAAAGACCTGTTTCAGGAATACTGGCGATTACGCGCAAAGAACTACTGCGCTTGCTACATCACCACGCCTGACAACAGAGTGAATGCCAGTCCTCCTTTTAAAATTATCAAAACAACCCCAACAGCCTTCACACTGGTCTGGTACATTGTCTTTTGAAGTTTCTGGGTTCTGCTGCAGCAAATCAGTGTAAATGGCTCGTGCGGTCTCGTAGATTAGATCTCCGTCATATCTCCCGCAAGCTGCTTCTCCATAAACCACACCAACATAAGCTCCTCCATATTTTCATGGACCTCTGGCTGCAACTTTTAAATTATTTGAACATCATTAGCTGGTGTTATAGTTTTGACTTTCTGCTTCAGCATAGTACAGATTGCACAAGTGCTTAGCCTGTATTGCTTCACCAAGTCAATTACAATTACATGCTTTATGTCTGTGTCGATTCTCAGTCATCCGGGTTGTGAAAATCCATTAAGGTTGAATAAAGGCAACTGTTGTTCTTTGTTCAAGATGTTTTACCTTTAATCCAAAAGGTTAGTCAGTTCTAAAATTTTAGACTCCCAAAGTATCTCACTATGGGGATATATATATATATTTTTTTCAAATCCACAAATATATCCGCGATTTGTACGTGTGTTTTTCAAATCCACAAATATATCTGGGACTCACTTGTGTGTTTTTCAAATCCACCAATATAGCCACGATTTACACCTTTTTCAAATCCACAAATATATCCACCACTGACACTTGTTTTTCAAAATCCACAAATATATACGAGATATACACGTGTTTTTCAAATCCACAAATAATTTGCACGTTTTTCAAATTCACAAATACTTCCGCAATTTACACGTTCTTTAATGTTGTGTCTGCATTTATCATGACTTATCATTTGTAAATATTCAGTTTTGCTTGTGAATTGTTGGAGGTGTGTTTCTGGATCAGCGGGCACACACATTTATTTTTGAGACATATGTAACAGTTTTCAAGCTGAAAAAAAAAAGTGTGGGAAGGTCCACTCTCCATCCGCTAGGCAGTAGTGTTGTTGTCTCCTTTGAGAGCATAGACTCTCTCTCCCTCTCCCTCTCCCTCTCTCTCTCTCTCTCTCTCTCTATATATATATCCATCCATCCATCCATTTTCTGAGCCGCTTCTCCTCACTAGGCTCGCGGGCGTGCTGGAGCCTGTCCCAGCTGTCATCGGGCAGGAGGCAGGGTACACCCTGAACTGGTTGCCAGCCAATCGCAGGGCACATACAAACAACCATTCACACTCACACCTACGGGCAATTTAGAGTCTCCAATTAATGCATGTTTTTGGGATGTGGGAGGAAACCGGAGTGCCCAGAGAAAACCCACGCAGGCACGGGGAGAACATGCAAACTCCACACAGGCGGGGCCGGGGATTGAACCCGGGTCCTCAGAACTGTGAGGCTGACGCTCTAACCAGTCCCCACCGTGCCGCCTATATATATATATATATATATATATATATATATATATATATATGAGAGCGAACCACTGTTGTTATTTAAACACTGTATTAATAAGCTGGTTTTTTTCATATATGCAGCGGCTGCTCTCTGTCCCAAACAAACGGTGTTTTCGTGTTTTTCATCTTACAAATCAGTGTTTTAGTCCGTCTTCGTCATGTCTACATGTTCTAAGATGCAGATACAGTTGCAAGCTTCTGCTCGACATCGGCAGAACTACTCACTGCGGGTTGCAACAGCTGCGACCCCCACTCCTGCGTCGCACCCAGAATGGAGGCGCTACGAACGGTGAATGACGAAGCATAAACGTGGCAAGCGCGATGGTATCCGAGCTAGGCTAGCGGCTAAACCACACAAGCCGGCTATTCCCTCCATCGTGTTAGCCAACATACGCTCTCTGGACAACAAGCTGGATTACATTGGACTGCTCCGCTCTTCCCATCAGACCGTGGGAGAGTGCTGTGTATTTGTGTTTGTGGAAACATGGCTTAAGAGCAGCGTTCCAGACGGCGCCATTCAGCTCAACCGGCTAGCATGCTACCGAGCGGACAGAACTGTTGCGGGAGGCAAGACTCGCGGTGGCGGACTGTGTGTTTACATCAATGACGCCTGGTGCCGGGACGCTATCTTGGTCAGGCAACACTGCTCACAGTACTGGAGTTTATGGTTATGAAGTGCCGGCCGTTTTATTTACCGAGGGAATTCACTGCCATACTGCTGTGGCAGTCTATATTCCTCCTTATTCCGGCAATAACAGGAGTGAGGCCCTAAATGAGCTATACCATCATATCAGTAAACAGCTCACGGCCCACCCAGATGCTTTCCTCATCCTACTGGTGACTTTAACATTGCTGACCCCAAGGCTGTGTTTTCTAAACTGTACTCAAACATTGGCTTTCCAACATGGGGAAATAACACTATGGACAATGTTTTTACCCCCTGAGAGGGGCCAACAAGGCCCTTCCCCTCCCCCAGCTCAGACCATCTCACTGTTATGCTTATGCAATCTTACAGACCACTGGTTAAGGTCTCCCAACCAGTTAGGAAACAGGTACGCGTATGGCCAGAAGGGTCCCTTGAGGCACTTCAAGACAGACTGGACCATGTTCAAACAGGCTGCCACCTACAACTCCATCACAGACCTTCAGGAGTACACAGAGACTGTTACTGTCTCCATCAGCAAGTGCATGGATGATGTCACCATCACTAAGTCCATCACTGTCTGTGCCAATCAAAAGCCAGGGCTGTCGGGGGAGGTCTACAGACTGCTGAAGGTCCGCAATGCGGCTTTTAGCTCTGGGGATGAGGAGGGCCTGAGGAAAGCCAGGGCCAATCTGTCCTGTGGCATCAAGGAGGCCAAGAGGGAGTCCTCCAGGAAGATCGCCCACCGCTTCAGTGACAGAGGTGACACCAGTAGTCTGCGGTGAGGTATTCAGACCATTACGGACTATAAACCCTCAGCACAAAACTGTGACAGCTCCAGCTCCCTGCTAAATGAGCTGAATGACACTTTGAGGCACACAACAGCACCCCTGCACACAAGACTCCACCCCCTCCTGGTGACCAAGAGCTGACACTGACCTGGGACAGAAAAGCTCTCTCGATAGGATCAACACACGAAAAGCCCCGGGCCCAGACAACATACCTGGTCGTGTTCTGAGGGACTGTGCATCTGAACTCACAGATGTCTTCACGGACATCTTCAACACCTCCTAGAGACAGGGTGTTGTTCTCACGTGCTTCAAAGCCACCACCATCATCCCGGTTCCGAAGAAGTCGTCTTCCTCCTGCCTCAATGACTACCGTCCGGTAGTGCTCACTCCCATCCTGATGAAGTGCTTCAAGTCAGTCATACACCACATCAAGTCCTCCCTCCCCCCTCCTTGGATCCCTTCCAATTTGCATATCAGTCCAACGGGTCAACTGATAACGCCGCCTCCACTGCCCTCCACTCTGCCCTCACACACCTGGACTCGAAGGACTCATATGTCAGAATGCTGTTCATAGACTTCAGCTCAACATTCAATACCATCATCCCTAAACAACTGATCTACAAACTGGACCAGCTCGGGCTTAACACTTCGATGAGCAACTGGCTGGTGAACTTTCTGACAGGGAGAAAGCAGGCAGTACGGGTCGGCAGCAACACATCCAGCACCATCACTCTGAACACGGGGGCCCCCTCAAGGTTGTGTTTTGAGCCCCCTGGTCTGTTGACCTATGACTTCACACCGACATACAGCTCCAACCTCTTCATCAAGTTTGCAGGTGACACAACTGTGGTGGGTCTCATCAGCAATGGGGACGAGACAGACTACAGGAGTGAGGTGAGCCGCCTGGCTGGGTGATGCAGGGACAACAATCTCTCCCTGAATGTGGAAAAAACCAAGGAGATTGTTGTGGACTTCAGGAGAGTGCACTCCTAGCATGCCCCCCTGAAAATCAATGGTGCTATGGTGGAGAGGGTGCACCAAGTTCCTGGGAGTGCACATCACCGAGGACCTATCTTGGACCAGCAACACCTCATCACTGGCCAAAAAAGCTCACCAGCGTCTCTACTTCCTCCGCAAGCTGAGAAGAGCCAGAGTTCCGACCCCCATCATGTGCTCGTTCTACCGAAGTCCCAGAGAGAGCATCTTGACCAACTGCATCACTGTGTGATACGGAGCCTGCACCGCATCCTGCCACAAGACTCTCCATTGCATAGTGAGGGCAACTGAGAACTTCATCGGAACCTCTCTTCCCTCCCTGCAGAACATTTACAGCACCCACCTCACCCGCAAAGATCTCCGCATAGTGGGGGATGCCACCCATCCGTCACACAGTCTCTTCAGTCTGCTGCAATTAGGCAGGAGTCTGCAGGCCAGGACGAGTCGACTCAAAGACAGTTTTATTCATCAGGCTGTCAGGAATCTGAACTCTCTGCCCGCTCTGCCCCCTCTACCTCTTCTGTCCTCTGCCCACCTCAACTCTGAACTCTGACGCCCCGTAAACATGTAGATGCACACACACTCACACACACACAATACACACACACACACACGCACACACTCACACCAGACACAAGGTCGCACCAGCCACTTTAGCAGCATAAGGGTTTGGTCATCTAATTTATAAATGTCTTATTTGCCTTGGTTCTCTGACCTTGACTATGTTGCACACGTCCCCTGATCTTTGATATCAGAATCCGAATCAGAATCAGAATCATCTTTATTTGCCAAGTATTTCCAAAAAAACACATAAGGAATTTGTCTCCGGTAGTTGGAGCCAGACTAGTACGACAACAGACAGTCAATTGACAGAGAACACTTTTGAGACATAAAGACATTGACAAAAAAAAACAGTCACTGAGCAATAAAGGGTTAATAGAAATGCCGGTACATTAAAAAATTATTATTTTTTTGAGACAATTGTGCAAAAGATGCAGAGTCCTCTAGCACTTAGAGCAGTTCGAATGACTAATATAGCAATAGTCCGGTGCAATGACCATTGTGCAAAGGGCGCCTAGACTTCAAGGTGTGTATGCAGTTTAAAGTGACGAGTAGCGCGATAATCTGGGACAATGTTGATTGTGCAAATGTTGCAGATACTCCTCAGTCAGTGTGCAAATGGAGCAGATGCTACTCTGGCATGAGTGGCCAGTATTGGTCTACAACAGATATACAAATAGTGCAGCGTGGCGATACTACTACAGTGAGTGCACGAGTAATATATAATTTGCCCCACAGAAATGTAACAACGAACTCAAGTCAAAAAAATTGCCAACATGTTGCAATAGAATTGTAGGTTAGGTGTTTAAGAAGTTGATCGCAAGAGGGAAGAAGCTGTTGTAATGTCTGCTAGTTCTAGTTTGCATTGATTGGTAGCGCCTACCTGAGGGAAGGAGCTGGAAGAGCTGGTGACCGGGATGTGGAGGGTTGACCGCTGTGTAGAACTGCCTCAGCAGCTCCTGTGGCAGGCCGTGCTTTCTCAGAAGCCGCAGGAAGTACATCATCTGCTGGGCCTTTTTGAGGACGGAGTTGATGTTGGTCACCCACTTCAGGTCCTGTAATTCCCAGGAACTTGAAGGTCTCAACGGTTGACACAAGGCGGCTGGACAACGTGAGGGGCAGCTGTGTCGAAGGATGCCTTCTGAAGTCCACGATCATCTCTACAGTCTTGAGCATGTTCAGCTCCAGGTTGTGTCGGCCGCACCACAGCTCCAGCCGCTCCACTTCCTGTCGATATGCAGACTCGTCACCGTCCTTGATGAGGCCAATGACAGTGGTGTCATCTGCAAACTTGAGGAGTTTGACAGCCGGGTGCACTGAGGTGCAGTCGTTCGTGTAGAGAGAGAAGAGCAGCGGAGAGAGGACACAACCTTGGGGCACCCCAGTGCTGATGCTGCGTGTGGATGAGGTGGTCTCTCCCAGCCTAACCTGCTGTGTCCTGCCCATCAGGAAGCTGTAAATCCACTGGCAGATGGCAGGTGAGACGCTGAGCTGGAGAAGCTTGGATGAAAGCAGTTCAGGTATGATGGTGTTGAACGCTGAGCTGAAGTCCACGAACAGGATCCTCGCGTAGGTCCCTGCACTGTCAAGGTGTTCAAGGATGAAGTGCAGTCCCATGTTGACTGCATCATCCGCAGACCTGTTCGCTCGGTAGGCAAACTGCAGGGGGCCCAGCAGGGGACCTGTGATGCTCGTGAGGTGGTCCAGCACGAGACGTTTAAAGGACTTTATGACCACAGATGTCAAGGCGACAGGCCTGTAGTCATTTAGACCCGAGATTGCCGGTTTCTTGGGGACTGGAATGATGGTGGAGCGTTTGAAACAGGATGGTACTTCGCACAGTTACAGAGATCTATTGAAGATCTGAGTGAAGACTGGCGCGAGCTGGTCCGCGCAGACTTTGAGGCAGGATGGGGACACATGGTCTGGGCCTGCTGCTTTGTTAATCTTTTGTTGTTTGAAGATGCGTGTCACATCCTGTTTGTGGATGGTAAACGTAGAAGTCAGAGGTGTGATTGTGGTCGGGGGTGCGGCCGGATGGATGTGGGGTGTGAAAGTGTCCTTTTCAAATCTGCAGTAGAAGGTATTCAAGTCGTTGGCTAGTGTGCTATTGTTCTCAGCTTGTAATTAGTCGCTTGTAATTAGTCAGTGATTGGAATGCATGCCAGACTGATTTAGAGTCGTTAGCGCTAAACTGTTTTTCCAACTTTGCTACATAGTTCCTCTTTGCAATGTTAATTTCTTTAGTCAGCAGGTTTCTAGCACGATTATACACGGCCTGTCCCCCCTCTGATATGCGTCCTCCTTAGCTTGGCGAAGCTGCTGAAGTTTGGCAGTGAACCACGGCTTGTTGTTGTTGAAAGTGCGAAATGACTTTGTTGGTACACACGCATCTTCAGAGAAATTGATATAGGATGTGAAGTGTCCGTATATTCATCCAGGCTTCCCTCTGTGGCCTCGCCTCCGCCTCCATGTGCCGGAAACCGCGGACGCCGCTGCGGTGAGTAACTCGAGGGGGGAAAAATTGAGCGGATTTGTGAAAGTTGGTGAAAGAAAGTCCGGAGTAGCCTCCTTGATGGTTAGCAAGTCTCCCCTTGTATAAGTGAGTCGTGTAATGTTTCCAAAGACGAACGAAAAACACAAAAACAAAAACAATACAATAGAGCGCGTAACCGAGGCGACCACACTGGTAGGCGCCATCTTGCACATTCAATTAATACTTTTATCCTGTATATACTAGAGTTTATTTAGCTTTTATATTGACGTTATTTGTATTGTCTTTTGTAGCACCGTGGGCCCTTGAGTACCGTAATTTCAATCCTCTGTATGTGTTACGGATATTGAAGAATTGACAATAAAAGTACCTTATAACCTTGTAACCCTGTATCTTGCTGTCAGATAAGGATGGTGATTTCTTTATATTTTAGTTACTAATGACGGGGCTGCTGGTTGTCCACCTTTTCCAGTCATGGTCAATTTATTGGGGATTGCATCAGGGTCGGCGCATAGAGTGTTGGATTCCTATTAAAATGACGTGCAGTCAAGTCATCAACGGATACAGCAACACTGCCGCTTACCGGATGGAGGGAAGGCTTTCCTACACGTGTGAATCTTAAAACTGCGTTATGTTTGTCTCAAAAATAAATGCACGTGCTTGCTGATCCACAAAGGCCCTTTCAACAATTCAGAAGCAAACTTGAATATTTACAAATAATAAGTCATGATAAATGCATACACAACATTTAAAAACGTGTAATTCGCAGATATATTTGTGAATTTAAAAAACGCGTGAAAATAATTTGTGCATTTGAAAAACGTGTAAATCGCAGCTATATTTGTGGAGTTCAAAAACGTGTAAATTGCGGATATATTTGTGGATTTGAAAAACACAGGTGCAAATAATTTTGAGACATATCTCTCCCCATATCTCACTGGCCTGAAGACTAGTTAGCGACCTAATGGTAACTCGAGTCTCCGCTGGGTGCGGAGACGTCTCCGTGACGTCTCCTGGAGAGTAGCAGTGTCGCCAAGGAATCGCGGTGAAATCGAACATGTTCGATTTAGTTGGAGACCTTTTGGCCACTCCTCTATGCTCACTAGAGAAACACCTTAACGTAGCTTAATGTAAAAAAACTGCAATCATGCCCCAACCAAAATTTATGTGGACATCTGTACTTGTATTCCCACTTCAACGTCTGAAAATATCAGAATGATCACCCCAATATTTTGGATTTTATGGTTGAGTGCGTTCCTCTTATGCTCACTATTTAGTAAAAGCTTCATGTTACTTAATGTCATGAAACTGCAATCAATCGTCACCAAAATGTATGTGGACATCTCTAATGCCAACTTCAACCTCTGAAAATATCAAAATGATCACTCCTATATTTTGGATTTTCATTTATTCATTCATTTTATGGACCTTAAAGCGTGTTCCTCTCCATATGCTCACTATATAGAAAAAGCTTAATGTCACAAAACTGCGATCAATTGTCACCCAAATTTATGTGGACAACTCTAAGTCTGCACACTTCAACTTCTCAACATGGTCTCGAACGATCGCCCCAATATTTTGGATTTTATGGACGTTAAAGTGTTTTCCTTGTTATAGAATTTTGAGAATTTTTTTTTTTTCTGTGTTCCAGCGGTTGGCCGTGGAGCATGGACACCGACAAAACTTCGGGACATGCATTTGAGAGTTTAACAGCAAAAGAAAAGAATACTGTACTTAGGTCATAAGTAAATTATTAGTGACGTAAGTACGCTTTTCTTTTGCTATCGAACTCTCAAAAGAGAGAGAAGCCAAAATTGAAATCATAATTAAAATTAGATGAATTGCCCAGCCCTTATGTTAAAAGTGTAAACAATTTTGTCGTAACTGCAAGCTGTTATTAAGCCTGTGTGTCTGCATTAATAAATTACACGTGGAAACCTATGTCTCGCTCTCTGTAGGCAATTAATAAATATGAACTTTCCACCTGATAGCTGGGATAGGCTCCAGCACGCCCGCGACCCTAGTGAGGAGAAGCGGCTCAGAAAATGGATGGATGGATAACTTTCCACCTGTCATATTGTCCATAGATCTTTTATTCGGTATGACTTGTTTAGGGCTAGATCTGGCCTGTGAGTGACCTTTGACCACTTGTATAACCGCTTGTGCAAAAAGTGTCCTCGACCACTTGTGTAACCCACTTGTGCAATATGCTGCTTGTATAAACTTGTTTACAGGATGGTGAGCAAAAGGGAGGAGGCAGCAGAGCAGGATGATCTGGAGTCAACTGAGGCCCAACAGCTATTGGATGACGCCGCTCCTCCCACGCTTGTATAAATTGTGAGGGCTGCAAGGGAAAAACAACGCCATTTCCTCTCCTTCTGCACCACGGATGTGAGGTTCGATGTGAGGGAAAGGAAACAGCTCAGAATTCTGTAACTCTGTACTTTTGCTGAACTCTGAGATAAAAGACGGAACAAATTTCAATCTTGTGTACGTTTCTTAATTAGTAACCCTTTCAGAGGAAAACGAACACGAAATGGTGAGTTTGACAAAGGTTTATTAATTTGGGCCTCGGGCCCTGGGTAACAGGCAATTGGCACAAACTCTCCAGCACACCTTGTACTTAAAAATCACACACAAATACACATAATATTTGTTACCTGTTTATTTAAAGCATACATACAGTATAGTATACATACGCCCATATCAGGGAATTCCAGGTGAATTGGTTGTCAACTTGTCTGGCCACGTCACCGAGACATCTTCCTGGTGAGAGTACGAGAAACATTGTGTTCCGTGGGTCCCGGAGTAGCCGTGATTTATTAGTCTTGGTACTCTCTGTGACATCTCCGCCAATGAGATAGGCCCTTTATGTGTGGAGTCTCCCTATTTAAGTCTCAGTTATTGTGCTCCTTGGGGGTGGTCAACAGTTGTTGTTGCCTTGTGTGGTTTGTAAACGCCCATCCTGCATGCTAATCCTGGTTCACACGTCTTGATGCAAATCAGCTAGTTAGGACAACTCTTCCAGTTGAATGAGGTGACCATGGGGGAGGGGGGGATGTCAGGGCATTGTCACACGCAGACGATAGGTGATGTCTCAAACCTCCTCCTTTATTTAGCGATGGCTTTTGTAGTTTGACATAGATGGCTTTTCTTACACCTCTTTCAAACCAGCGGTCCACCCCATCCAGAATTTGGATGTTGTCCTTCTATTCTTCTTGAGATGCAAATGAACTGCTGATTCTGGACCCAAAAAAGCCGGTCGTCAAAGCTGCGCCATGTGTCTCTGAAGTGCTTGCTTCATCTCACATTTACAATTTTAGAACTAAAGAAGCCTTTTGGGTGAAAGTTGAAAGATCTTCAACAAACAAGAACAGTCCATTTGTTTTGGTTCAACCTTTGTGGATTTCATGCTTTACTTCAAAGGCCATCATCCGCTTCTTCACAGCACTCACTTTCTTAGGACCCATATTTGCAAAAAATGAATTTGGGAAAACTGTGATTGGGCAGCGAACAGTTCAGGGTGTACCCCGCCTCTCGCCCAGAATCAGCTGGGATAGGCTCCAGCACCCCCACGACCCTATTGAGGATAAGGGGTATGGAGAATGGATGGATGAGTGAATTAGAGAAAAACATAAAAATGGAAAATGCGAGCACAAAACATGACTGTACCTAATGTATTGTCGTTGGACTGCAGGTAAACCAATGTAAATTGGCTGGTTGTTGTGACGTTTGCGCCTGTCATCTGGTAGTGAGTGGTATGAAGCACACTCAATTCAAATTTCTGAGTGATAATGTAAAGGTACCACTGTATATAACAAAACCAACTTAAACCCACACAAGCAAACACTTGGCGACGGAGTCAAGGAAAAACTTCCGCTAATGAAGAAACCTCCAACACTACCCAGGCTCTGTGGGGTGACTGTCTGCATCGGCTGGTTGGGTTGAGCTGGAGAGAGAGGAGAGGGACAGAGAGTAGATTGAGAGAGAAAACAGGATAGCGGGGTAGAGCGACCGGGGGAGGGACAAGAGACCAATAGACAGAGCAACAGCGTTATCAACAACTGTAATAGTCCCATGATAACAGCAATGATGACGATACTGGTCCTGTCCCAACACCAGTGTCAAATTCACTTTCACACCATTCAATTTCATTTTTCTTGCCGGTGTGAAGCAAGATTTGTAGCATCAACTCATAGGTATTGGTCTGTTGAACTGGCTGTCAACATCATCCTTGGATGTCTGTATAATGTTCATGCTCACATTGCATTGCACAGTTATGTGGATTTTTTTTAGGCCATGCTCATTTTTGCAAAGCTTTCTGCAGGTGCATCTAGCAGTGTTCTTTGTTGTCAGTAATTCATTAGCCTGTATCATTACCCTTTGTCTCCTGTTGGGACCTCCACATGTCCCAACCCCTGGGAGTATTTTTTAGTAGCTTTGCACTTAGCTTTCTTTATAATAAACATATTGTTAAATAGATACCAGTGTCAATACATACTGACTCATTATTATCAGACTTTTTATTACAGCTCATTAGACATTCACACAAACTGTTATTCCTAATTTTTTATTTGTTCCTCCCTGAGCTACCACCTTATCGCGGTGGAGGGGTTTGTGTGTCCCAATGAACCCTTGGAGCTAAATTTTATGTGGCTTTATGTCCCTGGCAGGATCACCGAGGGCAAACAGGTCCTAAGTGGGGAACCAGACAATGAAATGAAAATGGACAGAGTTTTCCCTCACCCAGACTTGTCACCAGGGCACCCCTCTGGAGCCATGGCTGGAGGTGGGGCTCGATGACGAGCACCTAGTTTCCACTGGGGCCTGGCCGGGAACAGCCCCAACACGTGATGTGGGTCCCCCTTGCGATGGGCTCACTACTGTGGTGTGGGAGGGGCTAAATTGGTCGGGTACATTGTGAGCTGGGTGGTGACTGAAGGTGGGAACCTATTGGCGGTCCGATCCCAGGCTACAGAAGCTGGCTTTAGGGACATGGACTGTCACCTCTCTGGCAGGGAAGGAGTCTGAGCTGGTGTTGTTCAGCCGAAATACTTTATATGTAGTTGGATTTGCCTCGACACATCACTTGGGCTCCGGAACCAGTCCTCAAACTCTCTTTCACTCTGGTGTTGCCTACGGTGAGAGGCACTGAAGAAAATAACTATTCTTTAGCCCAAAAATATAACCACATGAAATTGAGCTTTGCTAACATGTTACCAAGAGCAATTTAAGACAACACGGGGAAGTGGCTTGTCTTGTGGACGTTGGTAACCACCCACACACATTACATTCTAATCTTTTGCAAGGTTTTTGTTGCAAAGGTGGTGAATAGTACCACAAGCTGAGAATAATGTGTTGACTGGCAGATGTGACACCAGCTGTCAACAGGCTACAAGAAGACCACGCACACGCACTCGCCAAGGGCAGATATATAATCTCTAATGTAGGGTGAAAAATTGCGAGATATTGTGAGAGGCCCAAGCTTCCTAACAACCGGGGTGGAGAAACCAAACGCTGTCGCTTTTCAAAATTTTATTTGTATGCATTTTGACTTAGTTGCCATTGTCTTTTGGTATAAACTGAGTGAACTAAAACTAAGCCTCATTCTTGTCTCCAAGGTCGTGTGGCAAACAAGCACGCTTTTCAATTGGGGAACCTGACGTGATTGGTTTTGTATAACACGTTGCAAAATATTGAAATAAAATCTCCACTGACCCATCAAATCCACACTCATCGAGAGCGCTCTCCCTGATAAAAGTAGGCAGAAACTTTCCTTTCCTTTTTTTCTTTTTCTTTTTAACCTGTCCTGTTCAGTTGCATGGCCATGGAGAATGGTGGAACTGCATGTCTTTTTTTATGCTGGAATAGTTTGTGTGCAACAGGTGAGTTTGAAATACTCCCTCTGTGGTCATTTTGTATTGTGATTCTTATTGAAAATGCAGCCTGACAGAATAAGGTTTGTGAGATTAGAGAGAAGAGAAATAAAAAGAAAAAACAGTAGAACAATAGCAGAATAATGTGGTATTTATCTATAATAATGTTACATAGGAAGGATGCAACAACTAGTATGACAGGATTAGAGGGGACAGTACAGACATGAAGGGAGGGGACAGGGCAGAACAATGGAAGTGAGCCAGGCAGCGGTACTGGTGCGTAGTGGGAGTAGATATGCAGCGCCTAAACACCTGTAGGGACTAAAGAGTGTAAAAGAGGTACAGTCCGGTGTAGCGTATATTGGTCAAATAAAAATGTAATTAACTTAGGAGAAAAGAATAAGACGGAAGCGACGCTTGGTTTACCGTAATCTTCAATTTAATTGTTAAAATCAAACTAATGTCTCGGAAAGGGCACCACGTCACTTTTTATAAGTATAAAATTTAGGAAAAATGAGTAGTAACCAGTCTCGTAATTTGAAGGTTACTAAATTTTGAGTTCTAGATGACAGAGGTTTACTTAAACTCAGAACACACACACAAAATACAACCAAGAGTGGAATTTTATGGTATATTTAATGACATCTAAAGGGATCTAAAGGGAACACACTAAAGGGGGCTAACTAAAGAAAGAAAATAACATTAATTATGGTAAAACAAAGGAAAATCGGAGTACGAAAAGAGGAATAGAACATCGTGTGTTGGACTAAAGTTGGAAACGTAAGCATTTACAGCGTTGAGTCAGAGCGAGAGAAAGCAAAGTTGGGATTTCGTGTGACGCTAGTAATTTCCCCAAAATTATTAGGCACTGATGTTCTACATTATAGTAAGGATAGCAGTGTCGACTCACGAACGCAGATCAGCTGGTCTTTGGAGAGTGGTCTCAGGCGGAAACGAAGCAGGTTTGGTCGAAGGAAAAAGAGATGCACAAAAATAAAAACAAAAAGAAATGGAAAAGTAAACTTGTTGTCCCGTTTGGATGCGCTCGTAACTTTCCTGCCGGTTGAACTGGTGGCGGGCCGAGCTCTGGCCCTCAGATGCGTGCGGGACCGGTACGGGATGCCGATAGTTGCTCGCTGAGGCTCCGCTAGGAAAAGCGATCAAAGTCGCATTGCCAGCTTCTTCGATCAGAAACGCCGCCGTCTTGGTTGTGGCAGGCGTTCGCGCACGTGGTGGCACCGGAGGCGCCCGAGGACAACGGAAACAAAAGAAGGGGGAGGGGGTTGTCCGGAGGCCACCCGGGTGGCGAGCTGTCAGCAAGACAAGAGGAGAGGAAAAACACAAGACAGCGAGGAGGTGTGACTTAAGAGTTAAATACCCCAGAGGCGGGGCGTGGGCAAGAGGGATTGCCGACTTGGAGAAGACCACACCCAACACCCAAATTTGATCAAATGGGTTTAAAATCATATTAATCTAAAACACTCCCAATTTTGTACTCTCACGTGAAGAATCATTTTTTAACTTTGGTCGTGGCAGATTGGTTGCTTATTGTTCAATACAACATTTCGTACTGTTTGATTTCAAATCACGAGGAACAGCTTTCAAAATCTTGCAGAGGATCTGTAAAACTGACAATAGTGACACAGACACCAAGGCATACATTTGGAATATTTCTACAGAGTTCGTAAGATATCAAAACGGACATTTTATCTTCCTTTACCAAACATCAAAGGCGCGTCCATGGGTTTTGTGGTTGCAGTTCCCTTCAACGCCAGTGGGTGGCGCCTTACATGCATCTTCAGAATCAGAATCATCTTTATTTGCCAAGTATGTCCAAAAAACACACAAGGAATTTGTCTCCGGTAATTGGAGCCGCTCTCGTACGACAACAGACAATCAATTGACAGAGAACACTTTTGAGACATAAAGACATTGAGAAAAACAGTCACTGAGCAATAAAGAGTTGCTAGTTATCTGGTAATGCCGGTAAAAAAAAATTTGACAATTGTGCAAAAGATGCAGAGTCCTCTAACACTTAGAGCAGTTCGAATGACTAATATTACAATAGTCCAGTGCAATGACCATTATGTAAAGGGCGCCGAGATTTCACTCAAGTAGTACGATAGTCATGGACAATGTTGATTGTGCAAATATTACAGATACTCCTCAGTCAGTGTGCAAATGGAGCAGATGCTACTCTGGCATGAGTGGCCAATATTGGTCAACAACAGATATGCAAATAGTGCAGCGTGGTGAGACTACTACAGTGAGTGCTCGAGTAATATATTATAGAATTGGCTCGACAGAAATGTGACAACAAACTCAAGACAAAAAGACAAAAAACTGCCAGCATGTTGCAATGGAATTGTAGGTTAGGTGTTTAAGAAGTTGATTGCAAGAGGGAAGAAGCTGTTGTAATGTCTGCTAGTTCTAGTTTGCATTGATCGGTAGCATTGCAGTTGGAGTTTGTCCTTTTTTGTAACAGCACCAAACCATACCATGATGGATGAACACAGGACTGATTCGATGACCGCTGTGTAGAATTGCCTCAGCAGCTCCTGTGGCAGACCGTGCTTTCTCAGAAGCCGCAGGAAGTACATCCTCTGCTGGGCCTTTTTGAGGACGGAGTTGATGTTGACCACTTCAGGTCCTGAGAGACTGTAATTCCCAGGAACCTGAAGGTCTCGACGGTTGACACAAGGCAGCTGGACAACGTGAGGGCAGCTGTGGCGAAGGATACCTCCTGAAGTCGACGATCATCTCTACAGTCTTGAGCATGATCAGCACAACCTTGGGGCGCCCCAGTGCTGATGCTGCGTGTGGATGAGGTGGCCTCCCCCAGCCTGACCTGCTATGTCCTGCCCGTCAGAAAGCTGTAAATCCACTGGCAGATGGCAGGTGAGACGCTGAACTGGAGAAGCTTGGATGAAAGGAGTTCGGGGATGATGGTGTTGAACGCTGAACTGAAGTCCACGAACAGGATCCTCGCGTAGGTCCCTGCACTGTCGAGGTGTTCAAGGATGAAGTCCAGTCCCATGTTGACTGCATCATCCACAGACCTGTTCGCTCGGTAGGCAAACTGCAGGGGGTCCAGCAGGGGACCTGTGACGCTCTTGAGGTGGTCCAGCACGAGACGTTCAAAGGACTTCATGACCACAGATGTCAAGGCGACAGGCCTGTAGTCATTCAGACCCGAGATTGCAGGTTTCTTGGGGACTGGAATGATGAGCGTTTGAAACAGGATGGTACTTCGCACAGTTCCAGAGATCTATTGAAGATCTGAGTGAAGACTGGTGCGAGCTGGTCCGCGCAGACTTTGAGGCAGGATGGGGACACATGGTCTGGGCCTGCCGCTTTGTTAATATTTTGTTGTTTGAAGATGCGTCTCACATCCTGTTCATGGATGGTTAACGCAGAAGTCAGAGGTGTGATTGTGGTCGGGCTTGCGGCTGGATGGGTGGGTGTGAAAGTGTCCTTTTCAAATCTGCAGTAGAAGGTATTCAAGTCGTTGGCTGGTGTGCTATTGTTCTCGGCTTGGGGGGGATTGTCGCTAATTAATTCATTAGTCAGCGATTGGAATCCATGCCAGACTGATTTAGAGTCGTTAGCGCTAAACTGTTTTTCCAACTTTGCTGCATAGTTCCTCTTTGCAATGTTAATTTATTTAGTCAGCTGGTTTCTAGCTCGATTATAAAGGGCCCTGTCCCTGCTCTGATATGTGTCTTCCTTAGATTGGCAAAGCTCCTTAAATTTAGCAGTGAATCACGGCTTGTTGTTGAATGTGCGAAATGACTTTGTTGGTACACACACATCTTCACAGAAACTGATATAGGTCCGTATATTCATCCAGGCTGCCAGCATAGTATAGCAGTGGTCTAAAATGTTATTTTCCCTGGGAGGACAGTCGATGTGCTGCTTGTATTTAGGGAGTTCGTGGTTGAGTTTAGAAGTGTCCGATTAAAGAGAAAAGGAAGAAAAGGATAACAGAAACACAAAACATGAGTCATGCGATGAAAATAATTTCAATGTCAAATAAATTAAAAGTGAGGAAAGTATTGTTTGACTATTATGAGTAAAACAAAGCAGAGGTAATGACCAGAACAGAGTATTTTGAGTGTGCAGTAAAAGTAATGCACAGTGAAAAACACAGAGGGATATGGAAAAAAGACAAAATGCCATCTGCCACACAAAGTACATGTGCAGCATGGTGCCTTTACATTGGGGTACACACCGAAGGACACGAGGGTAGCCTCCTTCCTCCTTTGGGTGGGGGGAGCAGTCCGGACTGTTGTTTGTGCCTGACATTGTGAGTTGGTGGCGAGAATACTTTGAAGACCTCAGTTCCAGCGACACATCTTCCTATGAGGAAGAAGAGTGTGTGTGTTCTGCTTCAGGATTTTCTGGTAAAGAGTAGAATTTATGGTTTCATCTATTACAGAAAGTCATCCAGGTCCTAAAGTAGAAAAGCAGCCCAAGACCATCACACTACCACCACCACGTATGCTTGACTGTTGCTATCATCTTCTTTTTATGAAATACTGTGTTACATTTACGCTGGACTTGTACTGTACGCAGAAAAACACTATATTGTAGGCATCCGTAGTTGTGGTAACCCCGCCAGCAGCCCACTATCAGGGGCGGTGGGACCGGTGCACCCCCCCGCTGACGATTGGTTTACCCCCCGTCAATGATTGTTTCGCCGTTAAAGTTGATAAGTGCAAACTTGTTTAGAATAAAATTTCAACTAGCACTCCATGTCACAAAGGGTTGCTGACCCTGCCATAGAATATTCTCCCATAAATCTTGGGAATAATTCATCCATCCATTCTCAATACCGCTTATCCTATTCAGGGTCGTGGGGTGCTGGAGCCTATCCCAGCTGACTTCGGACAAAAGGTAGACTACACCTTGATCTGATCGCCAGTAAGCCTCAGGGCACAAATAGACACGGACAACCAATGACACTCACATTCACACCGTCACTGAGTGGGAACTGCACTCACATTGTGTGCACAAAAGTCAGGCAAATGCACCACTAGACCATCAGTGACTCAGGAATAATCCAGATGTCTTTTTATTTTTTTATTTTTCTGTTCCATGTTTTCTCCATTTGTGGATAATGGATTTCACCGTGGTTTACTGGACTCCTAAAGCTTTAGAAATGGCTTTGTAACTCTTTTCAGACTTAGATATTTCAATTCTTTATTTCCCATCTGTTCTTGAATTTCTTTGGATCGTGGCATTTTGTTGCAGCTTTTTTCGATCTTTTGGCTGACTTAATATTGTCAGACAGGTTCTATTTAAGTGATTTCTTGGTTGAAGAGGTCTGGAGGTAATCAAGCTTGGGTATGGTGAGAACTCAGCTTTACAAAAAAATTGATCGGTAACATTTAATTCATGATTTAACATAGTGGGCAATTACTTTTTCACACAGGGCCATGAAGTTTGAATATTTTTTCCCCTCAATGAAAAAAAACAGTATTTTAAGTTCACTTCTCTGTTATTTACATTTGTTTGACAAATAAACAATAAAGAGGGGGGTGGGGGTGAAGAATTTGCGAAAGGGGCAAATACTTTTTCACAGCGGTGTATATATTCTTTTGTTAATCTGAGATTATCATCATGGCCAGTAAATGAACTTTAAAAGAAATAGGCCTCGATTATCAAGATAACATAAGTGTCACGATTAGGGTTTTTGAAGGCAAGGAAGGCAAGGCAAAACCGAGGAGGACCCAAGTGCAAGGAAGCAGGGAGGCAAGGCAGGAGTCCAGGAGTCTCAAAAAATGATATTTAATTTCCCCCAAAAAAGGCAAACAAGGAACACGGAAAAAACTAACTAAACAAAGTGCCACAACTGATAACCAAAGTAACAAAGAAACACTTGAATAAACCTAAAACTGGAAACAAAACATGACTGGTAACTAAGACGTGGCACAGACACAGATAATGACAATGAACCGACAACAAGTGAAAGAAACGAGGGAACTAAATACAAACAGATTGACAAAGACAACGAGGAACACCTGCACAAGCGGCTGGAGGGAGATGATTGGTCGACACAAGGTAGGTTGACGAGAACAGGTGGACACAATAACTAAATGAGCACACGACATGAACAACATGGAACACAGGAAAACATGAAACAAAACTAACCACAACCCAAACCAAAACATAGACATGACAATAAGGTTTTGTTTTAGTTTTTTAGGGTTAGGGTTTAGGGTGGGGTGTGAGTTGGCCAGCACCGCCATTTAAAAAAAAAATCCATCCATTTTCTGAGCCGCTTTTCCTCACAAGGGTCGCGGGAGTGCTGGAGCCTATCCCAGCTATCAACGGGCAAGAGGCAGGGTACACCCTGAACTGGTCGCCAGTCAATCGCAGGGCACATATAAACAAACAACCATTTGCACTCACATTCACACCAAAGGGCAATTTAGAGACTTCAATCAACCTAGCGTGCATGTCTTTTGGGATGTGGGAGGAAACCGGAGTACCCAGAAAAAACCCATGCAGGCACAAGGAGAAAATGCAAACTCCACACAGGTGGGGCCGGGAATCAAACCCCGGTCCTCAGAACTGTGAGGCAGACGGTCTAACCAGTCGTCCATCGTGCTGCCAGTAATGATGCTAGATTTTGCATAATTAATATTTTATTAATATAGGGTTTACCTCGCACAGGCCTTGTCTTTTTTTTATGGGGGGGGGGGGATACACCCGATTCTGCACAGTTTGTCGAGGATGAGTTGAACATCTTACAGCCACACAACCAACCGTTTTGCCAAAAATCGCCAAATATCCACTTAAAACTCATTCACTGCCAGCCTCCCAGTTAACATGGATATTTGAATTCTAAAGCTGTCAATGGCAGTGAATTAACAAGCCCCCCCCCCCCCCCCCCCCAAAAAAAAGGTCTAAGGATAATGCAAGGCAATGCTGGGAATAGAGACAACATGGCCTCCATAAACCATGTGATGTGGATTTAATAAATGTGGAGCAACGTGGTCCCAGAGTCCTGAGAGTGGCCAAACTGTCCTTTATACAGCTTTGAACCACATATGTGGAGCAACGTGGTCCCAGAGTCCTGAGAGTGGCCAAACTGTCCTTTATACAGCTTTGAACCACATATGTGGAGCAACGTGGTCCCAGAGTCCTGAGAGTGGCCAAACTGTCCTTTATACAGCTTTGAACCACATATAACTTGAGACCACCAACAGGCCAATGGTAGAACGGCAGTTGACCAATTTGAAGACCCTATAAAGGGACCAAAATATCTTGTGAAATTGACACACCACAGAGAAGAGTATTGTTAACAAGTCTGGCTAATTTGAATGAATTAACAAATTGCCAAGAATATGAAAAAAGGCTTCAAAAGGAAGAATTGAGACATTCTCTCATCTTTCAGACACTGTCGGCGTGTCCGCTGAAACACACCCCATAGAACTTTCAGTTGTCAATAAAATACAGTATGCGCCTGCTCTCATAACTCCTTCTGAACGATGCATACACTCTCACAGGCCACAGAGAGGAACTCTGTGGCAGCCAGGCAGCCTCTGAGCCACGACCCACACAAATTTGACCTCCTTTGCCACTGTTGAAATTGGTGGTGGAATTATAGGTGACCTTGGTACACTCTGAGGAGGCCACATCAGCGTAATACACTGGTTACCCTGGGTGATTTTTTTTCACTTTTCTTCAAACAAGTTTAATGCATTTGCAGTCAAATCACATAAAATGACTTTACAGGCTCTTGTGTGACTGTGACATTTTGGTCTAAAGACACAGACGAGGTGCTGCAGGAGTGTTTCGATGTCACTGGCTTTTAAAGAGATATATTTTTATTAAAAACAAATGTGTAAGTTATGCTTATTGTTATTATTGTTTTTTATTTTTATTTTTATTTATGTACAGCACTTTGTTTCAGATGCTACTCTTTATTTATGGAGAAAAAAAGGTAATTTGAATTGAGTCTTGCTTGTGTTATGTTACAAGGAAGTTAGCATTTCAATGTGTCAAAGTTTGGTTTGTGTTTGGTTTGAAAAGATGCGCAGTCATTTGAAGTTTGATTTTACATCATGGGAACTAAGGCTGCTTACAGGGTACTAAATGAGCACATGAGCAGTGCAACTCCAAAGATTCAGCTGTCCAGTTGTTTAAGAAGAGGTTGACACAAAGGCACATGGCTCCACCGGTGGATGAACAGCTTACTGATGCAACTGAAGAAAACAAAGGCCCTCTAAATACAAATAAACCTCTCTCACATCTGCAGACAGCACGAGGGGAGGCACAGGGAAGCTAAAAGCTTCTGCCACAGCCAGTGTGACCAAGCAGGGAACATATGACCAGAAGGTAAATATGGTAAACCACATGAGGTGGAATGCAGCGTGGGGTTTGACCCACCAAGGAGACGGGTTCTCTGGTCTCCACAGTAGAGGTCTGGCCTTAAAATCCACAGCTGTGTTTTCTCTCTGTTTGTTCCTGAGCACAGAACAACTTCAATAACCAACAACTCCAAAGATGACTGTTCCTTCCTGCAGGTTGTCGCAGATTTTAACTTCAACAAAGGTAATTAACGTTCATGATTTTTAAGTCATCAGTACCATCAGAAATACAATAAATGATATGCTGCATCTCAGTAAAATAAATAGCCTGTAATCAAAAACACAACTTACAGTATTTCAGTAATTCAATAACTCATATATATTGCACTATATCAACAGAGTGAAATATTTCATCATTTAAACGTTACAGCTTTGAACCACATATAACTTGAGACCACCAACAGGCAAGAGGTGGTGTGTTGTACTGTATATCATCACGACTGTGATTCAGTCATCGATAAGCACAAGACCGCAGCCCAAGTGCCGGTTATATACAGACCCTTTCCAAGAAATTCGAATATCATGGAAAAGTTTATTTATTTCCATAATTCCATTCAAAAAGTTAAACTTTCATAGATTATAGATTCAGGGCCCACAATTTAAACAATTTCAAGTATTTATTAATTAATTTTTACATAATTTGGGTTTCCAACTCATAAAACCCACAAAATCAGGATACAGGATAATTAGAATATTGTGAAGAAATCACCATTTACTTCTCAGTTTTTGTAGGAAAAAAAAAGAAAGAAATTAGGGTCACATTGAATCAATCAAAATATGGTACTTTCAAAATGATATGTTAATCTGCAATACTTGGTTGGGAATCTTTTTGCTTTAATCACTGCCTCGATGCACCGTGGCATTGACCCAATCAGCCTGTGGCATTGCCTGGGAGTTATGGAAGCCCAGATTTCCTTGATGCTTGCTGTCAGTTCTTCTTTGTTTTTGGGTCTAGCGCCCCTCATATTCCTCTTGATAATACACCATAGATTCTCAATGGCGTTTAGATCTGGCGAGTTGGCTGGTCAGTCAAGCACAACCAGGTTTTGGTGCTTCGGCAGTATGGGCAGGGGCAAGGTCCTGCTGGAAGATTAAATCTGCATCTCCATACAGATCCTCAGCAGAAGGACTCGTGAAAAACATTCTGGTAGACTGTTGCGGTGACCTTGGATTTAAGAAAGCAGAGTTTACCAACACCTGCACTGGAGATGGCACCCCAAATCATGACTGACTGTGGATATTTCACACTGGTCCTCAAGTAGCTTGGTTTCTGTTCTTCACCCGTCTTTCTCCAAACCCTTGGACCTTGAGTTCCGAATTGGAAAAGAGGACCTCGGACCACTGGCCAACAGTCCAGTCCTTCTTCTCCTTGGTCCAGTTGAGACGCTTCCTACGTTGGCTCAGGCTCAGAAGCGGCTTGACCTGAGGAACCCGACAGTTGTAGGCAATCTCTGGGATGCGTCTGAATTTGATGCTTTTTGAAGCGGTGACTCCCGCCTCATTTCACTCTTTCTCGAACTCTGCTAGATTCTTTAATCTTCTCTGTTTGATAATCCACTGAAGCCCACGGTCTTCTCTTTTGCTGGTGCATCTTCTCCTGCCACATTTTGGCCTTCCACTAGACTTTCCATGGATATGCTTGGACACAGAATTCTGTGAACAGCCAGCCTCCTTAGCTATGAGCTTTTGTGGCTTACCCATCCAATGGAGCATGTCAATGATGGTCTTCTGGCCAGTTGTCAAGTCTGCAGTCTTCCTTATATTGAACCCAACTGTGAGAATTGAACCAAACTGAAGCAATTTACTGACACCTGGGGAAACCTGTGCAGGTGGTTTGAGTTTAGTAGGTGATTAGTGTGTGACACTCAGTTTCAAAGTTTTGTATGGCCAGCATAATTTGGGCTGATGTCTTCACAGTATTCAAATTTTTTGAATTGCTGATTTCATGTGTTTTATGAGCTGGAAGCCCAAATTATATAAAAAATAAACTAATAAATACTTGAAATTGTTTAAATTGTGGGCCCTGAATCTATCATCTATGAAAGTTTTCCATGATATAAATATTTTTTGGAAAGGGTCTGTATATATCTTCTTCCGTTCCGCTTATCCTCACCAGGTCGTGTTGGGGGCCTATCCCAGCTATCTTTGGGCAAGAGGCAGGGTACACCCTGAATTGGTTGCCAGCCAATCGCAGGGCACATAGAAACAAACAACCATTCGCACTCACATTCACACCTACGGGCAATTTAGGGTCTCCAATTAAAGCATGTTTTGGGGATGTGGGAGGAAACCGCAGTGCCCGGAGAAAACCCACGCAGGCACGGGGAGGACATGCAAACTCCACACAGACGGGGCCGAGATTTGAAACCCGATCCTCAGAACTGTGAGGCAGACGCTCTAACCAGTCGGGAAAGCCCGGACACCCTGCGGAGGAAACTCATTTCGGCCGCTTGTAACCGGGATCTTCTTCTTTCTGTCACAACCCACAGCTCGTGACCATAGGTGAGGGTAGGAATGTAGATCGACCGGTAAATCGAGAACTTCGCCTTTCGGCTGAGATCCTTTTTTACCAAAACCGATTGATACAAAGTCTGTATCACTGCAGACGCTGCACCGATCCGCCTGTCGATCTCCCGTTCCATTCTTACCTCACTCGTGAAAAAGACCCCAAGATACTTGAACTCCTCCACTTGGGGCAGGATCTCATCCCCAACCTGGAGAGGGCACGCCACCCTTTTCCGACTGAGGACCATGGTCTCAGATTTGGATGTGCTGATTCTCATCCGAGCCGCTTCACACTCACCTGCAAACTGCTCCAGTGAAAGTTGGAGGTCACGGCTTGATGAAGCCAACAAAACCACATCATCTGCAAAAAGCAGAGATGCAATGCTGAGGGCACCCAACCGGACCCCCTCTACACTTCGGCTGCGGCTAGAAATTCTGTCCAGAAAAGTTATGAACAGAATCGGTGACAAAGGGCAGCCTTGGCGGAGTCCAACCCTCACCGGAAACGAGTCCGACTTACTGTCGGATATGCGGACCAAACTCTGACTCAGGTCGTGCAGGGACCGAAAAGCCCGTATCAGGGGGTTCGGTACACCATACCCCCGAAGCACCCCCCACAGGACTCCCCGAGGGACACGGTCGAACGCCTTATCCAATTCCAAAAAACACGTGTAGACTGGTTGGGCGAACTCCCATCCACCCTCGACGACCCTGCCAATGGTGTAGAGCTGGTCCACTATTCCACGGCCAGGACAAAAACCACACTGCTCCTCCTGAATCTGAGATTCAACTTCCCGACGGACCCTCCTCTCCAGCACCCCTGAATAGACCTTACCAGGGAGGCTGAGAAGTGTGATCCCCCTGTTGTTGGAACACACACTCCGGTCCCCCTTCTTAAAAAGGGTGACCACCACCCCAGTCTGCCAAACCAGAGGCGCTGTCCCCGATGTCCACGCGATGTTGCAGAGGCGTGTGAACCAGGACGGCCCTACAACATCCAGAGCCTTGAGGAACTCCGGGTGAACTTCAGGCACCGAGGAGCTTTTTAACCACCTTGGTCACCTCAACCTCAGAGATAGGAGAGCCCGCCTCAGAGAACGCAGACTCTGCTTCCTCATGGAAAGGCGTGTCGGTGGAATTGAGGAGGTCTTTGAAGTATTCTCCCCACCGGCTCACAACGTCCCGAGTCGAGGTCAGCAGCGTCCCATCCCCACTATACACAGTGTTGATGGTGCACTGCTTCCCCCTTCTGAGATGCCAGATGGTGGACCAGAATTTCCTCGAAGCCGCCCGGAAGTCGTTCTCCATGGCCTCACCAAACTCCTCCCATGCCCGAGTTTTTGCTTCAGCGACCACCAAAGCTGCATTCCGCTTGGACAGCCGGTACCCATCAACTGCCTCAAGAGTCCCACAGGCCAAAAAGGCCCGATAGGAATCCTTCTTCAGCTTGACGGCTTCCCTCACCGTTGGTGTCCAACAACGGGTTCGGGGATTTCCGCCACGACAGGCGCCGACCACCTTACGGGCACAGCTCTGGTCGGCTGCCTCAGCAATGGAGGCGAACATGGTCCACTCGAACTCGATGTCCCCCGCCAGAAACTCCTTCTGACAGGGGATTCCGCCAGACGTTCCCAGCAGACCCTCACAATACGTTTGTGCCTGCCACGTTGGACCGGCATCTTCCCCCACCATCAGAATCAGAATCAGAATCAGAATCATCTTTATTTGCCAAGTATGTCCAAAACACACAAGGAATTTGTCTCCGGTAGTTGGAGCCGCTCTAGTACAACAGACAGTCAATTTGCAGAACACTTTGGAGACAGAGACATTGACAAAAAACAATTGTGCAAAAAGATGCAGAGTCCTCTAGCACTTAGAGCAGTTCGAATCACTAATATTGCAATAGACCGGTGCAATGACCATTGTGCAAGGGGCGCTGAGACTTCAAGGAGTGTATGCGTTTTAAAGTGACGAGTAGTGCGATAATCTGGGACAATGTTGGTTGTGCAAATGTTACAGATACTCCTCAAACAGTGTGCAATGGAGCAGATGCTACTCTGGCATGAGTGGCCAGTATATGCAAATAGTGCAGCATGGCGAGACAACTACAGTGAGTGCACGAGTAATACATAATTGGCCCCACAGAAATGTGACAACGAACTCAAGTAAAAAAAATTGCCAGCTTGTTGTAATGGAATTATAGGTTAGGTGTTTAAGAAATTGATCGCAAGAGGGAAGAAGCTGTTGGAATGTCTACTAGTTCTAGTTTGCATTGATCGGTAGCGCCTACCTGAGGGAAGGAGCTGGAAGAGCTGGTGACCGGGGTGCGGAGGGTCCGAGAGGATTTTGCACGCCCTTGTCTTAGTTCTGGCAGCGTGCAAGTCCTCAATGGTGGGTAGGGGGGTACCGACAATCCTTTCAGCAGTTTTGATTGTCCGTTGCAGTCGGAGTTTGTCCTTTTTTGTAGCAGCACCAACTGTGATGGAAGAACACAGGACTGATTCGACTACCGCTGTGTAGAACTGTCTCAGCAGCTCCGTTGGCAGGCCGTGCTTTCTCAGAAGCCGCAGGAAGTACATCCTCTGCTGGGCCTTTTTGAGGACGGAGTTGATGTTAGTCACCCACTTCAGGTCCTGAGAGATTGTAATTCCCAGGAACTTGAAGGTCTCGACGGTTGACACAAGGCGGCTGGACAACGTGAGGGGCAGCTGTGGCGAAGGATGCCTCCTGAAGTCCACGATCATCTCTACAGTCTTGAGCGTGTTCAGCTCCAGGTTGTGTCGGCCGCACCACAGCTCCAGCCGCTCCGCTTCCTGTCGATATGCAGACTCGTCACCGTCCTTGATGAGGCCGATGACAGTGGTGTTATCTGCAAACTTCAGGAGTTTGACAGTCGGGTTCGCTGAGGTGCAGTCGTTTGTGTAGAGAGAGAAGAGCAGCGGAGAGAGGACACAACCTTGGGGTGCCTCAGTGCTGATGCTGCGTGTGGATGAAGTGGCCTCCCCCAGCCTGACCTGTTGTGTCCTGCCCGTCAGAAAGCTGTAAATCCACTGGCAGATGGCAGGTGAGACGCTGAGCTGGAGAAGCTTGGATGAAAGGAGTTCAGGGATGATGGTGTTGAACGCTGAGCTGAAGTCCAAGAACAGGATCCTCGGGTAGGTCCCTGCACTGTCGTGGTGTTCTAGGATGAAGTGCAGTCCCATGTTGACTGCATCATCCGCAGACCTGTTTGCTTGGTAGGCAAACTGCAGGGGGTCCAGCAGGGGACCTGTGACACTCTTGTGGTGGTCCAGCACGAGACGTTCAAAGGTCTTCATGACCACAGATGTCAAAGCGACAGGCCTGTAGTCATTCAGACCCGAGATTGCAGGTTTCTTGGGGACTGGAATGATGGTGGAGCGTTGGAAACAGGATGGAACTTCGCACAGTTCCAGAGATCTATTGAACATCCGAGTGAAGATTGGAGCGAGCTGGTCCGCGCAGACTTTGAGGCAGGATGGGGACAAATGGTCCGGGCCTGCCGCTTTGTTAATCTTTTGTTGTTTGAAGATGCGTCTCACATCCTGTTCATGAATGGTTAATGCAGAAGTCAGAGGTGTGATTGTGGTCGCGGGTGCGGCCGGGTGGGTGTGTGGTGTGAAAGTGTCCTTTTCAAATCTGCAGTAGAAGGTATTCAAGTCATTGGCTAGTGTGCTATTGTTCTCAGCTTGGGGGGATCGTCGCTTGTAATTAGTCAGCGATTGGAATGCATGCCAGACTGATTTAGAGTCGTTTGCGCTAAACTGTTTTTCCAACTTTGCTGCATAGTTTATTTTTGCAATGTTAATTTCTTTCATTGGAGCCAACTCACCACCAGGTGGTGATCAGTTGACAGCTCCACCCCTCTCTTCACCCGAGTGTCCAAGACATGCGGCCACAAGTCCGATGACACGACCATAAAGTCGATCATCGAACTGCGACATGGGGTGTCCTGGTGCCAAGTGCACGTGTGGACACCCTTATGATTGAACATGGTGTTCTTTATGGACAATCCGTGATGAGCACAGAAGTCCAATAACAGAACACCACTCGGGTTCTGATCGGGGGAGGGGGCGTTCCTCCAAATCACTCAATGTCATTGCCCACGTGAGAATTGAAGTCCCCCAGCAGAATGATGGAGTCCCCAGCGGGAGCGCTCTCCAGCACCCCCTCCAAGGACTCCAAAAATGCATGGGTACTCTGAACTGCTGTTTATTGCATAGGCACAAACAACAGTCAGGACCCGTCCCCCCACCCGATGGCGGAGGGAGGCTACCCTCTCGTCCACCGGGGTGAACCCCAACGACAGGCGCCCAGCCAGGGAGCAACAAGTATACCTACACCTGCTCGGCGCCTCTTACCGTGGGCAACTCCAGAGTGGAAGAGAGTCCAACCCCTCTCGAGAGAACTGGCACCACAGCCCAAGCTGTGCGTGGAGGCGAGTCCGACTATATCTCGTCGGAACTTCTCAACCTCACACACCAGCTCAGGCTACTTCCTTGCCAGAGAGGTGACATTCCACGTCCCTAGAGCCAGCTTCTGTAGCTGGGGATCGGATCGCCACGGTCCCCGCCTTCGGCAACCCCCCAGCTCGCACTGCACCCGACCCCTATGGCTCCTCCCACAAGTAGTGAGCCCATAGGAAGAGGGACCCACGTTACCCTTTCGGGTTGTGCCCATGGGTGCAACCAGGCGCTCGTCTTCGAGCCACACCTCCAGACCTGGCTCCAGAGGGGGGTTCCGGTGACCCGCGTCCGGGCAAGGGAAACCTGAGTCCATTTCTTTGGACAGCACCTGAGTTAAATATATGAGTGTCACAGCAAAGTGCCTGAATACTTATGGCTGTGTGATATTTCAGTTCTTCTTTTTTAATAAATCTTCAAAAATGTCAACAATTCCATTTTTTTCCTGTCAATATGTGGTGCTGTGTGTACATTAATGAGGAAAAAAATGGAACTTAAATCCATCCAGCCGCTTATCCTCACAATGGTCGCGGGAGTGCTGGAGCCCATTCCAGCTTTCTTCGGGCAGGAGGCAGGGTATACCCTGAACTGGTTGCCAGCCAATCGCAGGGCACACATAAACAAACAACCATTCGCACACACATCCACAACTACGGGCAATTTAGAGTCTTCAATCAACCTATCATGCATGTTTTTGGGATGTGGGAGGAAACCGGAGTGCGTGGAGAAAACCCACGCAGCCATGGGGATAACATGCAAACTCCACACAGGCAGGGCCGGGGATTGAACCCCAGTCCTCAGAACTGTGAGGCAGACGCTCTAACCAGCTGCTGCAGCGGCTGAAATAAGTTTTTAACACGTCACCATTTTTCTCAGTAAATATACTTCCAAAGGTGCGATTGACCTGAAAATTTCACCAGATGTTGGGAACAACCCAAGTAATCCATACATACAAAAAAAGTAGAACAATTAAAATCAGAATTTAAGTCGTGTGTAAAAATGTGAAATGGCACAGGGAAAAGGTATTGAACACATGAAGAAAGGGAGGTGCAAAAAGGTATGGAAAGCCAAGACAACACCTAAAATCTATCAATAATCAAACAGCAGTCCAGCCCCTTGTGAGTGCAAATTAATATCAGCTAGTTCAGTCCTAACTGATGGCCTACAAAAAAGTCTCGTTGCCAAGGTGTGAGTAAAGATGCATCTCATGATGGGTAAGAGCAAGAGCTGTCTTAAGACCATCGCAAAGTTGTTTCCTGAGCCAAGGTACCCTTTTTTTAAAAAAGAAATTGCACATCACCAACAAAAATACTGAAGTAATGACGATTTCATCTCGATTTACCCACAAACTGACTTAGTGTGAAATTTTGGCCTGATTAATTGAACAGAAAGCTGATATACTCGCAGGAAGTCCTGACCTAATCGGTTGTATGAATGGCAACAGGTTTATTGTACCTTCTGCCACCTAATGGAAAAGCATTAAATTGTTCTACCTTTCACTATATGTTGCTGGCATGGATATATGAGCAAAGATATATTTATAATTAATCAATAATATATTTCAGTGAAATGCGAGAATTTCCCGCGGCACTCCTGATGTACTCTCTTGACACCCTAGTACCACGGCACCCTGGTTGGGAATCACTGCACTCGGAAATCCATGTCGTAATTCAGCCTGCTTGACAAGTCCTGTACATTTGGCAAATGTGCAGGCACACGCACACATAGCCACTAGGTGGATCTCAAGCACATGCCCTTCTGCCCTGGACAAAAAAAACAAAAACAAAAGACTAAAGACCATTTTTTAAACATACGACATACATATATATATATATATATATATATATCCATCCATCCATCCATTTTCTGAGCCGCTTCTCCTCACTAGGGTCGCGGGCGTGCTGGAGCCTATCCCAGCTGTCATCGGGCAGGAGGCGGGGTACACCCTGAACTGGTTGCCAGCCAATCGCAGGGCACATAGAAACTAACAACCATTCGCACTCACAGTCATGCCTACGGGCAATTTAGAGTCTCCAATTAATGCATGTTTTTGGGATGTGGGAGGAAACCGGAGTGCCCGGAGAAAACCCACGCAGGCACAGGGAGAACATGCAAACTCCACACAGGCGGGGACGGGGATTGAACCCCGCACCTCAGAACTGTGAGGCTGACGCTCTAACCAGTCGGCCACCGTGCCGCTATATATATAATATATATATATATATATATATATATATATATATATATATATATATATATATATTTTTTTTTTTTTATTATTTATTTATTTTTTTTGTCACAAAAAAATCACAAAAAAGCCATTTGAACAGGGGTGTATTAACTTTTTATTTCCACTGTACCCTCCCTTCATCGCCTTTCTTAATAGTGGTATTACTGTGTTGATTTTGTTAACAAAAATAAATACCTAGGTTAAATACATAATATAAACAAACAAACAAACAAATATTTAAATGACTATAATACAGTAAACAGTACTCTATATTTATTATATATTATATATATTATAGTAGCGGCACGGTGGCCGACTGGTTAGAGCGTCAGCCTCACAGTTCTGAGGTGCGGGGTTCAATACCCGTCCCCGCCTGTGTGGAGTTTGCATGTTCTCCCCGTGCCTGCGTGGGTTTTCTCCGGGCACTCCGGTTTCCTCCCACATCCCAAAAACATGCATTAATTGGAGACTTTAAATTGCCCGTAGGCATGACTGTGAGTGCGAATGGTTGTTTGTTTCTATGTGTCCTGCGATTGGCTGGCAACCAGTTCAAGGTGTACCCCGCCTCCTGCCCGATGACAGCTGGGATAGGCTCCAGCACGCCCGCGACCCTAGTGAGGAGAAGCGGCTCAGAAAATGGATGGATGGATATATTATAGTAGTCATTATCGATTGGGTTAAACATGGGTTCAACATGTACAGCAGGGGGCAGTCCAGTGAGCTTCCTTTACAAATGGTAATGAATGGTAAACGGAGAGGACCTTCCTTCTCCCTGTAGACGGCAATGAAAATTTAAAATGACATCTTTTAAAAGCTACCCGGTTGGAATGATTTAATAGAAATAAATATGCTGCAGATCCCGAGAGAGATAGAGTCATTTTTCTGTGAGTGGGCAGCTGCTTGCAATTGAGACGAAAGAGCTCTCTGCCAGGAATGTCCCCTGTGCCTCAAAAACATAACAGAGAACAACACAACATTAAGAAATCCAGAGCACTCGTCTGTTGGGTTTTGCGTATTTCATCTACTTCATCATGAGTTTATTTGTTTTGTTATGTTTTTTTTTCACGAATGGAAAGCTCTTCAGTATGTAATCTGTCTTGCAGAAAGGTGGTGGAAATTGCAGATTGGGATCAGTGGGAAATATAAAGTGATCTTTGTTAATTAAAAACGGGGATAATTACATTATTAAATTAAAACTAACAGAAATATTATTTTATGTAAAAAGTGGTATGATGTTATAAAAACGTAAACGAAAGGACAAGCTTCATCTTCTCACAAAGACCAGTAAAGACTTCAGACATTCCGCCGCCTGTGCTTCATGGAGACATAGCAATGTGAACGCGTTTCCGATGGCGACGTTATGTTTCCGGGCTTCCGGGGTGGCCAACTAGTCAGAGACTAAGAGCCACTTTTTTTTCTGTGTTACTGCAAAGAGCCACATACACGGGTACACATGAACATCATCTTTTAATCATGTATGCACGCATACACAGACCTCTGCTCAGCCAGATCTAATGAAAATAACCACACCAACATGATAATATCAGTAATTTTCAACAGTTAACATTGTGTGCACTGTCTCACACACACAAACTCTCAGTTCAAGCAAGTCCACAAACAATAATAGAATAATTTTCAATAACATCTTTCTCTTACTATGCTGCTTAGTGAGACTTCTGGCATTCCTTATCTTGAACAATCCTCTTCAAATCTGGCTTGTATTCTGTTGTTGCCACTCTAAGCAATTCTTTCAAATGAGTGTCAGTCAGAACAGATCGATGCTTTGATTTCACGTTTCAGGGTAGAAAACACAGACTCGCAGACGTACGTTGACCCAAACATGGACAGTATCTTAAGCGCAGCTCGTTTGATGTTGGGGTATTTTTCAATTGGCACACTTTTCCAGAACTCAACGGTCCCTTCCCTTAAAACAGCTTTCAGTTGATCCTCCTCACAAAGGTCGATCATCTCCAACTCAGCCGCAGCCTCATCTGTGACGAGCGGGGCTTTCAAACAGTCTGGCTTCCAAGCCAGCTGATATGATGCAAGCGTTACGGTCTTCGAGTGTTTTGTAAATTTTTTTGAAAAACTGCACCTGCTTTTCTGCCTTGCTTTTCAAAGCGACCAACTTGTTCTTGCGAAGTTCAGTCCCTTTTGGAAATTCCTGTTCGATGTTAGGGTGGAGTGAGCTGAAGTGACGCTGAAGATTTGAAGCTTTGAAATGCGCTAATGCTGCGTGACATATAAGGCAGATCGGCTTGCCATTACGTTTAACAAAAAAATATAAACTCTCCCACTCTGGCAAAAACGTCCTGTGTTCTTCTTCATATTTTCGTTTGGCTGTGCTTTTTTTCCCTGCCATTTCAAGAGGTAACTTGACGGAAATTGTTTACAACACAAATGATGTCACACCAAAGATTCTCTCGTCGCTCGTTTGACGTCACTCAAACAGGCTTACATGGTCAGTGTGCCATCTAGCTGTAGGGGGAGTGAATGACAGCGCCAGCCAAGCATTTTTGACACATGTCATGTGACAGCTCCTGAAGAGCCGCATGAAACTAGTTAAAGAGCCGCATGAGGCTCGCGAGCCGCGGGTTGGCCAGGCCAGAACTACACCAAGCGGACCACATCACAGAGCTATCCGGGGAACACAAGGTGGCATAATATGCTTCTATATCAACGAAAAATGGTGTACCGATATCTCAGAGCTCAACACACGGTGCAGCCCGGACTTGGAGAATCTGTATTTGAACTGTAAGCCATTCTACTCGCTGTGTGAGTTCGCCTCTTTCATCCTCGCGGGTGTCGACATTCCTCCCCAGGCTAATACAAACGTCGCACTGCTAACGCTCCCTGAACAAGTAAAGAAAGTTGAAAAAAATGCACCCAGATTCACCCCTCATTATTCTTGCGGACTTCAACAAAGCTAAACTCAACCACAAACTCCCTAAATACAAGCAGCACATTGACTGTCCTACCAGGGAAAACAACATTCTAGACCACTCCTATACCAAGCTAAATGACGCATACCGTGCGATCCCCCGTGTATGTCTGGGCTCATCTGATCACTGCTTAATTCACTTAAAACCAACATACAGGCACAAACTTAAATGTGTGAAGCCTATGGTAAAAACAGTGAAGCAGTGGACCAATGAAACAAACTTAGAACTTCAAGGCTGTTTAGACTCCACAGACTGGCAGCTTGGATGAATATACGGACAATGTCACATCCTATATCAATTTCTGTGATGTGTGTACCAACAAAGACATTTCGCACATTTAATAATAACAAGCCGTGTTTCACTGCTAAACTTCAGCAACTTCGCCAGGGTAAAGAGGACGCCTATCGAAGTGGGGACAGAACCCTGTACAATCGCACTAGAAATCAGCTGTCAAAAGAAATTAACATCCCAAAGAGAAATTATGCAGAAAAGATGGAAAAGCAATTTACTGCCAACGACTCTGTTGGTCTGGCAAGGATTAAAATTGCTAACCAACTACAAGCAACCATCCCCCCAAGCAGAGAAGAATAAAGGACTGGGGGATGGCGAACACCTTCTATTGCAGATTTGAAAAGGACACTTTCAGCCCCCACATCAGGCAGCCATCTAGCCAGAGGGGCCAGGCCCCTGGAGCACGGCCATGAGCCTATTGACAAACCACCTCCCCCCTGTTACTATGACTGCCAGGTCCCCGACTGGCAGTCATTGGCCCTACCCCATGTATAAGTGCACCAGAGTGGTCTGGTGCGTCAAAATCAGGAGGGGGCCATCCGACAGGACAACCACAGGGAAAGAGGGCCGCCACACCAAGCCCCCCCAGTACCGATCCCAGTCAGCAGACATAGCAAGGTGTTCTTCCCATATAGTGATTGGTAAGTGCTTTGATTTAGTGCATGAGATCAATTTATAAACTTGAGAGATTTTTTTTTTCCGTTATGGAAGAAGCTTCACTATTTGCTTAACAAACTGCGGCGGTTCAGGTGTACCCTGAAGTGTTGGTATTCTCTTTTTTTTATTGCTGCTTTTAATTTATTGTATTGAAGGAAGTTTCCGCCTGTTATTTGAAATTTTTGAAACAATTCATCAGGTGTCGTAAAAATATTATTATTAAATAGTTGTTGTAGGTGGTCAAGGGATATATTGTGAATTTCAAAATCTGGATTGTGCCAGATTGGGAAGAGCATACTGGGAGCTAATTGAGATTCTGTAGCTTGAAGTCTTTTCCACCAAGCCATTAAGATGGATGCGATGATTGGATTCTTGAAACACTGATGGCGCTTATGACTTCTGTCGACCACTCATGAACAGGATGTGAGACGCATCAGCAAACTACAAAAGATCAACAAAGCGGTCGGTCCAGACCTTGTGTTCCCATCCTGGCTCAAAGTCTGCCCGGACCAGCTCGAAGAAATCTGCAATCTCGGGTCTGAATGACTACAGGCCTGTTGCCCTGACATCTGTAGTCATGAAATCCTTTGAACGCATCGTACTGGACCACCTCAAGAGCGTCACAGGACCCCTGCTGGAGCCCCTGCAGTTTGCCTCCTGAGCAAACAGGTCTGGATGACGCAGTTAACATGGGGCTGTACTTCATCTTAGAACACCTCGAAGGCACGATGACTTACGGATCCTGTTCGTGGACTTCAGCTCTGCATTCAACACCATCATCCAGCTTTGGTGTGGCCGACACAACCTCGAGCTGAACATGCTCAACACTGTAGAGATGATTGTGGGAAAAAAAGTAAAACAGAAAGTAAGCATCCTTTGCCCCTCACACTGTTCAGCGGTCATGTGTCAACCATTGAAACCTTTAAGTTCCTGGGATTTACAGTCTCGCAGGACCTGAAGTGGAAGATCAACATCATTTCCATCCTCAAATAGGCCCAGCAGAGGATGGTCAACCCCAATTCCAATGAAGTTGGGACGTTGTGTTAAACATAAATAAAAACAGAATACAATTATTTGCAAATCAAGTTCAACCTATATTTAATTGAATACACTACAAAGACAAGATATTCTCAAGAAAGAATTCCACCTACAAAGCTTCAACAATTAGTGTCCTCAGTTCCCAAATGTTTATTGAATGTTGTTAAAAGAAAAGGTGGTAAACATGACCCTGTCCCAGCTTTTTTGGAACGTGTTGCAACCATAAAACTCTAAGTTAATGATTATTTGCTAAAAACAATAAAGTTTATCAGTTTGAACATTAAATATCTTGTCTTTGTAGTGTATTCAATTAAATATAGGTTGAACATTATATTATAAATCACTGTATTCTGTTTTTATTTATGTTTAACACAACGTTCCAACTTCATTGGAATTGGGGATGTACATCCTGCGGCTTCTGAGGAAGGTGTTGAGGCAGTTCTACACCGCAGTCATCGAATCAGTCCTGTGTTCATCCATCACAGTCTGGTTTGGTGCTGCCACAAAAAAGCACAAACTCCGACTGCAATGGACAATCAGGACTGCCGGAAAAATCCTCGATACCCCCCTACACACCCTTGAGGACTTGTGCGCTGCCAAAATTAAGACAAGAGCATGCAAAATCCTCTTGGATCTTCCACATCCTGGTCACCACCTCTTCCAGCTCCTTCCCTTATGTAGGTGCTATTGATCAATGGAAACTAAAACAAGCAGACATTCCAACAGCTTCTTCCCTCTTGCCATTAAATTCCTATAGGCTAAGTGACTCTTCGTAGTGTGTTTTTGTTTTAATGTCTCAAAAGTATTTTTTTTTGTCAAAATGGCTGTCTATTGTCATACTACAGTGGCTCCAACTGCCGGAGACAAATTCCTTGTGTGTTTTTGACATACTTGGCAAAAAAAGAGGATTCTGATTCTGATGCTTATTAATTCTTATCTTTACAACACCCAAGTGTTTGCTCCAGTTCAGAATGTTCCTTACAACAGCATGATAAAAATAAAATGTTGATCCACTTGATGATTGCGTGTAATGTCCTCTATCTATCATGTAATGTATCTCTAGCTTTATGCAGAATCAACTGCATCCTTGTAACACTCGCAACTCAATTTACAGTAGAACCTGTGTCATGCAGACCTTTGTGGAAAAAGTATGTTTAAACTGGATTTGTTACAGTATGTGGTGCTCCCCTAACATCACACATACTGTATACTTATGTTTGTATAACTTATTAGCAGTTAATGAATACACAAAGCAACCGTCATTGTATAACTTCTTGATTTAATATGTTTACATGTACATAATAAACTGGTAAAACTATATTTGAAAACCCCTTAATGGAATACTATTTAACATTCACTCATCCATCTTCGATACCGTTTATCCTGGTAAGGGAGCTGGAGCCTATCCTGGCTAACTTCAGGTGAAAGGCAGACTACACCCTAGACTGGACGGCAATCACAGGGCACATATAGAGACAGACAACCATTCACACTTACATTGAGCCTCATTCACTAACAGTCTGTATGCATAGATTTGTGATTAAATCGTACGTACGTACACAGATATGAAGATTACAGTAGATACGCCAGCACGCTGTAGCAGCCTGGCTAACTGACTTGCCTAGTGGCAGCCATGTTGGGGAGATCGATCCCATGAAAGGTAATACATGGACATGGAAATGCAGTCGTAACGTGCTGATTTCTCAACCGATTTTCATGGGGTTTTCTTTTTATCAATGCCAAAGCGTGTGCTATCAATACAGAACATTTGAAAAAGAAAAAGGCCCAAAAATATTTTTACCTGTGAAAGGTTACTCCCGGCTCCCTTGTCGTATTTGTATCGCATTATATGCAACCATATACACCACAATGTGACGGCATCCTTGGTCTTTTGGTATTCTTCCTGTCCACACAAATGAAATCCGCTGACTACTTTGGCCCTCCTAGCTTAGCGCCGCAGTAGGCACACAGCTCAAAAGGGGCATGTTGTATCTACCTATTCATATCTCTGTGTGCGCACATTTGACGCACAAATTTGTGATTTTATCAATATGTTCGTACTTGAATTTGTGCATACTCTGCCAACACATTTAGAAACGCCTCAGACCCTGCGTAAGCACAAATAATGAAGGAGCTGCTTCAAAAAACATCAAACACACATCTTTTACCCAAGATGCACAATGTATTGAAACTACAGTCATTTATAAAAACAATAAGAGCCACAATGCCCGAATATACTAGAGCAGTATATGGACGACTTTGGTCTTGTTGACATATGGAGGCTGAAAAACCGTCCAAAAAGAGAATACACATTGTTCTCGTCGGTTCACCGCTCTTTCTCAAGAATAGATTTTTTTCTTTCAAACAATTCGGCAACTCAAAGAAATACCCCCAAAATACATCTAATCATCATCAACGACCATGCACCAATTTCTCTCAATCTAAAGGTTGAATCAAGTTTGTGACAGCCCACCAACATGGCGCTTCAACACGTCCCTTTCGTGAGGAAGGAATGGGATGAGTTTTTGAAATTCAACGACTCCCCAACCATATCCCCGCCTCTGTTGTGGGAAACTGGTAAAGCTGTATTGAGAGGTCACATCATATCATACTCATTGTATTAAAAAAAACAAAAATTGGAAAATGGAATTGAGGAAAAAATTAAACACCTCACAGAAGAATATGCAATTAATCCGACAGATACGCTTAGAAACCAACTTCAAACGGCAAAACATCAATTAGACTTTATCTTATCAAAAAGAACAGATTTTCTACAACAGTTAAGATACAGTAACTTTGAGTACATTAAGAAATCAGCAAAATTCCTTTCGAAACAACTTCAGCGCAATAAAGAAAAGTTATTAATTACAGCCATTCAAGATTCAAACGGCAACTGTACAGTCACCACAAGAATTAAATAAAATATTTAACAATTATTATAGCAGCTTATACGCATCTTCGAACATCTCAGGCCAAAAAGAAATGTAAACTTTTATTAAGGATCTAAACATCCATCCATCCATCCATTTTCTGAGCCGCTTCTCCTCACTAGGGTCGTGGGCGTGCTGGAGCCTATCCCAGCTGTCGTCGGGCAGGAGGCGGGGTACACCCTGAACTGGTTGCCAGCCAATCGCAGGGCACATACAAACAAACAACCATTCGCACTCACATTCACAGCTATGGGCAATTTAGAGTCTCCAATTAATGCATGTTTTTGGGATGTGGGAGGAAACCAGAGTGCCCGGAGAAAACCCACGCAGGCACGGGGAGAACAAGCAAACTCCACACAGGCGTGGCCGGGGATTGAACCCGGGTCCTCAGAACTGTGAGGCTGACGCTCTAACCAGTCGTACACCGTGCCGCCGATCTAAACACAACTCAATTAAATACACAAATTAAAGACAGCCTTGATCTTCCTTTAACCATCACAGAATTACATATCACATTCAAAAATATGCAATCGGGACGTGCGGATGGAATCCCCATTAAACATTTCTGGCCAATACTACCGCCTCTATTTCTCTGAACAGTCAAGGGGATAAACGTTACAAAGAGGAACCAGACAAGGATGTCCACTCACCAATGCTATTTGCAATATTCATCGAACCTCTTGCTGCCGCTATACGTCAGAATGCTAATATTAAAGGTATCTGCTCATTAGTGACATAACACAAAATCAATCTATATGCTAATGATATTCTTCTTTACTTACAGGAAGTAAAGTATTCTCTTCAGGCAGTCTTCAATCTCATTAAAACATTTTCACAAATATCAGACTACTCTATCAACTGGACAAAATCAACAATGCTCCCAATAACAGCAAACTCATGGACTCCTGCAGATCAAATCCCAGATTACCCTATTCCTATAGGAAACCATAAGTATTTAGGTATTAATATTTTGTCAAAACTCACAGAGCTAACCAATCAAAATTACACACCACTTTTGGAAAAACTCTCATCTGATTTAAGACGCTGGAATAACTTGCCTATATCACTACTGTGAAGAATAGCTACAATAAAAATGAAAACCTTACATCAATTAAATTATTTATTTTCAGTGATTCCAGTCACTGATGGTGTAGTGGTACACTCGCCTGACTTTGGTGCGGGCAGCGTGGGTTCAGTTCCCACTCAGTGACGGTGTGAATGTGAGTGCAAATGGTTGTCCGTGTCTGTATGTGCTCTGCGAACTGACTGGCGACCAGTTCAGGGTGTAGTCCGCCTTTCGCCCGAAGTCCGCTGGGACAGGCTCCGGCGCCCCGTGACCCTTACCAGGATTGGCGGTGTTGAAAATGTATGGATGGATGGATGGATATTGTCAGTGATTGCATTTAAGACCACATTTAAATGGTTTCAAGCCTTAGATTCTGCTGTCATACATTTTTATTCAAAAAATAAGAAAAATAGAATCAGTCTATCCACTTTTCAGAAAAGTAAACAGGTGGGAGGCCTAAATGCTACCAACTTTAAACACTATTATTTAGCTAACCAATTACAATACCGGCGGCACGGTGACCGACTGGTTAGAGCGTCACGGTGACCGACTGGTTAGAGCGTCAGCCTCACAGTCCTCACAGTTCAATCCCCTGTGTGGAGTTTGCATGTTCTCCCCGTGCCTGCGTGGGTTTTCTCCGGGCACTCCGGTTTCCTCCCAGATCCCAAAAACATGCATTAATTGAAGACTCTAAATTGCCCGTAGGTGTGACTGTGCGTGCGAATGGTTGTTTGTTTGTATGTGCCCTGCGATTGGCTGGCAACCAGTTCAGGGTGTACCCCGCCTCCTGCCCGATGATAGCTGGGATAGGCTCCAGCACACCCGCGACCCGAGTGAGGAGAAGCGGCTCAGAAAATGGATGGATGGAAATTACAATACCTCATCAAATGGTTGCACCACAGTGAGGAGTGTGATTCTTGGCTAGAATTGGAATAAATAGACTCCAAAATCAAACTCCCAAAACTCCCATTTATTAAGTCTGAAACGCCATAAATGCTTCAAGAACCCAATAATCGCATCCACCTTAACAACATGGTGGCAAAGTTTAGAATCTACAGGATCTCAATTAGCTCCAGTATGCTCTCCCCAATCTGGCATAATCCAGATTTCGAAATTAATAATATACACCTTCATTTTAGTACATGGGAACAACATGGAATTGATCACCTACAACAACTATTTAACAATAATGTTTTTAGGACACATGATGAACTATTCCAAGAATTCCAAATAACAGGTGGAAACTTTCTTCAATACAATAAATTAGAAGCACCAATAAAAAAAAAAAGAATGCCAACACTCCAGACCATCCTCGAACTGTTTGTCAAGCAAATAGTGAAAATTCTCCCACAAAGTAAAAGAAATCTCTCAAACGTTTATAAATTAATTTCATGTCCTAAATCAATGCACTTACCATTCACCTAATGGGAAGAAGACCTTTCCATGTCCAGTCATCGTAGCTACTGTATACAGATTTGTCACAATACGTTTAGAATGACAAAAAACACAAATCTACATCTTATACAATATAAAGTGCTCCATAGAAAACATTTTGCTCAGTACACTATGCATAAAATGGGCTTCTCTCAATCTAATATATGTGTGCAATGCACCAAAAATACCCCAGACATCTATTTTCATGCTATATGGGAATGTACACCAATTCAATGTTTTTGGTCTTCGGTTACACAAAAACTCTCTTCCTTTTTGAATTTCAGGATTCCACTTTCCCCAAGATTGTGCATACTTGGCGACTTAAGCATAATCGACCTTCCAAATAAATATTCACAATCATTACTTGTCGTGTTAGCTACCGCTAAGAAAACAATTCTATTAAACTGGAAAAACAAACAAGCTATTAACATCAATCAGTGGCTAAATCTCATCATAGAATATATTACGTTAGAAAAAAAATCAGCAGAACAAAAAAAAATCAATTCCATATATACGTAGCTGGCGGCACGGTGGACGACTGGTTAGAGCGTCAGCCTCACAGTTCTGAGGTGCGGGGTTCAATCCCCGTACCCGCCTGTGTGGAGTTTGCATGTTCTCCCCGTGCCTGCGTGGGTTTTCTCCGGGCACTCCGGTTTCCTCCCACATCCCAAAAACATGCATTAATTGGAGACTCTAAATTGCCCGTAGGCATGACTGTGAGTGCGAATGGTTGTTTGTTTCTATGTGCCCTGCGATTGGCTGGCAACCAGTTCAGGGTGTACCCCGCCTCCTGCCCGATGACAGCTGGGATAGGCTCCAGCATGCCTGCGACCCTAGTGGGCGGAGAAGCGGCTCAGATAATGGATGGATGGATATACGTAGCTCGCTGTTCACCTTTCCTCAACATGCTAAATCTAGACTCTTGATTCCTTTGCCTGGGTAGGGTGCAATTTGACAATAACAAGACTATCTTCGTAAGTGTGAAAGTAAACTTTTGAATTTTGTATTCTTTGTTGTCAAGTTTGTTGTTGTTGTTTTATTATTATTATTATATTTATTTATTTATTTTTCTTTTCCCACACATTTTAGATCGGTTTGCATGGTGAGAGGACACATGCATGGAGTGGGGATCTTCTTCTCTTGTCCCTGTGTTTGTGGTTACGTCGTCTGTGGGGGCGGGACTTTCTTCACTCCTTCCCGATCTCGGGGGTGGGGGGGAACCACTGGGGTGACCTGCTGGGGAGTATTGGTGCTGTGATGGTGACTCGCCCATGTTCCGTGGGTGCGGGAGCGGTGCCAGCTGGCGCACGCCTGGGTCCCCCGCTCTGGCTGCTGGTAGGGGCGGTGGGGCCCCCCTGTCGCTCCTCGGGCCTGCTTACTCCTCTTCTCTCCGTTCCTTGCGTCCCGCTGCAGTCGCCTCTTCTTCTTCCCGTGGGGGAGCCGGCTGGTCCCCCGTGGGGTGTGGGGTTTTTGTCCCTGCCTGGTTTGGGTGATTGCGGGAATGTGGTCGGTGCTGCGGGTCTGGGTGGGGCAGCTCTCTGGTCTGTGGTTGTCCGGCCTGATGGGCCCGACCTGCAGGAGCCATTCCTCTTAATAACTCACTTAACACACGCCACCACTCACTGTATATATTTTTCTCACTAATCACATCTGGGTACATATACATATCAAAGGGTTCCTGGGGGACTGGTATGGGGTCAGGAGGGTGTGGGTGTCGGACCGGGTTTCAGCACATTTGTGCTGTTAGAAAGCAGTGCCTGGAGTTGCCCATGGTGAGAGGCGCCGAGCAGGTGTGGGTATACTTATTACCTCCCAGCTTAGCGCCTGTACAGTGGGGTTTACCCCAGTGGACGAGAGGGTAGCCTCCCTCTGCCTTCAGGTGGGGGGGGGGGGGGGGGGGGGGGTCTTGCTGTTGTTTGTGCCTATGCACCAAGTTCAGAGTACCCACCCTTTTTGGAGTCCTTGGAGGGGTTGCTGGAGAGCTCTCCCACTGGGGATTCCATAGTTCTGATGGGGGACTTCAATGCTCACATGGGCAATGACAATGAGACCTGGACAAGTGTGATTGGGAGGAATCCCCCCGGCCCCCCCAATCAAAATCCGAACGGTGCTCTGTTATTGGACTTCTGAGCTCATCACAGAGTGTCCATCACGAACACCATGTTCAAGCAGATGGGTGTCCATATGTGCACTTGGCACCAGGTCACCCTACGATGCAGTTCGACGATCGACTTTGTGGGCGTGTCATCGGATTTGCAGCCACATGTCTTGGACACTCAGTTGAAGAGAGAGGCAGAGCTGTCAACTGAACACTACCTGGTGGTGTGTTGGCTCCACTGGTTGGGCAAGATGCCGGTCTGACCTGGCAGGTCCAAACATATTGTGAGGGTCTGCTGGGAACATCTGGCAGAATCCTCTGTCAGAAGGAATTTTAATCCCACCTCCATCAGAACTTCACCCACGTCCTGGGGAAGGCGGTGGACATTGAGTCTGAGTGGACCATGTTCTGCGTCTCCATTGCCGAGGTGGCTGACTGGAGTTGTGGCCGTAAAGTGGTCGGTGCCTTTCGTGACAGCAATCCCCAAACCCGTTGGTGGACACCAGCGGTGAGGGACGTCGTTAAGCTGAAGAAGGAATCCTATCAGACCTCTTTTGACCTGTGGGACTCCTGAGGCAGTGATGGGTACCGGCTGGCCAAGCATAATGCAGCTTTGGTGGTCGCTGAGGCAAAAACTTGGGCATGGGAGGAGTTTGGTGAGGCGATGGAGAGCAACTTCTGGACAGCTTTGAGGAAATTCCACTCCACCATGTGGAGTCTCAGGAGGGAGACAGTGCACCAACAACACTGTGTATACTGTAGTGGGGATGGGGTGATGCTGACTTCGACTCGGGATGTTGTGAGTCGATGGGGAGAATATCTTCGAAGACCTTTGCAATTCCACCGACACGTCTTCCAATGAGGAAGCAGAGTCTGGGATCTCTCCGATCTTTGGAGTTGCGATCACTAAGGAAGTTAAAAAACCTCCTGGATGGCAAGGCCCCAGGGCTGGATGAGATTCAACCCGAGTTTCTAAAGGCTCTGGATGTTGTGGGGCTGTCCTGGTTGACACGCCTTTGCAACATTGCCTGGACATCGGGGACAGTGCCTCTGGATTGGCAGACTGGCGTGGTGGTCCCACTTTGTAAGAAAGGGAACCAGAGGGTGTGTTCCAACTACAGGGGTATCACACTCCTCAGCCTCCCTAGTACCCCTCTCTTCAGGGGTGCTGGAGAGGACGTTCTGTCGGGAAGTCGAATGTCAGATTCAGGAGGGCCAGTGTGGTTTTTTTCCTGGCCGTGGAACAGTGGAGCAGCTGAACACCCTCGGCAGGGTACTCGAGGGTGCATGGGAGTTCACCCAACCACTCTTCATGTGTTTTGTGGACATGGCAAAGGCGTTCGACCATGTCCCTCGGGGAGCCCTGTGGGGGCTGCTTTGGGAGTATGGGGTACCAAACCCCCTGATATACGCTGTTCGGTCCCTGTACGACTGGTGTCAGAGTTTGGTCAGTAAATCGGATTCATTTCTGGTGAGGGTTGGACTCCGCCAAGGCTGCCCTTTGTCACTGGTTCTCTTCATAATTTTTATGGACAGAATTTCTAGGCATTTCTCTAATTTTCGTAGATGATGTGGTTCTATTGGCTCCAACTCTCAGTGGAGCAGTTCACAGCTCAGTGTGAAGCGGTCGGGATGAAAATCAGCACCTCCAAATCTGAGACCCTGGTCCTCAGTTGGAAATGGGTGGAGTGCCCTCCCCAGGTCGTGGAGGAGATCCTGGCCCAAGTGGAGGAATTTTAAATGGGGTCTTGTGAAGGAAGAATGGACAGGAGATGAAGTGGCTAGGGAGAGCGAAGTCTGGGTTTCCCTGCTAAAGCTACTGCCCCTGTTACCCGACCTCAGATAAGATGAAGAAAATGGATGAAAGGATGGATGGAATGTGGCACCTTCTGGCATCTGGAAATTGCACCCAAGGATGAACCAGACTTTTGCAAGACCACAATTCTCTTCCTGATATCTTTTGATTTCTTTTGACTTTCCCATGATGTTAAACAAAGAAGCAATGTGTTTCAGGTGTGCCTTCAAAGACTGATGTCTGTAATTAACTCAAATGCTGTCAATAAATCTATCAGAAGCTTCCACAGACATGATATCATCACCAGGGTTTTCCCAAGTTGTTTAAAGGCATATTAAATTTACCTGTATGTAAAATTTGGACTTTGAACAAAATAATGAAAAAATTGTCACACAAATCCTCTCATTATTCTGGAATTTAGTAAATAGAAATCATTTTGTAATTTCATGTCTTTTTATATTGTGCATGTAAACTTATGGTTTCAACTATAGTCACTACAACAAATATCGGTAAATTAACAATACTAAAATTACTGAATGACTCGTTGTGTAATAGTCTAAAAGTACTGTACTACTGCTACAGCTGAGTACAGAAATATGAAAAGGTCCCGAGTGAAAACTACGGCGCCCCCCTGGTGCCAAGGTATGAGAAAAATAAAATTCATTGATAATCTGTTCCCTCAGTGTAGTAATCCGTTCCCGCAGTTTAGTAAACTGTACCCTCAGTTTAGTAATCTGTACCCTCAGTTTAGTAAACTGTACCCTCAATTTAGTAATCCGTACCCTCAGTTTAGCAAATGTCTGGGGCTCCGTATACCTACGTATATCTGTCAAGTGAAGTAAATTCTATTTGTATGTTATATTCTTACTCGTGTGAATTCTGTGTATAAATTGTCATGTCGTGATATATCCTACATCCCATTTTTTCAACTGAAAGGCAATATTGCTGTAGTTCGAGGGGGTTGATCATTATATAGCAGTACTAGCAGGACTGGCTACAATTAGCCTGCGTGTTTCCTAAACACAGTACTAAATTGAGGGTACGGATTACTAAACTGAGGGTACAGATTACTAAACTGAGGGTACAGATTAATAAATTGAGGGTACAGTTTACTAAACTGAGGGAACGGATTACTAAATTGAGGGAACAGATTATCAATGAATTTTATTTTTCTTTTACCTTGGCACCAGGGGGGCTCCGTAGAAAACAGTCAAAGTAAAACAGTTGGACATATGCGTGTGTCAGAGGTGGGTGTATAATGTACAAAATGAACGAAGCATGATTAAAACAAATAAACAAACAAAACCAAAACAACAAATAAATAATGCTACACAAATAACTAGGAAACTATCTTAATAATAACTTGCTGTTACACTGCAGCTGCCCACAGATATACATGACATTTATCATTTTTGTCAAATAACATTACACACTCAACTTTTTGCTTACTGTAATAACTAACCCTGTCATGGCTCTGTTTTTCTATAATTTTTCTTTGTGTTGCAGTGTCTGGGTCAGCAATCGGTGACATCGGTGACGCACCTGTTGCGAATTGTAATCAGCAGCCTTTTTAGGTGCCACCGTGACAGTGTGCGGGCGTCGGAATATTCACTCGTTTTTGCCCCACGCTGATGTTTGTGCTCAGTCTCATCTTAGTTACTCTATGAGTAGGTATTTTACCACACGGACCTTTTGTTGTGTCCCCGTGTTATTCGTTTTTGATACTCTGTGGTCGTGCGTCTCTTTGGCATGCTCTTTTTGTTTTTTGGACCTTGTTGTCTCAAGTCTATTTTTGGGATCCGCTTTTACGGCACAGCCGTCCATGACAAACCCTGCTTGAATATAAATGATAGAAAAAAATAATCAATACAAAATAAAACAGTGTATTCTGTCACGTCAGACAAAAGAATAACAACAGAAGATTTTTTTCCCCAACAACATGTAAATGTTATAGTTTTTGATCAACTTAGCAGTAGTCAGTTTTCAATGAAACGCAAAAGCAGTTTGAAAGTAAATTAAAACAAAACATGCAAATACGACAGAAGTGGAGAAGGCCAAACTTGAATTATGAAGGAAAGCAAAACGACATTCCCATTTTTCAGAAAGTAATGAAGTACAAAAAGCAAAAATGAGCACAATGGGTTTACCTTTATTCCTCAGCACGTCACAAGGCAAGCCACTATTAAAGTCCTGGTATGAGGGTTCACATTATAATCAATGATTTAATTTGATAGGTTATGGGACATAAAACTACAACACAGTGAAACTTGTACTGAGGTACTGCTGTTTGAAAACTTTCTAACAGTTTTTTTTAATAAAATACCACAGATGGCTAAAGGGCACTGCCGCCAAAAGCAAAACGATTTTCAGCATTAGACATAAATGTTTTCTTTAGGTTATTAACAATGAAAATTGCTGCTTGGCAACATCTGTGAATGCAATCAGCTACCCTAATTGTTGGACCTTTATTCATAGTTGAGCTCAATACTGAACACGTCTCTTCATTAAACCCGTCATTATTCACCATAGTCTAAACGGTATGAGCAGGGAATGTTTTTCTTAGTCTAGGAGACAGCTCCCGTCATGACCCAATATCAGAGTGGTGCATGACAATTTGACTGATGCTCACAATTTAGATTTTTTTTATTTTCAGAAAGATTTGCTCCTGCTCTTGGAATGGCTCTTTAATGAAATGCAGGCAGCATGAATGCCATTTTGTTTTCCTTTCATCTGTAATCCCCAGAGGCTGCCAGTTTACAACTGAAAAAGTTCAGGATAATATATTGTTTAATACTGTAGCGGCATTGAGCCTTGCTTTGAAAAACTGAAAACCATGCAACAATTACTTGATTGGCAAAGCCCCGTCACTCAACCGAAATCCCATGTCTTTGGATTGGATCAACAGATTTGCAACATACAGTAAAAGAAGAACGGCTTATTGAACAAAACTGCTTATTTCACACTATGATAGGGATTCATTGTCTTGTCCATAGTCGGTTAACAGCAGATTAGTCAAGTAAAATTCACCAGTGTTAATCTATTTATCTAACTGGAATGTAACATGTACCTTTATAGCACTCCTGGAACAAGAGACATTATTTTGCGATTTACTGTTTGTAAAAATGCAGTTTAGCTTTGTAAGTATCAGAATTTCCAATATTGTTTTGTCATACTGTATCCTGCACAGGCAGCACGGTGGACGACTGGTTAGAGCGTCAGTCTCACAGTTCTGAGGACCGGGGTACCCAGCCCCGCCTGTGTGGAATTTGCATGTTCTCCCCGTGCCTGCGCGGGTTTTCTCTGGGCACTCCGGTTTCCTCCCACATCCCAAAAACATGCATGGTAGGTTAATTGAAAACTCTAAATTGCCCACAGGTGTGACTGTGAGTGCGAATGGTTGATTGTTTGTATGTGCCCTGAGATTGGCTGGAAACCAGTTCAGGGTGTACTCCGCCTCCTGCACGATGATAGCTGGGATAGGCTCCAGCACGCCCGCGACCCTAGTGAGGAGAAGCGGCTCAGAAAATGGATGGATGGATGTATCCTGCACATTACAGTTTATCTTTTTGTTTGTTTATTCTTCCTTTTAACCTGTCCTTTTCGCCAGTTTAGTCATGGAGAGGTCATGGTTTGATTTGCTTTGTGTCGTAATTGTTAGATAAAAAAAATTCCACAGGTGAGTGAGCCAACATGCTCTGATAGGGTGGGATGGGGTCGTTTTCTGCCAAGCAAGTTGACTGATGACTGATTGAGTAGCTTCTTTCCTTTCCCTCCATCTGTGTGAATATGTTTGCAGAGGGGGCCATAGAGCCTGGGACATTTTTAAGTGAGGAAATTGTTAAGAAAACAGTCATTTGGCAAGCATAAAGTCACATGTGCAACCCAAAAAATTGGGCTAAGTTCATTTTCCCTCTTTTGAGTTCAACAATGTTGCTTCAAATGGGTAACGGTTTTTCACCTTTAAAAAACAAGAAGAGGCAAGATAAGGTAAATTATCTTACTTGTCAGCACTTCACAAAAGATTACAATGGTTTAATATTTGGTGATCCCAAACCATTTTAGCCCATTTATGGAGAACATGAGGTCATTTACAAATGCAGCCCTATGGGGGGCACAAGTCAGTGCAAACTGTAGGCCGGTCCCAAGCCCGGATAAATGCAGAGGGTTGCGTCAGGAAGGGCATCCGGCTTAAAACCTTGCCAAACAAATATGAGCGTTCATCCAAAGAATTCCATACCGGATCGGTCGTGGCCCGGGTTTACAACGTCCGCCACCGGCGCCGTCAACCTGCAGGGCGCTGTTGGAAATTCAGCTACTGTGGGTCGAAGTCGAAGTCGAAGTCGAAGTCAAAGAAGAAGAAGAAGAAGAGGTGGAAAGCGGGTTCTTCGGCAGAAAGAGAAGAGGAAAACACAGAGCCTAGAACTGAATGTGGGGACTTTGAATGTTGGGACTATGACAGGAAAATCTCGGGAGTTGGTTGACATGATGATTAGGAGAAAGGTTGATATATTGTGTGTCCAGGAGACCAGGTGGAAAGGCAGTAAGGCTAGAAGTTTAGGGGGAGGGTTTAAATTATTTTACCATGGTGTAGATGGGAAGAGAAATGGAGTCGGGGTTATTTTAAAAGAAGAGTTGGCTAAGAATGTCTTGGAGGTGAAAAGAGTATCAGATCGAGTGATGAGGCTGAAATTTGAAATTGAGGGTGTTATGTGTAATGTGATTAGTGGCTATGCCCCACAGGTAGGATGTGACCTAGAGGTGAAAGAGAAATTCTGGAAGGAGCTAGATGATGTAGTTCTGAGCATCCCAGACAGAGAGAGAGTCGTAATTGGTGCAGATTGTAATGGACATGTTGGTGAAGGTAATAAGGGTGATGAAGAAGTGATGGGTAAGTACGGTATCCAGGAAAGGAACTTGGAGGGACAGATGGTGGTAGACTTTGCAACAAGGATGCAAATGGCTGTAGTGAACACTTTTTTCCAGAAGAGGCACGAACATAGGGTGACCTACAAGAGCGGAGGTAGAAGCACACAGGTGGATTACATCTTGTGCAGACGATGTAAACTGAAGGAGGTTACCAACTGTAAGGTAGTGGTAGGGGAGAGTGTGGCTAGACAGCATAGGATGGTGGTGTGTAAAATGACTCTGGTGGTGGGGAGGAAAATTAGGAAGACAAAGGCAGAGAAGAGAACCATGTGGTGGAAGCTGAGACAGGACGAGTGTTGTGCAGCTTTTCGGGAAGAGGTGATACAGGCTCTCGGTGGACGGGAAGAGCTTCCAGAAGACTGGACCACTGCAGCCAAGGTGATGAGAGAAGCAGGCAGGAGAGTACTTGGTGTATCTTCTGGCAGGAAAGGAGAGAAGGAGACTTGGTGGTGGAACCTCACAGTACAGGAAATCATACAAGGAAAACGGTTAGCTAAGAAGAAGTGGGACACTGAGAGGACCGAGGAGAGGCGAAAGGAATACATTGAGATGCGACACAGGGCAAAGGTAGAGGTGGCAAAGGCAAAACAAGAGGCATATGATGACATGTATGGCAGGTTGGACACTAAAGAAGGAGAAAAGGATCTATACAGGCTGGCTAGACAGAGGGATAGAGATGGGAAGGATGTGCAGCAGGTTAGGGTGATTAAGGATAGAGATGGAAATATGTTGACTGGTGCCAGCAGTGTGCTAGGTAGATGGAAAGAATACTTCGAGGAGTTGATGAATGAGGAAAATGATAGAGAAGGGAGAGTAGAAGAGGCAAGTGTGGTGGACCAGGAAGTGGCAATGATTAGTAAGGGGGAAGTTAGAAAGGCATTAAAGAGAATGAAAAATGGAAAGGCAGTTGGTCCTGATGACATTCCTGTGGAGCTATGAAAGCATCTAGGAGAGGTGGCTGTGGAGTTTTTGACCAGCTTGTTCAATAGAATTCTAGTGCGTGAGAAGATGCCTGAGGAATGGAGGAAAAGTGTACTGGTGCCCATTTTTAAGAACAAAGGTGATGTGCAGAGCTGTGGCAACTATAGAGGAATAAAGTTGATGAGCCACACAATGAAGTTATGGGAAAGAGTAGTGGAGGCTAGACTCAGGACAGAAGTGAGTATTTGCGAGCAACAGTATGGTTTCATGCCTAGAAAGAGTACCACAGATGCATTATTTGCCTTGAGGATGTTGATGGAAAAGTACAGAGAAGGTCAGGAGGAGCTACATTGTGTCTTTGTAGATCTAGAGAAAGCCTATGACAGAGTACCCAGAGAGGAACTCTGGTACTGCATGCGGAAGTCTGGAGTGGCAGAGAAGTATGTTAGAATAATACAGGACATGTACGAGGGCAGCAGAACAGCGGTGAGGTGTGCTGTCGGTGTGACAGAAGAATTTAAGGTGGACGTGGGACTGCATCAGGGATCAGCCCTGAGCCCCTTCCTTTTTGCAGTGGTGATGGATAGGCTGACAGATGAGGTTAGACTGGAATCCCCGTGGACCATGATGTTTGCAGATGACATTGTGATCTGCAGTGAAAGCAGGGAGCAGCTGGAGGAACAGTTAGAAAGATGGAGGCATGCACTGGAAAGAAGAGGAATGAAGATTAGCCGAAGTAAAACAGAATATATGTGCATGAATGAGAGGGGTGGTGGGGGAAGAATGAGGCTACAGGGAGAAGAGATGGCAAGGGTAGAGGACTTTAAATACTTGGGGTCAACCGTCCAGAGCAATGGTGAGTGTGGTCAGGAAGTGAAGAAACGGGTCCAAGCAGGTTGGAACGGGTGGAGGAAGCTGTCAGGTGTGTTATGTGACAGAAGAGTCTCTGCTAGGATGAAGGGCAAAGTTTATAAAACAGTGGTGAGGCCAGCCATGATGTATGGATTAGAGACAGTGGCACTGAAGAGAAAACAGGAAGCAGAGCTGGAGGTGGCGGAAATGAAGATGTTGAGGTTCGCTCTCGGAGTGACCAGGTTGGATAAAATTAGAAATGAGCTCATCAGAGGGACAGCCAAGGTTCGATGTTTTGGAGACAAAGTTAGAGAGAGCAGACTTCAATGGTTTGGACACGTCCAGAGGAGAGAGAGTGAGTATATTGGTAGAAGGATGATGAGGATGGAGCTGCCAGGCAAGAGAGCTAGAGGAAGACCAAAGAGAAGGTTGATGGATGTCGTGAGGGAAGACATGATGGCAGTTGGTGTTCGAGAGGAGGATGCAGGAGATAGGCTCTCATGGAAAAGGATGACGCGCTGTGGCGACCCCTAACGGGACAAGCCGAAAGGAAAAGAAGAAGATGAGGTCATTTACATCTCAATATGCATTCTGATAACATACATAATCACAAATCTGACATTGCTTTAAAGTCAGCATCATCTTTTTCCAAACAACCACAATTCTCTAATCTCAAAAACACCTGTCCATTTTATCCATTATGTGTCAAAAACTTTGTTAAATGTGCTTGCTCTGACAGAGCATTTGGTACATGCATGCATGTATGCATGCACAAATGTTTTCATAAGGTAAGTGTTATTGAGCCCGCACGGTGAACGACTGGTTAGCACATCTGCCTCACAGTTCTGGGGACCGATTTTCAAATCCCGGCCCCGCCTGTGTGGAGTTTGCATGTTCTCCCCGTGCCTGGGTGGGTTTTCTCCGGGCACTCCGGTTTCCTTCCACATCCCAAAAACATGCGTGGTAGGTTGATTGAAGACTCTAAATAGGCCGTGTGTGTGAATGTGAGTGCGTATGATTGTTTGTTTCTATGTGCCCTGTGATTGGCTGGCGGCCAGTTCAGGGTGTACCTTGCCTCTCGCCCGAAGATAGCTGGGATAGGCTCCAGCAGCCCGCGACCCTAGTGAGGAAAAGCGGTAAGGAAAATGGATGGAAGCGTCATTGAGCCTTTGAGATGCTGAGCTCAAGTCTCACAACATACATAATCACAAATCTGACATTGCATTTATGTCAGCATCAGCTTTTTCCAAACAACCACAAGTCTCTAATCTCTAAAATACCTGTAAATTTTATCCAGTATAGAGAAAACCCCCTCTATTGGTGAGGGATAGCCATGCCACAAAAAGTGAAAACTGTGAGTAATTTAATAGCCACTCAGATGTCATGATCTGTGGTTTTGGAACAGAACTCCATACTTTATCATTTAAAAAAAAAATTTATTAGCAAATTATGGTGGAAAATAAGTATTTGGTCACCTACAAAAAAGCGAGATTTCTGCCTCTCAGACCTGTAACTTCTTCTTTAAGAGGCTCCTTTGTCCTCCACTCGTTACCTGTATTAATGGCACCTGTTTGAATTCATAAGTATAAAAGACATCTGTACACAACCTCAAACAGTCACACTCCAAACTCCAACCAAAGAACAAAGAGCTGTCAAAGGACACCAGAAACAAAATTGTAAACCTGCATCAGGCTGGGAAGACTGAATCTGCAATAGGTAAGCAGCTTGGTGTGAAGAAATCAACTGTGGGAGCAATTATTAGAAAATGGAAGACATAGAAGACCACTGATAATCTCCCTCGATCTGGGGCTCCATGTAAGATCTCACCCCGTGGGGTCAAAATGATCATAAGAACGGTGAGGAGAAATCCCAGAACCACACGGTTCTGAATGACCTGCAGAGAGCTGGGACCAAAGTAACAAAGGCTGCCATCAGTAGCCACACACTACGGGGACTCAAGGGAGTCAAATCCTTCAGTGCCAGATGTGTCCACCTGCTTAAGCCAGTACATGTCCAGGCCCGTCTGAAGTTTGCTAGAGAGCATTTGGATGATCCAGAAGTGAACTGGGAGAATGTCATATGGTCAGATGAAACCAAAGTAGAACTTTTTGGTCAAAACTCAACTTGTTGTGTTTGGAGGAGAAAGAATGCTGAGTTGCATCCATAGAACACCATACCTACTGTGAAGCATGGGGGTGGAAACATCATGCTTTGGGGCTGTTTTTCTGCAAAGGAACCAGGACGACTGATCCGTGTAAATGAAAGAATGAATGAGATTTTAAGTGAATCCTCCTTCCATCATCAAGGGCATTGAACATTAAACGCGGCTGGGTCTTTCAACATGACAATGATCCCTAACACAACGCCCGGGCAACGAAGGAGTGGCTTCGTAAGTAGCATTTCAAGATCTTGGAGTGGCCAAGCCAGTCTCCAGATCTCAAACCCATAGAAAATCTTTGGAGGGAGTTGAAAGTCTGTGTTGCCCAGCGACAGCCCCAAAACATCACTGCTCTAACGATCTGCATGGAGGAATGGGCCAAAATACCAGCAACAGTGTGTGAAAACCTTGTGAAGACTAAGAGAAAACATTTGACCTCATTGTGAACAAAGTGTATATAACAAAGTATCAAGATGAACTTTTGTTATTGACCAAATACTTATTTTCCACCATAATCTTTTGGGATTTTTTTTTCTCATTTTTTCTCTCATTGGTGAGGTATACCTATGATGAAAATTACAGGCCTCTCTCATCTTTTTAAGTGGGAGAACTTGCACAATTGGTGGCTGACTAAATACTTTTTTGCCCCACTGTTTATATATATAGTTGGACAATTTATGTTTTATATATACCAAATATTACTTCCATTAGTTTTATACCACTTTCACATGCTTTATTGTTCCATGTTGTGACTGCTGGCTGTTTTCTGGCCATTTTGTGCGTCCTGATTGTTTCTAGCCATGTTGTGACTGCTGTTGTAGCTGTTTTTCGATAAAGATAGGTTGAGTGCAGCTGGACAAAGATAATTGTTTTTGCTTTCCTTTGCTTCTCTGTCTCTTTCACTTCTGTATGACGGAGGTGATTGTTTTGCTTAGACTTCAGTAAGAGGTGACAAGACTTGTACCTTTTCCTCTTTATGCAAATACCTTTCTTTCTTTTTTGTAATAAAAACCCACAAAGACAAGCTTCCTCACTTATTCTGTCAGAAAAAGATTTGCCAAAACAATATATATATATATATATATATATATATATATATTTAAAGGAAAAGGTTTTGACCTTGTCTCTTACTGAAAAAGCAGCCATCAACAACAACCATCGAGTCCAGTCCACAATCTATAGCACGTCCTGTCTAAACTGGGCATTTTCCTGATTTTTGATTGGTAGGTCCAAACCATTCAGACAAAGTTGCTCTGATGTTTTTGGTCTTATTCAAGATCATTTCAATGAGGCTCCAACACCCACACATTTACTCAGCTCCACCAACTTTGTATTGTGAGTACTGTACTTACTCAGCTCCACCAAATTGTATTTGTTGTACAAGTTGATGGAGTTGATCCAACTTGTACTAGTTTAAATAAAAGTTGGTGGGGCTGAGTGTATGTGTTAAAAACCTTGTTTAATGTGGTTGCTCTGACCGAGCATTTGGTACATGCATGTAAATATACGTGCACCAATGTTTTCATAAGGTAAGTGTCATTGAACCTTTGAGATGCTGAGCTCAAGTGTCCTGCTTCAGTGATAGGGAGAGAAACTATCAATTGTAATGTTTTGTTGTGCAGTTAACAGGGAATTTAATGTTGAAGTGGTTGAATGCGTCATCGTTAAATGTGATTTAAAATTCCCTGCTGTGTGTTTATACATGCACATATGCTGCTGGCTCCTTTGGAGTGGTTAACAAGAAGTGTTCTTTAAAACTGAGCGCTGGACTGATCCCAACACACCTGTGTTTTCATTGTACTTTACTCGACACCCCCCAACCCCCACCCTCCCCCACGCCCCGGGGCATGAGAGATCATTACTGAACACAACTGCATCATAAATAAATACCAGAGCATTGTTCATTAATTGAACAGGCACCATGGAAAGTATTTGTACATCTTTCACACATTATGAAAAACCATAGTGGTTGTCCATAAAGTCCTCCAAATTATATACAGCACAATATACAGGTACTGCACATTGAGAGCACTCTTCATACACGATAACTGTCAAAGCACATTGAAGTGGTCACACTAAGTAGTCTTTTTCATTGCAAATACAGTGGTGCCTTATGAGCTTTTCAAGGTATGAGCTGTCGTTCAACCAACTTTTTTACCTTGATTTTTGAGCGCATACTTGAGGTTTGCGCGCTGTATCGTGGCAGCCAACTCAACACACTACAATATCAATCAGTTTAATCAATTTATTTATAACGGCATTTCATAATCAATAAGCAGCAGTTTGGTAAATAGTGAACAATTCATCAAAAAAGGGGCTCTAATGCCCAGAGCAAGTTTATTGTCAAACTAAACGTAAAACAAAGAGAATTATACCCTGTGTATTTAAAACAAGCAGTCCGCTAGCTTAATGCTAATTCTTATTATCAGCTTTAACTCTTTAACAATGAAGTGAACACAAACTGTACAACAACATCTAAACAGACAATATAACAGTACTGACAGTCATGTACACTTTATCCTCTGCATAGAACGACTAATATTAGTGTCGTACAGATGAGCTGTGAGGTGTTGGAACGCCACAATGTAGTGTTATTATGAGTCCCACTTGAGTTCTGAGAAGGACACACACCTCTGCAATATGATTGGTTGACACATCCAGGCAGGACTGCCTTGAACTCATTCAGGGATTCATAATAACACCTCAATGAACAGTATATCCATCGTTCTAGCTTATACTGCCAAGGCGGGCACATCAGAAGAAGAATTCAATTAATGCAGTGTGACAAAAACGGTTTAATTATTTTGAATTATATTTAATTATGTCATTACTGTATGTTTTTATAAAGTACAGTATTATGGAGTGCTATTTTTTCTTACTGAAATACACATCAAACAATTTTTGTTGTTCTTTGGGAAAAGCTGGAACAGATTAATGACATTTCCAACTTGACCTTGAACTGGTCGCCAGCAGGGCACACGTTGACGAACAACCATTCACACTCACATTCACACCTCCAATTCTACACAGGCGAGGCCGGATTTGAACCCCGGTCCTCAGAACTGTGAGGCAGATGTGCCCCGTGCTGCTCATTTCCATTCATTTCAATTTCAAAAGATGATTTGAGATATGAGTCTTTTTTGTTACAAGCATAGTCACAGAATGAATTAAACTCGTATCTCAAGGCACAGTTATACCAAATGCCTTAATTTCTTCATTGTCTTGGCTGCCCAGCTTCCAGTCGTGTACAGTATACTGTATGTAGAATTGTTTTTGTCCAATCAGATCTCAGCTTCTATGTGTTGCCATGTATAACGTAAATGGAATCTGGCCAAGGCCTTCAGAATCTTGACTGCAGGTGTCAAACACACACACACACACACACACACCATTGAAATCAGATATGAATTGGTAGATATTTCTGTATTATGTATTACTCGTGCACTCACTGTAGTTGTCTCGCCGTGCTGCACTATTTGCATATAGTGGCCACTCATGCCAGAGTAGCATCTGCTCCATTTGCACACTGATTGAGGAGTATCTGTAACATTTGCACAACCATTGTCCCAGATTATCGCAGTACTCGTCACTTTAAACCGCATACACTCCTTGAAGTCTCAGTGCCCTTTGCACAATGGTCATTGCACCGGACTATTGCGATATTAGCCATTCGAACTGAGGACTCTGCATCTTTTTGCACAATTGTTGTTTTTTGTTAATGTCTTTATGTCTCCAAAGTGTTCTGTAAATTGACTGTCTGTTGTACTAGAGCGGCTCCAACTACCGGAGACAAATTCCTTGTGTGTTTTGGACATACTTGGCAAATAAAGATGATTCTGATTCTGATATGATACGGCCCTTTAGAGGTGCGTGCCAATGGCGACGCAAAGCTAGGGAGGTCAAAGTTGTTAGTGCATTTCTTGTGTGTGAATGGCAAGAAAGCCAAAAGACCAAAGATGCCGGTACATTGTGCTGCAAATGGTTGTGTACAAGTTGTACAACGGTGTACAATTAAGAAAAGGGAATTCAGAGTAACCCGTCCATGCATCCATACATATCTTGGGCTAGAGGCGGGGCACACCCTGAACTGGTCGCCAGCCAATCACAGGGCACATATAAACAAACAACCATCCGCAATTTAGTCTTCAATTAACCTACCACGCATGTTTTTGGGATGTGGGAGGAAACCGGAGTACCTGGATAAAACCCACCCAGGCACAGGCAGAACATGCAAACTCCACACAGGCAGGGCCGGGGTTTGAACTCCGGTCCTCAGAACTGTGAGGCAGATGTGCTAACCAGTCTTGTACCGTGCCGCCGAAATGGAATGGACACTCGAGTTAAATATATGAGTGTCACAGCAAAGGGTCTGAATACTTATGACTGATATTTCAGTTTTTCTTTTTTAATAAATCTGCAAAAATTTCAATAATTACGTTTCATTCTGTCAATATGGGGTGCTGTGTGTACATTAATGAGGAAAAAAATTAACTTAAATGATTTTAACAAATGGCTGCAATATAACAAAGTGAAACATTTAAGGGGGCCTGAAGATTTTCCGCACCCACCGTATGTCTTCAGAAAAGAAGCTTAAAATTATTATGGAGTCTGTTTTGGGAAGAATTTTTTTGCAGACATCTTTTTAATGTCCAAAACTATGGACTAACTGCCAGTGTTCACTGCATTTGCTGGAAAAATATGTGGACAGAATTACAGTGGAATGATGCTGAGTCAGAGTTAGCGTTTATAGGTAAGATTAGATCAGAAATGTGGCACAGTTTTTTTTTTTAATGTTGTTTGTTAGTGCTATTTTTGTTTCTACTGCAGTCAATAGTATTCAGATGCTGAAGCAGAGTCAGAGGTCGTACTGAATTCGACCAACATTTTGTAGGAATAAAATAATTACGCTCCTAGAGTGAAAGAAACCCTCTTCATGTCTTGTGACACCTCGGCATATAATATATTGAGACTTCAACTTAGTTACTATCCAAAATATAAATACCACAAGTGTTTTGCATTTCTTTGGTAAAATTTTGTGATGTCACCACGGAAGGGCACCGTTGATGGCATAAAGTAACTGTGCAATGACCCGTAGTGGAACTTATTGTGGCTCAGTACATTAATGTTTGGCATTTTGCAAAAGAGACATTCATTCATTTTCTATACTGCTTACCCTATTCAGGGTCTGTGAAGTCCTCATTGATGTACAGTTGGGTGACAGGGTGCTGACTTCGGGGCAAAGGTTGACTACACACTGGACTGGTCGCCATCAATCACACTCACACCATCAATGAGAACTCACACTGCTTGCACCGAAGTCAGGCGACTCAACCGCTACACCATCAGTGAAGCTAAAGACAATGGGCTCTGTTTTCATACCGCATCTACAGCGGGACAGATCCCGGATTTTCATGCAAGCGCAAGGCTCGTTGCGCGTGTTTGCCAATTTGGCAGACCTGTCTGTGTCCTGCTTGGTGTTCCGGCGCAGCAGAGGGAGTGTCCTTGGAGATGTTCCTGGCAGAGTGACAATTGTGTGGCAGAAGGTCTACCTAATCTTACATCTGCTCAGACCACGTCTAAGTCCTGGCGCAGTAGGTAGAGGTAATATTTTGTTGAAATTGATTGGGGTTTCAGGCAGACAGATACGGTGCTCCGCGGAAATATTTAAGTAGTAACGTGACAAGATTTCTAAAAAATGACAATCTGCAAAGTCTGGTTGGAATGGCCACTTCAACCTGAGTACAACGCAGCAAGAATCTTGCAAATCGGATGATGGGTTTCAGAGAAATTGAGCTTTTTGTGTGGGGAAAAAAACACTGCCTTTTTGAGGAACGCTTTTGTGTGACATGGCCAATAGAAAACTACACTCCGAACTGGTTGTCAGTCAGCCCATATAGACACCAACAACCATTCGCACTCACATTCATTCACACTGTTGCTGAGTGGGAACTGAACCCACGCTGCCTGCACCGAAGTCAGGTGACTGTTATCACTACACCATCAGTGACTCGGGCTGGTCTATTTTTTTCAAAAGGAAAATAATGAAGCTAAGCTAGTCAAATGGACATGAACCCATAATGTACTTTTAAAACGACAGAACATTTTGAAAATGTCTGCATGGGTTGGCATGGTCACAGGAGTCTTGCAAAAGAATCACATGATTTCAGTAGTAATGCTATTTTTCAGGAACTACTGGATGGATTTGGTTAAAACTTGTTATGCACCTACTTCTAAAGCTATTGTGTGCAATGATTAAGTTTGGTGTTACACAGTTAAGTCTACTGGATGCTATAGATGCCTGAAGTTATCACACGTCCCCCCAACCCACCCCACCAAAATAGTCTTACTTAACCTTGAAAACTATATTTTGGGAAATAGTCATTATAAATGCTTGAAAAGTCTTATTTACAATAATAAAAGTATAATGTAAAAGCTGTGAATATTTAAATGTCATCTTGAGTAGATAGTACGGTATATACAGTAGATTATATAAAAGTAAGTCAATAGTTTTACCACAGACTTCCGGTTTTTAAGGATTAGCTCAGATTCATCGTGTTTGTCTCTCCCCATGCAAAATTACAGCATTCTTCAAAAGTTTGCTCAAAACATATTGAATATTTCGCTGAACGACGTGAGGTGTATTGTCAGTGTTGTCTCTGAACGAGTTCAATAAATGAAAGTTCATGAACTAGTTCATATTTTGGGCGAATGTGAACTGAACTTGACAGTTCTTTTCTGTCTGATGAACATTACTGAGAAAGTGCTCATTCTGGCAAGCGGTTTTCAAACCTCAGTTCATTTTCATTCAAAGGTGTCAGGTTTTGTTAGGGACTTCCAGGACAAACCCCTGCTTGGACACACGATATACGAGCCTTCACATGTTGAGGGATAAACGCCGTGTTGGGCAACCCATTCAGTGCTGCCACGGCAGGCACGTCGCAGTGTTGTTTCGTTCGTGAACATTTCGTTGTACGAATCTTTTTACTGAACGAACTGAACTGAATCAGTTTATGAAATTAACCGTTCTTTTAGCTTGGCTGCCGCCCGCCGCCGTGAGGGGAGAGAGTTGGCTGGGAGCAGAATTGGAACAGTGTTCTGTCACTCACTTCTGAATCTTTGGCAAATGACCAATGAGGAGCCAGCGTGCAGGCGGGGGTGGGACTTCATTCAACGTACTGCCATATGATTTGCGATTCGCCAGCGTTGTCACTCACTTCGGCAAATGACCAATGAGAAGCCAGCGTCAGGCAGCGCTATGCAGGCGGAGGAGGGACTTAATTGAACTGCGTGATTCGTTCAGTAAACTGGTATCCTGAAGAACTAAAGAGTGATTCGTTCAGGGGAGGGACTTAAGTTATCTCAGTGATTCGTTCAGTGAACTGGTGTACTGGTGTAATGAGGAACTGAAGAACTGAAGAGTGATTCGTTCATTGAACTTATCGTTCGCGATCCGTTAGACAAGATTGATTCGTTCGTTGAACTTCTTCGTCATCTGCTAAGGAGCGATGTACTAGTACGATGAGTGATTTGTTTGCGCAAGGAGCGGCATACTGCCATAACCGTAGTCTAGAGTGATTTTAACCGCAAGTTCTGACGTCCTCGCAAAAATCGCTTTCACGAGCAGCCATTTCTTCAAGCGAACGGATAATGTCAGTCAAGCACATGAAAACAAACACATATTTAAAATAAATGTGAATGAATAAATGTATATACGTACACATACATATTCCCTCTGTCTCTAATGCGATTATTAAAGCTTTTTATTTAATAATAATAATAATACATTAAACTTATATAACACTTCTCAAGACACTCAAAGACACTTTCCACTAATCAGATGACAATAACAGTAAGGTGAGTGAACAGGAAAATTAGTAGAAAAAATTATTATTTGTAACAGAATGCTTTCGTTAAAATTCTGTAAAATCACACTGTCATAATATGGAATGTATTGTGTTTTGTAATATTAGAAGAGATAAATTAGGCCTAAAAAAATGTAATATAGTCAATCCAAGCTGCGAGGAAAGCAAAGTTATCAATGTCCTTTCACCATGATTCCTGTCATACTGTGCTGTGTGTTTTTGTTTGCACATTAAGGACAAAAGTCCTGTTTTTGTTTTAATTCCTCATTTTAAAAAAGACCATTCAAGCAACAAGTTTTTCCTCGTGTTTTTGAGATTGTAGGGTGAAAGCTGCAGCTGGCTACTCGTGTGGACTGAATGGGTCGCAACAACATATAAATGAAATGCCAGTATTTTGAGAGTAATAGCCTGTCAGCAACATATTGAAGAAAAAAAAAGAAGAACTATGAACTAGTTCATTTTTGGAATAGCAAAATTAGTTAAAATTTTTTAATCATGAATCATGAACTGAACTGCTTCATTTTTGGAACGGTGAATTGAACTTTTAACTACTTTGTGTAGAAAATGAATTTTCCCAAGTATTATTCAAGCAATTTCATCCACATCAATATATGAGTTCAATGTGGATCGATAGTACCATACGTGGCTATTACAATAAATGGTAGTTCACTACCACTTATGCTTTGGTCAAAATTTCAAGATGACATGGTAGACAATTTAATAATAACCACAAGCTGTCATGTGTGTGTGTTCCGTGTTTGTTTTGGAGTCATGTGTGTGTGTTCCGTGTTTGTTTTGGAGTCGTGCATTTTTGGGTCCTATCCTCTGTTCCGTTCATGACACAAGCAAAGAAAACTACATCAGGACAACGTTCTCTTGTTTTTTTTCCTTCTTTTGTGGCAACTTAAAGTAGGGGCAGCTTGGAGGGGGGAATGTGACCGCATATGCTATATTCCGGACTTAAAAGTGGATTTCATGCTTTGTTGAAGTGGCAGACAAACATATTACTGAGGGTAAAAACTAAATCGATAATTTAAGGGAATCCATCCATCCATCCATCCATCCATTTTCTACCGCATATCTGAGGTCGGGTCGCGGGGGCAGTAGCTTTAGCAGGGACACCCAGACTTCCCTCATCCAGCTCTTCCAGGGGTATCCCGAGGCGTTCCCAGGCCAGCCGAAAGACGTAGTCTCTCCAGCGTGTCCTGGGTCGTCCCCGGGGTCTCCTCCCGGTGGGACGTCCCCGGAACACCTAACCAGGGAGGCGTCCGGGAGGCATCCGAATCAGATGCACAGCCACCTCATCTGGCTCCTCTCGATGTGGAGGAGCAGCTGCTCTACTCTGAGATCCTCCCGGATGACCGAGCTTCTCACCCTATCTCTAAGGGAGAGCCGGGACACCCTGTGGAGGAAACTCATTTCAGCCGCTTGTATCCAGGATCTTGTTCTTTCGGTCACGACCCACAGCTTGTGACCATAGGTGAGGGTAGGAACGTAGATCGACCGGTAAATTGAGAGCTTCACCTTTCGGATTAGCTCCTTCTTTACCACAACGGACAGATACTAAGTCCGCATCACTCGAGACGCTGCACCGATCAGTCTGTCGATCTCCCGTTCCATTCTTCCCTCACTCGTGAACAAGACCCCAAGATACTTGAACTCCTCCACTTGGGGCAGGATCTCATCCCCGACCATTTAAGGGAATCTGTTTATTTCTTTATTTATTTTTTTAAACTGTATTTAACTTGACCTGAGGACATATGAGAAAGGTTAATGTAGCCTTCAAGTATGCTGCTTGCGAAAGCACTCGTTTCTACTTTCAATTACTGCCCAAATACTTAACGATGCTTGACTTTTTGGATATTAACAGTTGCTCTGAGTTTAAGGGAATATACTAAACTGTACGGGGTATGTTCGTACTCACCCAGAAAAGCCACATTTTACGAGGTCTTTGGAGTCCTCATACAGATTTCCACAGCGACAATAGATCTTTTCGAACCGCCCTTCTGATTAGCTGACAAGTTTTGGTCAAAAATATCCATTATTACGCTTGTACAATACGTATTCGAAAGTGTTCTTTAAGCTGCTTAGCTGACCCCGCCAAAAATTTACTGTGATGTTTCTGTGTCACTACTTGCCCTAAAACAATCAACCTAAATAGCACAAATTGAACATTATTTGTCAGAAGAGCAGTGTGGGAAGTAGAATAGGTAGGTTTATGTACTTTAGTCATCAACTGGTTTTTCATGACTTTATCTGTTGTGGAGGATTGATAGAGGCATTTGAAGTCCTCAAGCCATATTTTTTAGAAAATTCCACCAAGATGGCGACCACTTGTTAACTTAAGTCGCCGGTGGCAATAACCAGCTCATTCTGTATTTAAAAAGGTACACGCTCACATTGTCTGGTCACATCATGGCCAGAGCAGAGACAATGCTCCACTCATGCACTCACACAATTATCGTCCTCGTACACACAGAGAACCGCCTGTCGAGACTGTCAGTAGCGCCACATTTAAAGGAAAAGAGCCGCTTTGATTGGTGGTGACGGACGTTGGGTGTAAACACTTCCACAGTGACACAGCTTGCTCACGCTCAGATCCGCCAGCCTGCGCTCATTTCTGAAATTACCAACAATGGTCTAAGCCACCTCTGGTGCAGCGTTGCGCCACCTGCCGCACAGGAATTAAGTGGTTCATGTAAATAGAGCCCAATATGTCAAAAATAAAAATCATCTTGGTTATTTTCAACCCACTTAAGTGTCAAACTTTATTACATTTATGTATGGCTTTAATGTGTGCTCTCATCATAAGTAGGTGTTCCATTCATCGCTGTATTTAGTGACCTATGCCAGCAGTCGTGTTCATGCTGCTCAGCATTAGCTCACAGAGTCTATGCTTTGCTGTCTTTGAAATCCAGTGCACTTGTGTTGATTGGGCAATGATTTTTGGAAGAGTGTTTGAGGTGACTGGTCTTCCAGAGACCTTTGGCCCCTTCTGACTGGGTAAATAAACCGAAGGATATACGGAAGGTTTTGATGGTGCAATATTTACGAAATGGCCACAAAGTTTAGGCTGGTTAATGCATAGTGAACTCATGTCAACATAGTTCACAGCAGATGTGTTGAACATTTCGGACGTGTTCAACATTTTACCAACCAGATACAACTACTTTTCATGAATGAAACATTAAAAGAAAGTAATCTGATCTCTGGCAACAAACTTGCTCTTGAGTTTAAGATGACAATCAACTGTCAATCACCAACAGTATTTAAAAATTAATTCGGGGCACGTCCCACCGGGAGGAGACCCTGGGGACAACCCAGGACAGGCTGGAGAGACTACGTCTTTCGGCTGGCCTGGGAAAGCCTCAGGAACCCCCGGACGAGCTGGATGAAGTGGCTGGGGAGAGGGAAGTCTGGGCATCCCTGCTAAATCTACTGCCCCACGACCCGACCTCGGATATGCGGTAGAAAATGGATGGATGGATGGCTAATAGTACATACAGGAACAAAAAACGAAATTATTCGTTCATACTGTAATAATTATATTAATCATTGGTGTACCACGAAGACAAGAAAACATAACATTTTAAAGCTTGAAAATGTTTTCAGGTAGGTATACATTTTGCATACATTCCAAGATCGATAAAGAAAACAATTTTAGTTACTTAAAGTTACCGGTACTTGTGTTCCTGCTAACACAGCTTCGAGCATGCCGTACAGTATGTTTGGATGCTAAACAAGGCCAAAAACGTTGAATTCTATCTTAATATGCAATAAAACATGTTCTTCACCGTTCCACCCAGAAAAGCAAACATGGTGATGGTGTCATAACAGTGAAAGAGCACCTGCTGAAATCATAGTAGACAGAACACACTGCAAAGACAAGTCCTGTGGTTTTTCATTAATAACGAGTACTAAACAGCAAGCGTGTACCTCGTGACAAAATATTGAGATGTGGCTTCAGCTGAGGCTATCCTTAACGGGAGAGTTTTATTATGATGACTGTGTGAGTGGTGACCTTGTTCCTATCCTACCTATCTGCTACTTTTGTGTAAATACTTGTGATAATTCAAACTTAGCAGGTTATGAAGATAGAGAGACAGAGATGCAATGGGTTTACGGTTTATGAGTTCCGTACCTACGGTAGCGACATAATCCAAATTTGTTCACAACCATAAGAATGTGCAGTAGTCTTTCACTAAACTACACTAACGTTGTAGAAAGGTTATCCATCCATCCATCCATTTTCTGAGCCGCTTCTCCTCACTAGGGTCGCGGGCGTGCTGGAGCCTATCCCAGCTGTCATCGGGCAGGAGGCGGGGTACACCCTGAACTGGTTGCCAGCCAATCGCAGGGCACATAGAAACAAACAACCATTCGCACTCACAGTCATCCCTACGGGCAATTTAGAGTCTCCAATTAATGCATGTTTTTGGGATGTGGGAGGAAACCGGAGTGCCCGGAGAAAACCCACGCAGGCATGGGGAAAACATGCAAACTCCACACAGGTGGGGCCGGGGATTGAACCCGGGTCCTCAGAACAGTGAGGCTGACGCTCTAACCAGTCGTCCACTGTGCCGCAGAAAGGTTATGACTACAGTAATTATATGCATGAAAAACACTTCTAGGCCATTAATATAAAATGATCAAATTAAAAACAGTAAAAACAATTGCAACTGAACATGCCTTCTTGTGCTGTGTGAGGGCCAATTCTTATGCCACTGCACAAACTAGATCATGGGGCAACGTTCATAAACTCAAAACGATTAATGTCGTTCTGTTGTAGTGTTTGCATTTCTGTTGTCTGTTAATTTTGTTGTCTTGTGGTGTTTGCTTTTGTTGTGGCATGTGTCATTGTTTTGACATGTCTTGGCCACCATAGGAGAGTAATGATTAGACCAGTGTTTTCCGACTTGTGTTGAGTGAAGGCACCTGTTTAACATTAGAAGAACTTCACGGTAAACCACCAAACAAAGAAATCATCCATCCATCCATTCTCTGAACAGCTTATCCTCACATGAAAACATGCAAACTCCAGGCCGGATTTGAAACTGAACAGCAGAACTGTGATGCGGATATGATAACCAGTCTTCCGCTGTGCTGCCCTGAAAATATAAAAAACATGAAAACTGAAATAATGATAATTTCTCCATTTAGTGACAAATGTACTTACTGTATTCTTACTTAGTGTTAAATTTCAGTCCTCATAAATTAGACAGATTAATTAAGCACTTGGCAAAATACTTTTCAGAGGGAAAATTCCTGCCTAATTTCTACATTATAAAGCTTTTCCAGAGTTTTTTGATTGTATGTTATGTAATATACTGGTTTCTAGAGATGGTGAGTTGTGGATTTTCATTTACTCTAAGCTATCCATCCATCCATCCATTTTCTGAGCCGCTTCTCCTCACTAGGGTCGCGGGCATGCTGGAGCCTATCCCAGCTGTCATCGGGCAGGAGGCGGGGTACACCCTGAACTGGTTGCCAGCCAATCGCAGGGCACATACAAACAAACAACCATTCGCACTCACATTCACACCTACGGGCAATTTAAAGTCTCCAATTAATGAATGTTTTTGGGATGTGGGAGGAAACCGGAGTGCCCGGAGAAAACCCACGCAGGCACGGGAAGAAGATGCAAACTCCACACAGGCGGGACCGGGGATTGAACGCTCTAACCAGTCGACCACCGTGCCGCCTGCTCTAAGCTATGATCATCAAAATTATACATACACAGGTATATAAACAAAAAATCATGAAATATTTCACTCTGAGTGTGTGTAGCGCATCTCTATAATATGAATTTCAATTTTGGAATTGAGCCACCAAACTAAATTCACCTTTTGACACTGACTTATTGAGATGTACCGGTAGTTGAACACAAAGCTCTATATTTGCAGGAAGCCATGACTTATTCTGTTGTATGAATACCAACAGTTGGATAGACAGGTTATTTGTACCTTTTTACCATTCACTTTTTCCCTAACTATACAAGACGTAATTGATTTTTGATTGCGTGAACGTGTACTGAACCGAATACCGTGACCACAAAGCCAAGATACAAACCGAAACGTCGCTTTCAATGTTTCGAGGAGTAAGGAGCTAGGAACGTTGTTAAGATACTGAAGATGAGCCCCATGACTGCACTGTGTCATTACCAGAAGTCAGTCTAGGTCGAGTACTTTGGGTGGGCTGAGCCCATGACCTAATTTTGGAAAGTACGCCTCTGAAATTTTATCAAACTTTTTAGACCTTGAAAATGACCATTTGGTGGATGACCCAAAATATTATTATTATAATAATCCATACATCCATTTTCTGTAGCGCTTTATCCTCACAAGGTCGGGGGCGTACTGGAGCCTATCCCAGCTATCTTCGGGCGAGACAATGTAATAGTCCACAATCAATATTTATCTAATATTATGACAAAAACATAAAAACTTTAAATCAAATACATAATTAGTGTTGTACCTGAATGAGTTCAATGAACGAAAGTTCATAAACTAGTTCATATTATGTGTGAACGTAAACTGAATTTAGTTAATTTCTGCCTGATCAACGTAAGTAAGAATGCACTTATTCTGGTGTCAAAGAATGGTTTTCGAACTAAAGTTCATTTTCTTTAAAGAGTGCAAGGTTTTGTTTGGAACTTCCAGCCTCATCAAAGACACCCGAGAGTTCGTTCAAGCCTGATCCGTCTGCGCCCAAAGGAAGTCTTCTCACCGACCTTCAGCTGGCTTGCTGCGCCCCGTGCCAATTCCCAGCCGCCCTTGAGTTTGTGTGAGCGTGCGCGTGTGTGTGTGTTTCACTTGCTAAACGCAAGCCCTCAGTATTCTGAAGGCCTTCGGTAGATTACATTTACATGGCATTAGAAAGAAGCTAAAATCTGATAGAACAAAAAAAATTCTACATTTACAGTAGGCCAACTGTAAAACGAAATGCTATGACAAAGACAAAAGATATATATATATATATATATATATATATATATATATATATATATATATATATATATATACTCAGAGATTGCACCAAAAGGTGGCACTTTAAGGTTGTATTTGGAAAAATATGTCATTTTTGAGGGTACAGCAGAGAGAGAGCAAATTACAATTGGCGAAATTTTTTGTTTTAAACTCAAACTTTTTGTTTTAAACTCAAACTTGGCCATTTATGTGAATCGTATAGATCCGATGAGTTTTTCCTGCAGGGGGGGGGAGGGGGGGTTCCGGGTCGCTGCCACCTTCGCTGACGTCATAGGCTGTTTCGTACTCCTTGAACGCTGGCAGCTAGGTCCATTCCACACATCCACCATCCACACACAGATGTAATAGTGAATATTACTCCGCGGCAGACTAATATGCCAGCGCATCAGCCTGAGGTTCCGCCTGGGCGCTCGGGACCTTCTTGGATAAGTCACAGTAGTTGACGTGCCAGAAAAAACACCGCTACTGCTGTTAAGAAGTAATAATGATATAAATGTCGCTTGCTACATTTATTTATCAATTATTGCTTATTTATCAACTATTTTGTGCGTGAGACTACGACTTTGACTTCCGCATTGGGCGCCGTTTGCGCCAATCCCATTTAAGCGCTAATGTCGTTTAAGTCTCGTTCACCAATCAAATGACACAAGAAAGTAACATGACCTCATATAACATCTTCTCTTGGGCTTCCCGGGTATAGGTATTAACACTAGATAATGCAGCCCCGCGGATTGTCGTGCCTACGTGGCGTCCATGTTGGGAAGGTCGTCGTCACTATGAAGGCAACGGTGCGTGACTCGTTTACATTTAGACGAACAAAAACAACAGCTTTCATGTATTCTAGTATTTTACTGCCAATGTCTGCCCAAACGTGGATATTTCAGCTCATTTATAAAAATAAAAAAAAGACCGTGCAGTAAATTGCATATGCATACAAACACACACACACACACACACTCACACACACACAGCAACATCAGAATGTGCACATTCACGTTTTATTTATTTATTTTTTATTGATGTTCACGCTGTGGTTGAAAAAAATCTGAAGTTACTCACTATTTACTCCATAATTGAGTAATTATTTCACTGTGTACTTTTTCCATTTTTACTTGAGTCACATTATTGTCAAGTAACAACAGTACTCTTACTTGACTACAATGTCTGGCTACTCTACCCACCTCTGGAGCCGACATCCTCTATTGCTACTTTTACGTTAAAGCAACATTTTTGCTCATTAGATCAGCCAGTGTCGTATTTGTTGCACTGGTCTTTTGTATTTTCGTGTTGAGGTGCTGCAGGTCGTGGCCCTGGTTGTGGTCCCAGCGGAACCGCGAAGCACACGTAACATCGGAGATAAGAGTTGATCCGCTAAGTACATCTTGTATTAATTAGGAAACACACCTACAATTATCTAATTAGTTTCCGGATGTTAGTGTTAAATGTATTAAGCGACGGAGCGATGTTAGGGATTACGTCACAACACAGAATTAATTAACTTCAAATTCAGAAATGGCCAATAAAAACAAAAAAACATTGTACTTAATATTTTCCTGGAGGATGCATTTGGGATTAGCCCTTGTAGTTGAAAACTAAAGTCAAACAGACAATGAAATTCTTGTGTAATTAATTCTTTTCCAGAATGAGTGCTTAAAGAGGAGGATGCTATTCATGTGCCACAGCATCAAGCAGGCGTCAGGTGCAGATGGAGTAAATAAATGTTTTTCAGCGTAAATAATTTTTTATTTTATTTTGCCTTATTGTGCTATTCAGTCTTCCAGATTACTTAATTTATGTTCAAATACAAAAAATACTAATTCTCTGTAGGGGCCCGGGGGATCCCTCCAGACCTCCCCTACAATGTTTTTTTTTTTTTTTTTTTTGCCACCTTTTTCTTGCCTTTGGTGTTTGCATGTCTGGCTTTAGGAGGAAGTGATATGAAAAAAACAATCTGAGCTTTTGCGGCTATTTATCAAATATAACTAAAATTGTAATCCTGGATCTGTCCATCATCCACAAATTCCAGAGCAGTCACATCCAAACCAGGTGGTTCACCAGTGGCGTCTGCTGATTGGGGGTGGGGTTGTGGGGGGTTACTGTTATGTGCTGTGTTTTGCTTGCCTGATTGGTAGATTGGTAATACCTTCTTTTCTCTGCCTCTATCATTGCCTAGGAGGTGTGGACGGAGTCACCGAGTCTCACCTGTTGGCAATTTGCTCTTGGGTGTATTTAAGCACAGCTGATGCTGGAGGAAGATGACAGAGTATTACTTGTGCTGGGTATGCCCATCAGGGCCAGTCTAGTGGCTGTTCAGGACGCCAGACGTGTGGTGCTTGACTGGGCAGTTCAGGAGGTTGACCAGGACGCCAAGCGCAAGGGTTTCCATAGGGCCCTTCAGGCGGACGGCCATGATGTGGCAATGGCAATGCAGAGGCCCAGGCAAGAGGGTCGGGTGGCGGTCGCACTGTGTGCACCACCGGAGCAGGTTCAGGTGGCGTCCGCTGGAGCAGGTTCGGGTGGCTGCCACTGGATGTGCGCCGCCAGAGCAGGTTCGGGTGGCGGCTGCTGGACGAGCACCACTGGAGCAGGTTCGGGTGGCGGCCACTGGACGAGCGCCGGACGAGCGCCACGGGAGCAGGTTCGGGTGGTGGCTGCTGGACAAGCGCTGCCGGAGCCGGTTCAGGTAGCGGCCGCTGGACGAGCGCCGCCAGAGCAGGGTCGGTTGGCGGCCACACAACGTGTGCCGCTGGAGCCTGCAGCTGCCAATGAGCAGGAACGGGAGCCGGCTGCAGCTGCTGAGGAGCACGGATGGGAGCCGGTTCCAGCTGCCGGGGAGTGGGGACGGGAGCCGTCTGCAGCTGCCGGGGAATGGGAGCATGCTACAACTGCCGGGGAGCGGGAACGGGAGCTAGCTGCAGTTGCCGTGGAGCGGGAACAGGAGCCTACTGCAGCTGCCGGGGAGCGGGAACAGGGTCTGCAGTAGCTTCTTCAGCGTGCCACCTTAGAGGTTTGGGCGCACAGGATACAAGAGGGGCAGAGTACATAGGAACTAGGGAAGGTGAACTCGGAAACATGGGTGGTACTAGATTAGGTGACGAAAGAGACACGGAACGAGGTGACTTGGGGGCAGGTTTGGATGGATGTGAAAAATCGGGTGAAAAATTGTGACTTTGAAACAACAGCAGAAAAACGGGACGACGAAATTCGACGTTTACTTGGGCGCCTCCGATGGCCACCACGCGGAGTTCCTGGACAGATGGCCAAACGGGTGCCCAAGGTTGGGAGGAAAGGACTTGGGTGCGAACTCAGAGAGATCAGAAAAGGGAAAATGAAACAAAAGTTGACTGGGACGAGAAAAATGACGAGGGGAAGAACCGTAAAAATAAAAATCGGAGTCCGAATCTGTTAGGTTAACAAAATTGGGGCCATCTTCATAATCAAATAAATCTGAATCTAAAAAAATAAGTGAAGGGGAACTGTTAGGGCTTGGTAAATAACTAAGCTAAGTGGGGGGCACTGGTGAAAAAGACAGAGAGGACAGACTGATAGATCTTACTGAAGGAGGCTAGGTTTGGTCGGCAGGCTGAGGGCGCTGGGAGGCAGACCGGCGGCGTCCCGGGTGATGCCGTGTGCTTCCTTTATTGGTTACTCCATTCTGTCAGGTTCGGGTTTTCAGGGTGTTGGAGATGAGAAGGTAGAAGACCCAAGTTCAGGGAAGGAGGGAGTCCGGGCAGGAGTGTAGGGATTACAAAAACATATTTTAACTTAAAAAACAAAGAATGCAAAGGCACATGGAAAATCTTAACACTAACTTAACAAAGTCCCAAAAATAAAGTAACAAACAAACATTTGGAGTAAACTCAAAACACTAGAAAGCAAGACTTGATAAGAGAACAGCCAGACAATGAACCAACCAACCAACGACATTCGACAAATGACAATTGAACAATACTGACTAAAAGAAAGCAGGGAACTAAATAAACTACTAAAAAACTAAAACAAACAAATTGACGAGACAATGAGGAACACCTGGACAAGACACGAGTGGCTGGAGGGGCCTGATTGGTTGACACAAGGTAGAGGGTTGACGAGAACAGATGCACACATTAACCAAACGAGCAAACAAGACATAAACAACATGGGACACAGGAAAAGATGAAACACAATTATATATAATCTGAACTAAAACACAGACTATGACAATAACTTTCCTCGCAACTCTGGACGACAACAGTATATTAACAAAATGTTATTTTATCTATTCTTATATTACAAAACAAAATAAATTCCATGTCATGACAGTGTGCTAATAGAGTATTAACTAAAGCATTCTGATACAATTAATACTTTTCCTTGTAATCATTTTTTTTTTGCAATTATTTATTGTATTACAAAAGAACTACCAAGGAACCCATTCGTCCCATTTACGCAGTGTCCTTGAACACACCTCGCGCTCTCACGCAGCTGCAACGTGCCTGCAATGAATGGCGACCGTGGCCGCACTCAATTGGTTGACAATGAAATTAACTTTCGTTCGAAACCCGTTCTTTAACGCCAGAATGAGCGCGTTATAAATTACGTTCATCAGGCAGAAATGAACTAAGTTCAGTTCACGTTCACACAGAATATGTACCAGTTCATGAACTTTTGCTCACTGAACTCGTTCAGGTACAACACTGCCGGTACTGTATATTATTTGATGACCCCTTTTTCACCCGACCCTCAGTAAAGAAAATAAATGGAAGACTAGAGAGAGAGGGCAAAAAAGAGGGTGGGGGGAATAGGCTACGCATACAGCATTATCATGACAAAGATTACTGCAGACGGAATAGCTTTGATGAAGCACAGAAACAGTTAAGGATACTTTCTGAGGCACTGGATATCCTTAATACACATTATCCATCCCATTTATCACAGCAGAGCCAGTGAAATGACAAGATCCGGGACCCAAACCTTTCCCAGAAGAAGAGATGTATTGCAGAGAGTAGGAGGAGGTATTTCAAAGCGAGCATTAAAAAAAAAAAACGTTGCCTCACAGTGAAGCCTTGTAATAATGACAGCTTGTCAAAAGGCAAATGAAAACATACAGGAAGTGTTGTCTTGAATTCTGTATTTATCAATTGAGGGGCTTTTATTTTTTTTTCTTCTTCCATTGTGCGTGCGTGCCTGCTGCAATCACAGTGAACTTCATGGATGACAGTGTTACATTTGACTCCAGGCATGTGCACACATAGCCTCTATGTGGTGCTCAAGCACCTGCCCTTTTGCCCTGGATGAAAAAAATTGCACTTTTTGCTGCAGCCCATATTTTTTATATACTTATCAATTTTAGAAAAAAAACAAAACAAAACAAAATCCTCTGTCATTATTTTTACCTAAAGTGTTTTGAAATCTGACGGGATCTTGTTTTTTGTGTGTGTGTCCTTGGCAGAGTTGTACATATGCTCCCACCTTGCCCCCAACCCTCTCCTTCCTGTCATTTGAACAGGGGTGTGTTGACTTTTTATCGCCACTAGCCTCTCTGCACCTTTGTTAGTAGTTGTATTGACTGTGTTAATTGTTTTAAATAATAAAATAAATGAGTCATTTTCATATAATTTGATCAATAATGGCAACGACCCAGTGAATTTCCTTTTGAAAATCTATTAATTTTACTGATATGAGTATTTGAATTATTGCCAGTTGTTATCCATCATCGGGATAACAACTGGCCTGTCCCAAGTCCTATTTGTTCCTCAGAAAAAAAAATAATATTCGAAAGTAACACGGTGCCGTGAAAAAGTATTGGCCCCCTGCTTAAATTCTTATATTTTTGCATGGTTTCCCAACTTTAAGGTTTAAGATCATCAAACAAATGTACATATCGGACAAATGTAACGCAAGTAAACTTAAAATGCTGTTTTTAAATTGCAATTTCATGTATTAAGGACAAAAAAAACTATTAAAAGTTACGTGGCCGTGTGTGAAAAAGTAATTGCCCCCTTGTTAAATCATGAATTAATTTTGGCTAATCAAAAATGTTGGTTAATTTTCACTGATCACACCCAAGCCTGATTACCTCCAGACGTGTTCAATCAAAAAAATCACTTAAACAGAACCTGTCTGCAAAATCAAGTCGGACAAAAGATATAAAAAAGCTGCAATAAAATTACACGATCCAAACAAATTCAAGAACAGTCAAGAAATAAAGTAATTGACATCCATCAGTCTGGAAAGGGTTACAAAGCCATTTCTAAAGCTTTAGGATTCCAGTGAACCATAGGGAGAGCCATTAACCTCAAATGGAGAAATTATGGAACAGTGATGAACCTTCCCAGGAGTGGCCGGCCTTGAAAGATTACCCCAAGAGAACAGCATTGACTCATCCAGGAGGCCACAAAGGAACTCAGGACAATTTCTAAAGAACTGCAGGCCTCCCTTGCCTCAGTTAAGGTCAGCGTTCATGACACAACAATAAGAAAGAGACTGGCCAAATACGCCGTCCATGGCAGAGTTCCAAGGAGAAAACCACTCCTTGCCAAAAAGAACATAAAGGATCATCTTACTTTTGAAAAAAAAACATCACAATGATTCCAAAGACATTTGGGAGAATATTATATGGACTGACAAAATGAAAGTTGAACTTTTTTGAAGGTGTGTGTTTCGTAACATCTGGTGTAAATGTAACACAGCAGTTCAGCAAAAGAACATCCTACTAACAGTCAAACATGGTCGTGGTAGTGTGCTGGTCTTGGGCTGCTTAGCTCCTCCTGGACCACTTGCTGTGATTGATGGAACCATGAACTCTGCTCTTTAACTGAAAATCCAGGAGGAGAATGTTCAGGCATCAGTTTCTGACCTCAAGCTGAAGCGCACTTGGGCAGCAGGATAACGATCCAAAATGCATTAGCAAGTCAACTTCTGAATGGCTTAAAAAAACAAAATGAAGGTTTTGGAGTGGCCTAGTCAAAGTCCAAACTTGAATCCGATTGAAATGCAGTGGCATGACCTTAAAAAGGCCTTTTGTGCTCGAAAACCCTCCATTTTTGCTGAATTCAAACAATTCTGCAAGGAAGCGTGACCTAAAATATCTCCACAGAGATGTGAAAGACTCATTGCCAGTTCCAGAAAATGTTTGATTTCATTTGTTGCTGCTGAGGGGGGCCCAACCACTTATTAGGTTGAGGGGGCAATTACTTTTTTCACACAGGGCCAGGTAACTTTGAATAGGTTTTTTTTCCTTAATAAATGAAATCACCATTTAAAAAGATAATTTTAAGTTCAATGGGGTTATATTTGTCTGATATTTACATTTGTTTGATTATTTTGAACATTGAAGTGTGGAAACAATGCAAAAATATAAGAATTTGAGAAGGGGGCCAATTCTTTTTCATGGCACTGTATTTTTCAAACTTTTGCCAAATCAGAATCATCTTTATTTTGCCAAGTATTTCAAAAACACACAAGGAATTTGTCTCCGGTAGTTGGAGCCTCTCTAGTACAACAACAGACATTCAATTGACAGACAATATTTTTGAGACATAAAGACATTGAGAAAAACAGTCACTGAGGAAGTAAAGGTTGCTAGTATTCTGGTAATGCTGGTACAATTTTAAATTTTTTTGGACAATTGTGCAAAAAGATGCAGAGTTCTCTAGCAATGAGAGCAGTTTGAATGAGTAATAGAGCAATAGTCCGGTGCAATGACCATTGTGCAAAGGGCGCTGAGACAGTATGTAGAATGTATGCAGTTACTGCGATAATCTGGGGCAATGTCGATTGTGCAAATGTTGCAGATACTACTCAGTCGATTGTGTAAATGGTGCAGATGTTACTCAGGCACATGAGTGGCCAGTATTTGTCAACAACAGATATGCAAATAGTGCAGCGTGGCGAGACTACGACAGTGAGTGCACGAGTAATGTATAATTGGCCCGCCAGAAATGTGACAACAAACTCAAGACAACAAAATTGCCAGCATGTTGCAATGGAATTCTAAGTTAGCTGTTTAAGAAGTTGATGGCAAGAGGGAAGAAGCTGTTGGAATGTCTGCTTGTTTTAGTTTGCATTGTTCGGTAGCGCCGACCTCAGGGAAGGAGCTGGAAGAGCTGGTGACCAGGATGTGGGGGGTCCAAGAGGATTTTGCATTCAAGTCCTCAAGGGTTGGTAGGGGGGTACCAACAATCTTTTCAGCAGTTTTGTCCGTTGCAGTCGTAGTTTGTCCTTTTTTGTAGCAGCACCAAACCAGACTGTGATGGAAGAACACAGGACTGATTCGATGACCGCTGTGTAGAACTGCCTCAACGGCTCCTGTGGCAGGCCGTGCTTCCTCAGAAGCTGCACGAAGTACATCCTCTGCTGGGCCTTTTTGATGATGGAGTTGATGTTGAACTCCCACTTCAGGTCCTGAGAGACTGTAATTCCCAGGAACTTGAAGGTCTTGACGGTTGATACAAGGCAGTTGGACAGCGTGAGGGGCAGCTGTGGCGAAGGATGCCTCCTGAAGTCCACAATAATCTCTACGGTCTTGAGCGTCTTCAGCTCCAGGTTGTGTCGGCCGCACCACAGCTCCAGCCGCTCCACTTCCTGTCGATACGCAGACTTGTCACCGTCTTTGATGAGACCGATGACTGTGGTGTCATCTGCAAACTTCAGGGGTTTTACAGCCGGGTGCGTTGAGGGTCAGTCGTTCGTGTAGAGAAAGAAGAGCAGCGGAGAGAGGACACAACCTTGGGGCATCCCAGTGCTGGTGGTGCGTGTAGATGTGGTGATGTCCCCCAGCCTCAAGTGCTGTGTCCTGCCTGTCAGGAAGCTGTAAATCCACTGGCAGATGGCAGGCGAAACGCTGAGCTGGTGAAGCTTGGAGGAGTTCGGGGATGATGGTGTTGAACGCAGAGCTGAAGTCCACAAACAGGATGTTCTAGGATGAAGTGCAGTCCCATGTTGACTGCATCATCCGCGGACCTGTTTGCTCAGTAGGCAAACTGCAGGGGACCTGTGATGCTCTTGAGGTGGTCCAGCATGAGGCGTTCAAAGGACTTCACAGATGTCAAGGTGACAGGCCTGTAGTCATTCAGACATGAGATTGCAGGTTTCTTGGGGACTGGGATGATGGTTGAACGTTTGCAATAGGATGGTACTTCGCACTGTGAGCGCTAAACTGTTTTTCTTTACTTTACTTTACTGCATAGTTTCTCTTTGCGATGTTAATTTCTTTAGTCATCTGGTTTCTAGTGAGATTATACAGGGCCCTGTCCCCACTTCGATATGCGTCCTTTTCAGCCTGGTGAAGTTGCTTAAGTTTGGCAGTGAACCACGGTTTGTTGTTATTGAATGTGCAAAATGATTTTGTTGGTACTCACACCTCTTCACAGAAACTGATATAGGATTTGACAGTGTCCGTATATTCATCCAGGCTGCCAGCTGAATTTTCCAAGACACTCCAGCCTGTGCAGTCTAAACAGCTTTGAAGTTCTATCTTTGCTTCATTGGTCCACTTTTTCACTGTTTTCACTGTCGGCTTCAGACATTTAAGTTCTTTCCTGTATGTTGGTATTAAGTGAATTAAGCAGTGATCAGACGAGCCCAGGGCTGCACGTGGTATGCCACGGTATGCTTTATTTAGCATAGTATAGCAGTTGTCTAAAATGTTATTTTCCCTGGTAGGACAGTCGATGTGCTGCTTGTATTTCGGGAGTTCGTGGTTGAGTTTAGCTTTGTTAAAGTCCCCGAGAATAATGAGGGGTGAGTCTGGTTGTTTTTTTTCAATTTTCTTTATTTGTTCAGCGAGCGTTAGCAGTGCGGTGTTTGTGTTAGCTTGAGGCGGAATGTAGACAATGGCGAGAATGAAAGATGCAAACTCATGCGGCGAGTAGAATGGCTTACAGTTCAAAAACAGCGACTCTAAATGCGGGCTGCAGTGTTTGCTGAGCTCCACGATGTCCGTACACCATTTCTCATTGATATAGAAGCATATACCGCCGTCTTTTGTTTTCCCTGATAACTCCATGATGTAGTCTGCCCGGTGAAGATGGAAGCATAACGGCGGCGTCGGGGACAGCCTCACAAGTCAAGTCTCCGTAAAGCACAGGGCGGCGGAACGTCCGTATAAATAGTGTTATTTCTGAGGTATGAAGGAATATGTATGAAGACAAGAGTATAATGGGCTTCATGAGTCGTTAGGATCATTGATGCACTTGTATCTGCAGAGTCTGAAGGACAACATGTACATTGTGCAACTCACACAATTTTTATGAAGCTGTTTATCTTTACCGTTATTCACTTTTTTCTTGACCATTATAAAAAGAAGTGTATTTCAATGGGCCACCACCCTTTGCTCTGTCTGTAAGGAGTCCCTTTACCATAAATGCCAAACATTTTAAATCATCAACAACGTTTGGAAAATAAGCCTTTAAACATGACTGTTTCAGCATGGGAGACATTTACCCAAGGTGGGATTAAACAATTGCTAAATTTTCTTTTTTTTCTTTTACAAATGTCCGTCCATCCATTCTCAACACTGCTTATCCTGGTTAGGGTTGCGGGGCGCTGGAGCCTAGCCTAGCTGACTTTGGGCGAAAGGCGGAATACACCCTGAACTAGTTGCCAGTCAGTCGCATGGCACATATAGATACAGACAACCATTTGCACTCACATTCACACCGTCACTGAGTGGGAACTGAACCCACGCTGCCTGCACCAAAGTCAGGCGAGTGTACCACTACCCCCTTTTACAAATATCTTTATCGTTATTGATCAAATTATATGAAAATGACTCATACATAAGTTAAATACTTACTACTGTCTTAATTGTATGAATAATTTTAATGATGGGTGTCCTTTTTTGGGCTTCAGCACCTGCCCCCAAAAATGTCTGTGCACGTGCCTGACTGACTCCTTTGGGCTTCAGAATAAATTGCTGTCTTGTGGTTTGTCAGTTGGACCTTGTGAGGGCGAGTAAGTTGTTCTCCACACTGTCTGAGTTAGCAAAAAAAAAAAAAAACAGTGGTGAAAAGTGTAATCACAACAAGGGACTCACATCTATGTGTGCTGCTTGCTGTGACACGCTTACACAGACACATCTGTATCATTTTGAAACTGAGGTTACAGACGATAATATAATAATCCCATCAAAGTGCTGCTTTATCCAATGATGCTGCAGGCTATTGCTCTCGTGTCAGTGGTTTGTATGTTTCAAAATACAACACTACTGTGGTTAACACCCATTACTATAACGGGTATGTCATCATCCAAAAAAGGTATACAGAAACAGTTCTGTTATTGATGTTTGTTGCTATGGCTAGGTTTTGGCAGAAAAGTCACAAATATGTTGTCAAATACTTCCTTTTTTAAAAAAAGTTATTATTTAACATTGTGTGACTACTGCTGCCATGGTTATAATAATAACAAACAATAATGTTTGAAACATAGACCTCGAACAAGTAAAGGAATATTTTTTTCACATTGCAAACATCATAAGAAATTAGCGTCACAGTGAATATGACACTTGTGGTTGCAACTGGGTCTTGAAAAACATGGTAGTTCTTTACTTTGACAGCTTCCCGCCTTCACCTACATTAATACACACTGTTCATTACATCTCATTCTGACTTTGGCAAAACACTGATGAAAAAAAAATGCAATAAATTGTTGATGCCACATTTATCCGGGACTCAGGGCAGTCTTTAATTTTGACCAGGCAGTTGATGGTTCAAATCCCCTTGCAGACAGAAAGAAAAGTGATAATTGCAATTAGTTGTTGCAACGTTTATAGTCTTTTTCCTATTTGCTGCGCCCAGGTACGGCATGACTTCGGTGGTAGAGTTGTTATCTCCTAACCTGAAGGCTGTGGGTTTCAGCCCCAGCCCCTGTGATCATGTTAAAGTTTCCTTGAGCAAAATACTGAAAACCCATAATGATGCTGCATCATCAATAGGTGAGAAACGCTTTGAGTATCTTGAATGTAGAAAAGCGCAATACAAGTAAAAGCCCATGTTACATTTGCCCTTAAGCAACGCACTGAGCCACCCCAAATTCAGGACCTCTTGTGTGGTTTGGTTTTTTTGTGTGGTGTGAATGTATTTAGTATAAAAACATACAGCAGTGACGTGCGGTGAGGTTCATGATTTGTGAGGCACTGACTACGTCACATGACTGACAGCTCTATGAAGCTCAAATTCAACACTGCCACATGATGGTTGTGGCACCGTACATACCAGACTCCACTGTACACTTGTAGTGGCTTTTCTTGTTGAAAGACTAAATCTCACACACTTTCATTAAATATATTGGACAGTCTGTTAAATGTCAGTAAGTGCAGTACATGTGTGATAAAACGTATATTATTGGCGATGTAATGAGGAAACACCAATGTCTCTTGTGTGAAGCCACGGACCAATCACAGCCTGCCTGAATGGATGTGTGCGTGGTCTCTTGAGCATCATGGGAGCGATGACTCAACGTGACTCGTAGCTGCGCTTCCTATGCATTTGAACAGGAAATATGAAAATTCAACTGTTTTAATGATGAAATCATTGAAATTATTGGATTGAAAAAGAAAATCAATGTAAAGCACGGACCATAGAACTAAAATGGAACAATTTAATGTTATCATAAGGTTTTTTTTTTACTATTCACATGCAGTGGAAAGGAAAGACCACCAGGGGGAAGTGAGGCACTTGCCTACCCTGACTGCACTTCACTGACATACGGGTATAGGCCCACACGCCGATTAAGGACAAACGGTATAAAAATAGATGGATGGATGGATGGATTACGTTTTACTCTTCTGTGTATTGCGAAGAAAAAATAGGCACTCAACGGTGACCAGTATTATTTAAATGAGAAACGTTTAAAAAAAGAATACTAGTTTTTAGAAACCAAAATGTCATCAATAAAAGGCAAAATTACATACAGTAACAGTTTTAAACAGGCCGACCACAACTAGTGTTGTAGGCTTTTATAAGCCTTTTATAAACTATAAATATATTTTACACCCTCCTCTAAAAAGTGTTACTCACATTACCCCTTTGTCAAATTGCTGCTTTTGAAGAAGGATCAAAGTGACCAATTTTTCTTTTCTTTTCAAGATGTTGACTTTCTGCCACTGAAACTCAAACATGAAATAAGTGAAAATTGTGTGCTGCTTGCTCATCTACGTTTTGCTGTCGCTTCCCATTATGACAGCCAGTGACTCAACCGGGAATAAGTCTTCCCAAAGGTGACACAGAAAAGGGATTTCGCAAACAGGGTTACCAAGGTTCGCACATCAAGGAGCGCGGGTGTGTGTCATGCTCTTCAGAAACCATATATCACAAATGACAGATGCTGTAAAGGGCTTTCAGATGTGGGGCAGTCCTCAGCCAGTGCGGGAATTCTGGAGCTTTTTGTTTGTCCCCACTTTGCTGTGTCCACTTCTCTCTTTCATACCAAGTGGCATGGTGTACAACAAACACAGCTTGAGAACTCTGTTTCTGGTTTAAGAAAACTGAACAAATAATTACTCACAAATAACTTCTCTTTTTGTGGATGTTATCCCCCTGAATGGTCAGGACATTTGGGCTGAAATCATGTACAGTAAACACTTGATGTCAGAAGGCTTGAAATTAAACAAGGCAGCTGGCACCCATGTAAATTTGACTTAGCAGAACCACTTTCTAGGGTTTCAAGAGAAGTACTCTTGATTATTTTTGTTTTAATGAATACACATAGGTGGTCATGGGAGTTGATACTATTTTTTTACTTCAAATAAACATATTTCGAGGTTTTAGAAGATGTGGTTAGTGGTTGCTAAGGGAAGAGAATTGAAAAGAAAGTGTAAAATAGGTAAAAGAAAAACAATATAATGGAAAAAAGCAAAGTGACACCTGCTTTGTCTGACCTGTAACAACAGATGTTAACATACAGTATAGGAAAATACATAATTAATTTTTTTCTCACCGTCTGATATGAAAATCAAGCCAAACCTTTCCTGTTTTAGGTAAATTAGGATTACCAAAATTATTTCTATTTGCTAAATGCCACAATAATGAGAGGATTTTATTTTTCACGATTTTCTTCAAAGTCAGAAATGTATGTACATTTCATTAGTACTTGGTCCTATTGCCATTAAACTTTATGACTTAGGTCAAATGTTTTGGCTATCCTTCCACTAGCTTCTCATAATAGTTGGCAGGAATTTTGGCCCATTCCTCCTTACAGAACTTATGCAACTGAGTCAAGTGTGTCGGCCAACTTGCTCGCACATGACTTTTCAGGTCTTTCAGTCTCTCTTCCAGTCTTCCTCCAGCAATTATTCTCGGCAAGAGACAAAACGTATTTCAGTAAAGAATATGACAATAACATTTTAACCCTAACCCAAGAAAGAAAGAGAGCAACACGAAGAGACAAGACAAAGATCCATTTACTTGTAAACAATGAAATACACCAAAACAAAAAATAGGCTACCTTCTGTGTCTTTGTGTTTCCTCTTCATACACTGTGTTTGAAGGTTGAAGAAAGACTGCATATTTGTCCAGATTTGTTTAAGTTGTATTCGGACAAGGCAAACGCAAGATAGCTTGCATGTAGGTCGCCATCCTGTTTTCCGATATGGTAAATGGAATACTGGAATGCGGGAGTGACGTCATTCTGAGGTCTGACTTCACACTTCCGAGGTAAATGGAATGCAGCATGAGTCGCCCGCGAGCCTGTTCTAAAAATGGTTCACCAGTGCGATGCTTCTTACTTTTTTTGTGTTGCTATTAAAAAAAAAAAAAAAAAAAGTGCCACTTAACTGTGCTGCATCTTGCATTTTTTGTTGCTATTCTTTTAAATTGGTGTACATTTGGAAATGACAATACCAAAACAACAACAACAAAAACAGTAGTGTTCAAAGCTCGTATTGTTGCATGTGACCAAACCGTAGCATTTATGGTATAGAGTAGCGAGCAGGCACAACAACGTTGCGATGCTTTAACCCTCCAAAAATATGGCAGACAAAAGAACGAAAACATATAACTTTCACAGTGAATGGGAGGACAAGTTATTTTTACCATTGTGAAAAAATCCTGCGTGTCTCATTTGGGGAGCAACTGTGGCCACCCACATTTCAGAACATGCCAAACAAGCTTCTATGCTAACTACCCACTGGGCAGCACACGACAAGCTACAAAAGCCCGTGAGTTGAAGGCAGCTTTGTTCAAACAGCAGTTTTTTGGGTTTTTTTCACGAGACCGGTGAAAAACGCCCAAAAAGTAACGGAAGCCTCATTTAGAGGCCCACACTTGTTGATGAAGAAAAAGTAGGCATTTTCAGATTGGAAGGTTTTCAAAGAAGCAATTAGGATAATTGCAAAAGCAGTACCTAAAGACGAGAAATATGGAACTGATGTAATCACCACTCTTTCCAATGTCGATTTGGAGGCAACAACAATGGTTAGAAAAGTGTGGGCTGTGTCTGGGAACTTGGCCAATTAGCTGGACTGGATCTGGCAAAGTGCAGGCGGCTTAGTATCCAATGTGACGAGCAACAGTACAGCGCTGCTCAGGGTCTTTATAATATGAATGGTGTTTGATGATTTCGCTACAAAAAAAGGTATTTTGATACTACTGCCCTTAAAGACAGCTACAAGGGGAGTTGACATCTATAATGCAGTGAAGGAATGTTTCACAGAGAAAAAGGTACCCTTGGAAAAACTGGTATCAGTGACTGCAGACGGGGCTCCTGGTATGATCGGTCAACATACTGGATTCATTGCTCGCTGTAAAGGTGACACACTGTTCCCACAGTTTCTGCATTACCACTGCATCATTCACCAGCGGGCGTTTTGTGCAAAAGTGATTGGCTTTGAGCATGTGATGATTCCCATCGTTAAGATCAGAAACAGCAATATATAGAATTATTTGAGCCTCTTTTGTTGTGACCAACTACAGTGGGAAACCCACCCATTAAATAAAGACAATTATTGATTGCCATTACCAACAGTGAGAGGCAAGTGGAGGAATGCTAAGGTTTCCTTCATGGAAAGCTCATTTTATGTTTATTTATTATTGTTTATGTCTGCATTGTCGCTGACCACTGTTGACAATTATAGTTGTTTACATGCATTTTGGGTGGGGTGTTTCATGTGTTCAGTGGATAAAAAGAGTGATATCAGATATACACTGGGTATGGAAAAGACCCACTGAAATTTTTCACTCTTTGTTATATTGCAACCATTTGCTAAAATCATTTAAGTAAATTTTTTTCCTCATTAATGTACACACAGCACCCCATATTGACAGAAAAAAAACGGAATTGTTGAAACTTGTGCAGATTTATTAAAAAAGAAAAAGTGAAATAGAACACAGCCATAAGTATTCAGACCCTTTGCTTTGACACTCATATATTTAACTCGGGTGCTGTCCATTTCTTCTGATTATCCTTGAGATGGTTCTACACCTTCATTGGAGTCCAGCTGTGTTTGATTATACTGATTGGACTTGATTAGGAATATATATATATATATATATATATATATATATATATATATATATATATATACACACCAGGGTTCAATCCCCGGCCCCGCCTGTGTGGAGTTTGCATGTTTTCCCCGTGCCTGCGTGGGTTTTCTCCGGGCAGTCCGGTTTCCTCCCACATACCAAAAACATGCATGGTAGGTTAATTGAAGACTCTAAATTGCCCGTAGGTGTGAATGTGAGTGTGAATGGTTGTTTGTTCATATGTGCCCTGCGATTGGCTGGCAACCAGTTCAGTTCCTGAACTGTATGTGTGTGTGTGTGTGTGTGTGTGTGTGTATATATATATATATATATATATATATATATATATATATATATATATACATATATATATATATATATATATATATATATATATATACATATATATATATATATATATATATATATATAAGTAAGTAAGTAGAAACATAACAAATACAAGTAAGTAATGTTTGCACTGGCAATGGCAACTAGCAAAGAACATTGACTCGGCAACTTCCTCTGGCACCCCTCTAAATACCTCACTAATGATAAAGGGTGGCAGGTGCGATGCAGGGTAATCCGCCCACCAATCACCTCCAAGAAACTGCAACAAATAAAAAACAACCAGCAGGGGGAAAAACAAAACAGGATATGACAGTACCCCCCAATGGACGCCCCCCGGCGGCCTACCTGGCTTGGCATGATCGGCTCTTAGCTCACCCTTCTCCACAATGAACCCCAGAAACTGAACGGAACAAAGGTGAGATTCAAATGTTTTAGCTTTGGCATGCAACCGGTTTTCCAGGAGCCTCTGCAGCACCTCGCGAAAATGCTTGTGTTCCTCAAGGTCTCTGGAAAAGATTTGAATATCATCCAGGTAAACAAAACCGAACTGGCCAATCATGTCCCGTTGGACGTTCTTAACTAAATTTGGACCAAAATGCATAAACAGGTATTCGAAATGACCCATGGGTTTGTTGAAAGCCGTTTTCCACTCGTCGCCTTCTCTGATCCTCACCTAGTGGTATGCATTACACAAGTCTTATTTGGTGAAGACTGTAGCAGAATTTAACTGAGCAAAAGCAGAGTCCATTAGCAGCAGGTGGTACTTGTTCTTAACTCATTCACTGCCAGCCATCCCAGTTATCACTTCTGAAGCCGTCAATGGCAGTGAACGTGTTAATTGGGATATTGTTAAGGCCCCTGAAGTCTATACAAGAACGGAGTGTTTTATCCTTCTTATCGGTAAAGAAAAAACCTGCCCCTACCGGTGTTTTGGCCGGACAAATTAGCCCAGCAACTAATGATGAGGAAATATATTCCTTTAAGGCTTCTTCCTTGGGTTTCCACACCTGATACAGTTTTAGCACTAGGCAAAGGAGGATTAGGAGTTAAATCCATCCATCAATCCATTTTCCATACTGCTTGTCCTCACCAGGGTTGCAGGCGTGCTGGAGCTTATCGCAGTCAACTCCGGGCCAATCGCAGGGCACAAACCATTCACACTCACATTCACACCTACGGGCAATTTAGGGTCTTCAATTAACCTACCATGCATGTCTTTCGGATGTGGGAGGAAGCCAGAGTGATATCCAGTGATACCATCGTTGGAAACTAGGACAGCCGATTGTCAGCAGTGTAAATGAAAATACACACTCTTGTTACCAATTTTGGGAATGTCCCAGTCAATGTCCAGATTATGGTCCTTAAGCCATTGTGTTGGCAGGACAACAAATTTTAATCATGATGGTTACCAGACAAAACCAACGAAAAGTCCCTCGGCCTCATGGGAAATGGTAGCTATAAAGTCTCCATTAAGGTCGCGTACCTCCTTGGGCTCTATCTAATTATGGAACATTTAAGAGTTTCCACCACAAAACAGTCATCAGCACCTGACTCAAACAACGCAATAACTTTTAAACTGTTACCATTATCAGAAATAATACCAGGGAGTGGCAGTCTTTTCCTTGAAGCCGGCCTAACAGTTTTAGATGACCCAGAACTCATCTCTGGATACTCAGTTATTTTGCTGATGTTGGATGCTCACAGTGTGTAAGTGCGCTGGTGCCGTCGAACCTCGTCGACTCGAACACTGTATGGAGATGGCGCTGATAGGATGAGGGTTACTTGGACAACCAGATATCTGATGTCCAGGTTGCCCGCAGTACAGGCACACCCGGTCCCCTATGCGTCGGTTGCTTTCCTTAACGCTGAGTCGTCTGCCCCCAAGTTGCAATGCCTTGCCCGTGGAAGTAGTTTGCCTGGCTAGTGTCGTCGAGGAAAGAGCGACTGGTCTGAATTCCGGGTCGATTATCGCTGCTGGTGCCGACCTCCCCTCAGTCGCTCACGCTGGCTTTTCCCGGGACTCCAACTCAAGTTCCCGTTCTCGTTCACGGAGCCGATTGTCAAGCCGAATGGCCAAACCGATTAAGTCCTCTAAAATTGTAGTGTCATCTCACGTGGCCAGTTAATTTTTAACTGTGGAATTTAATCCCCGCCGGAAAATGCCACACAGGGCTGTGTCATGAAATCCGCTTTCCGGAGCCAAAATGTGGAATGTGATAGGGTAATCATCCACCGAATTAGACTCTTGACAAAAATTGATTAACTGACTGCTGGCCTCCTTGCCCTGAATAGTATGGTTAAAAACCCTCATCATTTCATTTTCAAAAATATCAAATGAGGAACGTACTTCAGGATGCCGAGTCCAAAAAAAGGCTCATGACAAAAGTGACTCGCAAATGGTCGGAAAAGAGTACGTGGGGGGCTGTTGGTTAAAAACGAATCATCATTGGTGGAGAAAATGCACACACGAGCCAGGTTTGCCTGAATATGGTGGATGGGGAATAGCTTGCTCACGAGGATTGACAGGACTAGATGAAGGAGACAGTGTGGGATAGTATTACCCAAATCTGTGACTAAGGGTGATTTTGATGTGACTCGAGAGCCCTAAGGCTGGACGAGAGCACATTAATAGATCATTTTTATCGACAAGCTGTCTTTGGTTTGATAAAGCCTTTACAAACTGCTCTGGGGTTGCAGGATTCTTACTGGCCAAGTTATTCTGTCACGACCATGTGAAAACACAGTGGGTTGAACCCTCATAGCAAACGCCACCAGCAGAGCAGATTACACAGTAATTATTAAACAAAGATGCACGTAAGAGTGAAAATGCAAACAACAAAGTGTAGCGTGACGAAAGGTTGACATGGGTAACAAAAACAAGAGTATGAGAAGAACAAACTCAAAGAGGTGGACAAACTGCCACAGGAGGAAGTTGCTATAATAGAAGGAAAAACAAAAACTCACCTACACAAGGTGGAGAAGCTAACTCGAACAGAAAACAATTTAGTACTTACTAAAAAAAAAGGAAATGGGTAGAACTACTGGCAGAATAACAAAAGCACACGGAAATACAAGTACCGTAGTTTCACGGCCATAGGGCGCACCGTATTAAAAGGCGCAGTCTCAGTTTCTGTTTTCAACACATACATAAGGCGCACCGTATAATTGGGCGCAGGCATGGTAAAACATACGCTATCTTAAAACATACGGTGCATGCATGCACGCTAAAACAATGTTTTTAAAAAGGCAGCGGAAGCAAAACTGAGTTTGGTTGTACTTTATTGAAGTATTTAATGTACTCACGTTATTTTTTTATCAATCCTCATCCACAAATCCATCAAAGTCCTCATCTTCTGTAGCCAAAATGAACAGCTGGGCAAGTTCTCCATCAAACATGAAATGCTCGATTCCCATGTTCCTCCGTGTAACTGACAGCTTGCTGTTTAAACTGTGCTTCGTAAGCGTGTCTCTTCGTAGGTGCCATTTTCGGGGGTCCTTAGCCAAACCGATGTTTTGCACAATGCACATACTGGCGCTATATACCTACTGGGGGCGTGCCTGTAGCATCCTCTGTCATGCGCACCCTTCCCCCTTTACGTCTACATGCTGTACTCAGTCACGTCCGCCTTTCCTCTATATAAGCAGCGTGTCGGCAGGAAATGCTCCCAGTCAGTCAAGCGGAGCGCTCATTAAAGTCACACAACATTTACAGATTTTGGAACTCGGTGCACACATAAGGCGCGCCGCATTATAAGGCGCCCGTCCATTTTGGAGAAAATTTTATTTAAGTGCGCCTTATGGTAATAGACCGTAATAGTAACAAAGTTGGCACTTGCAATGGCGACTCGCAAAGAACAATACCTCCGCAACTCCCTTCTGTCTCCCCCGTGTCTAAATACCAAACTAATGATGATGGCTGGCCCAATGCAGGGGACTCCACCCACCGATCACCTCCAAGAAACTGCAACAAGGAAAAAAACAACCAGCAGGCGGCAAAACAATAGACGAAATGACAGTAACATTAACAGGCCAATAATGTAATTAAAGTCTCGAATCTATAATGTAATAACTTTTGGCCAATAATTGAACAACTTATTACGTTATTGGCTAATTATTACGTTATTTGCCATCCATCCATTTTCTTCTGTTTATCCGAGAAGCCCAGACTTCACCCTATTTTATTTATTTATTTTAATACGGTATTGACATGGTTTAAAAAAAAAATAAAAAATTAAAAAAAAATTAAAAAAAGTAAAAATAATAATAAAAAAAATTATATATATATATATATATATATATATATATATATATATATATATATATATATATATATATATATATATATATTTGCCAATGTAATAGGTGGGCCCATAACGTAATATCTCGTTATGGGCCTATTACAGTTGAAGAAGGACAACTATATTACCATATGGGCCGTTATTACATTACGGGCCATTATTACGCTATGGACTTCGACAGGAAAAACCCATAATGTAATAAATTTGCCCTTTTTAATATGTAATAGATCCATAACGTCACTGATGGTGTAGTGGTACACTCGCCTGACTTTGATGCAGGCAGCGTGGGTTCAGTTCCCACTCAGTGACGGTGTGAGTGCGAATGGTTGTCCGTGTCTATATGTGCCCTGCGACTGACTGGCGACCAGTTCAGGGTGTAGTCCGCCTTTCGCCCGAAGTCAGCTGGGATAGGCTCCAGCATCCCGTGACCAGAATGCCAGAATGAAATAATTTTTTTTTACACAATTGTTCATCACTTTCTTGAAAGTCAGAAGTTTAAATACAACAACATTACTATGCCTTTAAACAGCCATCAATCTTCTGTATTGCAATTTGGGAAAACCCAGATGATAGGTTCTGATAATTAATTATTTAGAGACACGCCTGTGGATGTATTTGAAGCCATACCTGAACACACTGCTTTGTATAAAATCATGGAAATAATTACGTCTTTTGCCAGGCTGGGCCACCAGAAGTGTTGTTGCAAGAATTGGATTGTGCGGGTGTTACCGGAGTGACAGGTGAGTTTAGTATTATGGGCCCACTGAAGGACCTCAGATCGTGCTGCGTCGGGTCCAGTCTTGGTATCCGGTTGGGTATCTTGGGCATTCTTCACGATCTGGTCGATTTGCCATGTAACAGCCCCGACAAAGCAGGAGGAGGGGAGGATGGTTGCATGTTCAGCAGGGCTGAAGGGAGGTGAGTATATGCTGCAAAGGGCGTCAGGCTTGCTGTTGCGGGAACCAGGATGGAAGGAGAGGGTGAAATTGAACAGACTCAAGAAGAATGCCCAGGGAGCTTGTTGGGGATTGAAATGTTTGGCAGAACGGAGGTAAGCAAGGTTTTTGTGATCGGTCCGAATGATGAATGGGGACTCAGCCCGCTCCAGCCAATGCCTCCACTCCTCCAAAGCCCAGATGATCGCCAGCAGCTCTCAGTTGCCAACATCATTTCTTTCCATTTTTTTTGCCCACATTCTTTCTGCCAGTCAATGTCTCGAACCGGGGTCCCCACAGTGGCAGACAATCTTAACCACTGGGCCACAGCTGCCCCCAGTAACTCAGCTACCAAAGTAAAATGTCCTGTTTCATTTGAGCTGTGTAAGAGCTTCCTTTAATTTTGTCAATGTTTAATGATTATTTTTTGTGACGATTTTATCATGGTTAGGGTTTTTGAAGGTGAGGAAGGCAAAGCAAAATTGTGGAGGACCCAAGTGCAGGGAAGCAAGGAGGCAAGGCATGAGTGCAGGAGTCTAAAAAAAAATTTGATACATTTTTTTTTTTAAAAAGGGGCAAACAAGGAACATGGATAAAGCAAACTACCACAAAGTCCCACAAAAGATAACCAAAGGAACACTTGAATAAACCTAAAACAGGAAACAAAACATGACTGGTAACTAAGACGTGGCACAGACAGAGACAATGACAATGAACCGACAAGAACTGAAAGAAACCAGGGAACTAAATACAAACAGATTGACGAGGCAATGAGGAACACCTGGACAAGACACGAGTGGGTGGAGGGGGCCAATTGGTTGACACAAGGTAGAAGGTTGATGAGAACAGATGGACACAATAACTAAATGAGCACACAAGACATTACTGGTAACTTAGACGTGGCACAGACAGACAATGACAATGACCCAACAAGAACTTAAAGAAACCAGGGAACTCAATATGAACAGATTGACGAGCCAATGAGGAAAACCTGGACAAGACATGAGTGGCTGGTGGGAGCCGATTGGTTGACACAAGGTAGAAGGTTGACGAGACAGGTGGACACAATAACTAAATGAGCACACAAGACATGAAAAACATGGAACACTGGATAAATGGCCAAATGGTTGCCCAAGTAAAGGTCAGAGGGAAAGGACTCGGGCTTGGACTCACAGGGGTTGGAAAAGGGAAAATGTGATAAAAAACTGAATAGGACGGGAAAAACTAGGGAAGGAACCAGAAAAATCTAAATCCATGTCAGAGTCACAATCAGACATGTTAACTAAATCGGGGCCATCTTCACAATCTGAAAAATCAGAATCTAAAAAAACATATGAAGGTAAAATGGTAGGGCATGGTGAATAACTAGGAAAAGTGGGGGACACAGGTGAAAAGGGCTGTAATGTAATGAGGAGGGTAGATTGGCAGGCTGAAGGCGCTGGGAGGCAGACTGGTGGCATACAGGGTGACACCATGTTCTTCCCGCTGGGTCCTGTTCTGGTCGGTTCATTCTGTCACGATTAGGGTTTTTGAAGGCGAGGAAGGCAAGGCAAAAACGTGGAGGAACCAAGTGCAGGGAGCAGGGAGACACGGCAGGAGTCTAAAAAAATTATATTTAATTTCCAAAAAAAGAGCAAACAAGGAACATGGATAACGCAAACTAAACAAAGTCCCACAACAGATAACCAAAGTAACAAAGAAACACTTGAATAAACCTAAAACGGGAAACAAAACATGACTGCTAACTAAGACTTGGCACAGACAGAGACAATGACATTGAACCGACAAGAACTGACCGAAACCAGTTAACTAAATACAAACAGATTGAAGAGGCAACGAGGAACACCTGGACAAGACAAGACGGTGGCTGGTTGACATAAGGTAGAAGGTTGATGAGAACAGGTGGACACAATAACTAAATGAGCACACAAGGCATGAAAAACATGGAACACAGGAAAACATGAAACAAAACCAAACACAACCCAAACCAAAAGATAGACCATGACAGACTTTTTTTAATGATTGTTGTTTGTATTTTTAATTATATCAAAGAAGAAATTTGATTCTCCTTTGCATAGCTGCATGGTGACTTTATTTCTTAAGCTTTTGACGATCGGCTGATCTGCGCTTAAACCAGATTTTGAGGATTTTTTTCCTTTATAAGGTTCCACAGTATATTGTTCAACCAGCGTAATTTTCTTTTGCCTGTTGTTGTAGCAGTCATTGTGTAGTGTGATGTAATTTGTTTGATTTCCATCCATCCATCCATTTTCTGAGCCGCTTCTCCTCACTGGAGCCTATTCCAGCTAACATCGGGCAGGAGGCGGGTTCACCCTGAACTGGTTGCCAGCCAATCGCAGGGCACATACAAACAAACAACCATTCACACTCACATTCACACCTACGGCCAATTTAGAGTCGTCAATTAACCTAGCATGCATGTTTTTGGAATGTGGGAGAAAACCAGAGTGCCCAGAGAAAACCCACGCAGGCACGTGGAGAACATGCAAACTCCACACAGGCGGGGCCGGGGATTGAACCCCGGTGCTCAGAACTGCGAGGCAGACGCTCTAACCAGTCGCACACCGTGCCGATTTGTTTGATTTTTCAAATGAAATTTTTCACAACAAATTTCACATTTTCATTTTCATAAAATATTGGTAACCTGTAAAGCATTTTTTTTATTTGAAAGTTGATTTAAAAAGCAACCCATGTCTTTCATATCTTAACAGCTAAATCAGTTTATTTGCGTCAAAATGTAATTATCCTTGCTCTGCTGTCCAATTTTTGTGTAATCCTGCTAAAAAAACAAACAAAAAAAGGCTTTCAAAATAATCCCTGTCACTGTCACGCTTTCAAGTTTAGCAGTGCAATTTATGCAATTAAAGTAGGCACGAAAATTCTGTGACTTTTTTTCATTCTAGTTTTTCTATTTGAAGGCAAATAATATTGCTTTGTGAGCCAAAAAGTGATTTACGAGGGGACTTTACATTTGCTCGAGTGAAGTGAAAAGAAAAAGGAGACTCTTAGTCGCTGACACATGTCCAGACGTTTATTGATAGACCTGTACAAACTGTCAAACACACAAATACAAAATGAGAACACAAGCAAGCAGCGACAGTAGGCAAGAACTCACAGAGAAGAACCGTCCATGTTCCTGATGGCACACAGCTCAGGTACACAGTTGTTGATGTGATGTGAATGTACAATTAATCATGCTTTATTAAAACAGTTCCTTTCTCTGCATTCTCTTATATTATGTTTTTATCCAATACAGTGCTATTTTAAACATCATCAGTCTCTGTAGTCTCCTCTGGCAGGTTTAGTGAGCTCACTCTGAGTTCTTTCGTTTTCTGTGCTTTTATTAGATGTAATATGGAATGCGAATACCTCATACTGTAATTTTTCTTCTATGGCCAACAAAATGTGTTTTATTAGAATGTATTATTGAATGTGGACAATACCATTTATGGGATTAAAGGTATTTGTACAGGTACTGACTCTTGTTTTAACAAATTGTTTTTCTGATTTTCCATATACATTTTGGTGTATTAAGCCTATTATAAATTCACTAAAATGTTTACACTGTATTTGATTCATTTCTACTGCCACTTCTACTCAGTGTTGTTTAAACACTAACCCCACAAAATTACAAGATCATCAGATTTTACAATTGAAGATATGTGCTAATAGGGCCTTAACAAATAGCTTCAAAATCAAATTAATTTTACACTGGCTTGTCATAAGTCAAATTGTGTCTCTGCCATTGCTCACACAGATGTTACAGCAGCTTTGCAATGCAAGAGTTGTGGGTAGTACTAGTACAAATTTTAAGAAAAAAAACTATTCTTCAGCAATTTTTAAAAAAAAAAACTATTCTTCAGAGCATTTACTGTGATCATCTAGCTGTATGAGCCTATGTATTGTATAAATTTACTTACTGAATTACCGGCACCTGTGTTGGCAAACCAATCTTATAAATTCCATGGTCCTAATTAGCCTAGCTAAACATTCTTCTTTGCCAATAACAGGACATGCCACTGGATCATGTATTGTAAGCACACATAATGCAAATGCACAAACTGAAGGGAGAATCTAAGACATACATAGCATAAGAAAAAGGAAAATAAGCAAACAAATGATTCTACTCTATGGACAAAGTTAACCAAATTCTCATGAAACTTGATGAATTGAAACACATTGCCTTGGCTCTCTTACTGGAAGAGAAACCCTTGTTAAAGCCAGTGTTTAACCAATATGTTTGGACCACACGATGTTACCCCTCCTAATTATTAATTGGAAAGATTGGAGTGAGTTTACTTCAAACAGTAACCTGCTAGGAAACACAAAAATGCATGGTGAGCTCATCCTCTTAATCCCATATGTCAGTAGCAAAGGGGTGCAGGCACTCAATGCACAGTCCCACATTTCAAACAGTGGCTCACAGAAAGAATTCCTTGTCAAAACACAAAGGTTTTATGAAAAATAATCTGCCGGATGTTCAATAAGTGTCTTCCTCTGTAAAACACTGTGTAAGATGTAAAACAGGTCTGCTGTATTTTATTTTATTTTTTTATTTTTTAAATATTTAATGTTTCTACAGGAATGTACTGCACACATGGATTTTTTAAAATATGACTCAAAGCACACTGTCAATGCAGTTAAGACCTTTCTTTTCTCGCTATATATAGTCATTGTATGTGTATTTCTGTTGTTTGGCTCTTACAGTAGATGTAGAAAAAAAAACCATATCACCCTCTGCAATTGTTTTACTTGTGAGGGCGGTTTGAAACAAATCCACAGAGGACGCCTGTCATCAAATCAGGCTTTCGGGATCTACAAGCCAAGTCTCAGCAGTCCAACTGCCCCCGCCATCCTCCTCCTCCATGCTCACTGCAGAGCTGTAACATCAAGACGGGTTGGCCAGCTGCCCAACGAAGTTATCCACTACAAAGAACTGCTTCCAACTTCTTTCCTGTTTAGACAAGGTCCTGAGCTATGCAATATGGATCCCACCACCAAATGCGTCATGGTGAGATTACAGCAGGAACCAAATAAATATACTTTATAGATATAGAGTATACTTTATAGCATATGATATTTGACCTTGATGGAGTTGAATTGTCAGAGGTAGGATTCCTCTCTGTCGTCACTGACTTTTGTCTTCTATTCAATACTGTAATGGCTTATGAATTCAAAAAGGGCATTGATGAAAACAGGTTTTGAAAATCATAAAATATTCCATGTATAGATAATCCATCCCATCCATTTTCTGAGCCGCTTCTCCTCACTAGGGTCGCGGGCGTGCTGGAGCCGATCCCAGCTATCATCAGGCAGGAGCGGGGTACACCCTGAACTGGTTGCCAGCCAATCGCAGGGCACATACAAACAAACAACCATTCGCACTCACATTCACACCTATGGGCAATTTAGAGTTGTCAATTAACCTACCATGCATGTTTTTGGGATGTGGGAGGAAACCGGAGTGCCGGGAGAAAACCCATGCAGGCACAGGGAGAACATGCAAACTCCACACAGGCGGGGCCGGGGATTGAACCCCGGACCTCAGAACTGTGAGGCAGACACTCTAACCAGTCGCTCACCATGCCGCCATGTATAGATAATTTAAATCTAAATTAATCTTTGTTATATAAGAATGTGTTATGACTGAGTGTATTTCTTTATAGCCTGTGCTTGATGAGGGTAAAGGGGATGTTAAATAATTCATAAAGTTTAGTTCTACTACCTTATCAGGGCTGCCTAACAGCCACCTAACAGCCGCCAACTCAAACAGCAGTGTTACTTTGAAATATATTGTAAAGTATATAATTATATTTAATCTAGATATGTGTCATATACTTGTTTATTATTGTGTTACAAAATTGCCAATTCTCTTTTAAGTTAATATCAATACTTTTAACTTCTAGATACTCTAGGATATGATGTATTCGTCAGCCAATAACAAGCTGCGTAGTGTATGACGCACCGAGTTGACGAGTAGACTTATTACAAAGCTGAACCCAAACATGAATGCGTAATTTTTTTCCCTAATCCAAGTCCTTTGGGACAAAGTGCACATGGAGAAAAAAAGCGTGACTGGACTCATGCTTACTCCAAGATGCAACACAAGGTTTCAACGCCGCTGCTTAACAATAATATATTTATATGTTGCATATAGGCGGCACGGTGGACGACTGGTTAGAGCGTCAGCCTCACAGTTCTGAGGACCCGGGTTCAATCCCCGGCCCCGCCTGTGTGGAGTTTGCTTGTTCTCCCCGTGCCTGCGTGGGTTTTCTCCGAGCACTCCGGTTTCCTCCCACATCCCAAAAACATGCATTAATTGGAGACTCTAAATTGCCCGTAGGCATGACTGTGAGTGCGAATGGTTGTTTGTTTCTATGTGCCCTGCGATTGGCTGGCAACCAGTTCAGGGTGTACCCCCCCTCCTGCCCGATGACAGCTGGGATAGCCTCCAGCACGCCCGCGACCCTAATGAGGAGAATGGATATGTTGCATATAATTCTCTCAACATACAATGGCATTTGTGGCACTGTACCTAATTTAGTGGCCAGTCAATTTCAACTTTACCCACATACAGTTTGACTTTTAAGTGTACTTTTGGTCCACACGCACTCCTGACGTGAGTGAGGTTACAATGTGCTCCGTCACGTGTGTGTCAAATTTGTGCAAGACAGTGTTTCAGTAGCGTGCTTTAAACATGTATTATCCTTTGGCTGCAGTTTTTCACTCTTTGCATGGTGGGCTCTCATAATGACAGTGGGAGAATTTAACCGCTGACTCATAATGAGACCCCACCTTACAAAGAATGAAAAACTAGTCCATCCATCTATCCATTTTCAACACCGCTTATCCTGGTTAGGGTCACAGGATGCTCGAAGCTATCCCAGCTGACTTCAGGCGAAAGGCGGACTACACCCTGAACTGGTCGACAGTCAGTCGCAGGGTACATATAGACACATACAACCATTCGCACTCACATTCACACCGTCACTGAGTGGGAACTGAACCCACGCTGCCTGAACCAAAGTCAGGCGAGTGTACCATTACATCATCAGTGACCAATTTAGTCAATGAGACCCCATCGTGCACATGTAGGTCACTGGTCTTTTATTTCTTAAATGCAACCAAGCTCTTCTTCAAAGCTTAATTTTTAAATACAGAGATTCATCTTTGGCAAGAATTGAGTTTTTTTTAAAAAATATTTGGATTTTTGCATGTTGTGCTTTGAAAGAGTTGCAGACATGTATTTAAAAGAAAACATTAATTAAAAAGTGAATGCAAAAACCTTGTTCAAATTTGTCATGGATTTTAAAATACATTTTTTTGGGTTTGATCTTGTCACGGTCTCGGCTTGACTCAGTTTTGGTCCTGTCTTGGTCTTGATTCGGTTTTGACCCCCAAAAGTCTTGGTCTTGTCTTGGTCTCGGTAGGCTCTGGTCGTGGGGAAGTCTTGGTCCCGGATAGTGTGGTCGGAGCACAACATTCATCCATCCATCCATCCATTTTCTGAGCTGCTTCTCCTCACTAGGGTCCCGGGCGTGCTGGAACCTATCCCAGCTGTCATCGGGCAGGAGGCGGGGTACACCCTGAACTGGTTGCCAACCAATCGCAGGGCACATAGAAACAAACAACCATTCGCACTCACAGTCATGCCTACGGGCAATTTAGAGTCTCCAATTAATGCATGTTTTTGGGATGTGGGAGGAAACCGGAGTGCCCGGAGAAAACCCACGCAGGCACGGGGAGGACATCCAAACTCCACACAGGCGGGGCCGGGGATTGAACCCGGGTCCTCAGAACTGTGAGGCTGACGCTCTAACCAGTCAACCACCGTGCTGCCACAACATTCATCGAGACTTAATAAATAACATATCTTTCATTATGGACACAGGTAAATCTCAGTTGTTACAAGCTCTGAATTAATGTTAAGTAATATTATTTGCGGGTTGTATCTGAATTTTAGACTTTTTTATGGCTTTTTTTTTGTAATTCAAATAGACAGTTTATGGCATATTAATTTCAAGGAGCATCAATGATCAAACGAGAGCCTTTTCATTTACTTGTGTTGAGCTTTAATGTTAACTGAATCACTGGGCACCAGGAATCCATAAATAACACCTGACCGGTGGTAAGTGAAGAGGAAAAATGACAGTCAAGTGTCTGAACTAAATTATGGCCTGGGTCTTGGCCACAATAAATATGGAGACACATGATCCATCCGTCCGTCCGTCCGTCCGTCCATCCATTCATCCGAATCAGAATCATCTTTATTTGCCAAGTAGGTACAAAAACACAAGGAATTTCTATCCGGTAATTGGAGCCCCTCTAGTACGACAAAAGACAGTCCATTGACAGAGAACACTTTTGAGACATAAAGACATTGACAAAAACAGTCACTGAGCAATAAAGGGTTGCTAGTTATCTGGCAATGCCGGTAAAAAAAAATTGTGTTTTTGTTTTTGACAATTGTGCAAAAAGATTCAGAGTTCTATAGCACTTAGAGCAGTTCGAATGACTAATATTGCAATAGTCCGGTGCAATGACCATTGTGCAAAGGGCGCCAAGACTTCAAGCGACTAGTACGATAGTCTGGGACAATGGTGATTGTGCAAATGTTGCAGATACTCCTCTTGTCTTAGTTCTGGCAGTGTGCAAGTCCTCAAGGGTGGGTAGGGTAGTACCGACAATCCTTTCAGCAGTTTTGATTGTCCGTTGCAGTCGGAGTTTGTCCTTTTTTGTTGCAGCACCAAACCAGACTATGATGGAAGAACACAGGACCGATTCGATGACCGCTGTGTAGAACTGCCTTAGCAGCTCCTGTGGCAGGCCGTGCTTTCTCAGAAGCCGTGGGAAGTACATCCTCTGCTGGGCCTTTTTGAGGATGGAGTTGATGTTGAGCGCCCACTTCAGGTCCTGAGAGGCTGTAATTTCGAGGAACTTGAAGGTCTCGACGGTTGACACAAGGCAGCTGGACAGCGTGAGGGGCAGCTGTGGCGAAGGATGCCTCCTGAAGTCCACGATCATCTCTACAGTCTTGAGCGTGTTCAGCTGCAGGTTGTGTTGGCCGCACCACAGGTCCAGCCGCTCCACTTCCTGTCGATATGCAGACTCGTCACCGTGCTTGATGAGGCCGATGACAGTGGTGTCATCTGTAAACTTCAGGAGTTTGACAGCCGGGTGCGCTGAGGTGCAGTCGTTCGTGTAGAGAGAGAAGAGCAGCGGAGAGACGACACAACCTTGGGACGCCCCAGTGCTGATGCTGCGTGTGGAGGAGGCGGCCTCCCCCAGCCTCACCTGCTGTGTCCTGCCCATCAGGAAGCTGTAAATCCACTGGCAGATGGCAGGTGAGATGCTGAGCTGGAGAAGCTTGGATGAAAGGAGTTCAGGGATGATGGTGTTGAACGCTGAGCTGAAGTCCCTGCACTGTGGAGGTGTTCTAGGATGAAGTGCAGTCCCATGTTGACTGCATCATCCGCAGACCTGTTTGCTCGGTAGGCAAACTGCAGGGGGTCCAGCAGGGGGCCTGTGACGCTCTTGAGGTGGTCCAGCATGAGACGTTCAAAGGACTTCATGACCACAGATGTCAAGGCGACAGGTCTGTAGTCATTTAGACCCAAGATTGCAGGTTTCTTGGGGACTGGAATGATGGTGGAGCGTTTGAAACAGGATGGTACTTCGCACAGTTCCAGAGATCTATTGAAGATCTGAGTAAAGACTGGAGCGAGCTGGTCCGCGCAGACTTTGAGGCAGGATGAGGACACATGGTCTGGGCTTGCCGCTTTGTTAATCTTTTGTTGTTTGAAGATGCGTCTCACATTCTGTTCGCGGATGGTCAACTCAGAAGTCGGTGGATAGTGGTCGGTGGTGCAGCTGGGTGGGTGTGGGGTGTGAAACTGTCCTTTTCAAATCTGCAGTAGAAGGTGTTCAAGTCGTTGGCTAGTGTGCTATTGTTCTCAGCTTGGGGGATCGTCGCTTGTAATTTGTCAGCGATTGGAATGCATGCCAGACTGATTTAGAGTCATTAGCGGTAAACTGTTTTTCCAACTTTGCTGCATAGTTCCTCTTTGCAATGTTAATTTCTTTAGTCAGCTGGTTTCTAGCTCGATTATACAGGGCCCTGTCCCTGCTTTGATATGCGTTTTCCTTAGCTTGGCGAAGCTGCTTAAATTTGGCAGTGAACCACGGCTTCTTGTTGTTGAATGTGCAAAATTACTTTGTTGGTACACACAGATCTTCACAGAAACTGATAAAGGATGTGACAGTGTCCGTATATTCATCCAGGCTGCCAGCTGAATTTTCAAAGACACTCCAGTCTGTGCAGTCTAAACAGCTTTTAAGTTCCATCTTTGCTTCATTGGTCCACTTTTTCACTGTGCTTTTCTTTTCCCGTCGCCTTTCCCCTGCAGAGAGGAATTATGACGTCAGCAACTGAGAGCTGCTCGCCATAACATGGGCCTTGGAGGAATGGAGGCACTGACTGGAGGGGACTGAACAGCCATTTCTCATTTGGGCTGACCACAAAAACCTCACTTACATCCGTTCCGCTAAATGTCTCAACCCCCGACAAGCTGGGCACTATTCGTGAGCAGGTTTAACTTCGGTCTCTCCTTCCGTCCTTGTTCCCGTAACACCAAGGCAGATGCACTGTCCTGATTTACTCACCACCCTCCAGCTCAGCAGAACCAGAACCCATTCTCCCTTCCTCCTGTTTCATTGGAGCAACCACGTGGAAGATCGAGCAGGTGGTCCACGAGGCTAAAAAAAAAACGTGATCCCAAGACTGGGCCTCCAAACTGGCTATTTGTACCGGATTCTGCATGTTCTGACGTCCTACAGTGGGCCCACAACTCTAAACTCACTTGTCAGTGAGTTTATCGCCCGTACTACCCAGTTCATCCAGCAGCATTTCTGGTGGCTCAGCCTCATCAAAGACACCCAGGAATTCGTCCAAGCCTGATCCGTCTGCGCACAAGGGAAGTCGTCACACCTGCCCCCAACTGGTCTGCTGCGCCCCTTGCCGATTCCAACCCGCCCTTGGTCTCACACCGCCATGGACTTCATTACCGGCCTACCCACCTCAGAAGGTAACTCAGTCATTCTCACTATCATCGATCGCTTTTCCAAATGTGTCCATTATGTGCCCCTCCCCAAACTCCCGTCCAGCCTGGAAACCGCTAACCTCCTTGTCTTCTTGTCTATTTAAACTCCATGGTATACCCATTGACATTGTCTCCGATCGAGGTCCCCAGTTTTCTTCTCAAGTCTGGAAAGAATTCTGCAATGCGGTGGGTGCAGCAGCCAGCTTATCCTCGGGATGTCATCCGCAAACCAACGGCCAGATGGAGCGGGCTAACGAGTCCCTGGAATCGGCTCTCTGCTGTGTTGCCGCACGCAACCCCTCCTCGTGGAGTTCGTTCCTCCCGTGGATCGAGTATGCTCACAATTCCCTCACCAGCTCCGCTACCGGTATGTCCCCGTTCATGGATTGCTACGGTTTCCAACCTCCATTATTCAAAGAACAGGAGCAGGCAGTGGCAGTTGCCGCCGTAAAAGATCACCTCCAGAGAGTCCAGGGGGTGTGGAAGGAAGTTCAGACTGCGTTGACCCGGTCCGCTGCACGCAACAAGCAGCTCGCGGACCATCATCGCTCCCCAGCGCCCAAATACAAGGTGGGTCAGTCTGTCTGGCTTTCTTCCCACGACGTCCCACTTCAAACTGAGTCCCGTAAGATCACTCTGCACTTCATTGGTCCTTTTCCCATTACCTAAATTATCAATCCCACTTCCGTCCAATTGAAACTTCCGCAATCCTTGAAAATTCACCCCACATTCCACGTATCATTGCTTAAGCCTGTTTCCACCTGCGCCCTGAAATTTTAATGGGAGATTGGAGGCATATGTGGCATTTCGCAATCGACACTAAACTGAATCATGCCGGAGTGCAATTATTTTCCTGGCTGCAATTTACATCCAGTTGCTATACAGACATCACAAACGAGCTGAAATTAAACAAACATATTGTTGGAGCCATAGAATACAACCACATTTCAACTGAAGCACCATCACACAACGCATTCAGTGAAAGGATTTCATTTGGTTAATGCACAAAAATTCTGTGATCCAGAAAAGCACGATTCATTTATTCATTCATTCATTCTACAGAATAGCTCCATGGATGCATGTGTGCCTCCTTGGTAGGAGCTGTGGTTGAGGATGGCTGGTTGGAGACGTGTCCCCAATAATGCTTGCAATACAAGTATCCATAATTGCTGGACCTTCCCCCAGTTAATTAGGTAATCAAGGTAATTATTTTTCCATCCATCCATCCATTTTCTGAGCCGCTTCTCCTCACTAGTGTCGCGGGCGTGATGGAGCCTATCCCAGCTGTCATCGGGCAGGAGGCGGGGTACACCCTGAACTGGTTGCCAGCCAATCGCAGGGCAGCCAGCCAATCGCAGGGCACAGAGAAACAAACAACCATTCGCACTCACAGTCATGCCTACGGGCAATTTAGAGTCTCCAATTAATGCATGTTTTTGGGATGTGGGAGGAAACCGGAGTGCCCGGAGAAAACCCACACAGGCACGGGGAGAACATGCAAACTCCACACAGGCGGGGCCGGGGATTGAACCCGGGTCCTCAGAACTGTGAGGCTGACGCTCTAACCAGTCGTCCACCGTGCCGCCGGTAATTATTTTTATTAATTCTAATTAAAGTACTTCTCATCTGTGGGCCGTGACCTGTTTTGTTTGTTTTTTACCATTGAATTTGATATCAAACCATTTATTTGTATTTACAAGACTGCTCTTTTCTTTGATCGATAGAATTAATAGCAGAGTTTAAATTCTCCCACTGTCCCACGTCATTTTCTCCCATTATTGGGAAGACCTGCACTAATTCTTCCAAACAGTATTTAGTGGATTGTTTCTGTAACCCATAAAGTTAAATTACAGCTGGGTTACATTTCCACTTCTCTGTCAAGTTCCTCTATCAATGTCGGTCTTGCATTCATTCCATATTCTATTCCTCCGCCTACATTTTTTTGGACAGGGAAATTAATCCCCGCATTTTTAAAGGGATTGTTCCTACCATATATGCTCAATTGGAGGCGTTTCTAATCCAAATGTAGCTCAGTGTGCGCAAGCATGGCAGTTTAGAACAGGTGGGATATATGCACACACATTACTTACTGGTGTGCGTGCATGCGACAGGTGCACGCACGTTTGATAAATATGGATTTTTCTTTTGTACGTACACACATTCTAAATTTCACTCATACGAACAAATTTAGAACCTGTTCTTATGCAGTCTTTGAAGAATGAGGGCCCGGGTGTTTTTGATTGTTCTACCAGAAGCGTATCTTGACACATTTTAGCTCAAATATAAGAGCCTAATCACACACCCAATAATTTGTTTGTTTAGAATACAGTGCAGAATTAAAATTACTGTAATTTGTATTAGATTATTAGATAATTATTAGTCTGCTAGTACCTCATTTCACAATTAAAACAAAAATACTAAAAACCTTTAAGCAATAATTCTGAAAGTAGGTCTTTCCTAGACTCTTCTTACTTTATCCAAAGAAGCATGTTTCACCTGTATTGTTTTTGGAAAAGCAGAAAAAAACTACAGTCCAGACATTGCTTTCTATTTAACCACAACTGATGTCAATACAAACACACACCTTGTGCACGCATGAGCTTTTGTTTCCAGGTCTATCAATGGTGTGCCCTGCCTTTTTTTCTTCCAACTGTCATCCTATTGGTTTAAATGTTGTCCCACCTGTTTAATATTTTTTGTCTAAAATATTTGTCATTCCTTCTTCGAGGCATCCTCATGGCGCATGTAGTGAGTACATCTGCCTCAAAGCTTCTGCTGCTGCTGCTTGGCTCGGACCTCTCACATTCGAAAAACATGCATGCTAGGTTAATTGGAGACACAAATTTCCCATAGTGTAAGTGTGAATAATTGGATTAACCGGTCTAGGGTGGAGCCTCATACCCTGAATCATCTGGGTTAGGCTCCAGATCGTCTATGACACTGATCAGAGTAAGTGTTACAAAATGGATGCATTACTTTTTTGTAATCCATCCATCCATCCATTTTCTGAGCCGCTTCTCCTCACTAGGGTCGCGGGCATGCTGGAGCCTATCCCAGCTGTCATCGGGCAGGAGGCGGGGTACACCCTGAACTGGTTGCCAGCCAATCGCAGGGCACATAGGAACAAACAACCATTCACACTCTGAGTTTTAATTTTTCTCCCAGTGGGTGTCAGATTTTGTGTTCATTCACTATTCATGTCATAGCATCCACTTGTTTAATGTAGCTGTCATGACATTTCCTTTTGATTTACTGTAAATTCTGAATCTCCTCAAATTACAGTAGTTCTTCAGATCCTGAATGCCTGATGTACAGTATCTACCACTTAGTTTCATAGCAGTCTCTACACTCTTGTGTAATACATTAAATTGATTCTTTGGCACAATCCACAAAAGATTTAAAAATCTGTTGCATCTGAAATACCTTTTGGTCAGTCTGTGGTGGCAAAAGAAGTAACTACTAATACTCCAACAATAAGAGGTTTGTTTTAATTTGCCATACTAACAACAATTCTGGCGGCACGGTGATCGACTGGTTAGAGTGTCAGCCTCACAGTTCTGAGGACCCGGGTTCAATCCCCGGCCCCGCCTGTGTGGAGTTTGCATGTTCTCCCCGTGCCTGCGTGGGTTTTCTCTGGGCACTCCGGTTTCCTCCCACATTCAAAAAACATGCATGCGAGGTTAATTGACGACTCTAAATTTCCCATAGGTGTGAATGTGAGTGTGAATGGTTGTGTGTTTGCATGTGCCCTGCAATTGGCTGACAACCAGTTCAGGGTGTACCCCGCCTCCTGCCCGATGTTAGCTGGGATAGACTCCAGCACGCCCGCGACCCGAGTGAGGAGAAGCGGCTCAGAAAATGGATGGACAACAATTCTCTCTACTGGCTCTATTTTCATCAAAAGCGCATCTGCGGTGGGGCACAAATGCTGTCGAATTCAGATTTTCATGCAAGCGCACGGGTCTTTGCCAATTTGGCAGAGCGATCTGCGCCTAGCTAGGCGTTCCGGCGCAGGAGAGGGAGTATTCTTCGAGATGCGTCCAGCGAAGTTCCAATTTGGTGGCAGAAAGTCGGTCTAAACTTAAGTCTGCTCAGACCATGTCTAACTGGCTGTGCAGGCTAGACCACTAGTCTAACAAGATTTCGGTGAATTTGATCAGGGCACAGGCAGACAGATACTGAGGTCTGCAGACATATTTAAGTGACCAGCGGTTATCACCAGCTCATTCTGTATTTAATAGGGGTACCCGGTCACATTGTCTGTTGACACACCGGCCAGGAGCAGTGACAGTCCTCCACTCACACACGGATCGCTGCGATTATGCATCGTCCTCTTAGGCACAGAGATGTCTCTATCCAACACTGTCATTGCCACATTTAAAGGGAAAGAGAAGAGGCACTTTGATTGGCGTGAATGAAGTCAACTGTAAACACACCCACAGTGGTGCAGCCCGCCCACTCTCGGATCCGCCGGGTTATGCCGGTCTGCGAATTTACCAACACCTAACTAACTCGCCCCTGTCGCAGAGTTGCACCACCCATCTTGCCGGTTTTATGCTGGTCACGAAAATATGGCCTTATTTGTATGATGAAAAGTAGAATACTTTAGATGTTGGTAATTCATTTCAGGCATTATTTACATGATTGATTCCACCATTAACAAGCTGTGTTAGAAGGAATAGACTACATGAAGTCTTTCCTTCGATCGCTGACAATGAATAATGTTGTAACTTTGACTTGCATATTCATAACCATGCCAAAAAAACACATACATTGGCTGGAACAATACTCTAACTAGATGAGTTGCTTGGTAAGAAACCCCCATCATCTCCTTTGTCACATGCATAAAATTGGGTTATTGACATAGTTTGAACCCTTCACTTTTTAAACTTCACTATTGAGTGCCAGTTTTGCACTCAGTTAAGTTCAATCTTTGGCCAAAATATATCTGGCTCCAAATACTAAGTGTTAATGATGCTCTTAATTATGGATTTACCAACAACGGAGTTTCATTAAGAGATCTTGGATGGTTGCTAAATTTCTGGCGCAAATAATGGTATTGAAAATGTCCTTGTATAGATTCAGATCAGAATCAGAATTATCTTTATTTGTCAGGGCCCAGGTGTGTAAAAAACAGGCAAGAAATTTGTCTCCGGTAGTTGAAGCCGCTCCGGTAAGACAACAAAAAGCCATTTTGAAACAAAAAAAATACTTTTGAGACATGAAAACATACTACAGAGAGTCACAAAGCAGTGAAAGGTTACCGGTAATGTGGTAATGCTGATACAATGACAGTTGTGCAAATGATGCAGAGTCCAACCTCTTCATATGTTTTGTAACAAATCAAATCTCGAGAGACTTCAGCACATATTACAAGAGTTCAGCTCACTGAGTAGAGTAGCTAGTAGGATTAACTCTACAAGCCTTTTTTGTGCGTTTATAATTTAGATGGTGTTTTTTCAGATTCAACCACAGGAGGGTTTTTGAGTGATATAACACAGCATTTCTAATACTCTAATAATAAATTTATAATCTTGGTGCTGATTATTTATGTTGAGGTTAAGATAGCATTCATGAAGGCTAGAAGCAAACTAACTTTGGAGCCAAGGTTAAAAAAAAATTGCTCTGCAAATTGTGCCCTTGTGACTCGACAGTAAGGAGTACAAACTGTTCAAAGAATCATGGAAAATATAGCTTTTAGCAATTTTAAGATAACTTTTTTTTTCCTCTTTAACTTTTCAAATTATGTAAGTACATATTCTTGCTACAGTGTATGCATAGCCAACAATTAGCAGTTGTCATTGTGACAGCAGTGATGCTATGTGTGGTTAAAACAGATGGGTGTGTGTTTGGCTTCTCTCAACAGTACATTCCATTGGAGCGAAACAACCAAACCACAATACAACTTCTGTTTTGAGATGAGACAAAAGTTTGTGCTGTGTGTCTTCTCTATATGTGTCTGCACTGCCTCAGGCAAAAACTCCACCTGTTATTGTTTATACCGCATACACAAAATACCTTTTGTCCTAAGATATACAGTAGTAACTGCTTCTCCTTGCTGGAGGTCAGTATCTAAATAGAATTAGTGTGCATAACTTTTCCAAGTGTTGAATTTTCATGTTTTGAGTTGTTCCACGACTTAATGACAGGAATAAATACTGTAAATGCTGCTGTATTTTTATTTTTTATTTCCATCCATCCATCCAGTTTCTTTACCGCTTATCCTCACTAGGGTCATGGGCTGCTGGACCCTATCCCAGCTATCTTCGGGTGGGAGGCGGGGCACACCCTGAACTGGTCGCCAGTCAATCGCAGAGCACATAGAAACAAACAATCATTCACACTAACATTCACACCTGCGGGCAATTTAGAGTCCTCAGTCAACCTACCCTGCATGTTTTGGGGATGTGGGAGGAAACCGGAATTCCCGGAGAAAACCCACCCAGGGACGGGGAGAACATGCAAACTCCACACAGATGGATTTGAACCCCGGTCCCCAGAACTGTGAGGCAGATCAGTCGAACACTGTGCCGGCTTATTTTAATTTTTTTTAATTTTAATATTAGTTAGGAAGAAGACTAGCATCTCCCCAACAATAGGCAACAACAATGATTTCTCTCCGCAGCAGGACTTGAATAATGACAACTGAAGCCGCAAAAATTTACTTGCATTCAATGATTCTTAGTCACTTTAACTAATACCTTTTGTCCTAAGATATACAGTAGTAACTGCTTCTCCTTGCTGGAGGTCAGTATCTAAATAGAATTAGTGTGCATAACTTTTCCAAGTGTTGAATTTTCATGTTTTGAGTTGTTCCACGACTTAATGACAGGAATAAATACTGTAAATGCTGCTGTATTTTTATTTTTTATTTCCATCCATCAATCCAGTTTCTTTACCGCTTATCCTCACTAGGGTCATGGGCTGCTGGACCCTATCCCAGCTATCTTCGGGTGGGAGGCGGGGCACACCCTGAACTGGTCGCCAGTCAATCGCAGAGCACATAGAAACAAACAATCATTCACACTAACATTCACACCTGCGGGCAATTTAGAGTCCTCAGTCAACCTACCCCGCATGTTTTGGGGATGTGGGAGGAAACCGGAATTCCCGGAGAAAATCCACCCAGGCACGGGGAGAACATGCAAACTCCACACAGATGGATTTGAACCCCGGTCCCCAGAACTGTGAGGCAGATCAGTCGAACACTGTGCCGGCTTATTTTAATTTTTTTTTATTTTAATATTAGTTAGGAAGCAGACTAGCATCTCCCCAACAATAGGCAACAACAATGATTTCTCTCCGCAGCAGGACTTGAATAATGACAACTGAAGCCGCAAAAATTTACTTGCATTCAATGATTCTTAGTCACTTTAACTAATGCATAACCAGTTGGTCCCAGGCTGGTCAGAATGCAAAAAAACCATTGGAAGTTTTGTACAAACAAGTAATTAAAGTGATGGATAAAAAACCAAGGCACCATCATCACTGTGCAATTTTAAAAAAAATACAGTCTTTTAAACTGGGACAGTCTTCACATATTTGCAGATTTAAATTTTATTTATAAAGTACTTTCTTTACCACAACGGACCGATACAAAGTCCGCATCACTGCAGACGCTGCACCGATCCGCCTGTCGATCTCCCGTTCCATTCTTCCCTCACTCGTGAACAAGACCCCAAGATACTTGAATTCCTCCACTTGGGGCAGGATCTCATCCCCGACCTGGAGATGGCATGCCACTCTTTTCCGACTGACGACCATGGTCTCAGATTTGGAGGTGCTGATTCTCATCCCAGCCGCTTCACACTCGGCTGCGAACTGCTCCAATGAGAGTTGGAGGTCACGGCTTGATGAAGCCAACAGAACCACATCATCTGCAAAAAGCAGATATGCAATACTGAGGCCACCAAACCGGACCCCCTCTACGCCTCGGCTGCGCCTAGAAATTCTGTCCATAAAAGTTATGAACAGAATCGGCGACAAAGGGCAGCCTTGGCGGAGTCCAACCCTCACCGGTAACGAGTCCGACTTGCTGCCGGATATGCGGACCAAACTCTGACTCCGGTCGTACAGGGACCGAACAGCCCGTATCAGGGGGTTCGGTACCCCATACTCCCGAAGCACTCTCCACAGGTCTCCCCGAGGGACACGGTCGAACGCCTTCTCCAAGTCCACAAAACACATGTAGACTGGTTGGGCGAACTCCCATGCACCCTCGAGGACCTTGCCGAGGGTGTAGAGCTGGTCCACTGTTCCACGGCCAGGACGAAAACCACACTGCTCCTCCTGAATCTGAGATTCGACTTCCCGACGGACCCTCCTCTCCAGCACCCCTGAATAGACCTTACCAGGGAGGCTGAGCAGTGTGATCCCCCTGTAGTTGGAACACACCCTCCGGTCCCCCTTCTTAAAAAGGGGGACCACCACCCCAGTCTGCCAATCCAGAGGCACTGTCCCCGATGTCCACGCGATGTTGCAGAGGTGTGTCAACCAGGACAGCCCCACAACATCCAGAGCCTTTAGGAACTCCGGGCGAATCTCATCCACCCCCGGGGCCCTGCCACCGAGGAGCTTTTTAACTACCTCGGTGACCTCAAACCCAGAGATAGGAGAGCCCGCCTCAGAGAACCCACACTCTGCTTCCCCATGGGAAGGCGTGTCGGTGGAATTGAGGAGGTCTTCGAAGTATTCTCCCCACCGACTCACAACGTCCCGAGTCGAGGTCAGCAGCGCCCCATCCCCACTATACACAGTGTTGGTGGTGCACTGCTTTCCTCTCCTGAGACGTCGGATGGTGGACCAGAATTTCCTCGAAGGCGTCCGGAAGTCTTTCTCCATGGCCTCACCGAACTCCTCCCATGCCCGGGTTTTTGCTTCAGCGACCACCAGAGCTGCATTCCGCTTGGCCAGCCAGTACCCATTAGCTGCCTCAGGACTCCCACAGGCCAAAAAGGCCCAATAGGACTCCTTCGTTAGCTTGACGGCATCCCTCACCATTGGTGTCCACCAACGGGTTCGGGGATTGCCGCCACGACAGGCACACCGACCACCTTATGGCCACAGCTCCGGTCGGCCGCCTCAGCAATGGAGGCGCGGAACATGATCCACTCGGACTCGATGTCCCCCGCCTCCCCCGGAACATGAGCAAAGTTCTGTCGGAGGTGGCAGTTGAAACTCCTTCTGACAGGGGATACTGCCAGACGTTCCCAGCAGACCCTCACAATACGTTTGGGCCTGCCACGTCGGACCGGCATCTTCCCCCACCATCGGAGCCAACTCACCACCAGGTGGTGATCAGTTGACAGCTCCGCCCCTCTCTTCACCCGAGTGTCCAAGACATGCGGCCGCAAGTCCGATGACACGACCACAAAGTCGATCATCGAACTGCGACCTAGGGTGTCCTGGTGCCAAGTGCACGTGTGGACACCCTTATGCTTGAACATGGTGTTCGTTATGGACAATCCGTGACGAGCACAGAAGTCCAATAACAGAACACCGCTCGGGTTCTGATCGGGGGGGCCGTTCCTCCCAATCGCGCCCTTCCAGGTCTCACTGTCATTGCCCACGTGAGCATTGAAGTCCCCCAACAGAACAATGGAGTCCCCAGCGGGAGCACTCTCCAGCACCCCCTCCAAGGACTCCAAAAAGGGTGGGTACTCTGAACTGCTGTTTGGTGCATAGGCACAAACAACAGTCAGGACCCGTCCCCCCACCCGAAGGCGGAGGGAGGCTACCCTCTCGTCCACCAGGGTGAACCCCAACGTACAGGCGCCGAGCCGAAAGGCGAAGCTCTCAATTTACTGGTCGATCTTCGTTCCTACCCTCACCTATGGTCATGAGCTGTGGGTCGTGACCGAAAGAACAAGATCCCGGATACAAGCGGCCGAAATGAGTTTCCTCCGCAGGGTGTCCGGGCTCTCCCTTAGAGATAGGGTGAGAAGCTCGGTCATCCGGGAGGATGTCAGAGTAGAGCCGCTGCTCCTCCGCATTGAGAGGAGCCAGATGAGGTGCCTGGGGCATCTGATTCGGATGCCTCCCGGACGCCTCCCTGGTGAGGTGTTCCGGGCATGTCCCACCGGGAGGAGACCCCGGGGACGACCCAGGACACGCTGGAGAGACTACATCCTTCGGCTGGCCTGGGAACGCCTCGGGATCCCCCCGGAAGAGCTGGATGAAGTGGCTGGGGAGAGGGAAGTCTGGGCGTCCCTGCTGAAGCTACTGCCCCCGCGACCCGACCCGGATAAGCGGTAGAGAATGGATGGATGGATGGATGGATTATAAAGTACTGCATGATTTGGCCCCAGCTCCTCTGGCTGAGTTCATCAGCCAAAGAAACAGCTCTGAGCATGTCACTCGAGGCTCTGTCAGAGGTGACTGTCTCATTCCTCTGCGCAGGAGCACTTTCAGTAAGTCAGCCTGTTCAGTGAGGAGCGCTGGTGAACTCAGTACCTGAGGAGGTTAAACTGCTTAGAACATACAAGGACTTCACAAAAAAACTGAAAATGTGGATAGTTAACACCTATAGCTGCCAACACTAAAAGACAAGTATGTTATGATGTTTTTTTTTTTTTTTTTTTTATTAATCAAATGATTTGTGGTTTTATTCTCTCTTAATAGTATAGTAAGTCTTTGATTATGTATCCTGTATTATATTGTCTTGTAGATGTATTTTACTGCTTTTTTACATCATGGCCAGGGGACTACAGATGAAAACTAGCCTTCTGGCTAATTCTGGCTTTTCTAACCATGTGTATTTCATGTGTTTTATGAAATTGCATTGTCCCCTTTCAAATAAACTGATTAATAATAATAATAATGACCTTCTGGTTCCAAGTCCTTACAAATTATCTAGTGCCACTCCTGTATACAGTTATAAAGTTACTGCATCATTACATCACAGATCTTTGAGTGCTCTGCCTGTTTCAACTTTATAGGATCAAAGCAACCAAACAAAGGACTGAAAAACTAAAATGCTATTAATGGTATTTTGAATTAGGATGGGACTGATTCATTAACCTATGCTGCTCCAGGTGTAAAATATGGCTTAACAACATACCACAAAAGTAACAACATTCCCACAGAAAATAAAAAATAAGGCAATCCAGTGACATGGTAGGGTTACCTTGGGATCACCATAGTAACTGCAACTCCAAACCCATGGATCATAAGTATTTCATAGGGCCCAGTCCCTAATACGATCCATTTTTTTTTCTACACAGCTTTTCGTCATCAGAATTGGGGGTAACTGGACCCTATCCCAGATGAATTTGAGAGAGAGGTGGAGTACAACTAGACTGGTTGCTAGTCAATTATGGGGTACAAAAAGACAAACAGCCATCCACACTCAGATTCACATAAACATCAATTTTAAGTCTTCAGTTAAACTAAGAAACTTATTCTTAACTTCCCTTCTGCGAATACAATCTAAAACAAATGCTTAACCACAACAATGTAAGAAATGTTCACTAATTTATAAAGCAACTATTGCTCAAATCTGAATATTATTTAATATCTATCCATACATAAATTTTCTATGCCGCTTATCCTCATTAAGGGTGAGCTGCAGCCAATCCAGCTCACTTTTGGGTGAGAGGCCTTGATTGGTCACCAACAAATCACAGGGCACAAATAACAAACGACCACTCACATTCACAACTATGGACAATTTATAGTCTTCAATTAACCTAACGTGCATGTTTTTGGAATATGGAATGAAGCTGGAGTACCTAGAGAAAACCCACGCAAGCATGGGGAGAACGTGTAAACTCTAAACGGAAAGGGCGGAGCCAAGATCTTCTGTTATCTTCTGTTAAAGACCAGTAAAGACTTCGCACGTTCCGCGGCAATGTGCTTCACGGAGACCTGGCTTTGCGACGCTGTACCCGATGGCGCCGTCATGCTTCCCGGCTTCCACATTCATCGAGCGGACCGTGACATGGAATCATCGGGGAAAACAAAGGGCGGCGGGATATGCCTCTATATCAACGAAAAATGGTGGACGGATGTCACGGTGCTCAGCACACACTGCAGCCCACATTTGGAGTCGCTATTCTTAAACTGTAAACCATTCTACTCGCCACGTGAGTTTGCATCATTCATACTGGCTGGAGTCTATATTACGCCTCAAGCTAACACGAACTCCGCATTGCTAACGCTCGCCGAACAAGTTAACGAAATTGAAAAAAAACACCCGGACTCACCCCTCATTATTCTCGGGGACTTTAACAAAGCTAAACTCAACCACGAACTCCCTAAATACAAGCAGCACATCGACTGTCCTACCAGGGAAAATAATACTTTAGACCACTGCTACACTACAGTAAAAAACGCATACCGTGCTTTTCCTCGTGCAGCCCTGGGCTCGTCATATCACTGCTTAATTCACTTAATACCGACGTACAGGCAAGAACTTAAATGTGCGAAGCCTACAGTGAAAACAGTCAAAAAGTGGACAAATGAAGCCAAGATGGAACTTCAAAGGTGTTTAGACTGCACAGACTGGAGTGTCTTTGAAAATTCAGCTGGCAGCCTGGATGAATATACGGACACTGTCACATCCTATATCAGTTTCTGTGAAGAGGTCTGTGTACCAACAAAATCATTTTGCACATTCAACAACAATAAGCCGTGGTTCACTGCTAAACTTAAGCAGCTTCGCCAAGCTAAGGAGGACGCATATCAGAGCGGGGACAGGGCCCTGTATAATCGAGCTAGAAACCAGCTGACTAAAGAAATTAACATTGCAAAGAGGATCTATACAGCAAAGTTGGAAAATAGGTTTAGCGCAAACGACTCTAAATCAGACTGGCATGCATTCCAATCGCTGACTAATTACAAGCGACGATCCCCCCAAGCTGAGAACAATAGCACACTAGCCAACGACTTGAATACTTCTACTGCAGATTTGAAAAGGACAGTTTCACACCACACACCCACCCGGCCGCACCCGTGACCACAATCACACCTCTGACCTCTGCGTTAACCATCCATGAACAGGATGTGAGACGCATCTTCAAACAACAAAAGATTAACAAAGCGGCAGGCCCGGACCACGTGTCCCCATCCTGCCTCAAAGTCTGCGCGGACCAGCTCGCTCCAGTCTTCACTCAGATCTTCAACAGATCTCTGGAAATGTGTGAAGTTCCATCCTGTTTCAAACGCTCCACCATCATTCCAGTCCCCAAGAAACCTGCAATCTCGGGTCTGAATGACTACAGGCCTGTCGCTTTGACATCTGTAGTCATGAAGTCCTTTGAAAGTCTCGTGCTGGACCACCTCAAGAGTGTCACAGGTCCCCTGCTGGACCCCCTGCAGTTTGCCTACCAAGCGAACAGATCTGCGGATGATGCAGTCAACATGGGACTGCACTTCATCCTAGAACACCTCGACAGTGCAGGGACCTACGCGAGGATCCTGTTCGTGGACTTCAGCTCAGCGTTCAACACCATCATACCTGAACTCCTTTCATCCAAGTTATTCCAGCTCAGTGTCTCACCTGCCATCTGCCAGTGGATTTACAGCTTTCTGACGGGCAGGACACAGCAGGTCAGGCTGGGGGAGGCCACCTCATCCACAAGCAGCATCAGCACTGGGGCGCCCCAAGGTTGTGTCCTCTCTCCGCTGCTCTTCTCTCTCTACACGAACGACTGCACCTCAGCGAACCTGACTGTCAAACTCCTGAAGTTTGCAGATAACACCACTGTCATCGGCCTCATCAAGGATGGTGACGAGTCTGCATATCGACAGGAAGCGGAGCGGCTGGAGCTGTGGTGCGGCCGACACAACCTGGAGCTGAACACGCTCAAGACTGTAGAGATGATCGTGGACTTCAGGAGGCATCCTTCCCCACAGCTGCCCCTCACGTTGTCCAGCTGCCTTGTGTCAACCGTCGAGACCTTCAAGTTCCTGGGAATTACAATCTCTCAGGACCTGAAGTGGGCGACCAACATCAACTCCATCCTCAAAAAGGCCCAGCAGAGGATGTACTTCCTGCGGCTTCTGAGAAAGCACGGCCTGCCACCGGAGCTGCTGAGACAGTTCTACACAGCGGTCATCGAATCAGTCCTGTGTTCTTCCATCACAGTCTGGTTTGGTGCTGCTACAAAAAAGGACAAACTCCGACTGCAACGGACAATCAAAACTGCTGAAAGGATTGTCGGTACCCCCCTACCCACCCTTGAGGACTTGCACGCTGCCAGAACTAAGACAAGGGCGTGCAAGATCCTCTCGGACCCTCCGCACCCCGGTCACCAGCTCTTCCAGCTCCTTCCCTCAGGTAGGCGCTACCGATCAATGCAAACTAGAACTAGTAGACATTCCAACAGCTTCTTCCCTCTTGCAATCACCTTCTTAAACAGCTAACCTATAATTCCATTACAACAAGCTGGCAATTTTTTGACTTGAGGTCGTTGTCACATTTCTGTGGGGCCAATTATGTATTACTCGTGCACTCACTGTAGTTGTCTCGCCATGCTGCACTATTTGCATATACTGGCCACTCATGCCAGAGTAGCATCTGCTCCATTTGCACACTGATTGAGGAGTATCTGTAACATTTGCACAACCATTGTCCCAGATTATCGCACTACTCGTCACTTTAAACCGCATAAACTCCTTGAAGTCTCAGCGCCCTTTGCACAATGGTCATTGCACCGGACTATTGCGATATTAGTCATTCGAACTGCTCTAAGTGCTAGAGGACTCTGCATCTTTTTGCACAATTGTTTTTTGTCAATGTCTTTATGTCTCCAAAGTGTTCTGTAAATTGACTGTCTGTTGTACTAGAGCGGCTCCAACTACCGGAGACAAATTCCTTGTGTGTTTTGGACGTACTTGGCAAATAAAGATGATTCTGATTCTGATGATTCTGAAGATTCGAACCCCGAAACTCAGAGCTATAGGGAAGACATGCTAACCTTCCCATGTTGCCGTATTATTTCAGCCATAATATATATTTAATATTCAATCAACAAACTCCTTATGAGACACTAGACTATGGGCAATATGGGCTTCATTTATTTTGCCTTAAAACTTTAGGAAAGAGCCACAGACAGAGTGATACGCCAATGATTTCGGGTTTTCAAAAGCCACTTAATTCCCTCAAATGACTGTGAGTGTGTGTAGTTTCTCTTCTCAGTTTCTAGGTGTCTTAAGCACATGTTTGGAACATGCAGGTCAAAACGTGCTAAGGATAAAGAACTCTGGATTTTTTGCAGAGCTTTCGGTGGCTGCACTGAGGCGCCCTGAATGTAATCAAATGACTGTGAATTGCGAAGCACAGGTCAACTCCTGCAAGACAGCATGAATTACATTTTCCTTTGTGGAGTAAGCACCAAATTGCCAGATTAAACTTGTCAATTACCATTGCAACAGCCGGTTTGCCAAACATCTTGTCGCTGCCCCATAAAGCCACCGTTTATAAGATTTTATGTAATTTTCACTCATGGGTCAGCATTTTTCATCAAGCCACCAAATTAGACTTCAAATATTGTAGGGATGTGGCATATGGCATCGCCAATCACCAACCTCCCACCCAGCCCCCATGTCAACAATTTAGAAGAACATTCTAGTATGTGATGGTTAGCACACGAATGCTAATCTGAAGCTCTACTTACCTTTTAGATTTGACATGATAGTGCTTCCCTGATGGTGTAGTGGTACACTCGCCTGACTTTGGTGCAGGCAGCGAGGGTTCAGTTCCCACTCAGTGACGGTGTGAATGTGAGTGCGAATCGTTGTCCGTGTCTATATGTGCCCTGCGACTGACTGGCGACCAGTTCAGGGTGTAGTCCGCCTTTCGCCCGGTCAGCTGGGATAGGCTCCAGCGTCCCGGATAAGCGGTGTTGAAAATGGATGGATTGATGGATGATAGTGCTTCCCTGTAGTCCAGCAGCCAAACTCAGGCCATCTCTTGAAAGTGGCTCTCGAGCTTCGGTTAATCTAGCTCAATGGTGTCCTTGGCCTTCTGCGGTCCACCATCCATTTTTTGGGGGCCCGCTGCATATACCAAAAATAACTTTGATGTGGCCCACAACAATTTGCATGTTCTCCCCGTGCCTGCGTGGGTTTTCTCCGGGCACTCCGGTTTCCTCCCACATCCCAAAAACATGCATGGTAGGTTAATTGACAACTCTAAATTGCCCGTAGGTGTGAATGTGAGTGCAAATGGTTGTTTGTTTACATGTGCCCTGCGATTGGCTGGCAACCAGTTCAGGGTGTACCCCCCGTCCTGCCCGATGATAGCTGGGATAGGGTCCAGCGCGCCCGCGACCCTAGTGAGGAGAAACGGCTCAGAAAATGGATGGATGGATGGAAAAAATACACATTGGACCTGTACTTCCAGAGGAGGCGACAACTCAGGGACTTTATCAGCCTCAAAAGCAAAATGGAATTGGCTTCATTTCTGCTGTAAGGTAGGTAAGTGTATCACCTACTTTTATTTTTAATTGATGGTACATTCCCCAAAAATATAACTTCAAACCAATAACTTTGAGTCTTATACAGTATTGACGCTGTGTTCATGTGTTGCACTTGGTGACGGCACATGGCACAAACTAGTTCAGCAAAATAGCATTGCTCGTGTACAAGACAATACTATATCGGAATGACATTGTAATTAGCGCTATTAGCAGCATGGAACAGCACAGGAGATTGACCCCAATATGTCGTTATTAAACGCACACTTTGCGTTTGGAATGAGGTACTTTGGAAAAGACCAACCAACCAACAAACGCCCGACGGGCTCATTTAGCGTGACAGCAACCCGAGCAGCTCAGTTGTAGTTGAATAGTGGCCAGGCAATTTACAGTCTTCAATCAACCTACCACGCATGTTTTTGGGATGTGGGAGGAAACCGGAGTGCCCACCCAGGCACGGGGAGAACATGCAAACTCCACACAGGCGGGGCCGGGGATTGAACCCGGGTCCTCAGAACTGTGAGGCTGACGCTCTAACCAGTCGCCCACCGTGCCGCCAGAGAGAGAGAGAGAGAGAGAGAGAGAGAGAGAGAGAGAGAGAGAGAGAGAGAGAGAGAGAGAGAGAGAGAGAGAGAGAGAGAGAGAGAGAGAGAGAGAGAGAGAGAGAGAGAGATTTAATATATGGCGGCACGGAGGACGGTTGGTTAGCATATCTGCCTCACGTTCTGGAGTCCGGGGTTCAAATCCCGGCCCCGCCTGTGTGGAGTTTGCATGTTCTCCCCGTGCCTGAGTGGGTTTTCTCCGGGCACTCCGGTTTCCTCCCACATCCCAAAAACATGCATGAATTGGAGACTCTAAATTGCCCGTAGGCATGACTGTGAGTGCGAATGGTTGTTTGTTTGTATGTGCCCTGCGATTGGCTGGCAACCAGTTCAGGGTGTACCCCGCCTCCTGCCCGATGACAGCTGGGATGGGCTCCAGCACGCCCGCGACCCTAGTGAGGAGAAGCGGCTCAGAAAATGGATGGATGGATGGATATATATATCTGACACTGTAGATAATTAGATCTAGTAATTACTGCATCAATGCACCGTGGAACTGAATGGGTGTAATGGAAGCCCAGGTTGTTTTGATAGCTGCCCTCCGGTCATCTGCGTTGTTGGGTTTGGTGTCTCTTATCTTCCACTTGACAACAGCCCATAGATTATTTTTAATAATATTTTCGATTAAAAGATAAATACGCTTGATATGGTTAAAAATAACTTTGAACTTGGTTAAAAATCTTTAAATGTTGATCTTATGATTTGAACATCTTGTCAATCACATCACTAACAGTGTATCTGAGATCTCACCACATTGTGATCGAGCGATCTGAGATCGATTGTTCATGTCTCCGTGCACCAACCAAGGTGACAGTGGAAGAGTTTCCTCACTCAAGTAAAGTCTCTTGAGGAAACAACACATGATTTTTCTCATGATTATTTCTCCCTGTTTTCAGCAAATTCAGGGTGTAACATTTTAGAGGCACTGCTGGGATTGCTGTTCAGATGTCCAGCGTCCACAACCTGTTTGCTAAATTCTTAACAAGCTAAATACCTTCACTACCACCCAGGGAGATTGCAGTGAGAAAGGTTTTGCTGTTTAAGGAGAGCTGGAAATTGGTGGGTGTATACTTGTCAACTGGGGCCAATTGGAGATCATCAGTAGGACAGTAAGACCTTCCAGTTCAGAGTCAACTCCAGTACAGACAACGGACCTCTTGCACTGTCAACATGATGGAAAAGCTAGAGGAAGAGGAAATAGGAATGTTGCACACACTTACCAAAGATGATCTACTGGAAATATGTGATTTTCCCCACATATCTGGAAATGTTAAACGGAAAGAGAGGAATTTGAGGAGCTAGAGGATGAAGGCATGTCTGAATTATTGCAATTGAGGGACAAAATTTCACTGTTGAAGCATGACATTAATGATGATACAATGCAAACTTCGCATGGTCCAGAGACGGGAGGAACTGAGAGGGATAAAGCAGAGCTAAGAGCTACAAGTAGACAACATGGATTGAAAATCAAGCAGATTATGACAGTTAAGGATGTTTTCCCCCAGCCCCAAAACACGCTTGGTCCTCAAGTGAGCATGCTGACCTCAGCCAATACTCAACCTTCCTTAAAATCACACTGGCGCAAAGACTTTAAAATTTCTGATCAAATAGGTGAACCAGGCCAGCAGGATAAATTGACATTCTACAGTCTTGCTCATCAGATTGAAAATAGACCGAGTAGAGGATATCCCAATATAGAGATAGTTGATGCCGTATTTAGGGCTATCTCCCCTGATTTTACAGCTAGGCAGCTACTTGGAGGGAACATTTTATTTAACCCTTCCTACACTCAGATGTATCCTGTGTTCTCATTTTCAGGAGAGGAATGCTACAGAGCTTTACAAGCAGATAGCTTCAGAAGTTCAAAATAGTAGGGAGACCCCTCAAAGCTTCTTAAAGCGAGTTTTATATCTGAGGCAGAAAGTATTATTTGCATCCCGAGAGTCGGTGTCAGGACTTCAATATGATCAAGGATTAGTTCAGCGCATGTGTCTACACACAGTACTCACTGGTCTCCAGAATGACAGTATCAGGAGTGACATGCAGCCTCTCCTGCAGAACACTGAGACTTCTGATGAGCTTTTATTAGAAAGGCTCAATGTGGCATGTGATAATGAGACAGAAAGGAGGAATAAGAAGAAGTTTAGCACCTCACAGTCAGGGACACATGTAAGTGTTGTCCAGTTAGAAGCTCTGTGAAGGAAGTTAAGCAAAAGGTATCCCCTGAAGTTTTAGCAGAGTTAGCTGAACTCAAGACAGATGTTGCCTTAAAGGTCTTAGTCCAGAAATAGCTCAAATTAAAAAGACATTACAACAGCACCTGTTTCAGCCACAGCCCTTGGTCCCACCTCCAGCTAGTAGGCCAAGTGGAGAGCCACAGCCACCCATGACGCTACAACAGTTTTACTACAGCCAGCCAACTGCAACCTCAGCGTGAACCCCACTGGAACACCAACCGCCTTGTTTACTTCCCGAGGAGGTGTTTTGCCTGCCAACGGGGACTGATGAACGTTGTATACACTGCTACCGATGCGGAAGTGCACAATTGACAATGGGATCCCCCTGTAGATTTAAACCACTTGACAGAAGATTAGAAACAGGTAGTCAAAGGGATGCTTAAGGAAGAATGTCATTCCTTCTCAAGATCAGACAGTGATATTGGTTGTATCGACAGATTGCAGATGGCCATCTCTCTCAAAGACTCTGAGCCAGTCAAACGTACATACATGTCAGTGCCCCGACCACTGTACCAGGAGATGAAAAGTTAGCTCCATGACCTGGGCTGGGTAAGAAATCGTACTCTTCGTATTCCTCACATATTGTGTTTGTGAGAAAAAAAGATGGAACTCTTTGGTTGTGTATTGATTACAGAGACCGAAATCGAAAAACACATCCCGATCCCCAGCCTATCTCTCCAGTTCAAGAAATCATGGACAGCTTGGGTGGTAACTCCTGGTTGTCTCTCCTCGACCGGGGAAAAGCTTACCATCAGGGATTTATGTCTGAAAAAAGTAGACCGCTGACATCTTTTGTTACCCCATGGGGACTTTATGAATGTAATCATATCCCTTTTGGTTTCATGACCGCCCCTGCAGCATTCCAGTGCTGCATGGAGGATTGCTTGGCAGGACTCTGGGATTACATCTGCATCCCTTATTTAGACGACACACTGGTTTTCAGTGAAACCTTTGAAGAGCATGTGGCTAATGTGAGACAAGTGCTGAAGTACCTCTGAGAATATGGCATCAAGCTCAAACCAAGCAAGTGTGAGCTATTTGGGCAGAATAGTCCCTGCAGAGGGCAGTAGAGTTGATCCAGCCGATTTTGAGGCTATTCGATCATTGAAAGACATCAAACCAAACACTGTCAGCCAGCTCAGAAAGATACTTGGCCTGCTCACTTATTACAGACAATATATCAAAGATTTCTCCAGAAAATCTAGTGGTTTGTATGACTGTTGGATTTATCTTACCCAACATTATAAAAAATAGACACAAAAGGAATGAAGACGCTGGTTTCTTCTTCTCATGAGGAGGGCGTATGGGAGATTGTTCAGATCACAGCCTCTCAACACGCTCTAAACAATCCCCCCCCTCGCTCCTGCTTTTATTTGAAATAGGAGGGATTTACAAATCATAATGTTCTAAGCAATAAGACACAACACAAAATATTTGATAATAAGAGGGTTTTTCCCAGACATAGTATTCTAAGTAATAAGACACAACACATAATATTGAACCAACACCTGTCACGACCCGACCACATCCGATCACGTCCTTGGTCCAGGCGCCCTTCCATCGGATGATGCTGAGTCTTCTTTTTGAAGGCGAGACATCTAAAATTGTCCATTATACTAATGCAAGCTAAGCAAATAAATGATAACTTCTACAATTTATCTAACAATGACCTTCTGAACGCAGAACAAAATGAGAAAGAAATTCAGTCATGTCATGCCCTCATGTAAGCCAATCATGTGGACAGACCAGCATCAACATGCACTTGAACAGCTGATTAACTGTTTGCTCCACCCACCAGTGTTAGGCTTCCCCGACTTCACTCAGCCATTCATTGAACACATTGATGCTTCACATCAAGGTTTAGGTGCAGTACTGTGTCAGAAGCAATACGGCAAGCTTAGAATAATTGCCTATGGCTCTCGCACGTTGACAGCAGCTGAGAGGAACTATCACTACCATGCAGGCAAGCTAGAATTCTTAGCTTTAAAATGAGCAATCACTGACAAATTTCATGACTGTTTGTTTTATGCTCCAACATTCACTGTGAAAAGTGACAACAACCCACTCACATATATCTTGTCTACTGCAAAGCTGAATGTGACCATTTCTAGGTGGGTTGCAGAGTTGACTGATTTTTATTTTACGATTAAGTACGGGCCAGGGAGAGAGGACAGTGACGCAGATGCTTTGTCGAGGATGCCGCTAGATGTGAAGTCCCTGATGAAGGAATGTTCAGAGGAGCTGCCACCTGATGCTATCATTGCCACTATCCAAGCTGTTGAGGTACAAGAAATGTCCCCTTTGAACCTTTTCCAGCGATATGTTTGTCAGCCTGCGTTGCAGATGAGACAGCGAAAGAATCAGTCAGTCCTATACGCAACGACTTGGCTTTGTGAGGCTGTACCCAATGGCGGCGTCATATGCTTCGATATCAACGAAAAATGGTGTACGGACATCACGGAGCTCAGCACACACTGCAGCCCGCATTTGGAGTCGCTGTTTTTGAACTGTAAGCATTTCTCCTCGCCTCATGAGTTCGGATAATTCATTCTCGCTGGTGTCTACATTCCGCCTCAAGCTAACACGAACGCCGCACTGCTAGTGCTCGCCGAACAAGTAAACGAAATTGAAAAAAAACACCCGGACTGACCCTCATTATTAACAAAGCTAAACTCAACCACGAACTCCCTAAATACAAGCAGCAAATCGACTGTCCCACCAGGGAAAATAACATTTTAGACCACTGCTATACTATGCTAAATAACACATACCGTGCCATTCCTCGTGCAGGACTGGGCTCGTCTAATCACTGCTTAATTCACTTAATACCGACATACAGGGAAGAACTTAAATGCGTGAAGCCTACAGTGAAAACAGTGAAAAGTGGACCAATGAATCCAAGATAGAACTTCAAAGCTGTTTAGACTGCACAGACTGGAGTGTCTTTGACAATTTAGCTGGCAGCCTGGATGACTATATGGACACTGTCACATCCTATATTAGTTTCTGAGAAGATGTGGGTGTACCAACAAAGTAATTTCGCACATTCAATAACAAGAAGCCCTGGTTCACTGCCAAACTTAACCAACTTCGCCAAGCTAAGGAAGGCGCATATCAGAGCGGGGACAGGGCCCTGTATAATCGAGCTAGAAACCAGCTGACTAAAGAAATTAACATTGCAAAGAGGAACTATGCAGCAAAGTTGGAAAAACAGTTTCGCGCTAACGATTCTAAATCAGTCTGGTATGCATTCCAATCGCTGACAAATTACAAGCGAGCAAATTTTTCAATTTTCCACTCCTGATCGTGAGGCAGCTCGCTCCCTTGTCACCTTACAACAAGGCAAGCGCCGGGTGTCAGATTACGCGATTGAGTTTCGCATTCTAGCAGCTGAGAGTCTTTGGATTAATCGGGCGCTACTCGATGCCTTTTTTCAAGGACTATCCCCCGCCGTCAAGGATCATTTAGTCCCGCTAGACCTGCCGACCGACTTGGACGCTCTCATTGCTCTCGCCGTAAAAATCGACAAGAGGCTTTTGGATCGCGAGCTAGATGGAGATCGGCGGAGGGCTGCGTCAACGCGCATTTGGAGGACGAGCCTCGGTGACCAGCCAAACCAAGGCAGATCCCCTGGTTCCGGTCTCAACCCACTGGCTAGTGTCCCCACGGAGGAACCCATGCAACTGGGCAGGTTCCGTCTCTCCCCTGAGGAACGTCAACGCCGGCTGAGGGAAGGGCGGTGCTTCTACTGCGGTCAGTTGGGTCATTCCGTGAGCAACTGTCACGTCAAAGTTGCCAGTGCCGGTAGCCAGGGCACGGGAGAGGTGAGTCTGAATTTCATTAAGGAAGACCCTACACGGGTTCTTTCTAAAGTGACACTATGCTCTCCTGATCAAGAAATTCATACGCCTGTATTAATTGACTCTGGTTCTGATGCAAACTTACTCAACTCCATCCTGGTTAGACGTATGCACCTTAGAACCTTTGGAATAAAACGCCACCGCAACACCTATGCTGCAGATGGCAGTTTTATGGGCAAGATCACTCACCGCACCCAAACACTCACATTGACATTCCCTGATTCTCACTCGGAACGTATTAGTTTTCATGTTTTTGACGCCATGAATCATGACGTTATCTTAGGGAACCCATGGTTGAAATTACATAACCCCCACATTGACTGGTCCTCTGGGCAGGTTATGTCATGGGGCAGCAATTGCGCCCGGAACTGTTTCAAGCCGGCACGTGATGTTCAGGGTCATGTTTCTAAGGACACTCCACAGACCCCATCTGGGGATCCTGATTTATCTCAAGTGCCCACTTGTTATCAGGATATTAAAGATGTTTTTTCCAAGTCCAAGGCCAAATCCCTTCCACCCCACAGACCTTATGACTGTGCTGTTGACTTGGTGCCTGGAACCACACCCCCACGAGGGAGGTTGTTCTCTCTTTCAGGACCGGAACACAAGGCCATGAAGGAGTACGTAGAAGAATCACTGGCAGCCGGGATCATTCGCCCATCTTCATCCCCTGCGGGAGCAGGATTTTTCTTCGTGGACAAGAAAGACAAGACCCTGCGACCCTGTATCGATTACCGGGGTCTCAACGAGATCACGGTAAAAAACAGGTACCCTCTTCCTCTCATCTCCACCGCCTTTGAGTTCCTGGAGGGAGCCAAGATTTTCACCAAACTGGACTTAAGAAATGCATATCATCTAGTCAGGATAAGGGAGGGGGATGAATGGAAAACAGCATTCAACACACCAACGGGACATTATGAATATTTGGTAATGCCTTTTGGGCTTACTAACGCTCCAGCTGTTTTCCAGAACCTTGTCAACGATCTCCTGCGTGACATGTTGAATGTTTATGTCTTTGTTTATCTAGATGATATTTTGATATTCTCCCCGGATGAGGAGACTCACATTATTCATGTCCGCTCTGTTTTGCAGCAGTTACTGCAGAATCAACTCTATGTCAAGGCTGAGAAATGTGAGTTCCACAAGGCATCCGTTTCTTTTCTGGGTTTCGTCCTGGCTCAAGGTGAAGTCAAGATGGACCCTTGCAAAGTCGATGCAGTTATTAATTGGCCTACTCCCACGTCACGCAAAGATGTACAAAGGTTCTTAGGGTTCGCAAACTTCTACAGGAAATTCATTAGAAATTTCAGTTCAATAGCCTCTCCTTTGCATGATCTTACCTCGCCACACCAACCTTTTGTATGGAACCCGCTTTGTCAGGCAGCTTTTCAAAAACTTAAGTCGAGCTTTACCTCCGCTCCCATCCTTACTTTGCCAGATCTCAAACACCAGTTTGTGCTGGAAGTCGATGCGTCTGATGCCGGAATAGGAGCAGTTCTCTCCCAGAAATCTCGCAAGGATGATAAGTTACATCCTTGTGCTTTCCTCTCCAAAAAATTCACCCCAGCTGAGAGAAATTATGACATTGGTGACCGTGAACTGTTGGCAGTCAAGGTGGCTTTGATGGAGTGGAGGCACTGGCTAGAGGGGGCACAGACTCCGTTTTTAGTATGGACAGAACCTTGAATATATCAAGACTGCTAAAAGATTAAATGCGAGGCAGGCTAGATGGGCTCTGTTCTTCACTAGATTTAACTTTACGTTATCCTACCGACCGGGTTCTAAAAATGGTAAGCCAGATGCTTTGTCACGCATTTTCTCCGAAGAGAATTCTTTGTCCGACCCTAAGACTATCTTGCCTAAATCATGTTTCATTTCCGCGTTTGAGTGGGACATCGAAAATGCGGTCAAAGGGGCTCTGAAAGACACTCCTAGCCCTGAAGATTGCCCTGAGAACAGGCTTTATGTGGTTCCGACCTTAAGGGGAAGAGTCATCCACTGGGCTCACACGAACCGAACTGTATGTCACCCAGGCATTGCCAAGACGCAATCAGTGGTCGAACAGCGCTTTTGGTGGCGTAATGTTAGGAGGGATGTTATCGATTACGTCAATGCTTGCCAGGTATGTGCTGCTAACAAGCCCTCTCATCAACGTCCTTCTGGGGAGTTGCGACCCCTGCCAATACCACAACGTCCTTGGTCAGACATTTCCGTAGACTTTGTGACAGGATTACCGGCCTCTAAAGGCAATACAACCATTCTTACAGTTGTTGACAGGTTCTCTAAGATGGCACACTTCATTGCACTTCCAAAACTCCCCTCTGCTAAGGACACTGCCGAGCTCATGATTAATCAGGTTTTTAAGTTCCATGGTTTCCCAAAGAATGTGGTGTCTGATAGGGGTCCCCAATTCATTTCGCAGTTTTGGAAGGAGTTTTGCAATCTCATAGGTGCTACTGTCAGTCTGTCATCTGGGTTTCATCCTGAAACCAACGGCCAAACCGAGAGGCTGAACCAGGACCTGGAGACGGGGCTCCGATGTCTTGCTTCACAGGACCCGCGATCCTGGTCTCAGAAACTGGTTTGGGTCGAATTCTCCCACAATTCCCTCCCCTCTGCATCCACTGGTCTATCGCCTTTTCACGTTGTGCATGGTTACCAACCATCTCTGTTTCCTGCCATAGCCCCAGAATCCACAGTTCCAGCGGCATTAACCTTGGTGAGACGCTGCAGGAGGACCTGGGAGCGAGCCCGCCAGATGCTGCTGCGCCAGGGAAGGTCCTACAAGGTCGCTGCTGACCGTCGGAGGACACCGGCCCCGAACTACAAAGTGGGTCAGCGAGTTTGGCTCTCGACCAAGCATATTCCACTCCGGGTGGAGTCCAAGAAGCTCGCTCCCAGGTTCGTTGGGCCCTTCCCCATCACAAAAATCATCAACCCTGTCACCGTGAAGCTGAGGCTCCCAAGGTCTATGCGGGTCCACCCTACTTTTCACGTCAGCCTACTCAAGCCAGCCCGGGAGTCCCCTCTGGTCCCGCCTTCCAGGCCCCCTCCTCCCCCCCGGTTTGTGGATGGGGGCCCTGTCTTCTCTGTGAAGCGGGTGTTGTCATCTCGTCGGAGGGGCAGGGGGTTTCAATATCTGGTGGACTGGGAGGGCTATGGGCCTGAGGAGCGTTCCTGGGTACCGTCTGCGTTTATCGTGGATGATTCGCTCATTCGGGACTTCCAAGTTGCGCATCCAGGGGCCCCAGGGCTGTCTGGGGCCGGCCGTTAAGGGGGGGGGGGGTACTGTCATGTGTGTGTGTGTGTGTTCCGGGTTTTGTCTTCCCCCCTGTTTCACACACACCTGCTCCTGTGAGCATCTTCACCACCTGTGCCTCGTTCACCCTAATTACCCCTTGTATATAACCTCGTGTCTCATTTCCTCTCGTTGCCAGTTCGTTGTACCTTGTTGTCGCGTTCCAGCATTCCTTGTTTCCACGTCATAGACTCACAGTAAGGCTTGACCCTGTTCCGATTATCAACCTTGCCTCTTTGCCTCATGTTTTTGGATACTGTTGCCTCTTTTGGATTGCCTGCCTGTGTACCGACCTATGCCCGTCTATTAAACCTCTCTTTTTGGAAACTGTCCATCTGTTTTGGAGTCGTGCATTTTTGGGTCCTATCCACTGTTCCGTTCATGACAGTGAGTGCGAATAGTTGTTTGTTTGTATGTGCCCTGCGATTGGCTGGCAACCAGTTCAGTGTGTACCCCGACCCTGGTGAGGAGAAACGGCTCAGAAAATTTAAAAAAAAAAATATATATATATATATATATATATATATATATATATCCAGCCATCCATCCATCCATCCTTTTTCTACAGCTTATCCGAGGTCGGGTCGCGGGGGCAGTAGCTTTAGCAGTGACGCCCAGACTTTGCTCTCCCCAGCCACTTCATCCATCTCTTCTGGGGGGATCCCGAGGCGTTCCCAGGCCAGCCGAAGGATGTAGTCTCTCCAATGTATCCTGGGTCGTCCCCGGGGGACATGCCTCACCAGGGAGGCGTCCGGGAGGCATCCGAATCAGATGCCCCAGCCACCTCATCTGGCTCCTCTCGATGTGGTCCTCATCCTCCCGGATGACCGAGCTTCTCACCCTATCTCTAAGGGAGAGCCCGGACACCCTGCAGAGGAAACTCATTTCGGCCGTTTGTATCCGGGATCTTGTTCTTTCAGTCACGACCCACAGCTCGTGACCATAGGTGAGGGTAGGAACGTAGATCGACCGGTAAATCGAGAGCTTCGCCTTTTGGCCAAGCTCCTTCTTTACCACAAAGGCCTCTGTGGAGTTTTTATGGTCTCCCTGTGCCTGGGTGGGTTTTCTCCGGGCACTCCGGTTTCCTCCCACATCCCAAAAACATGCTTGGTAGGTTGATTGAAGACTTTAAATTGCCCGTAGGTGTGAATGCGAGTTCGAATGATTGTTTGCTTATATGTGCCCTGCGATTGGCTGGCAACAGGTTCAGGGTGTACCCCACCTCTCGGGCGAAGATCGCTGGGATAGAATCCAACACGCCCATGACCTTAGTGAGGAAAAGCGGCCAGAAAATGGATGGCTGGATGGATGGATATTATATTCTATATATTTTTTTCCTTCTGTGATTTTGTATTGTGTGTTTTTTGTAGTTATGAAAGGATCCATCAAGCTCAATGCCTTTGAAAAAAAGTTACCTCAGACCACCCCCTCCACTGTTACAGGAGAGTGTCTCTCTGAATGGTGAGTATTATCAATTTCTCCTGCATGTGGACTTACATGTCTGAGTAGTGTTGGTCCACCCTTGTCCTCTCTCTCACCCAAAAAAGCTTTATTAAACATATCTCTTGCACCATTGGACTGAGATATCAAGAATACATTTGTGTAACTATGTGCAAACAATAACACTTTGCGCTTATGGTGAGTAAAGAAAACATCTGATAATTGTCATGTGTACACACATTTTTGCTGTGGATGTGGGATTTTGTCTTAAGAATTTCAACACAAAATTATTTCATATTTCAGACAAAAGCCATTCACATAATCACTGAAAAAAAGGGAGGATGGATTGTGATTTTTCATTCTAAAGGGTTCTTTTATGATAATAATAAAAAAAAGTGCCATGTCACAAAAGCTGCTTCTGACATTCTGTTTAGTGATGAGGATTTCTAAGAAGGTTGATTTCAGACATGGACATCAGCACAGAGGGTGAGCTCCAGCTGTTTGACCCATGGTATTAATTTTAGGGGAACTAATGTAGTTACTTCGTTTAGAGTGCTTTACACAAGCGCTACAATATCGTTGCTCATTATATCATTTCAGCAACATGCAAAATGTTTTCTTTTTTTTTCTTTTTATTTAGTTTGTCGGTGGCAAGGTGGATGACTGGTTAGAGCGTCAGCCTCACAGTTCTGAGGACCCGGGTTCAATCCCCGGCCCCGACTGTGTGGAGTTTGCATGTTCTCCCCGTGCCTGCGTGGGTTTTCTCCGGGCACTCCGGTTTCCTCCCACATCCCAAAAACATGCATAAATTGGAGACTCTAAATTGCCCGTAGGTGTGACTGTGAGTGCGAATGGTTGTTTGTTTGTATGTGCTCTGCGATTGGCTGGCAACCAGTTCAGGGTGTACCCCGCCTCCTGCCTGATGACAGCTGGGATAGGCTCCAGCATGCCCGCGACCCTAGTGAGGAGAAGCGGCTCAGAAAATGGATGGATGGATTTAGTTTGTCCCCAGCGAACGTAAATTAAACTCTATGTATGTACTTTTCTGGAATGTAAAGTTTTTTTTCCAATCAGAACCCAAGTGATGTTCTGTTATTGGACATCTGTGCTCATCACGGACTGTCCATAACGAACACCATGTGCAGACATAAGGGTGTCCACATGTGCACTTGGCACCAGGACACCCGAGGCCGCAGTTGGATGATCGACTTTGTGGTCGTGTCATCGGACTTGGGGCCGCATGTCTTGGACACTCGGGTGAAGAAAAGCGTGGAGCTGTCAACCGATCGCCATCTGGTGATGAGTTGGCACCGATAGTGGGGGAAGATGCCGGTCCGACCTGTTGGTAACGTCTGGCAGAGTCCCCTGTCAGAAGAAGTTTCAACTCCCACCTGTGGCAGAACCATTTTCGACCATTTTCAAATATCAGTTATCTAAAGTATAAATAATTGGGACCTAATACCAAATCTTGTGGAACACCATGTTACTCCTTTAGATGTGATTCTGTATTATTGATTTTCACGTATTGTAAACCTATTATTTTAATAACATTTTAACCAATGTTGAGTGACACCTCTTATCCGATAATGTTAATTTTGTTTTTGTAAAAGTAAGGAATGGTCAATTTGCGTAAATCAATAAATGCAATGATAGTAAGTTGGTTCTTACTCTATAGCTGTTACAATATACTCCACAAAATCCATCACTGCTAAAGATGTTGATCGATAGCTCTCAACCAATACTGAGGGTCACTCAATAACCCATATTTTTCAATAAAGCCATCAAGTCTATTTACAAATATTTTCAAGTATTGTTGCAAACTGAGGTATCAATGATACTGGTCTATGATTTGATATATAAGTCTATCCCTACTTTTATACATTGGAACTACCATAGCCATTTTCATTTTATAAGGGAAAATACCATTGATAAATTATTTATTGCATATGTAAGTAAATGGTTTGAGGACACGGTCAAAAACTTCTTTTATAGTTGACATATCAGTTCTGTTGTTATCAGTGGATGTTTTTTCTGAAACTTTCTAACCGACTCTGACATCACCCTCATAAACTCCACATTGAGAAACATTGAGTTTCTGTTATTAAATGCAATATTCAGGTGATTATACTCATCTGTAGGAATTTCCTGTCAGTACATGATATAACAGGTATAAATTTGAATAATAGAAAACATATCATCCACCCGAAACATTTACGTAGTGGTGGGTGACATAATAAACCATAAATTCCCAGACAAAATTGGATGACTGACTATATACACCAACACAGACAAGCACCTGTGGATTGTCTGCGGTCACCTCAGGAAGGCTCTTTGGCCATTTCAGGATTTCCGCAGTCTTCATTACACATGTAATCAGGACCCAATTCAAACCACACAGCAAACCACAATGTCAGCAGACTCTAATCACTCTGCAGCTGGCTATGGCATATTTGTGTTCATCAGAGACGAGCAGGGCTGGGATCCAGGCCTCACCATTAATCAATGTAGACAGTAGCACTCTGGACCCCAAATTATTGCTCTAATTCAACACACATACTGTATGAGTTCAGGTTTTGGAGGACACATCCCAAACGAAACACTTTATATTGTTGATACAGTTCTTTAAATGTAGTGCGAGTTCTACAGTGTAATAAACACTATTTTAGAAAAACATTCCTTTTTGTATGTACTAGTGCCTCAAAAGCATGTGACAATGTTTTCTCAGCTTTTCTTTAAGATAGAATGTCAGTTATTGAATTGTTGTTTTTAATACTACTGTTTAGTAATTTACAAATATGATAGTAAACTGTGCGGTTGTATTTGCAGTTATGTCACTTTGAAATCATAATTTTGAGACAGTAAAATTGAGGGAATTTTTTTTATAAATAAATATTTATATATATCATATATATACTGTATATATATTAACATTAACATCAGAAATGTTTGCACATGACATAATTTTGTGAAACCTCTTAAATAAAATCTGAACGTATACACCTTACCTTATTTCATTTCAATCATAGCAGTGGTATATGCAGGCAAAATCCTAAAAAAATAATGTAAAAATACTTTCGGACTTATACTGTAATTGTACTATGTTAATATATTAGGAGATCTCGGTCAATAATTTATTTTCAGAATGTTTGAATCAGAAAGACATACAGTTCCTGGTCCAAGTGGTAACCGATGGTGTAGAATTCTAACTTGGAAATAAGTTGTAAACTATATCAATAATTGAAAGAGCTGGAAATTATCTATAAATTGATATGCGTATTTCCCTTAATCAAGGGGAATTACAGAAGAACGTCATGCTTGAAGCAAACTCATGTGTGGAAAACTGATATTTTAGTTTCCCTACTGGTTTACCTTCCAACTGACCCAATTATACAATTCCACAATTAAATATGATTTTAATATTAGATTAAAATATGAATAAATAAAACAAAAAGAACTGATCAGAATAAATCGCGTTGTTCCATCAGTGTAAATTTGCTCAAAAGGCAACTGCAACTTTTCTGTAAAGGCATCACATTATTCTGACCCACCTGCCAACACTTCCATGAAGGAATTATAGCTTTTGTTGTCTTGCACCAACCCAGCATATTATATCTTCAAGTGTTAAATAAATTGATAAATTGTCAAGTAATCGAGTAGTTCGAATACACTGGGTTACAAAAAAAATAAATAAATATATATATATATATCCATCCATCCATCCATTTTCTGAGCCGCTTCTCCTCACGAGGGTCGCGGGTGTGCTGGAGCCTAGCCCAGCTATCATCGGGCAGGAGGCGGTCTACACCCTGAACTGGTTGCCAGCCAATCGCAGGGCACATAAAAACAAACAACCATTCGCACTCACACCTACGGGCAATTTAGAGTTTTTCAATTAACCTACCATACTGTCATGGTCTGTGTTTTGGTTTGGGTTGTGTTTAGTTTTGTTCCATGTTTTCCTGTGTTCCATGTTTGTCGTGTGCTCATTAGGTTGTTGTGTCCACCTGTTCTCGTCTACTTTGTGTCGACCAATCAGCTCTCTCCAGCCACTCGTGTCTTGTCCAGGTGTTCCTCGTTGTCTCGTCAATTTGTTTGTATTTAGTTCCCTGGTTTCTTTCAGTTCTTGTCGGTTCATTGTCGTTGTCACATGTCTTGCCATGTCATAGTCACCAGTTGTTTTTATCATTGTGATTAAATATTATTACTTTGAGATTCCCGCACTCCTGCCTTGCCTCCCTGCTTCCCTGCATTTGGGTCCACCATGTTCTTGCCTTGCGTTCCTCGCCTTCGCCCTAACCACGCACGTGACACATGCATGTTTTTGGGATGTGGGAGGAAACCGGAGTGCCCGGAGAAAACCCACCCAGGCACGGGGAGAACATCCAAACTCCACACAGGCAGGGATTGAACCCTGGTCCTCAGAACTGTGAGGCTGACGCTCTAACCAGTCGTCCACCGTGCCGCTATATATATATATATGTGTAAAAATAAATACAAATGTTTATATATATAAACAAATTTGACATTGGAAGTGACCACAGATTGGTTCGGGTCAAAGTGCAAATCAACTTCCAACTTGAACGAAAGAAACTTCTAAAGAGAAAGCTTACCAACTTAAACTTAATTCAAGAAAGGCGACGAGTTTCAAATACGTTTGGCTTATCAATTTAAAGCTCTTCTAATGCTGGAAGACACAGATCTGTCAACACACAACGACGAAATTGTAACAGGATTGTTCAAACTGCACACAAAGTAGCACCATCAACGAGAAAGACGACAACATCCAGAATATCTAAAGCTTCTCTCGACTGAATGAAAAAGCGATGAGAAATGACGAAAAGGGGCAGCATTATCAACAAAATTTAATATGTTGAATTGTGCAAGATGATTCGGAAAAACATACGAGAAGAATTGAGAACTTACAATGTTCGGCTTGTTCAGAAAACGCTTGAAGCTGGACATGGAATAAAAAATGTAAAACATGCATTAATTAGCCACAAGAAAATAATTTTTGGTTTGAAAATGGAAGATGGAACAATATGTCACGGCCGCCAAGAAATCGTACAAGAATTTTATACAAACCGATACAGTGACCCTCACCGAATTATTACTGGTAGACCCAGTTCCATGTATCCAGAATGAAGAGGTTGAAAATGCTATGAGTTCGCTTAAGGCCGGAAAAGCTTGTGGTTTGGATGAAATTTCTGTTGAAATGCTTAAAGCAGGAGGGAATGAACATAATAAGATCCTTGTAAAACTATTTCAACGCTGCTTGGACTTGCAAGAAGTACCGGTGACATGGAAAGACGCAGAAATAATTTTTTTGCTACATAAATCAGGCGATAAAATGGACCTAAAAAAGTATCACCCAATAACCCTGCTCTCAACGATTTATAAAGTCTTTGCAAAGATATTGGGCAAACGAATTGGAATCAAACCGATAGAAGCACAGCCGATAGAACAGGCAGGTTTACGTAGCGGTTTTAATACTATGGACCACATACAGACAGTTCAACAAATAATCGAACGATACGAGTACGAAATGCCTCTGTGTTTAGCCTTCATCGACTATGAAAAAGCGTTTGACTCAGTCACCACCACTTCGATACTGTAGGCGCTAGTAAATCAAGGGATAGAGTCGACCTATATCAACATTTTACAATCAATATACAACAATTATTCAGGTTCAATACAAATTGATGATGAAAGAGTGCAAATAAGTCTAGGAAAAGGGGTCAGGCAAGGCGACAGCTTGCCTTGAAGAAATATTTAAAAAGCTCAATTGGGAAAAAGAAGGACTAAAAATTAAAGGCACTTATTTGAGCCATCTTCGTTTTGCAGACGACATCATTTTATTCTCCTACGATGCTGAACAACTACAGCGTCGTATTCAGGAATTAGAGTTAGAAAGCCGTCGCTCAGATCTGAAAATGAACAAAAGCAAAACAAAGGTCATGTTCAATCGTTACTGTCCACAAAAAGATATCAAAATGGAGGACTATGTCCTCGACGCCGTCGTCAACTACATCTAATTAGGCCAACTTGTAACAATGGCTGGAAATACAAGCACTGAAGTTGAACGCCGCATAAAGCTTGCCTGGCAGGCTTATGGAAGGCTTAGTGTTATATTCAAGACCAATCTTCCCATTTGCTAGAAAAGAAAAGTTTTCGATCAATGTATTTTACCAGTCCACACTTACGGTAGTGAAACCTGGACTATGAATGCCAAAGTTATACAAAGAATCCAAAGGAACATGGAACCCCAAATGCTGAAAATAAGAATTCACGTCAAGAAAAGATGCAGTTGGATAAGACAGTAGGCGCGAGTTAACCACGTCATTAAAAAAATAAAAAGCCTTAAATGGAAATGGGCTGACGAAAAGTAGACCACAGAAACTATCAATTGGATATCACTGGACACAAAGCGACCGCGGCGAAGACCTAAAAGTAGATGGATAGATGAAATCATTAAACACACCGGAATACACTGGCAACAAATTGCAAAATATCGTAGCAGTTGGAAATGTGAGGAAGAGGCCTTCATCCTGGAGTGGATAGATAATGGCTCATGATGATGATGATATATATATTGTTATTCAACTGATTTAGGACAATTTTGCATCACTGAATCTGAAAAGGAGATCCGTGTCTCTTGTTCTTGTTAACAGGTTTTAAAGCAAATATTAAAAATATTACTTTGCTTACTGTAAATTGTATGGGAGACTGCTAAAAGTAGCTATTTGCAAATTGAATGTTATGTCATCATTCGTCAAAATACAGGGCATAAACTTCGTTTATTTGAACCTCTCAAGTAAAAATACCTGTACATGTAAACAAAAACGTGTGGCCATAGTTGATCTGATTGAGCAAAACCAATGTGATATTTAGATTCAGCACATCAAAATTGTCCTAATCAGACATCATAAATTTGTTGCTGACCAGTGTTATGATTCAGCTTCACCCATCATTCACTCAACAACTGGACAAATCAAACATGGTGCTTTGTAAATTTTTTGTTACGAATGGAGAGAAGCTGGACCCAAGAGCAGGCGGAGGCGCATAGGTTATGATGAACAGTTTATTAGAGAAAGTAATGGAAGTAGTCCTTGTGGTGCATTGGCGGGCAGTGGAGGAAGGAGGACTGGCGGCAGGCAGTGGCGAGGAGGGGCGGTTGGCTTGGCGGCGGGATGGCAGGAATTACGTAGCCCAGGAGCAAGGGGGAAACACTGAGGATGAGTAGAGACACAGGGGTCATAAAAGGAAATGAGGAATAGTGTAGCTTACGTGAGGCAGGTGAGCTGTGGTACCGCTTGGAGAAGCTGCAATACTTTGGCGAGGATTTCTGGGAACAGGCAGGCATATATGTAGGTGGTGATTGGTGACAGGTGCGCGGCTGAGGAAGGTGCTGGAAAGAGAGAGAAGAGGGGTGAAAGAGGGCGAGAGGGTGCAAAGCGCCACCCAGGCTCCAACAACAGTACTGCAGGGCAGATCATGACATTTTTATTTATTATTGACATTGGTATTGGTGAACATACTTTCCATGTTGCTGTTCAGAACACTACAGATATGTTTTACTACAGCTCTTAAGGTTATTGCAGCAACCACTATATTCCCTGTTTCAATTAAAACCTGAAAAGACCGCTCCATGTAACCATGTCACTCATTCAAGGAGCTGGAGAGAAAGTCTCCTTTCCTCTCATAAGAATGTGGAACAGAGTTCCTTCACCACAATTGAACCAAACCCACTTTCTGATGCCTCTTGTATGGAACATAATACCTGCACACTTTTCTTGTTACATCATTGCTGGAAGACAGCAAGCTTTAGTCTGCTGACTCTCCAAATGACAGTCAGGGAACCTGTAGTCTTGGACTGAACTGAAACTGCATTTAATTTTCAAGGTCAGCATTTTTTTTCTTTGCGATGGACCAGGCCAGTCTTAATCATGTGATGCAACTAATTCAGAATTCCTGGAGAAGCATTAATCATACATGCAGTCTATTCTTGATTGATATGAGCAGAATATTAACCTTAGTGTGTCATTATGAAGTGACTTTAGTGTCCCATCTGAATCACTCAGTCATCATTAAAATGTAGCAGAATAATGAAACTATGACGTACGTAAACATTGGCGTGACCCACACACTGCTTTGCAAACTACAATATGTGTGTCATGGTGTTAAATGATACTAAATAAAACCTTATTACATGGTTTTATTGTCCACAACAAGTTATTTGATAAAATAAGTAATTTTCATCACGTATATTCTATTTTCATCATCATATTAAGCACTTTGCATGTGTCCCTGAAATTGCTATATACAAAACCGAATTCCAATGAAGCTGGGAAATTGTGTAAAAGGTAAATAAAAACTGAATACAATGAGTTGCAAATCACATTCAACCTATATTCAATTAAATACACTACAAAGACAAGATATTTAATGTTTAAAATGCTAAACTTCATTGTTTTTTGGGAAATATTCAATCATTCTGAATTTAATGCCTGCAACGTGGGGCACACTGCGTAACATCACTTTTATTTTTGACAACACTCAAGTGTTTGAGAACTGAGTGCGCTAATTGCTTAAGCTTTGTAGGTGGAATTTATTTCCCATTCTTGCTTGTCCTATTTTGCGCTTCATAATGGGCCACATATTTTTAATGGAAGATGGGTATGGACTGCTGGCTGGCCATTCAAGTACTTGCACTCCTTTACTATGAAGCCAAGCTGTTGTAACACATGTCGAATGTGGCTTGGCATTGTCTTGCTGAAATAAGCAGGGATGTCCCTGGAAAAGGACTTGCTTGGATGGCAGCATATATTGCGCCAAAACCTGTATTTACCTTTCAGCCTTAACCGTGCCTTTACAGATGTGCATGTTACCCATGCCATAGGCACTAACACACCATACCATCACAGATGCTGGCTTTTGAACTTTGCACTGATAACAATCCGGATGGTACTTTTCTTCTTTGACATGGAGGACATGAGGTCCATGATTTCCAAAACCAAAATGAAATGTGGACTCATCAAACCACAGCACACTTTTCCACTTTGTGTCAGTCCATCTCAGATGAGCTTGGGCACAGAGAATGTGGCATTTCTGGGTGTTGTTGACATCTGGCTTTTGCTTTGCATGGTAGAGTTTTAACTTGCTGTAATGTAATGTACAGTAGCTGTAATGACGAACTGTGTTAACTTTCAATGGTTTTCAGAAGTGTTCCTGAGGATGTGGCAATATCCTTTACACAAAGATGCCAGTTTTTAATGCAATCCCGTCTGAGGTATCAAAGGTTACGGGCATTCACTGTTGGTTTTCGGCCTTGGCACTTATGTACAGAGATTTCTCCAGATTGAATCTTTTGGTGGAAGTATGGACTGTCGATAATGAAAACCCAAAATTATTTGCAAACGTATGTTGAGGAACATTGTTCTTAAACTGTTGGACTATTTACTCATGTACTTGTTCACAAAGTGGTGAACCCCCCCCCCCCCCCTCTCCCCCCCCCATCCTTGCTTGTGAACAACTGAGCCTTTCGGGGATACTCCTTTTATACCCAATCATCATTATGCTCATCTATTTCCAATTAACCTGTTCACCTGTGGAATGGTGTTTTTTTTTTTTTTTTACCATTCCTCAACTTGCCAGTCTTTTTTTACCCCTGTCCCATCTTTTTTTAAATGTGTTGCTGGAATCATAATCAAAATGAGATAATATTTGAAAAAAAAAAAACGAAAACATTAACATTCATCAGTTTGAACATTAAATATCTTGTTCTTGTAGTGTATTAATTTGAATATACAAGTGGTTGAAAAAATTTGCAAATGATTGGATTCTGTTTTTGTTTACGTTTTAGACAACATCCCCACTTCATTGGAATTGGGGTTTGTGTATCTATACAGTGGCTGAAATAAGTAATTCACATGTCTTTTTCCCACTAAATATATTTCCAAAGGTGCTATTGACATGAAATTTTCACCAGATGTTGGGAACAACCCAAGTAATCCATACAAAGAAAGTAGAACAAATAAGATCAGAAATTAAGTTATGTGTAATAATGTGAAATGACACAGGGAAAAAGTGTTGAACACATGAAGAAAGTGGAGGTGCAAAAAGGAAGGAAAGCCAAGACAACGCCTAAAATCTATCAATAATCAAACAGCAATCCAGCCCCTTGTCAGTGCAAATTAATATCAGCTGGTTCAGTCCTAATTGATGGCCTACAAAAAGGTCTCATTGCCAAGGTGTGAGTCAAGACACATCTCATGATGGGTAAGAGCAGAGAGCTGTCTCAAGACCTTCACAAACTAATTTTTGCAAAACATAAAGGATGGCATTGGTAACAGGCGCATTTCTAAGCTTCTGAACGTTCCAGTGAACACGGTTGGCGCCATAATATGCAAGTGGAAAGCCAATCACACCACCATAGATTTGACTCGATCAGGTGCTCCTCGCAAGATTTGTGACAGAGGAGTGCAAAGAATACTCAGAAGAGTTGTCCAAGAGGCAAGGACCGCCTGTGGAGAGCTTCAAAAAGACCTGGAATTAGCAGGTACTGTTGTCCCAAGGAAAACAGTGAGTAATGCACTCTGCCGCCATGGCCTGTATGCACGCTCACCATGCAAGACCCCATTGCTGAAAAAAGAACATGTCAAAGCTCGTTTAAGTTTACTGAACAACATTTGTACAAGCCAGTTAAATATTGGGAGAATATAGTTTGGTCTGGTGAGAGCAAAATTGAACTGTTTGGATGCCATAATGCTCACCACATTTGGAGGAGAAATGTCACTGCATATCACCCTAAAAACACAATGCTAACAGTGAAATTCGGAGGTGGGAACATGATGGTGTGGGGCTGCTTATCATCAAATTGTCCTGGTAAACTTCACATTATTGAAGGAAGGATGAATGGGCAAATGTACCAACACATTCTTGACAAAAATCTGCTGACATCTATGAGGATGATGAAAATGAAACGAGGGTGGACGTTTCAGCAGGATAATGATCCAAAACATATTGCCAAGGAAACTTTCAATTGGTTTCATCCATCCATTTTCTTTACCGCTTAGTCTCACTAGGGTCGCAGGCTGCTGGAGCCTATCCCACCTATCTTCAGGCGGGAGGAGGGTACACCTTGAACCGGTCGCCACCCAATCGCAGCGCACATAGAAACAAACAACCATTCGCAATTTAGAGTCTTCAATCAACCTACGACGCATGTTTTTGGGATGTGGGAGGAAATCGGAGTGCCCGGAGAAAACCCACGCAGTCCCAGGAGAACATGCAAACTCCACACAGGCGGGGCTGTGATTTGAACCCCGGTCCTCAGAACTGTGAGGCAGATGTGCTAACCAGTTTTCAACCGTGTCGGCTCAATTGGTTTCAAAGAATAAATAAAGCTGCTAGAATGGCCCAGCCAATCACCCAACTTGAATCCAATCGAAAATCTATGGAAAGAACTGAAACTCAAGGTCCATAAAAGAAACTTCAAGATTTGAAGACTGCTTGTGTGGAGGAATGGGCCAAAATCACACCAGAGCCATGCGTATAGAGCAAAGCAAAGCAAATTTATTTATATCGAGCATTCCATACTAAAGGTAACTCAATGTGCTTTACATGATTAAAAGCATTTAAAAACAAAGAAAAAAACAGCTTATAAACATTTAAGACAAAGAGAAAAAAAATAAAAATACAATTAAAACAGCGTACAGTGCAAGAAATATCATTTAAAAGTGGAAATGCTCTAAAAAGCATGGGGAAAAAGAAGAGATTTTAACCTGGACTTAAAAACATGCACACTCGGGGCTGATGTCACACGTCATGTTACTAGTTTCAAACAAAGGCTTTTGTACAAAGTATTAAATAAATACCTGTTGGCGTGTTCAATACTTTTTCCCTGTGACATTTTACATTACACACAACTTAATTTCTGAGTTTATTTGCTCATGTTATATAGGTTATATATATAGCTTATATAGTATATGTATGGCACAGATTGATCTCACTAGTTGTCGGAGCATCGGGGAGGATTAGACATGGGTATGCAAGAAGATAAATAATAATTGTTACCAATATGTGTAAAACATACCCAATGCACTTATTTTTTTCAGCAACCAATTGATAGTGTTGTTTTTGCATTATTTGACTGTCAGCGCCACCCACTTCTGGAAGTTGGAACCATACTGTTATGAAAAGACGCTCACTGTTATGAAAAAATCACTGTTATCGTTTAGATTTGTTTAATGTTTTACAGCAGTTAGTCAGCTATGTAGAGAGCAGTAATTTTTGGCACCATAAAAATTTAGCCTGTCCTTGACAAGCTTAAAATTTTGAGGTGTATCCTTATACGAATGGATCAAATAATTGTAACGGCATAATCTCACTACTGATTTTAGGATGAATTCTGATCCCACCAAATGCTGGATAATGGTTCAAAACAGCAGTAGCTCAGCTGTAAGCACTCGGGTTTTGGATCCAGAGGGTCATGGTTTGAGGCAAGCTTCTGCTTCTTGACTACTGTTGAGGTGACCTTGAACATGACCCCTTTCCAAACGTAGCTGAAGAGATGCAGCAGTTCACTCTATTTCTGCTTGCATACCTGCATCTGTCTGTCATGGTCGATTGTAAATTGAATTTCCCCTTGAGGGATTATCATCAGTAGCCTATATTGCTTAAACAAAAAATCAAAACAAAACAAAATATTGTTAAGGTTCCAAAACCTCGACTGGTCACTAAGGGTGACCAGGCCTTTTCAGCTCAAACCCCTCAACTATGGACTCCCCGCCTTGAGATTTCAGGCAAGCAAACTAGGTATCCTGTTTTAAATCTTTTCTGAAGTCTCACTTTTATCTTTTGTATAATTGCCCTTGTTTGTGTATCTGTTTTATTGTAAAGCACTTTGTATCTTGTTTTTGAAATGTGCTATATAAATAAAGTTATCAGTATTATTAGTAGAAGTAGTCAGTGTATAGCTTGAACAACAGTGTACGTTTACTGTCTCCCTAAAAATAAATCAAGACACAGTCATTAATGTTTAAACCGCCAGAAACAGAATTGAGTCCACCCCGAAGTGAAAATGTCCAACTTGTGCCCAGTGTCAATATTGTACATGGCCACCATTATTTTCCTACACTGCCTTAACCTTCCAACTTCCAATCCTCCATGACGACTGGTTGATGTTTGAGACCTTGTGCTCCTCCACCTTCCGTTTTTGAGTATGTCCCACAAATGCTCAATAGAGTTGAGGTCTGGAGACATGATCTATCCATGGAGACATGTCAATCACCTTTACCCTGAGCTTCTTTTGCAAGGCAGTGGTCATCTTCGAGGTGTGTTTTTAGTCGTTGTCATGTTAGAATACTTCCTTGTGGCCCACTTTCCAAACAGACTTACTCCAGTGGCGGGCGGTGCATTTGGGACCTGGGCCTTGAATGAGGGCTTGTGTGACCTAATCCACTCCTTAATACCACCACTATCATATCGCAATTTTGCAAAATAATATACAAAAATGCAGAGAGAGAGAGAGAGAGAGGGGGGGGGGGGGGGCATTTTACATATTTGAGATTATTATCACAGTTCTGAGGTTCAAATCCCGGCCACGCCTGTGTGGAGTTTGCATGTTCTCCCTGTGCCTGCATGGGTTTTCTCCAGGTACTTCGGTTTCCTCCCACATCCCAAAAACATGCAGGGTAGGTTAATTGAAGACTCTAAATTGCCCTGAGGTGTGAATGTGTGCGCGAATGGTTGTTTGTTTATATGTGCCCTGCGATTGGCTGGTGACCAGTTCGGGGTGTATCCCGCCTCTCGCCCAAAGATAGCTGGGATAGGCTCCGACACGCCCGCAACCCTAGTGAGGAGAAGCGGAATGGAAGGAATTACTATAGCTAGAAATATAGTTAACCCTTCCTCTCACCAACTCCAAACCGCCACACTACAATATCATTTGAAGCAGTTCATAATTAATATTTATCAGCTAATAACATGACAAAAACATACAAACTTTAAATAAAATACATTATACCAGAGTTGCTGATCATTTATAGATCAAATCCACCTCCTGTAAAATAGCTGTCTGCTCTGTCAAGTCCTCAGAACTGTGAGGCAGAGGTGCTAACCAGTTGTCCACCATACTGTTGCTCCAATCAAATCGAAAAAAAAATAATCTAATAATAATAATATCAAATATTTCACATTGCTCTATTTAAAAACTGAGTAAGAGCTGTCCATGAAGTCATGTATTTGTTATTTATTCACTGAACTTTATCCAGGTAAGGTATTTGCAATGCCGACTTGACTGCTGACAGCAGAGTAAAACAAAGCATAATAGAAGCAGATACATATACAAACTGTACAATGTGATATAGTATCCATCCATCCATTTTCAACACCGCTTATCCTGGTTAGGGTCGTGGGACACTGGAGCCTATCCCAGCTGACTTCCAGTCCCAGCAGCACTCATATAGCCTCAAACCATGACACTCCCACCACCATACTTAACTCTACACAAGCCACACTTGTCCTTGTCCTCCTCACACATGCTTAACACTATCTAAACTTTACTTTATACATTGCTTAACCCCACATATTACTTCATATGTAACATAGATCATTTTACACTTGAGACTATGTGAGTCCCAGGATGCACGTCAGGAAACAGTGAGTCCCAGCCCTGGAAAAATTAGTCTCTGCAACTTATCATCACGGAGTACAAATACAGTAATCCTCTGCGATATGACTGTTGTTGCTTCATGGTCCCGCTAAATTGCAGATATTTATTTTTACAATTTGTACAGTATTCTCGTGTTATCCATTGTGGTTTCTCTCTCACTCAATATATTACGTTTCAGCTTGCCATGAAGCAATTTTGATGTCATATTTTCCCAAAAACTATCACGCTAAACGATAGTATTGTTGTGTTTTTTTATGCCACTGATATAATGATATAATAGAGCATTATAATTCAAGTAAATCCTTTTTAAGAACAATTAACTTTCAATTCTAAAGAACATTGGCATTGTAATGTAGAACAATAAATAAAATATATTAGAGAAATAAAAAATATAAATAAATCAAACTCAGGCTCTGTTCACAAAATTTGCACTTAAACGAATATTAAACATTTGACACATAGGTATAGAGTCGTTAACCCACTAAAGAGGCCAAAAATATGTCTTAAAGCCTGCCAAATTTGTACAAAAAAAAAAAAAAACACCATGTATGTCCTGGAAACCATTTGGGCTTTGTCACTGTTTTTAAATCAGATGCCATACATTTTAATATCACTGTCATTTCTTTAGTCTTTCTTTTTATTTATTGTATGAATGTTGACGTGTTGTGTACTGTATAATTTCTGCTGCCTCTTGGCTTTTGAAAAAGAGATTTTATCTCTCAATAAGCTTTTACTTAGTTAAATAAAGGATACATAAAATAAGGCCGGCCCTCGAGCTGCTGGACTGTGATGTGTGTCCTTCGTCTGTCAATCAAATGACGCTGAAAATTTGTTTGCGGAAGTCATCTACTGCCTGAATATTGATAACTTGTGCCTGAATATTGATAACGTGTGGTGAACACGACTGTATATAATACATTTGAAAAGAAAAACTGTGAAACTGTGAATGTGAGTCTGTATGGTTGTGTGTCTTTACATGACTTACGATCAGAGGTGGCTAGAGGCGCCAAATATTGTACTCAAGTAAAAGTACTGTTACTTTAGAAGAATATGACTCAAGTAAAAGTAAAGAATAGTCCTCCAAATAATTACTTGAATAAGACCTTTTACCTGTAGCCACGGGTGACCCTCAGTGGTCAATTCTGGGTCCAGTGCTTTTTACTCTTTATAATAACGATATAGTGCCTCCAAAAAGTAACTGTCATGATAATCTTTACACTGGTGCAACTATTTTATATTGCTGACACTCTTCCACAGTCAGTAGAAAACTCTATTTTAATTGTTTTCAAAAAGCCCTTGTTTCTCTCAAGTTTGTGCTTAATGTAAAGCAAAATGAAATGCATGTTGTTCTCAAAGGTCAGTCCCTCCCTTTCATAATGTCTTTGTCTCTGCATCTAACGAGAGAGAGAGTTTCTGTGTACAAATACTTCGGTGTATGGCTTAATGATAAATGTACCTTTCAATTCCATATGGACACACTTGTCACCAAATTACACAAGAAAATTGGTTATTTGAATAGCAAGGCAGAACAGTGGACGACTGGTTAGCACATCTGCCTCACAGTTCTGAGGACCGGGGTTCAAATCTCGTTCCCGCCTGTGTGGAGTTTGCATGTTCTCCTCGTGCCTGCGTGGGTTTTCTCCGGGTGGGTTTTCCTCCCACATCCCAAAAACATGCATGGTAGGTGAATTGAAGACCCTAAATTGTCCATAGGTATGAATGTGAGTGCGAATGCTTGTTTGTTTATATGTGCCCTGCAATTGGCTGGCAACCAGTTCAAGGTGTACCCCGCCTCCTGCCCGCAGTTAGCTGGGATAGGGTCCAGCATACCCGTGACCCTAGTGAGGATAAGCTTTGTAGATAATGGATGGACGGATGAATAGCAATAGGAATAGCTTTCCTCTGTTTTTTAGGACAAGAACTGTTGAAGCTGTGTTTTTATCTGTTCTGGACTACGGTGATGTACAGACATGCCTCTGTTACTACCCTCAGCTCTTTAGATAACATTTATTATTCAGTTCCCAGGTTCATCTCTAATGGTAAAGCTACTTTACTCATCATTGTTCTCCCTATCTGTTGGTTGATCCTGACTCTCTCCATTAGAGGTGAGATACGCTGGGTATTATTTATTTTTAAAGCTCTTACTAGTAAACAGCCCTCTTACAGTATATCACCATCATGGTCAATTGGCATGTTGGGTTTTATTAAACCCATTCCAAGGACTTGCTTCTTTTAAAAACTAGAACTTTTGGCAATCTTGGTTCAACTGCTTTTAGCGTAGTGCTCCTATGTCCTGAAATTCCCCGCAAAGATCAATGAAATTGTCTTCCCTCCCCTCCCTTAACCATTTTAAATATGCATCCATCCATTTTACAAGCTTATCTGAGGTTGGGTCATGGGAAGCCCAGACTTCCCTCTCACCAGCCGCTTCATCCAGCTTTTCCGGGGGGATCCCGAGGCGTTCCCAGACCAGCCAAGAGATGTAGTCACTCCAGTGTCTTCTAGGTCATCCCGTGGGGCTCCTCCCGGTGTGACGTGCCTGGAACACCTCACCAGGGAGGCATCTGGGGGGCATCCTAACCAGATGCCTGGTCCACCTCATCTGGGTCCTCTCGATGCGGAGAAGAAGCGGCTTGACTCTGATGACCGAGCTTCTCACCCTATCTCGAAGGGAGAGCCTGGACACCCTGCGGAGGAAACTCATTTCGGCCGCTTGTATCCATGATGTTGTTCTTCAGTCACAAGCCAAAGCTCATGCCCATTGGTGAGGGTAGGAATGTACATCAACTTGTAAATCAAGAGCTTTGCCTTTCGGCTCAGCTCCTTTTCCACCACGACAAACCGATACAGGGTCCGGCAACCTATACTCCCAGAGCACTCCCTGTAGGACACAGTCGAACGCTTTCTCCAAGTCCACAAAACACATGTAGACTGGTTGGGCAACTCCCATGCACCCTCGAGGACCCACCAGAGGGTGTAGAGCTGGCCTGCTGTTCCACGGCGAGGACAAAAATTACACTGGTCCTCCTGAATCTGCCCACAAGATCCAGAGCCTTTTGGAACTTAGGGCGGATCTCATCCATCCATGGGGCCCTGCCACCAAGGAGCTTTTTAACCACCTCGGTGACCTCAACCCCAGAGATAGAAGAACCCACCTCAGAGTCTCCGGATTCTGTTTTGTTATGGGAAGGTCTTCAAAGTATTGGGCCCACTGACTCACAATGTCCCGAGTTGAGGTCAGCAGCGCACCATCCCCACTCTCCACAGTGTTAATGGTGCACTACTTTCCCCTCCTGAGACAGCAAAATGGTGTCTCAGGAGGGGACCGGAATTTCCTCTAAGCCGTCCAGAAGTCGTTTGCCATGGTTTCACCGAACCCCTCCTACACCTGGGTTTTTGCCTCAGCGACCACCAAAGCTTAATCCCGCTTGGCCAGCCAGGACCTATCAGCTGCCTCCGGAGTCCCACAGGCCAAAAAGTCCTGATAGGGCTCCTTCTTCAGCTTAACGGCATTCCTTATCACTGGTGTCCACCAACGGGTTCGGGGATTGCTGCCACGACAGGGACTGACAACCTTATGGCCACAGCTTCGGTCGGGTGCCTCAGCAATGGAGGCACGGAACATGGTCCACTCGGACTCAATGTCACCCGCCTCCCCCGGAACATGAGCAAAGTTCTGTCGGAGGTGGGAGTTGAAACTACTTCTGACAGGGGATTCTGCCAGACGTTCCCAGCAGACCCTCACAATACGTTTGGGCCTGCCACGTCAGACCGGCATCTTCCCCCACCATCGGAGCCAACTCACCACCAGGTGGTGATCAGTTGACAGCTCCGCCCCTCTCTTTACCCGAGTGTCCAAGACATGCGGCTGCGAGTCTGATGACACGACCACAAAGTCGATCATCGAACTGCGACCTAGGGTGTCCTGGTGCCAAGTATACATGTGGACACCTTATGCCTGAACATGGTGTTCATTATGGACAATCCATGATGAGCACAGAAGTCCAATAACAGAACACCGCTCGGGTTCTGGTCGGAGGAACGTTCCTACCAATTACATCCCTCCAGGTCTCACTGTCACTGCCCACATGAGCGTTGAAGTCCCCCAGCAGGGAGACTACCCTATCGTCCACCAGTGTAAACCCCAACATTCGAGTTGTTCATGGTGAGAGGCGCGAAGCAGGTGTGAGGACAAAAACTATTCTCACACCTGCTTGGCGCCTCTCACCATGAACAACTCGAGAATGGAAAATACTCCAACCCCTTTCAATAGGACTCGTACCGGAGCCCAAACTTTGTGTGTAGGAGAGCCTGACTCTATCTAGTCGGAACTTCTCAACCTCGCACACCAGTTTGGGCTCCTTCCCTGCCAGAGAGCTGACATTCCACGTCCCTAGAGCTAGTTTCTGTAGCCAGGGATCCGATCCAAGGTCCCCACCATCGGCCGCCACCCAGCTCTCTACGCACCCAACACCCCTTGGCCCCTCCCACAGGTGGTGAACCCATAGGAAGTATTTTAAATATTTAAATACTTCTTGTATTTTAAATGTTTTCTTTTGTTTTACTTCATGTATTGTTACTTTTATTAATCTTGGTTTTGTTGTTTTTGTGTGTTTAGTCGTTGTCACTGTAAATGAGGGCAACCTCATTGGCGCACGAATTTAAAGGTGATTGATTAATTGACTGATTGATGAATTCAGTCTTTACCTTTATTGATCCAGTTATATAAATACCTGTAAATAGAAAAATAATAATTTGGCAAATTTTTCCACAGGTGTACATTTATTTTTTTGCCCATTCTTCTTTGCAAAACTTCTGAAGTTCATTCATAAATGAAGGAAAAACGTCTCTGACCAGAAATGTTTATGTCTTGCCACAGATTACAAATGGTATTTATGTCGGTCTGGCCTTTGACTGAAACATTCAACACATGAAGATATTTTGATCTTAAACTTTCTATTGCAGCTCTGGCTGTATGTTTAGGCACGTTGTCCTGCTAGAAGGTGAATCACCACACATCTCAAATTTTTTGCCACCTGTATTTGGATCCATCCAGCTTCCCATCAAGTTGGACCAGCTTTCCTTTCCTTGCTGAGGGAAAGCATGCCCACAGCATGATGCTGCCCTCCCCTTGTTTAACACTGGGGGTGATGTGTTCAGGAGGAGTGCAGTGTTTGTTTTCCAACATTTTGGTCTCATGTGACGATAGGACATTGTTCCACGTTTCACATGCTGTGTCCCCAACATGGCATTTGGCAAACTGCAAACAGGACTCCCTATAATTTTCCCCCCAAACAATTGCTTTCATATTTCCACTCTTCCTTGAAGGCCAGATTTGTCAGGTTCATGACTGAAAGATTCTCCCACTTGAGCTGTGGGTCTCTGCAACTCCTCCAGTTACCATGGGCCTCTTAGATACTTGTCTGATCAGATACTTGTCTGATCAATGCTGTCCTTACCAGACCTGTCAGTTTACTCAGTTCTGAAGGAATACTGTTACATGAAGAACTGGACATGGATCCAAACGTGGACAGTTGACACTGAAAGTATCAACCAAAATTTTAATTTAATTCGAAAACAAAGTAGCAAATCAAATTCGGGCCTTGATGTGGCATAGGCACTGCCTGCTCTTAACACGGAACAAAGAACACAATTGTTCGACTAAATAACAAAAAATGCTGGAAAGTCCAGGACAAAACAAAGAACAAACAAAGTATGAAATGAAATGTCTATAAAAGTATGAGCAGAAAGTGATTATTAACTATTAGGTGTGACCATAAAAAACAAGAACTCTGAGAGGTAAAAGGCTGGAATGGTAAAAGGAGCAACGATCAAAACCATGGGTGAAACAAGTTCTGGCGAGGAGTGGAAGGCAGACTGGAGCTTAATACTGAGAGTGACGAAGATGTCGAACTAGCTTAGCACACCAGAGACAAGCCCAACCCTGAAACAAAAGCAGAGAAACACAACATGAACTTTGACTCTTTATACACAACCTCTCAAAATGATGCATTTCCTTTTTTGAGATGCTTTATCTTTTGGTCTTTAGTTTCATCTTCAGTGAGAAAAAAACATTGCTTGAATGGGTTTGCTTTACAGAGGGCCCTGCTGGAGGATCTTATGCAGAGCTCAGGCTCAAGCAAGCAAGCAGATCACAGATATAAGCCAGAGCCTGATCATTCAAAGCTTTAAAAACAAGTGGTCAAATCTTGGAAAAAAATCTAAACCTCACAGGTAAGCAGTGAAGGGCTGCAAGGACTGATGTGATCGCTTCATTGTAGTAAAATTTCATTTCATCAGTGTTGTCCCATGAAAAGATATAATCAAATATTTACTATAATGTGAGGGGTGTCCCCTCCTTGAGCCATCACCTTATCGTGGTGGAGGGGTTTGTGTGCCCCAATGATTTTTGGAGCTAAGTTCTCTGGGGTTTTATGCCCCAGGCAGGGTCACCCATGGCAAGCAGGTCCTAGGTCAGGGACCAGACAAAGCACGGCTCAAAGACCCCTTATGATGATGACAAAAAATGGCCTCAGGTTTCCCCTGACGCGGGTCACCGGGGCCTCTGGAGCCAGGCCTGGAGGTGGGGGTCGAAGGCGAGCGCATGGTGGCCGGGCCTGAACCCATGGGGCCCAGCCGGGCACAGCCCAAAAGAGTAACGTGGGTCCTCCTTCCCATGGACTCACGACCTGTGGGAGGGGCCATTGGGGTTGGGTGTAGTGCGAAAGGCAGGGACCTTGGCGATCCGATCCCCAGCTACAGAAGCTGGCTCTAGGGACGTGGAATGTCACCTCTCTGGCAGGAAAGGAGCCCGAGCTGGTGTGTGAGGTCGAGAAGTTCCAACTAGATATAGTCGGACTCTCCTTCACACACAGCTTGGGCTCTGGTACCAATCCTATCGAGAGGGGTTGGACTCTCTTCCACTCTGGAGTTTCCCACGGTGAGAGGCGCCGAGCAGGTGTGGGTATACTTATTGCCCCCCGGCTCGGCGCCTGTACGTTGGGGTTCACCCCTGTGGATGAGAGGGTAGCCTCCCTCCGCCTTCAGGTGGTCCTGACTGTTGTTTGTGCCTATGCACCAAACAGCAGTTCAGAGTACCCACCCTTTTTGGAGTCCTTGACGGGGGTGCTGGAGAGTGCTCCCGCTGGGGACTCCATCGTTCTGCTGGGGGACTCACGTGGGCAATAAATGTGAGACCTGGAAGGGCGTGATTGGGAGGAACGCCCCCCCCCCCCCCCCCCCCTCCCGATCAGAACCCGAGCTGCGTTCTGTTATTGGACTTCTGTGCTCATCACGGATTGTCCATAACGAACACCATGTTAAAGCATAAGGGTGTCCACACGTGCACTTGGCACCAGGACACCCTAGGTCACAGTCCGATGATCGAATTTGTGGTCATGTCAACGGACTTGCGGCCACATGTCTTGGACACTCGGATGAAGAGAGGGGCAGAGCTGTCAGCTGATCACCACATGGTGGTGAGTTGGCTCCGATGGTGGGGGAAGATGCCGGTCCGACGTGGCAGGCCCTAACTTATTGTGAGGGTCTGCTGGGAACGCCTGGCAGAATCCTCTATCAGAAGGAGTTTCAACTCCCACCTCCGACAGAACTTTGCTCATGTTCGCTGAGGCACATTGCTGAGGCACCCGACCGAAGCTGTGGCCGTAAGGTGGTTGGTGCCTGTCGTGGCGGCAATCCCCGAACCCGTTGGTGGACACCAACGGTGAGGGATGCCGTCAAGCTGAAGAAGGAGTCCTATCTGGCCTTTTTGGCCTGTGGGACTCCTGAGGCAGCTGATGGGTACCGGCTGGCCAAGCAGAATGCAGCTTTGGTGGTCGCTGAAGCAAAAACTCGGGCATGGGAGGAGTTCGGTGAGGCCATGGAGAAAGACTTCCAGACGGCTTCGAGGAAATTCTGGTCCACCATCCGGCGTCTCAGGAGGGGGATGCAGTGCACCATCAACACTGTGTATAGTGGGGATGGGGCGCTGCTGTCCTCGACTCGGGACATTGTGAGCCGGTGGGGAGCATACTTCGAAGACCTCCTCAATTCCACCGACACGCCTTCCCATGAGGGAGCAGAGTCTGGGTTCTCTGAGGCGGGCTCTCTTATCTCTGGGGTTGAGGTCACAGAGGTGGTTAAAAAGCTCCTTGGTGGCAAGGCCCCGGGGATGGATGAGATTCGGCCGGAGTCCCTAAAGGCTCTGGATGTTGTGGGGCTGTCCTGGTTGACACGCCTCTGCAACATCACATGGACATCAGGGACAGTGCCTCCGGATTGGCAGACTGGGGTGGTGGTCCCCCTTTTTAGAAAGGGGGACCGGAGGGTGTGTTCCAACTACAGGGGGATCACACTGTAGTGTGTTCCAACTACAGGGGGATCACACTCCTCAGCCTCCCTGGTAAGGTCTATTCAGGGGTGCTGGAGAGGAGAGTCCATCGGGAAGTCAAATCTCAGATTCAGGAGGAGCAGTGTGATTTTCGTCCTGGCCGTGGAACAGTGGACCAGCTCTCCACCCTTGGCAGGGTCCTCGAGGGTGCATGGGAGTTCGCCCAACCAGTCTACATGTGCTTTGTGGACTTGGAGAAGGCGTTCGACCGTGTCGCTCGGTGGGTCCTGTGGGGGGTGCTTCGGGAGTATGGGGTACCGAACCCCCGATACGGGCTGTACGACCGGAGTCAGAGTTTGGGCCACATATCCGGCAGTAAGTTGGACTCGTTTCCGGTGGGGGTTGGAGTCCGCCAAGGCTGCCCTTTGTCACCGATTCTGTTCATAACTTTTATGGACAGAATTTCAAGGCACAGCCGAGGCGTAGAGGGCGTCCGGTTTGGTGGCCTCAGTATTGCATCGCTGCTTTTTGCAGATGATGTGGTTCTGTTGGCTTCATCAAGCCGTGACCTCCAACTCTCACTGGAGCAGTTCGCATCTGAGTGTGAAGCGGCTGGGATGAGAATCAGCACCTCCAAATCTGAGACCATGGTCCTCAGTCGGAAAAGGGTGGCGTGCCCTCTCCAGGTCGGGGATGAGATCCTGCCCCAAGTGGAGGAGTTCAAGTATCTTGGGGTCTTGTTCACGAGTGAGGGAAGAATGGAACGGGAGATCGACAGGCGGATCGGTGCAGCGTCTGCAGTGATGCGGACTTTCATCGATCCGTTGTGGTAAAGAAGGAGCTAAGTCGAATTTACCGGTCAATCTACATTCCTACCTTCACCGATGGTCACGAGTTGTGGGTAGTGACTGAAAGAACAAGATCCCGGATACAAGCGCCTGCACACATCGACCCCAAGTGCCGCGAATGGACACTTGCCCTTTTGCCCTGGATGAAAAAAAGTGCACTTTTCTCTGCAGATCATTTTAAAAAATGCATTCATATATCTGAAAAAAGAAATTAACCTCTACTGCCGGTAGAAAATGGATGGATGGATGAAGAAATTAACCTCTCCGTCATCAATTGCAACCAAATTGTTTTGATATTTCCTGTCCTTGGTATATGTCCTTGGTATAATTCTATATATGCACCCACCTTAATTTATTTGAGGTTAATCAGAGGAGGTGGCATGTGTCTGCTGACCGCCATTTGAGATGAATTTGAATATGATTGCTTAATTCTGCACACAGTCAAATTCCCATTTTTGAGTATGTGTGCACTTGTGCAACCGCATTATCTCAGTTGTTTATTTTGACTTTTTTTTTCAGTTGTGTGGTACCGGTTATTCATTCGGTAAATTAACAGTGGATTTTTTTTTTAATGATTTATCGTGGTCTCATTTTTGTATACTACCACAAAAACCTGCCATTTGAACAGGGGTGTGTTGACTTATTATATCCACTATAGCTTCCCTTCACCTCTGTTAATCGTTTTATTGACTCTGTTGATTGTGTTAACAGAAATAACTACATAAGTTAAATATACATTATAGTACTGTTTTTCTTCTGAATAGTATGAATATTTTTGGTGATGGGTGCCCTTTTTTTTGGGCTTTAGTAGCTGCCCCCATAAATGTCTGTGCACATGCCTGAGAGAAGAGGCACATTGTTTAACATCCGGTGGACAGGCATTAAGCAGAAATTTGGTCACATGGAACAATTTCCCTGAGGACACCACCCACAGGGACAATAAGTAGAGTACATTTTTCGTTTTAAGTTCTTATAAATTACTTTGTCATTGTAGATGCCAGATTCCCATAAATACACTTTTAGTAGGCTAACCGAAGGACAGAATTTCAAGACATAGTCAGTGTCATAGAATCTTAACTCCTCTGCAGGCGATACTATCCTGATGGCAAAATCAAGCTGTCTGTTGCAGTTCACAGAAAGTATGAATCCAACCAAAACTCCTGAAGTACTTTTGATTTGTTCGTTCGTTTGTTGTGTGTTATTTTAGGTTGGTACAAATTAATGGTTTAGCATTGTTACAATGTTACATGTTCCAAGAGATGTTAGGTATATGATGATTTGGTTGGTCCAATTAGACTTCTTTTTTTGAAATAATGAATATCATTGTCAATATTTTTTTACCAGTTATCATGTAATAAAATATTTTAATCCAATCAAGGCTCACACAAACATAATATGTCGCTAAGATACTGTCAGCTGTCGAACGTCTTTTGTATGTACGTATCATCAGATACATGACAAAAGTGTACATTCATTCATTCATTCACCTTCTGTACCGCTTCTCCTCACGTGGGTCGCGGGGGGTGCTGGAGGCTATCCCAGCTATCTTCGGGCGAGAGGCGGGGGTACACCCTGAACTGGCCGCCAGCCAATCGCAGGGCACACATAAACAAACAATCATTCACACTCACATTCACATCGCCTGGCAATTTTGAGTCTTCAAACCAGTGCTAACCAGTCTTCCACCATGCTGCCTACAAGTGTTCAGATTATTAAAAAAGGCGGACTTTTCATTCGTAGCCAACATCTGGACATGGAACATATGTTTCTCATGTTCCAAGACATTGCTTCTGTTAATTTACAATGCCACTTGTAGCATATATTGGTTGAATAAAAATGTAATTAATTTCGGAGAAAAGAATAACCCGGAAGCAATGCCTGTGTTACTTCCAGTTTAGTGTAATTTTAAGTTTAATCGTTAAAATCAAACTAATCTGTATCGTAAAGGGACACCACGTCACTTTTTATGTGGATAAAATTTAGGAAAAGTGACGAGAAACCTTTTTATCAATCTCGTAATCTTGAAGGTTCCTACAGGGCCGGCACGGTGGACGACTGGCTAGAGCGTCTGCCTCACAGTTCTGAGGACCGGGGTTCAATCCCCGGCCACGCCTGTGTGGAGTTTGCATGTTCTCCCCGTGCCTGCGTGGGTTTTGTCCAGGCACTCTGGTTTCCTCCCACATCCCAAAAACATGCATGGTAGGTTAATTGAAGACTCTAAATTGCCCGTAGGTGTGAATGTGAGTGAATGGTTCTTTGTTTCTATGTGCCCTGCGATTGGCTGACAACCAGTTCAGGGTGTACCCCACCTCCTGCCCGATGATAGCTGGGATAGGCTCCAGCACTCCCTTGTAAGGATTAGCGGCTCATAAAATGGATGGATGGATCTAGCGGGAAACAGGGGACCATGATGTCTTCTGCAGTATCCACGAGTCCATCAGATTGGAACCAACGTTCAAGTGTGGTTGTCAAGTAAAATTTCTCTTATGTGTTGTTAATGGTGAGCTTACCTAGATCGCGCTGAAATAGCTGCTTGTCTTTTTTGTTTGGCAGATCACTGGAGTCATTCAGTGAGTCGCAGGGCATGGTCGAGGTCTAATTGTCGAACTGGGTTTTTTTCTGTGAATTTTGATTTTAGTAATGGGTGGTACCTGGTCATCGCAGTGGTCGGTTATGTGCGTGCCCACGGTCTGTTGGACAGGACGCTTGGCATCGCTAATTGGAGAATTAGCCAACTGCATGGAGACATCGGAGTCAGAACAGACCATCACAGCGGGATGACCGGGCTAGGAGGCGGGGCCTCCAAGCAGGGGCTCAGGCTGTTGTAGGTATTGCTTCATATTATTCGCCAAGCTGTGGATGATCTCGAGAATATCATGTGCAGTAGTACCCAATTCTTTGTTAGCGAAGGAGGATGCATGGATTTTGGGCTTGTCGTGTTCGAGCGAACCGGACCAAGCATAATTTTTTTTAGCAAATGTTCAAAGTTTTGGAGCGCGTCATTATTTTGGTAGCTCAAGCCAAAAATATTGTGATCCGACATCTTTGTGTTGGTCTTTTTATGCTTAGCGAAGCCTTTAGCGGCTTGGTGGCACAGTTCTGAGCTGGACAGCGTGCGGGAGCATGCTGCCACTCCCAAACGGTGGTTAACATGTGCGTGCATGTTTTCAACAAATGCGTTTTAAAATATATGTCTTCTTCCATGTTCAGTTCGTTTAAATTTTCGAAGTACGCTTTATGCAACCGACAGTAGTAAGCTTGTGGCGTTTTGAGGCTCTCCTGTTTAACAGTAAGAGCTGCAGATAAGGCGGTTGCGGCATCCGGATTATAAAATTCACGGGACAAAGCCTGACAGAGGGCTTGATAGTTAGACAATACATGTGCTGGTTGTCGTTCAATTAAGCTACTTACTTCTTGGTTAGATGTAACTTTAATAAAATACAATCTTACGTCAGTAGTAGCCCAAGGAAATCGTTTAAGGCAAAGCTCTTTAAGGTACGCGGCTGTGTCGTGTGAACCGTCAGATTTAGGTTTGAATCTCGGAATGTTGCGTGCAATTCTGTCAGTCATTAGCAGGATGCTCTGCAGTCGGGGACAGTCCAATGTGTCCTCGCCACCTCATGGTGAGGTGGGCGTCCTGCCTGGGCCAGTCTTCAGCAAGTTGGTCGGCTGAGACAAGAGCTGATACACAGAGAGCATAGGTCCGGCCTTTTTATGGTCGGAGCGAGTCCAAAGAGGGGGGGCGGGTTGGATGGCGATGTGGCTGTGTCACCCCACAACCACCCTTTCTGTCCCACCACCTTCGGGGCCACCAGGGAAGCCTCCTATGAGTGTTACTTTTCATTTTAGGATTATTTCGTGGTTTTTAATAAAGTATTAATTATTGGATTTAAGATAATGAGACAATTGTTCCCGCTTTGCATTGTCCCACACCCATCCTCTCTAATCCCTGTAACGAATATTTCAAGAGTTATGTGATTGTTGAGAACACTAATATTTACAATGTGGTATTTGTGTGGTGTGGAGTGAAACATTTCATCTGGTTCAGTTGACAACAGATTCGACATCAGACATTCAAGTTTGCAGAAATGCAGTCACTAGTGGCGTTCATGTAAAGTTCTTAAAATATTAAATCCCAGTCAAGACCAGTAAAGACTGTAAACCCGCGTATGCAGTGGCGTTCCATCGCCTGTGGGTGTCGCGAGCACCCCGTCCATTGTCCCGGCTTGACTGGTCAAAGGTCGCAGTACACAGCAGCGCGGAGAGGCCTTTGTTGGTGAGATTCTCCAGGCTGGCTGGTGGTGGAGTTTAGCGTTCTGGTGCAAAACCAGGTGTCTTTTGTCTCTGCTTTGATGCTCTTGATGTAATTCACTTAGCGTCAGTGTGCAAAGGCAGATGTCTGGTCTCACTTTGATGCTCCCGGCTTGTAATTCACTTAGTGTCTGTATGCGAAGTTGAATCTCGCCACTCCGTGGTCGTCTAACTCGGTGGGGAGCGCGGCGGTCGCCAGAGACTGGTGTGTTGGGTGTCATCTTTTCATGGCGTGTCCGCAACAGTTTGTTGGACTAAAGTGGAAAATTCAAGTGTTTAACGCGTCCATTCCGGACGAGAGAGAGGGCAAAGTTGAGATTTTTTCTGAAGATAGTAATTTCCCCGAAATTATTAGGCACTAATATTGTACAGTCTGGCAAACACTTGCTACACTACGAGTGTAGTTCAGCTGGCCTCTGGGAGTGGTGTTTCTCTGGGCGGATTGGGTTGAAGAAGAAAAAGATACAGAAAAATAAAACAAAACAAAAGAGGAAGAAAACGAAAAATGGTTGTTCATCACGCCTCCTTGGGAAAATATGACCGTCTCTCTCCCCGTCCGCTAGCACATTCGAAAAACTCACGTTTGGCTGGGAGCGTATCTGGAGGCTGAGCACAAAGGCTAGGGAGCCGGGTCTCCATCCCCAAGGGCCGCGGTTACTGAGGCGTGTGCCCGAACAAAGAAAGGGCAATGGTGGAGGGGTGGCCCGGGGCAGCAAGACATGAGCTAGGAAGACAGAGGAGAGAAAAAACACGAGAGACGAGAGAAGGCGGAAGTCAGGGTTAAGTACCCTGGGGGCGTGTCAAAGAGGGACGACAAAACCTGGAGGAGACCAGACCCATCATCTTGAATCTTGTCTATTTTTTTTTTACCTTTAAACCTTTGGGTTTAAAAATCATATATTAATATAAAATAACCTCAACTTGGTAGTCTCTTTACTCAGAGGTCAAGCATATCGGACTGACTGTTTATACTTTAGTCTTGGCAAATCAACTGCTTATGATTCAAATCACATTTCATGCTGCTTGGAGTCAAATAAAGACAAATAGTTCTCAAAATCTCACAGCTGCGTTTGTACAGTTGACACACTGACACAGACATCAAGGCATACATTTGGAATAATTCGGCAGAATTCGTAACATATCAAAACAGACATTTATCCTTTGGTGAAACATCAAATGAGAGTCCCCCGGTTTTACTTTGCAGTTCCTCTCGACGCCAGCTGGTGCTGCCTTGTCCCAGCAATTGTTCCTATTCAAAGACAGGTGGTCCGGTGGAAACATCTTGGGGCCTTTGATGCTTGGGAGTTCAGACTTGGAGGGTAGATGTTAATTAGTTTAGGGTCCATTAGGCGTCTTCTTGGGGCAGTCTCACAGCAGGGCAGCTTTGAAGAATGCATTTTATCAAGGTGGGGGGCGGTTCTGGCAACTGGGTCAGAGTCACTAGACACTTCTGTAACCATGAAAAATTCACCAGGTTGGACTGAATCACATACTATAATGTTGGCAGGCCACACCACCAAAATTTAAAGAATGTATTTATTTATGTTGCTTGTGGCCCAATGGTTAAGATCATCGCCTGCCACCGTGGGGGACCTAGGTTCAAAACCCCGACTGGACCATCCGCCAACATCCCCCGGACTCACGGCTGTGGTGTCCTTGAGCAAGACACTGATACCCCGAAATGCTCCCTGGGCGCTTCAGCTGCCCCCTGCTCCAGTGTGTTCCACTAACATGTGTATGTGTTCACTGTGATGGGTTAAATGCAGAGAACAAATTTCGTGTGCATGCATGCATGTTCATGACAATAAAAGATGATGATTCTTCTTCTTCTTGTTGCCAGTCTTCAGATTGCTCCCTTGCTACGTAGCGCTCCTACCACTTACTAATCCATCCATCCATCCATTTTTTGAACCACATCTCCTCACAAGGGTCGCGGGCGTGCTGGAGCCTATCCCAGCTATCATCGGGCAGGAGGCGGGGTACACCCTGAACTGGTTGCCAGACAATCGCAGGGCACATACAAACAAACAACCATTCGCACTCACATTCACACCTACGGGCAATTTAGAGTCTCCAATTAATGCATGTTTTTGGGATGTGGGAGGAAACCGGAGTGCCCGGAGAAAACCCACGCAGGCACGGGGAGAACATGCAAACTCCACACAGGCGGGGCCGGGGATTGAACCCTGGCCTTCAGAACTGTGAGGCTGACGCTCTAACCAGTCGTCCACCGTGCTGCCACACTTACTAATGTATTTAGTATTTTTTGTTGTTGTTGACATTTTATTGGTATTGGATGACAACTACAATGTCCACCACTGCAATCCAACTGGATTCGGTAGCTATAAAGGACATGGGGTTTCAAATATTGGCACACGTTAACAGGCAACAGGAACTACTTTTGAACTGTTTTCATCAAATAATTTATCGCAGAAAGCAGTGCCTTTTCAAGGCTCGGCTTAAGCGGTCTCGCATCAAAATTTGCGTGTCAAAATTTGCATTTTCCATCCATCCATTTTCTGAGCCGCTTCTCCTCACAAGGGTCGCGGGCGTGCTGTAGCCTATCCCAGCTATCATCGGGCAGGAGATGACACATTAGACACATTCAAAGGCAATACTGTGAATCATTGTTTTTCCGCAATGGTAACACGACGTTCCACATATAGCGGATTGAACAGCGGAGACTGTCCCAAAAAGCTTCACAGCAGCCAATCATACTGCAGTGGAGGGTGTCCTAGAGCTAGTAATATTGGAGCAGGGCCTGTCCTGCCAGGCAAGCGCGTGGGAATCCTAATAACACAACACGATAACGTCATCACTGAAAGTGAAGTAAAGCTGGGTTGCTGTGGCACAGAAAAGCCAAATTGCTAAGAAAATACTGTATGAGAGCAAAAGACAGAAAATGGCAAAGTTGTGGGAACATTTCATCCTGAAATGCAAGGTGAGCACCCGTGACGTGTAATTGTAAAAACTAACCTGTATCTCCGCCAATGACGCCCAGTATGTGAGCCGCTTTGGACGCGAAACAAGGTAACATAGTGCTTTTGCCGGTTTCTAAGAATACATTTTTGTTATCCCGATTGAAGATCTCTGGTCAACTGTTTACATGTGAAGTGATCTATTCCGGCCCGGTGTACACATGTGCACTACATTTAATCAGCTGTGTGACAGGCGCACATCGAACCACTGCTTTAAAAAACAAATTACAAGTACTGTAGTTCATAACAAGGTATCTGATATATATGTCATATTTACGTGCGTTAAACGATGGCTTGTTTATTACGAAGGTGACAACTTCACAAGTACAGTATAAGCAAACAACATTGCCTCATACAAGGTTATTGTAGGTTTGCTCAGTGTATTCACTGTGACAGTGTGAATATACCACCATCTGATCTGTAAGTGGTTACACTTTGAGTCATGGAGGGGAAAATGTGACAAAGGTGTTCAGAAAGAAATAAGAGTAAAATGGATCATGTACCCAAACCGTGAAGGGTGGTTTCTTCATTTTAATTTGAACAAATTGAACACTTACCAAACTTATAGTTGTCTAAAGAATATTTGTCTTATTCCTAGTCAGTTGGTCTAAACTCATAAATGCCCAGCCATAAATTTACTGTTTTATGTCAATGTTAAAATGCAAACTGCTTAAGTCAAGTTGCACTAAGGATGTTAATGTTTTTTTTAATGCCTTATCTGTCGAGTTTCGGTTTTCGAGGTGTTGGACGCATGGTAAACCGTGGAGGATCCAAGTGCAGGGAAGCAGGGAGACAAGGCAGGGTAGACAAAAAAGCTATTTTAATTTTAAAAACGATAAAGGCAAACAAGTAAAGTACTGTATTTATTATATATTGAATGGATAGAAGGCACCGTTTCATAAAACGAAAGCACCAAGACGGACCTCCTTGAAAATGTTCGATTTTCATTTGTTCTGCAAGCGTTATTGCCCTCAGTCGAATGGTGACTGTAGAGACGCTTCAGCCGGCTGTTCTTTTCTCATTAATCCATTGCTCGAGTTGGACTTCCAACTCGGGCCACCTCACCTTGTTTCCGCGGAAACTCAGCTTCGTCTTCTTGATTTGGTGAAGCTCGTTTTCCAGCTTCCTCCACTTGCAAACCATGGATTCGTTGATCTTGAACTCTCTCGCGGCTGCTCGATTCCCATGTTCCTCGGCGTAACTGACAGCTTGCAGTTTAAACTGTGCTTCGTGAGCGTGTCTCTTCGTAGGTGCCATTTTCGGGGTTCCGTAGCCAAACCGATATTGTTTTGCATAATGCACATACCGGCGCTATATACCTACTGAGGACGGGCCTTTAGCATCCTCCTTCACGCGCACCCTTCCCCCTTTAACGTCTGCATGCTGTCCTCTGTCACGTCCGCCTTTCCTCTATATAAGCAGCGTGTCGGCAGGAAATGCTCCCAGTCAGTCAAGCGGAGCACTCATCTAAGTCACACAACAACATTTACAGATTTTGGAACTCTGTGCACACATAAGGCGCCCCGTCCATTTTGGAGAAAATTTAAGACTTTTAAGTGCGCCTTATGGTCGTGAAAATACGGTGACCAAAATACTGAACACTAAGAAACACGACGGAACAAGGAAACATGGGCTATCACAACTGATGAGAAAGAACAAACAACAATGCAGCAACACAGAGTGAACGAAAGCAGGCAACTAAATACAAACACATTGACGAGAGAGCAAGGAACACTCGGACAAGACATGGGTGGTTGGAGGGAGCTGATTGGTTGATACGAGGTAGAGGGCTGATGAGAACAGGTGGAGACAATAACCAAATGAGCAGACATGACCATGTGACAGGAAAACTTGACAAAAACATGAAACAAACTAATTGGAATCAGAACCAAAACACAGACCACAACATCACCTTGCATGAACAATGTTAATTTAAGAAATAAAACTGTTGATTATATATAAAAAAATATATTAAAAAACCACTTGGTTGTTTGTTAAGTGAAGGGTCTTATTTTCAGTAGGCTATTTGAAAACTAAAATACCCAGCCCGACATTCAACCCCCCGTTATCCATCCATCCATTTTCTGAGCCGCTTCTCCTCACTCGGGTCGCGGGCATGCTGGAGCCTATCCCAGCTATCATCGGGCAGGAGGCGGGGTACACCCTGAACTGGTTGCCAGCCAATCGCAGGGCACATACAAACAAACAACCATAAGCACGCACAGTCACACCTACGGGCAATTTAGAGTCTTCAATTAATGCATGTTTTTGGGATGTGGGAGGAAACCGGAGTGCCCGGAGAAAACCCACACAGGCACGGGGAGAACATGCAAACTCCACACAGGCGGGTCTGGGGATTGAACCCGGGTCCTCAGAACTGTGATGCTGACGCTCTAACCAGTCGGCTACGGTGCCGCCACCCCCCCCCCCCCCTGTTATATTGTCCCTGTGTGATTAACCTGCAAAAAAATTGCTCCTCAAATGAAGAAACGATTAGTAAGACTGCTCCTCAAAGAAAAAAAATAAATATTTCAAACCCTGCTCTTTGGCAGGATTCAAGTTGTGCAGTGCATTTTCTCACATCCATGACTCCTTCCTTTGTTGCTCCCAGAGAAGTTTCTTTCATCGCAATTTAAAAGACTCACACACATTGGCAGTGCAATGAACCATTTTATTAATTGGCATCAGTCATGGGTTCTCAGTTTGAATCCCATCTCTAACCTTTTTGTCCAGCGTTCTCATTTTTTCACCATGGTTGAATGAATTCTCCATTTTGTTTCCCACAAAAGCATGCATTTTTGTTAATTGAAGACTAATGCACGCAAAGGTTTGAATTTGATTGTGAATGGTTCTATGTCCTGTTTCTTTTCCACTCGACAAAGCCCAACTATGGCATTAAATCGATTGAAAACAGACTTTTAAAAAGCATGCAAACACCTCTGACCATGTCTGACTTAAAAAAAAAAATATACAAATTTTTGTCTTGACAAAGCTGGCTGAGCTTTAGTTTATTCCAAAGGTGCTTTGGGGTATTGTATATGGACCAATGGTGGCTGGTCAACAAAGGGTGCTAGGGTGGTACCCTCCTGCTCACCTGTCACATTGAATAAGAACAATAAATTAAATAATGACAATGAAATGTAAAAATATGTCTAAATATATGTATATCTATTTTTAGATTAGTAGGATTAATAGTATACAGTTAATGATGGGTCAAATGTATTCATTTATCTCTGTTGTCTCATTTTATGACCCACTTCCGGTTTGGGGCGCCAGACTTTTTACCCATTGACTTTTGTGAAACCTTTGACATGCACAGTAGGTCCTCTTGCAATGCATAAGATAGGTACACGGTAGGGCATTGAAACTTATGCCCACGAAGCCCATGGAGCCCACTACAACCATGGACCCGTTGTACCTTCCGGTCCAGCTTTTGCCGATAGACTAGTGGACCGTAATGTCAATGCTCTGTTTGTAGGCTCGCAGTGAATCCTAAATTCACTCGGCATCTGATGGAATGGTTATATACAGTATTTATTTCACGTTTTACATCTCATCGTACCACTGCAATTTTAAAGGTAAGTTTGCTAGCATTGGTTGTGAACTTGGTATAAAGATTATTGGCTTTGTACGGCGTGTGCATGTGTGTGTTGATCACTACTACTCTAGTTTAACATGTTAAAAATGACTAAAATTGCCTCCAGTGCAACAGTACGACTTCACTAGCTCCAGCTCAAGAGTGCAGTTGACGGTGGGCTGAGAGCATGGGTGTTTAGCTTAGTTTGTCTCCCGATTGGTGACAGCATTTTAAAATCCAGGTTTCGCTTTGCCTTGCTAAACAACGCTGTTGCACGCTTGCTTTTTTTAAGTTGTTGCTGAAGCAAACAATGTTTTTGCCTTGTGGTAATGTAATAATTTAGTTGAAAAGATAATTACGCTCAAACACAGATTTATTGTCCATAAAAATGAGTTGATTGAACTTGCTAGAGTTAATCTAGAAAAACCTTTCAAATAATTTTCAAGGCACTCACATGAACTACTAGTTATTGTCCAATCAAAGATCCTGTATATTTGCTTTGTCTCATGTGTCCAAAATGCTTCCACATAAGAATGAGCTCCTGATTAATCCAAACAAAAGGCTGAAATTGAAGCTGACAGTTTAAGACATATATGGAATTTTTCCAAGGGAAATGTTAGTTTGTGAAATGTTAGAGTTGATAAATGAATAATAATCAGATTTCCAACTGGTAGGAAATACTGTACATTTCAGAAGAAGAATAGGAATTAGTCACACACCGTTACACGTCTGACAGGAATGTCTGCCCCCTGTATGTGACAGAACACAGTAATGAAGATTTACTTCACATTTACTTAAAGGGACATTCATTACTTGGTTTATGAAATAACCAAAATAAATGAATAATCCTTAGCAACAAAACAACTGCCGTTTGTCTGCCTCGCTGTTGGGGAGTCGAGCTCACAAGTTCTTTCCATGCCGGCATATGCTTCCTCCCACATCCAGTCAGTTAGTTAACATAACAATGGGGGGCAGGGACACAAAGTCAAACTGGGCTAGGCTCCAGCTCACAGGTGACACTGCACAGGAAAAGCAGAAGAAAATCAATGAACTGTAGAATAGGAACCTGAGTTGAATATTAATCAATAACACCAAACAACACTGTATCAGCCTTTGTCTCTGCCCCAGAGTCCAAAGACAGGGTCAGAAATTATGAGTACCACTTATCGACAATAGTATTTTTGGGGTACACGTACAACATGGGTTGGTTTATTTTTACTTAATCTACATTGGAATTCATTGACCACAGTAATGAAAACGCTATGGTAGTAGTAATACTTGTATTAACTTTAGTAGACATAATGCTCACAGTAACAACTGATTACCTCATCCAAGTCAAATCAAAGTCTGTTTTATCTTAGCATAGTTGTAGCATCCCGTGTGTCGGGCATTTATAAGCTCTCTTTGACAGACAAAATAACTTGTACTCTTTTGTACTCTTGAACTTTTACTCTTTTTGAGCGAACGTGCTGGCTGTGTTTCAACCTAACGTGAACACTGTCTTGTAACGCCATCGCCTCTCCAACATGTTATCACTGTGTGACTCACTTAATTAAACTGTTACATGGTTATTGTGTTTTTTCTAACAATCATAATGTTGGTACAATCTGGAGCTTGACGCAAGTTGAGAATTTGAAAGTTTGGTTTGACTCAAACAAGGCCACAACGACTTTGAAGGTGGGTGAGGACAGTACATTTGTGGCACTTTCTTGTGCTCCGAGGGCACTTTTTTGCCCCTCCGAAACAAATTGTCAACAGGGTCGTTTGGGGGGTTGCTGATGAAAGTTTTCCTGTCTTAAATCCAATCATAGACGGGAGGGTTGCTGATCGAACATTTTCGGGGGCACTTTTTGCTGCACCAAAGGGCACTTTTTGTCACACACATAGGGGCACTTGGGTAAAAAAAAAGGGCACTTAGGGTAAAAGTGTGTGTGTGTGTGTCGGGGGGGCGGGGGGGAGGGTCACGTGCCCCCTGCAGGCCCCCCGTTCCGCCGGCTCTGGACTCAAACTAGTCCAAATGAAGTCTTTGGAAGTATTGGCCTCTCTCATCTCCCTAAGATGCGCTCTAACACAGCTAAAACAACATTTCTACTGGATGTTTCACCATTTTTGCAGAAAAAAAGAGGTCATAAAATCAGCTGTTTTGGTGAGGTCTGAACAAAGTGCTGTTTTCATAAACACGCTGGGCAGAAAGTTTTAAGATCATACAAGAATATTATGGGGGGGTATGTATGGGTGTGTGTTTGGCTAAGGTTGCCCAAGTTGCTCTTGGAAGGAGGATCAAACCATGAGGAGGCCCTTCATCATCATCCTCATTCTGGCGCCTCTTGTTATACTTGGATTTTTACATAAACACTCTAGAGGTTGAATGTTGCATCAGGCAAGTGGCGTTTCTATTGTCATATTTGAAGAAACATGGAATCAAAAGAGGAGCAACAATACACCAGTGACCTCCGGCAAAGATAAAGCTTATCATCATGGATTCTTCCGCCTGCATTCATGGACAAAGCATGTCAGTCCTCTGGGCTTTACAGCCTCCGAAAAATAGACAGTACACTTTTTACTCCAGCAATATTCCAATTACCAAACATCTGCAGACACGTAATAAAAATTTCTGTGCCAAAGTACCCGCTACTCTTAAAACTAACTCTCCATTTACAGGTTACATTACACTTAATGGGGTTTAATCAACTGTAATTAGTAATATGTAAATGTTTTTTTTTTTTAATTAGCTCACAAACGTGTGACACCGGTGAGGGAAATGGCTAACTGGGCCCAATTTGGACATTTTCATTCAGGAGTGTATTCCCGTTTGTTTCCAGGAGTTTAGGCATTCATCGCTATGTGTTGGGTTATCTTGAGGGGACAGTACATTTAACTGTTACACAAAAATGTGTAATTTACTGACTTTTTTTCCCATAAAAATTTTAATCGTTAAAATGTTTCTAAATACGGGATGTGTGTACTCACTTTGATGACATACTATTTATGTTCTACTTACATGGTTATTTAGTAGAATGCCTACGATGGAAATTATGTGTAAGATGTATTTTCCCCTCAGAAAATGTATGATTGCAAGAAATGCTATTTTTGAGATGAAATGCCAAAAGAAAGAAGTAAATTCCCGTTGGATTACGAACCTGGTTAATTAATACATTGCAGCACATCGTAGCAATCCCCACCACAAACAAGCAGTATAGGATGGAGTCACACCAATTTGAGTGGACACTTAGCGCTTTGAGGTAGTATCATGGCATCATTGTGTTACACATGATGGGGTTTATTTAATTGTAATTAGTAATTAGGGGTGGGACGACTGGTTAGCACATCCGCCTCACAGTTCTGAGGACCCGGGTTCAAATACCGGCCCCACCTGTGTGGATTTTGCATGTTATCCCCGTTCCTGCGTGGGTTTTCTCCGGGTACTCTGGTTCCCTTCCACATCCCAAAAACATGCATGGTAGGTTGATTGAAGACTCCCCTGTAGGTGTGAATGTGAGTGCGAATGGTTGTTTGTTTATATGTGCCCTGTGATTGGCTGGCGACCAGTTCAGTGTGTACCCCGCCTCTCTCTCGAAGATAGCTAGGATCTAATTAATTTCACGATTAATGCAGTAAAGTCCCACCCCTAATTATTTGAAAAATCAGGTGCATCCACCAGTGCATCTGGCAAAACATCTCTGTCTGGTGATACTGGAAAAAGGTAAGCCCACAAGCAAGCAAAAACAATTAAAAAACTAGCTTGTTTGGAGAGCTTAATTCAAAGGGGGGAACAGGCTAAATAGTGAGACGAAAGAAGAGCCTTCAATTTTCTAGAAAAAGAAAGCTGTACTTAAGGAACAATATCGGCAGTCCTACTTAAGGAACGGAGTTATTGCTGCAGGTGATTTGTACGCACTAAACACTCTGTGTAATATGTGTGACAGGCTTGCAAATGAGGCAATGAAGGAGGGTAAAAAAAGATGTATTCATTAGTTTCTTTGCTGGTCTGTCAAAATCCGTGAAATTGGTCTGTGGCGCCCCAAAAAAAAAAAAAAAAAACAAGGTTGGGGACTGCTGGTCATTGTGTGAGACAGATAATTTCTACTTTGCTTGGATAATATTGCCTTCTCTTTGTCACTGACATTATATATTTAAAATCCTAGCTGGAAAATCTGTCTCAAAATCTATGAATGACAATGTTTCTGTTTTTGAATTCTAAAGTCAAAACAGTTCAGGCAGGTCTTAAATAACTGAATGTGGATTCACCAAACAACAGAGATGATCACACATCACGAGAAAATAACTCCTGGTAAGCCCTGAATGTCATAGTTTGATGGAGTGGTGTATGAGGATTTGACCAAGGAATTTTCCACTGAGATTTATACATTTATTACTGTGTCTCTTGACAGTTCAACTCTGTTGATAACAGAACTTGTACCCTGAGCAAACAGCCCATTTGTTTCATGTGAATATAGCTTTAGTGTCAGACTTTGATCTCCAATATACTGTATCTGCCCCCACCCTCAGTCCCACTCCCACTGAGTCAAACCTGAACTATTCACTCTTTCCACGACTTCCTGCAAAAGAGAGTCAGTAAAATGTGCAGAGAGCCTTTCATGTCCTACTGTAAACACAGGGCAGCTCCGACTCATGGCATGAAAGTGAAGTGAAGAGAAATGGACCATTATGACAGAGCACCAACATTTTAAGTGGATGACAGGATTTGCACTCAAAGTTCACTTTAAGCCTTTCTGAAATATTGTATCTCAAAACAGTTGTCTTGTCAACTTTAAACTGTCATAGGTGTGTGTGTGTGTGTGTGTGTGTTATCCTGTCATATGCTTCTGTCCTTAAAGACACTCTGTCATTTATAATGTATGAACCAATATCGAATGATTTCATTATATATTATATTTTGCTTGTGAAACTTTTTAAGCCAGCCTTATCTGGCTTTAAAATCTTCACTTTTAACACGGCTTGTAATTGCATAATTTGAGGTATTTGCTTCGTCAACAGTCACTGCCACACTGGCTGGCTATACTGCCTGTTTGTCCTTAACAATAGTAAAGATGATAGATATTGCCAAACTGAACTATGCAGCAAGATCAAACACATTGAAGAGCAATCTCAGGTTTCGCTATTCCTTCTTTTTATTCAACACTATACAATTGGGCTTCCTAATAACACGAACTAGAGGCCACTGGCAGTTTTTCAGTTTCTTTGGAGCTGTATTAAGAGCTAATTTAGAGCAAAAAAACAAAGATAGGTGTTGATGATGTTTATGTGGCTCGAGAAAAAGCACAACTGAGCCTTCTGGGTCTATGCTGTGACGATTGGTGAACTGAAGCATAGGGTGTTAACTGAGGCAATACTCGCCACATTTTGTTTGTAAATTGTGTCTAAAGTGATCTACTGGTATTTAAGATGTAAAATAATAGATACATATACTAAAAATAAAAAAATAATAGCTAGATAAAATGAGATACCTTTCTGATGTTAGCTATCATTTCTGTGTGCCACGAAAACTACCCACAATTTCTGTATTTGTACTTCAGTGTGTTACATGTCTGTTTTGTCAGCATACTTTTAAAGTTTGTCAGTGAAGCAAAACCACTTTAGTCAATTCATGCTACCCACTTTAACACTATGCTGCAACAGTTAAATATATTTATCATTCTCATATTCATCAGTTGTATGGGTTTTGCTGCTGCTTATGTAACCAAGTAGGTCAGTTGAGAACCAATTTCTTATTTAAATTGGTGACCTTTTCAACTGCAAAAGCACAATTAACATGAAATTGTGACTTATTGATGATCACCCCGTGTAAATAAATGCTCACTCTGAGGTCACTACATGCCCTAAATTATTATTATTACACATCCATCCATTTTCTTTACTGCTTATCCTCACTAGGGTCGCGGGCGAGCTGGAGCCTATCCCAGCTATCTTCGGGAGAGAGGCCGGGTACACTCACAGTTCTGAGGCCTGGGGTTCGTCTGTGTGGAATTTGTATGGTCTCCCCGTGCCTGCGTGGGTTTTCTCTGGGTACTCAGGTTTCCACATCCACTTCCCAAAAACATACTTTCGGTTAATTCATCCATCCATCCATCCATTTTCTACACCGCTCATCATCACTAGGGTTGCGGGTATGCTGGAGCCTATCCCAGCCAACTGCGGGCAGGAGGTGGGGTACACCCTGAACTGGTTGCCAGCCAATCGCAGGTTCAGTTAACTGAAGACTCTAAATTGCTCATACGTGTGAATGCGAGTGCGAATGGTTGTTTGTCTATGTGTGCCCTGTGATCTGCCGACAACCATTTCAGGTTGTACCGCGCCTGTTGCCCACAGTCACCTGAGATAGGCGCCTGTGACCCTAGTGGGGATAAGTGGTGCAGAAAACGGATGAATGGATGAAATTACAGTTTACATTCATTTAAAAGTTAATATAGAATGGGGCTATGATAACTTTACCTGTAATAATTTGATCGTTAGGGACTATACAGTAGCTAAGTCACATTTATTGTTTTCATCTGAATTGATTTTGTTCAGATTTTTTGGTCATCTTCATTAAAAAAGCCATCCACTGTTCTGCTGTATCTGTCTACAATGACATCCAAACATTTAGCTGCATAAGAGGTTTATGTGTTTTTTGTCAGACTGAGCAAACAAATCCAAATAAGTAAAGTATAAGTAAATAAGTTTTAGAGAGTACAAGGAAGATGATCCATCAGACCACTAAAGAAAAACTGCTGAACACATTAGTAGGTTCTTTCCTGGGAACTGTTTGTATGACAAGACATGGGCACTCGAAATATAAAGATGTGGTAGATCAGAGAAAATGAAACACAATGGGATTTTCTTTTTAAATATAATACAAAAAAAATTTAATACTAAATACAGTTATTTTAAGAGTGACCTGTATAACACGGCAGTATTTTGATTCTTCTAAAACAGCAGCGTACATCCATTAATTTCTATAATGCTTATCCTGTGATGATATCACAGAAACACAGGAGGTCTGGCGATAGCACACTTTTCAATCAAATCTTGTTTTATTTCAAGCCCACTGTGGTGGTGTTTGAAGGCAATATGTCACAGTTTATATACTTCTGGACCTATTTATATGTCACGATACATTGCCAGGTCAGTAAAGAATTCTTAAGGATCAGTAAAGAGGGACAGCAATTACAACTGACCCCCATACAAAAGTAAAACATAATTTTCCTTCCTCATGATGACATCTATTTTTTTTAATTGCACCAGTCCCTCCTGGAGCAAAAGAACCCCACAATATAATGCTGCCATCCCCGTATAACACCGTAAGTTGTAATGGTGTTCTCAGGCTTGCAAGGGTCCCCCCTTTCCTCCAAGTGTAACAATGCTCATTATGGTCAAACACTTACAAAATTACAGTTTGTGTCCCTGTGTGCATTTGCAAACTGTAATCTGGCTTTCTTTATATTTCTTTTGGAGTAATGCCCTCTTCCTGGCAGAGTGGCCTATCAACCCATGCTGTTTATATTTGGGTATAATTGTTTCAACCGATTAACGTTGCACCTTCAGACATTTGGAAAATGCACCCAAGGATGAATCAGACTTGTGTAAGTCCACAATTCTCTTCATGATATCTAGATTGATTTCTTTTGACTTTCCCATGATGTTATTCAAAGAACCTCTGTCCTCCAGGTGTGCCTAGTTCAAATACATCCACAGGTGTGTCTCAAATAAATTAAAATGTTGTCAATAAACTTATCAAGATGCCGCCTACCAGTGTGGTCGCCTCGGTAACGCGCTCTCTAGTATTGTCTTTGTTTTTGTGTTTTTTGTGTTTTTCGTCCGTCTTTGGAGACCTTACACGACTCACTTACACAAGGGGAGACCTGCTAACCATCAAGGAGTCTACTCCGGACTTTCTGTCACCAACTTTCGAATATCCGCTCAGTTTTTTCCCCGAGTTACTCACCGGAGCGGCTTCCGCGGTTTTCGGCGCATGGAGACGGAAGCGGCGCCACAGAGGGAAGCGAGCCGGCATTCAGGTGAAACTCCGCAAGAGAGGACACAGATTGGCGTTCCCGTCGATCCACCTCGCGAATGTACGCTCCCTACCCAACAAAATGGACGAGCTTCATCTTCTGTTAAAGACCAGTAAAGACTTCGGACGTTCCGCGGCCATGTGCTTCACGGAGACCTGGCTCTGCGACGCTGTACCCGATGGCGCCGTTATGCTTCCCGGTTTCCACATTCATCGAGCGGACCGCGACATGGAATCATTGGGGAAAACAAAGGGCGGCGGGATATGCCTCTATATCAACGAAAAATGGTGTACGGACGTCACGGTGCTCAGCACACACTGCAGCCCGCATTTGGAGTCGCTATTTTTAAACTGTAAACCATTCTACTCGCCACGTGAGTTCGCATCATTCATTCTCGCTGGCGTCTATATTCCGCCTCAAGCTAACACGAACGCCGCATTGCTAACGCTCGCCGATCAAGTCAACGAAATTGAAAAAAAAACACCCCGACTCACCCCTCATTATTCTCGGGGACTTTAACAAAGCTAAACTCAACCACGAACTCCCTAAATACAAGCAGCACATCGACTGTCCTACCAGGGAAAATAATACTTTAGACCACTGCTACACCACGGTAAAAAACGCATACCGTGCTATACCTCGTGCAGCCTTGGGCTCGTCTGATCACTGCTTAATTCACTTAATACCAACGTACAGGCAAGAACTTAAATGTGCGAAGCCAACAGTGAAAACAGTCAAAAAGTGGACAAATGAAGCCAAGATGGAACTTCAAAGCTGCTTAGACTGCACAGACTGGAGTGTCTTTGAAAATTCAGCTGGCAGCCTGGATGAATATACGGACACTGTCACATCCTATATCAGTTTCTGTGAAGAGGTCTGTGTACCAACAAAATCATTTCGCACATTCAACAACAATAAGCCGTGGTTCACTGCTAAACTTAAGCAGCTTCGCCAAGCTAAGGAGGACGCATATCAGAGCGGGGACAGGGCCCTGTATAATCGAGCTAGAAACCAGCTGACCAAAGAAATTAACATTGCAAAGAGGATCTATACAGCAAAGTTGGAAAAACAGTTTAGCGCAAACGACTCTAAATCAGTCTGGCATGCATTCCAATCGCTGACTAATTACAAGCGACGATCCCCCCAAGCTGAGAACAATAGCACACTAGCCAACGACTTGAATACCTTCTACTGCAGATTTGAAAAGGACAGTTTCACACCACACACCAACCCGGCCGCACCCGCGACCACAATCACACCTCTGACGTCTGCGTTAACCATCCATGAACAGGATGTGAGACGCATATTCAAACAACAAAAGATTAACAAAGCGGCAGGCCCGGACCACGTGTCCCCATCCTGCCTCAAAGTCTGCGCGGACCAGCTCGCGCCAGTCTTCACTCAGATCTTCAACAGATCACTGGAAATGTGCGAAGTTCCATCCTGTTTCAAACGCTCCACCATCATCCCAGTCCCCAAGAAACCTGCAATCTCGGGTCTGAATGACTACAGGCCTGTCGCTTTGACATCTGTGGTCATGAAGTCCTTTGAATGTCTTGTGCTGGACCACCTCAAGAGTGTCACAGGTCCCCTGCTGGACCCCCTGCAGTTTGCCTACCAAGCGAACAGATCTGCGGATGATGCAGTCAACATAGGACTGCACTTCATCCTAGAACACCTCGACAGTGCAGGGACCTACGCGAGGATCCTGTTCGTGGACTTCAGCTCAGCGTTCAACACCATCATCCCTGAACTCCTTTCATCCAAGCTTCTCCAGCTCAGCGTCTCACCTGCCATCTGCCAGTGGATTTACAGCTTTCTGACGGGCAGGACACAGCAGGTCAGGCTGGGGGAGGTCACCTCATCCACACGCAGCATCAGCACTGGGGCGCCCCAAGGTTGTGTCCTCTCTCCGCTGCTCTTCTCTCTCTACACGAACGACTGCACCTCAGCGAACCCGACTGTCAAACTCCTGAAGTTTGCAGATGACACCACTGTCATCGGCCTCATCAAGGATGGTGACGAGTCTGCATATCGACAGGAAGCGGAGCGGCTGGAGCTGTGGTGCGGCCGACACAACCTGGAGCTGAACACGCTCAAGACTGTAGAGATGATCGTGGACTTCAGGAGGCATCCTTCGCCACAGCTGCCCCTCACGTTGTCCAGCTGCCTTGTGTCAACCGTCGAGACCTTCAAGTTCCTGGGAATTACAATCTCCCAGGACCTGAAGTGGGCGACCAACATCAACTCCGTCCTCAAAAAGGCCCAGCAGAGGATGTACTTCCTGCGGCTTCTGAGAAAGCACGGCCTGCCACCGGAGCTGCTGAGACAGTTCTACACAGCGGTCATCGAATCAGTCCTGTGTTCTTCCATCACAGTCTGGTTTGGTGCTGCTACAAAAAAGGACAAACTCCGACTGCAACGGACAATCAAAACTGCTGAAAGGATTGTCGGTACCCCCCCTACCCACCCTTGAGGACTTGCACGCTGCCAGAACTAAGACAAGGGCGTGCAAAATCCTCTCGGACCCTCCCCACCCCGGTCACCAGCTCTTCCAGCTCCTTCCCTCAGGTAGGCGCTTCCGATCAATGCAAACTAGAACTAGTAGACATTCCAACAGCTTCTTCCCTCTTGCAATCAACTTCTTAAACAGCTAATTTATAATTCCATTACAACAAGCTGGCAATTTTTTGACTTGAGTTCGTTGTCACATTTCTGTGGGGCCAATTATGTATTACTCCTGCACTCACTGTAGTTGTCTCGCCGTGCTGCACTATTTGCATATAGTGGCCACTCATGCCAGAGTAGCATCTGCTCCATTTGCACACTGATTGAGGAGTATCTGTAACATTTGCACAACCATTGTCCCAGATTATCGCACTACTCATCACTTTAAACCGCATACACTCCTTGAAGTCTCAGTGCCCTTTGCACAATGGTCATTGCACCGGACTATTGCGATATTAGCCATTCGAACTGCTCTAAGTGCTAGAGGACTCTGCATCTTTTTGCACAATTGTTGTTTGTTGTTGTTTTTTGTCAATGTCTTTATGTCTCCAAAGTGTTCTGTAAATTGACTGTCTGTTGTACTAGAGCGGCTCCAACTACCGGAGACAAATTCCTTGTGTGTTTTGGACATACTTGGCAAATAAAGATGATTCTGATTCTGATTCTGATCAGAAGCTTCCATAGAAATGACATCATCATTTGGGGTTTTCCAAATTGTTTAAAGGCATTGTAATCTTATTATATATAAACTTCTGACTTTGAAGAATATAATGAAAAATTGCTTTAAAAATCCTTCTCTTTTTATTCTGGCATTTAACAAATAAAAAAAAAAGTCTTGATCGACTTTAAAAATGAAGGGTTAGTCTTATTTCATGTCAGACTGAGAAAAGGAAGGGTATGTCTTTTTATATAGTGTATATATCTAGTTTCAACTGTATACAGCAACGTTATTTTGTAACATACACTTGGACTTGGTTTTTCGTAGATTTCGAGCTCAATGGAAATGTCTTTCATCATGTTTTCTGCACTTTGCACAATGTAGGAGAACCTGATTGTTTACCTACACAAGAAACATACTTCTAAGAATCGAATAGCTAACATTGACCTGGTTCACAATTAATCCAAATCGGATTCTAAAATTCCTTTGTCCAGTCGTTTGGGGATGATCTGATCAGTTTTCTGGACTCACACATCAGCAGTCTGTCTTATCTGCGTGGCTTCCTGGAATCAGTACAGTAATTGTCCTGGTGACCCAGGCTGATAACACAGGTTGGTGATAGAAAGATTTAGATAGAACATCTTCATACAAGTACTTCCTCTGTCAAGTTGTGCTGCTTCCACTATTTCTTCAGTGTAGATATCAAGGTGACAGATTTAGATACAAGTACTGATGTTTCGAACAGCACTCTTCATGACATCGACCATTGCGTGTCTGTCTTTAAGCGAGACAAAGGGCTTTTTGTTTTTTTCTGATTTGACTGATCTTAGTGTGCGGTCTGAAGATGCATCAATCCAGATAAATAAGTATTGTATCAGAATTTAATCACATTTCAGAACCCTTTCACATGTCGGAATTTCGACAAGAGCTGGCTTGTTTTTTTGAATTTCAACAAGATTTCTTTTGGATAATTTAAAGTTAATTTGGGGTTTGCTTCATAACTTTCATAAAATATTCTTTCATTTTTTACGTTCGAAACAAAGATACAAATTCTAAATGATTGTAATGTGGGCATGCCAAATTCCAAATTAGGGGTCGGCAGTGTGAAAAATCCTTCAGACCAACTTTACACTTAATCTTGTTGTAAACATCACTGTTTGACACAGTGGATTTTAAAGTATGTCTTCTTGATCTTAGCTCCATAAATTAAGTTGAAATATAGAAACACTGGCCCAGAGTGCAGGAGGACAATGGTAAAACCAAGCGTAGTTTTGATGTTGGTGAAAGACCTCACGCTATGCTTTCAAACACTGGAGGGAGCCTGGTGCAAAGTACCCAAGGCAGAGCAGTTTGATTTCCCAAATGTTCATAATTAAACAGTTTCTATTTGAATAGGCAGCAGGGAACACCTTCACTGGTGTTATTTTAGCAGATATTGTGTTTGTAGAACCAAATATTGGAAACTTTGATACTGAATCCTCTGGTGTATGTTAACTTTGGCAACCAGCAAAGGATTCTGGGGATGCTTTTCCTGCGAATTGCTGTGCCTCCACTGTCCACCACCCACCAACTAAGGTCGTGGAGTTCCCTGCATCACCGTTCCCTGGGATGAGGAAGGAGAAGCACAGGGAAGACATTGTGATGCATCTTGGGGTGAAAACGTATCTCAAGTGTCTCCAAGGTTTTTAGAGAAAACACTTCATTGTGGGAGTTTTTCATAGAGGCCTAGCTTTTATTGCCAAACTTTGCTTCATAATCTCTTCATTATGGATTTTGCATTAATGTAACATGGAGTTTTAACCTGCCTTCCTCTTATGTATTTTATTTGTAAAACAGGTATCAGTCAATGTTCATACGACAATAGAAATGAGAACAATGAATGAAAAGCTCCATTGGCTAGCCTCTGTACATCACAGGATGGGTCCACTGGAAGGGAACATGAGCTCAACGCCACGCAGGAGGAAAAGCAGAGTCAGCAAACAAGTAATAGGGCAAATAAGCCGTTTTAAACTCTCTTTTCACATATCTGAAAGCTTTTATGCAGTACTACTATACCATGGTATGTACTGCTCTCTTTTTAGACTTACATTTTGTTCAAAATTGGTCATCTTAACAAAGGCATGATGGTACCTCAGTGTGTATTTGATTCCCCCAAATTGGTTGGAGCGGGACAACGTATCAATATTATGATGTATCACAATGTTATCTTGATACAAAAACTCCAGTTTTTGTTTTGCACGTACAAGCTGTACTGTCCAATGCCCAAATATGTGTTGTTGAGTACTTAATGATGAGTTTGACTTACTTTATCATGTGATATAAATCTGTAACACTAAAAACCTTAAATGCATCTTCTATCCAGAAAGAGTACAGTAAGCTCCACCTCTGCACGATGTTCCTGTTACATGGACAGTAAAATTGTTCAGCTCTGTTTTTAACACTCACTTAACCACTTAAAATTATTTCTTTTTTTAACACTCACTTAACCGCTTAAAATTATTTCTTTTTTTTTTTAAAGTACAAACAAACAACCATTTCACACTCAAAGTCACACCTAGAGTCTTCAATTAACCTACCATGCATGTTTTTGGGATGTGGGAGGAAACCGGAGTGCCAGGAGGAAACCCACGCAAGCACGGGGAGAACATGCAAACTCCACACAGGCAAGGCCGGGTCCTCAGAACTGTGAGGCAGATGTGCTAACCAGTCTTCCACCGTGCTGCCTATTGTGTGTATTATGTAAGATGATTTTGTTTGCTGTATTCGTGCTATATTCTCCAATTTTGTGCCCTTTATATGTGCCTAGGGCCTCACTTATCAAAACGTGTGTAGGATTCTTATTAAAAGTGTACGTATGCAAAAAATCCTATCAAATTGTGCTTATACGCACGGGAACATCTGTAGGGAATTTGACTTAAATAAAAAAATAAAAAATAAATTAAAAAAAGGAAAAAGGAATTACTGCTACTACACTAAAAAAAGTCCTAAGAATTTACTCAGTATAATTTTCTTTTTCTAGGAGAAGAGGGGGAAATTACCTCAGTTTACCACATTTTAATCATCTACAACAAAGGATAAAATTAAGAACTTTTTTTTCAGTGAGGTGCCGGAATGTGCCAATCGAGACAGTGACATGGCTGAAAGACCAAATTGCAAAAGCACTGTTCCATCTTTTCTTACAAATAAAATACAACACGTGAAGGAATAACATAAAATAAGTGGTTTAATGTGTCCTTCGTTTATTCCAGCTGGGAATCGAGGTAGCTGAGCACTACTGGTAGGACGCAGCCAGCCACCCCCTTCCGCTCCCCACACGCCAAAAGCAAATTTGGAATCAATACGCAAATCACGCAGACCTGTTGGGACTTTTCCTTGAGAAGTCGCAGTTCCACTATGCACATTGATCCCACAACAAGATCAGCTCATATGATTATAAACGAGACTGGCTAATGTATTGTGAAGGGTGAATTTATGGCAATGGCAGAAACATCTATCCATCCATTCTCAATACCACTTATCCTGTTCAGGGTCACGGGGTGCTGGAGCCTATCCCAACCAACTTCGGGCGAAAGGCTGACTACACCCTGAACTGGTGGCCAGTCAGTCGCCGGGAACAAGTAGAGATGGACAACCATTCGCACTCACATTCACAGAGTCACTGACTGGGAACTGAGCCCACGCTGCCTGCACCGAAGTCAGGTGAATGTATCACTACACCATCAGTGACTACGGCAGAAACAATTCAGAAAAAAAATAAACTTCTCGGAAATGGAAGTCGACATGCTGATTGCCGAGGTGGAGGCGAGGAAGTGCTTTTGGAAGTCCCAAAACAAATAAAAGGAAACACAGTAAGGCAGCAGGTTACTACTGCAGTAAATCCACTGTGTTCAACAGGGAGGATGTTGGATTTATCTTACCCAACATTATAATAGACACAAAAGGAATGAAGACGCTGGTTTCTTTTTCTCATGAGGAGGGCGTATGGGAGATTGTTCAGATCACAGTCTCTCAACACGCTCTAAACAATCCCCCCCCTCGCTCCTGTATTTATTTGAAATAGGAGGGATTTACAAATCATAATGTTATAAGCAATAAGACATAACACAAAATATTTGATAATAAGAGGGTTTTTCCCAGACATAGTATTCTAAGTAATAAGACACAACACATAATATTGAACCAACACCTGTCACGACCCGACCACATCCGATCACGTCCTTGGTCCAGGCGCCCTTCCATCGGATGATGCTGAGTCATCTTTTCGAAGGCGAGACATCTAAAATCGTCCATAATACTAATGCAAGCTAAGCAAATAAATGATAACTTCTACAATTTATCTAACAGAGGATCAACTGTAGAGAAAAAAAAAGGTCTGATTTAAAAGTAGATGCCATTAAAAATAATCGTGCCCGCCCCGCCACATGCCAATTTAATTTTGCATCAGATCCATCTCCATCATTTGATCAATGAATCTACTTCATTTGTTCCCGAGGGGATGAGTAGTATCATTATTTTAAAAGTAGGACACACAAAACAACAACAAAGTTATTCACAAAGTGCAAAATCGAATTCATAGTTAAGGTTTGATATTGAAACTGGACGTGTGAGAGGCATGGCCTCTTTTTGCCACCCCATGCGTTGCTACATTTCCTTCTCTCCAAAACGTACATACCCGTACAGATGGGTTAGAGTTTCCGTCGATATGCACACTTTTTCTCGTCAAGTTATTGTTATTTTGTTTTCGATAGGTCACATACTTTGCGCAGGAAGTTGCTTGCGTATCTTTCAGGCCTAATTTTGCAAGTTACGCAGCATTGATAAGTGAGGACCCTGGCCATGCGCAAACTTCATCTGCGCATGCTCTCGTCCTCTTCTTTAGACACACCCTGCATGCGTGAACTGGTAATGAAGCAGAAACACCAAAGAGGCCTGATTCACTAACAGCTGAGGATGGTTTCAAATCATGAAACCATGAATTTTTCCTGAGACTTGTGAATGGCATTTAAATCTGTTGTCAAATCAGCAATCCACATATAGGATAGCACCGTTATACTGTATATGTTTACCCTTGATTTGTCTCGAGAGCTGTACAACTCCTTTTTAATTTTAGTTGCTAACTGGAGGCCTGGTGGTGGGGCTCGAAGGCGAGCGCCTGGTGGCCGGGCCTGCACCCATGGGGCCCGGCCGGGCACAGCCCGAAAGGGTAACGTGGGTCCCCCTTCCCATGGGCTCACCACCTGTGGGAGGGGCCATAGGGGTCGGGTGCAGTGTGAGCTGGGCGGTGGGCGAAGGCGGGGATCTTGCCGATCCGATCCCCGGCTACAGAAGCTGGCTCTAGGGACGTGGAATGTCACCTCTTTGGCAGGGAAGGAGCCCGAGCTGGTGTGTGAGGTCGAGAAGTTCCGACTCGATATAGTCGGACTCGCCTCCACACACACCTTGGGCTCTGGTAGCAGTCCTCTCGAGAGGGGTTGGACTCTCTTCCACTCTGGAGTTGCCCATGGTGAGAGGCGCCGAGCAGGTGTGGGTATACTTATTGCCCCCCGGCTCGGCGCCTGTACGATGGGGTTCACCCCGGTGGACGAGAGGGTAGCCTCCCTCCGCCTTCGGGTGGGGAGACGGGTCCTGACTGTTGTTTGTGAGGGTCTGCTGGGAACGTCTGGCAGAATCCCCTGTCAGAAGGAGTTTCAACTCCCACCTCCGACAGAACTTTGCTCATGTTCCGGGGGAGGCGGGGGATCACACTTCTCAGCCTCCCTGGTAAGGTCTATTCAGGGGTGCTGGAGAGGAGGGTCCGTCGGGAAGTCGAATCTCCTGGCCGTGGAACAGTGGACCAGCTCTACACCCTCGGCAGGGTCCTCGAGGGTGCATGGGAGTTCGCCCAACCAGTCTACATGTGTTTTGTGGACTTGGAGAAGGCGTTCGACCGTGTCCCTCGGGGAGTCCTGTGGAGAGTGCTTCGGGAGTATGGGGTACCGAACCCCCTGATACGGGCTGTTAGGTCCCTGTACGACCGGAGTCAGAGTTTGGTCCGCATATCCGGCAGTAAGTCGGACTCGTTCCGAGGGTTGGACTCCGCCAAGGCTGCCCTTTTTCGCCGATTCTGTTCATAACTTTTATGGACAGAATTTCTTGGCGCAGCCGAGGCGTAGAGGGGGTCCGGTTTGGTGGCCTCAGTATTGCATCTCTGCTTTTTGCAGTTGATCTGGTTCTGTTGGCTTCATCAAGCCGTGACCTCCAACTCTCATTGGAGCAGTTCGCAGCCGAGTGTGAAGTGGCTGGGATGAGAATCAGCACCTCCAAATCTGAGACCATGGTCCTCAGTCGGAAAAGGGTGGCATGCCTTCTCCAGGTCGGGGATGAGATGCTGCCCCAAGTGGAGGAATTCAAGTATCTTGGGGTCTTGTTCACGAGTGAGGGAAGAATGGAACGTGAGATCGACAGGCGGATCGGTGCAGCGTCTGCAGTGATGCGGACTTTGTATCGTTCCTACCCTCACCTATGGTCATGAGCTGTGGGTCGTGACTGAAAGAACAAGATCCCGGATACAAGCGGCCGAAATGAGTTTCCTCCGCAGGGTGTCCGGGCTCTCCCTTAGAGATAGGTTGAGAAGCTCGGTCATCCGGGAGGATCTCAGAGTAGAGCCGCTGCTCCTCCGCATTGAGAGGAGCCATATGAGGTGGCTGGGGCATCTGATTCGGATTCCTCCCGGACGCCTCCCTGGTGAGGTGTTCCGGGCATCTCCCACCGGGAGGAGACCCCGGGGACGACCCAGGACACGCTGGAGAGACTACATCCTTCGGCTGGCCTGGGAACGCCTTGGGATCCCCCCGGAAGAGCTGGATGGAGTGGCTGGGGAGAGGGAAGTCTGGGCGTCCCTGCTGAAGCTACTGCCCCCGCGACCCGACCCGGATAAGCGGTAGAGAATGGATGGATGGATGGATGGATGCTAACTGGAGTTAAATAATCCAGCCAAGTATAATATAAGTATAATAGTGTCCTTTGCGAGAGGCTGCTGTGACTCCCCTCAAGGCTGCATGTATAGCGGTGCGCATGGACAAATGATCGACATCTATTCGGTCATGCCTCCTGTCTCTTCAGTCTCTGATTGGCTATTCTTGTACGCAACACAAAAGCTGTACTGCATTGCATTTCAATATTGCACAGCATTTATTTTTAGCCACACAACAATTAAAATAAGGTACATATAATGGTGTTCTGTGGCTGGAAATTATTAATTGCATTTACATTCATTTCAATGGGAAACATTACCTCGGTTTCCTAACAGAGTCACGGAATAAATTTAAGTCCTAACCCAAGGTTCCACTGGATTAGTTCGTCTGTTTGTGTATATCTGCTGCAAGATATCAAAACATTTAATGGGTTATGTTATGGAAAATTGACTTAATTGTTCGTATTCAAGGAATGCTATGAGTGTCTGCCCAACCATCATGTAAAATGACAAAACCAAGTAGATCTTTTCATGCATGGTAGGTTAATTGACAACTCTAAATTGCCCGTAGGTGTGAATGTGAGTGTGAATGGTTGTTTGTTTGTATGTGCCCTGCGATTGGCTGGCAACCAGTTCAGGGTGTACCCTGCCTCCTGCCCGATGATAGCTGGGATAGGCTCCAGCACGCCCGCGACCCTAGTGAGGAGAAGCGGCATAGAAAATGGATGGATGGATGATCCACTCTGAGTTTTTTTTTTTTTTTTCCTGTCACTTTTGCCTGTGTTTTTCTTTGTTCCCCCTAGGTGGAGCAGAGAGGAGTTGCATAATTAGGCGCACCTGAGAGCTATTGGTAATTACTCCCCAGATTTAGGGTCTCTTCAGATTCTGCTTTTTACATTTCCTTTCCTTGCCTACTGAGGGAGAGAGAGAGAGAAAGAGAGAGAGAGAGAGAGAGAGAGAGAAAGAACGAAAGAGCGAGAGAGCGAGAGAGAGAATTCATTCCTGCTGACCTCGTCTAACTGCTGGTGCAGGCTAAACTGCTAGTCTTATGCGATTTTGTTGTATTTGATCGGGGTACAGGCACACAGACACTGAAGTTCGCAAACATTTTTCAGTCACCAGCGGTTATGACCAGCTCATTCTGTATTTCATTAGGGTACCCGCTCACATTTTCTGTTGCCACACCGGCCAAGAGCAGTGACATGCACGGTTCGCTGCAATCACGCATCGTCCTCTTCCGCGCAGAGATGTCCAAGTTGAGGAAGTCGACTGTAAACACATCCACAGTGGTGCAGCCCACCCACTTTCAGATCCGTCGGGTTGCGCTGGTCTACGAAATTACCAACACATGTCTAACACACCGTGTTTTTCTTGGAGGGATGGTAAGCTATTTTAGATTGATAAAATAATATGGCTAAAATTATTTAATATCTTTATTAAAAGGTTGTGAATTGACATAGGTTGATCTGAGCCATGAAACTTCAGAGGTGAAAATAAGTGTCACTCCGGCCCTGATGCATTGTATTTAAAAAGTAAGCTGCAAGATCCCACAATGCTTAGCATATCTGGCATCAGCTGTTTTGAAAATAAAAGCTACATTTAAAAGCAGAAGGGTGAGTCATGGGATATGGAAGGCTGTGTAAAGAGGCATGCACTATGGAATGCTGTGAAGGTTGGTCCCAATGCATACTCTGATACAGTGACAGGAGAGGATGCATTTGTTGGACACAAGCAGCATTCACACCTAATTGAATAGGGAAACGCTTATGATCTCAGCCTTCAAAGATTTCAGCCTTGAATTTGGACACAACTTGTGTTACATGTAAATATTTGCTTCAATCTGTTATTCATCCTTTATAACATGGTTTATTTTCTGCCACACTGCATTGCAAAGTTGACACAAACAGAAAACTGTGCCATTTATCCTTAATTAAAGGAAAAAAATCCTGAAACTCATAGTAGTACATTGTCCATATTTAAATTCTCTATAAGCCCCATATACGGCAAGAGTTAAACAAAACCTTAGTAGTCTTGTTTGCGAGCTTTCCCACATGAGGTTTTGATGTTGAGGTAGCTGGGCAGGGTGCCAGCTGAACCTCAGACTCTATGATGGGGTAAAGTAAGCCCATGGGGCATTACAGACTGCACGAGTGAAATAATGGCAGTGTCACACTAATACACTTATTAGAGTCAGGTTTCACATGAGTTAACTATGGACCTTTACCCCCTTTGTTTCAGTTCTAACATTTGGTTCATGGAATGGGACAGCTAACCTCAAGAATTCACATTAAACTAAGCAGCATAAATTAACAAGTTATCACAATAAGACAAGTCTGAAACCCATCTAGCAATACAGAGGAGCTGAGAATTTCCCATCATAGTTTGAACGAACAACAAAAGTATTGTTAATTTCCTTTCAGTTTCACTAAACAAAGATCTAGATTCTGTCCTTTAACATTAAGCAGTTGTGAACCACTGCTCCTCAGGGATTGCTATGCTAGGCAGACAAATGTTTGCTGTGCATTATACGTGACAAATAAAGTACATTTATTGTTATTGTAAAATATTGTTGCAAAGAAGTTTGTGCTGTTTAATTTTTCTTTCTGCAACTTGGAAAATAATGCAGCCCCTCAATTAACTGGTATTTAGCTTGTTGGATGGAATCCGATTTAAAAGTAAGAAAAGAAAGAAAATGACAAATAAACAAGTAGGCTAGTAAAATTACCATAAGTGTGTGTTCCAACATCAAATCCTGATTGAGACTTAAACAGCATCCTAACAGAAACAATTGTACCCGCTTGTGAGAACAGCTGGAAAAAATCACGATCCAGTGTGCAGGGCAACTTCAATGGGAGGAACAATATTTTTAGGCCATTCTGGTGGCCGTTACTAGGCAAAAGGAGCTCTGTGTGGCAAATGCCTGGGACATGGTGAGGTGGCAAGGTACAAAACTGAGGCAATTCTAGGGGACAGGCTTAAATGTTCTGCAATGCTGGTCAGGAGGGCAGCCATCGGCTCACCGATGCCACCAAGGCCTCAGCTGAGGAGCACAACCCTGGGGTGGTGACCACAGTCGAAGAGCAGGGTATCGAAAGGAAGGCTGCAGCTCCAGAACGAGAGGGCAACCAAGAGGGGACCAAGATGCCGTCAGGTGCTTGACTGAAACTGTAGAGCATACCTGCAACTGCAGGGGAAAACGGGAAGGAGCGCTGGCAAAGCTTCTGCCGTCTCACAGAAACACTTCATTAACAATGAAAACAACCTGAGTAATTAAAAAAATTAGCAATATACATCCATCCATCCATTTTGTTTACTGCTTATCACTAAGCAGTCACTATCCCTATCACTAGGGTCACGGGCTGCTGGAGCCTATCCCAGCCATCTTCGGGCAGGAGGCGGGGCACACCCTGAACCGGTTGCCAGCCAATCGCAGGGCACAAAGAAACAAACGACCATTCGCACTCACATTCACACCTGCGGGCAATTTAGAGTCTTCAATCAAACTACGGTGCATGTTTTTGGGATGTGGGAGGAAACCGGAGTACCCAGAGAAAACCCACGCAGGCATGGGGAGAATATGCAAACTCCACACAGGTGAGGCCGGATTTGAACCCGGGTCCTCATAAATCTGAGGCAGATGTGCTAACCAGTCGCACACCGTGCACCTTGTTGTTGTTATTATTATTAATATTATTTTTTTTTTTAAATTATTAAAATTTTTATTTTTTATTTATTTTATTTATTTTTTTTTACAAGCCATACCAAAATTGACTTGCTGGTGTATTTTGGATCATGTCTCTGTCCTGCTGCAAAACACAAGTGCGCGTCAGCTTGAAGTCATGAATAGATGGCCAAACATTCTCCTTGAAGAATTCATGGTTCTATCGATCACAACACCATCATCCAGGTCTGGAAGGAGCAAAGCAGATACAGACCCTCATACTACCACCACCATGTATGGCTGTTGGTGTGATGTTCTTTTTCTGAAATGCTGTGTGTTACAATTACGCCAGATGTGATGAGACAAACACCTTCCAGAACGTTCAACTTTGGTATCGTCAGTCCATAGAATATTCTCCCACAGGTCTTGGGGATCATTCAGATGTAAAACGAGGCTTTAGGTTTTTTCCTGGGCACCCAACTGGTTAGCACGTCTGCCTCACAGTTCTAAGGACCTGGCCCCGCCTGTGTGGAGTTTGCATGTTCTCCCCTGTTACTGGGTTTTCTACGGGTACTCCAGTTTCCTCCCACATTCCAAAAACATGCATAGTAGGTTAATTGAAGACTCTAAATTTCCAGTAGCTGTGAATGTGAGTGCAAATGGTTGTTTGTTTACATCTGCCCTGCAATTGGTTGGCGACCAGTTCAGGGTGTACCCCGCCTCTTGTCCAGAGTCAGCTGGGATAGGCTCCAGCACACCCATGGCCCTAGTGAGGATAAGCGGTACGAAAAATGGATGGATGGATGGTTTTCGCCTTGGAACTCTGCCATGGATGCCATTTTAGGCAATTTAGGCAAGGGAAGCCTGCACTACTTTAGATGTTGTCCTGGGTTCCTTTGTGGCCTCCTTGATGAGTTGTCGCTGTACTCTAGGCCGGCCACTGCTGAGAAGGTTCACCTCTCTTCCATGTTTTCTCCATGTGGATGATGGCTCGCACCGTGGTTCACCGGAATCCTAAAGCTTTATAAATGGCTTTGTAACCCTTTTCAGGATGGTGGCATTTTGCTGCAACTTTTTCAGATCTTTTGGCCGACTTCATTTTGTCAAATATATATATATATATATATATATATATATACATATATATATATACCAATATTTCTGTGATTTCTTGATTGAACAGGTATGGAGGTAATCAGGCTTGGGTGTGGTCTGTGAAAATAAACCAAAATAATGTGATTAGTCATTTACTTTTTCAGACAGGGCCAAGTAGCTTTGAATATTTTTTTACCCTTTTTCAATAAAATCACAATTTAAAAACAGCATTTTTTTCCTTGGGTTATCTTTGTCTAATATCTACATTTGTTTGATGATCTTAAACATTAAAGTGAGGAGACTGACAAATACAAGAATTTGAGAAGGGGTTCAAGACTTTTTCACAGCATTGTAGCTCCACTCTTTCAGCGTCAAATTCACACTTCAACGCCCATTAAGCAATTAATAGATTAGAAACATAATAATAAAATATCCAGACTTAAATATTGTTTTGTAGTCATTTCATTTGCCAGTTTCCAGCACTAAAAATTTGTTAAATAATAAAAAATAAAGTACACTGCAAAAAAAAAAAAACATTATTTCTGGTCCATTGCATTTAAAACATTATAAAAGAGGGTGTAATGTACAGATATTCATCCGTTACACCAAAACAGACGACCACAAGAAATACCAGAGGTCTGGAGTAGTTTGTCTGGCATGGAAGATGATATTGCCAAAGCAATGTAGCTGGTTGCTGAGACGCATCGACAAATTGCAACATCACTCTAGCGGACAAAAGAACAGTAAGAATAAGATTTAAGTTACAGGGTAAATTATATTGATAAAATGAATCTTCAGCAATTGAATTTTTTTAGCTGCTGAAAATGGGCAAAGATTGGAAGAAATGGGTGCAAAAAAAATTAGGGGTAAGGACTGTGGTTTGTGCGTTGTTCAAGGGAACCTTAACAGTAGTCACGATGCAGACTTGTATCTTTCCATCAACTGTATTGCAGTATTATTTTGTCGACTGTAGTGTCTTTAGTACATATCATATGTTTGTATATTACACAGGCAGAACATTACTGTCAGTCAATCTAGAGCTGTATACTGGCCAATAAAATGGTTACAGTACTGTATTTTAACTTACCTTTTGTGTTTAGTGTGTCAACAATGAATGAATGTTCCACCCCATTGATTCATTTGGGTATTTCCTTTGTGTGACTTGAATAGCTCGGTGAAATTAATTCTCTTTCGACAGAGACTAGTTTTCCATTTGTGTGTTTCATTCCAAAGGTTGAACAATTTGAAAAATAAATGGTTGATAGGAAGCAGCAACATACTTCAGTTGGAAAAATACAGCTGCCGAGGCATTAACCAAAAGTCCTTTTACACAAAAATACCATTCAATAAAACAATACCCATATTCGGTTGTTATTTTAAAGTAACTATTTGTTTTTCTATTGCCATGAAAACTGGTACAGTAAGTTTGACAACTCAGAAGCTGGCTGTTGGCCATATGAGCAAAGGAAATTATTAGGCCTGGCTTGTTTTTGTTTTTCAACATTGACAACACCCATCGCTGTCATGTGTTTTCTTTACCATTGTGTGTTAGCGTCAGTTGTCGTCAGAAATTACACTAATCATGGGCATGATTTTCATATTTATTTTGGACTAAATTATTTATTTGAACTGTTCTTTTCCAGGGTGAAATTTTTTAACAAAAAATAGGTGCACAAGTTTGAATTAATGTCTTGTAACCTGAAAGGCCTAGCCTGAGTAATTTCTTGTTGAGTGATCAATGACGGCAGCTGTTTCTTTCTCATGCCAGCATAAACATCATGTGTGACAGCACACAATGGATGACTAATACTTAAAATAATGAGGAGAGTCCAAGGAAATGTAGAGCTTTGGAATAGTGACAATTGTCAATACACAGGTTGGGAAAGTTGTTTGAGCCATTTCTAAACAACTGCAGAATCCAAGATCATCAATTCAAACAATTGTACGTAAGTAGTTGAATGCTTGTGCCACCACTTTGCCATGTCTGGAAGAAGACCCTCTGCTCAAAGGAAATGTATTACAACGTTAACAGGGATGTATAGTATTATGGAAACTTTTCAGGTGTTTAATACAAATAAAGTTGTTGGGTCTCTCTGGAGTGCCTGCCCACACCTCAAGTTTGAAAATTAAAGAACCAAGTAAAGATCCATCCATCCATTTTTTGATAGCACTTGTCCTTATTATAATCGTAGGTAGACAGACAAACATGAATAATAATAATAATAATAATTCATTTTATTTATAGGCGCCTTTCAAGGTCACCGTACCATTAAAAGAAATACAAAAAAAAAAAAAACGTAAAACATCAATTAAAATGGCAAATGATATGAAAAATGTTAAGGTGAATAGGCAGTGCATCCGAGCACACATTCACACCTATGGACAATTTAGAGTCTTCAATTAACATACATGCTTTTGGAATGTGAAATGAGGCTAAAATAACTGGAGAAAATCCAGTCAAGCACGTGAAAAGACGCAAATGCCACACAGAAAGGCCAGAGGCAAGATTCAAACGTCAAATTCAATAGCCGAAGAAGTGTTGTTGGATAGAAAGATCCTCACGCTTCATTACATCACCTTCTAAACACAGAGGACGTTTGACCAAAGTGGATTCATTTTATTTATAATGGATACATCCCAAGTTTCATCTATACCAACCATAACAGATGAGTGCTTTTAAAATCTGGATTGGCAGTGAGAAGCTCATTAAAAAATTTATTGATAACTGTTCCGCGCAAACGCGCACATGATGGAGCTGTAAGTATTCAAATATTATGTTTGTTTTTCTTTATGATAGCCATTTAGCACAAGATGATGCTAACAGTTGAGCTAACTGCTGAGCTAACTGAGCTAGCTTACTGTTTCATGTGACATATGGGGGAAAAAACTCCCCACAAAAATTATTAGCAGTGTTGGTGTTTGGTCAAGAAAATCTGGAAGCAATGGTTTGATAACCAAAAGCCATTATGGGATGTAATCGATGATGTCTCTGTATAAGTGTTGATTTCCTTTATTTTATGAATATGTCATGGCGAACAGAAACCTGCATCTGTATCATCTATGCCTGGTGTATAAGGTGTATATATAAAGGTATTTGACAGGGGTCACCAGAGACCCAATATTGAGTACAGGTTGAGCACCCCATCAACTAAAAACTGGACTAAAACCGTCTTTAGTAATTTATGTTTTAATGTGACAGACCTTAGTGTTTAGTTTTAACACTGTATCTCTGCAGAGGTATTTTCTACCTCCCACGTGATCATTGGCACGACAGCCGCCTTGCACAATGTACTGTAGTGTTGTTTCATTCTCGAATGTTTCGTTCAAAAGAACGAATCTTTTATGGTGCATAGTGAACGGAATCAGTTTATGAAATCATTTGTTCTTTGTGCTTGGCCGCCGCCGTGAACGAGTCGCCTGGGAGCGGAAACGGAACTGCTGTAGCGTTCTGTCACTCAATTCTGAATTGTCGGCAAATGGCCAATGAGCAGCCAATGTGCAGGCGGGGGCAAGACTTCATTAATCGTACTGTCGTGATTTGCGCTTCGCCTGCGTTGTCACTCACTTAGGCAAATGACCAATGAGCAGCCAGCAACAGGGAGCCCCACGGACGAGCTGAATGTACTACTGAATTGAATGTACTATTGAACTGAATGTACGATGAAACTGCATGTACTGAAGTGAACTGAATGTACTGTGAGCCACGAGTAATTTGTTCATTGAACTTCTTCGCTCGCGATCCGCTAAGGAGCGACGTACTAGTACGTATGCAGTCAACTGTCCTGCCATGAGTGATTCATGCAGAAGTTCACTGCAAACTAGTATGATGAGTGATTCGTTTGGGCAAGGAACGACGTACTACGCAGTGAACATACTCATGAGTGATTTTAACCGTGCGTCCTGATGTCCTTTTGCTTTCACAAGCAGCCGTTTCTTCAAGCTAACGGCTAATGTTGAGTCAGTCAAGCACATGAAAACAAGCACTCACACGGGTCGTGGGTTGGATGGTGTCTCCATAATCTTAACAGACTACACATAAAGTCATGAGAGGACAGGAGACCGACATGCTAGTTAGATTCGCCAGTGCAAGGCAAGCTGAAGCGGCAGCAGCAGGATTTAAGGGTGGAGATTTATTTGAAAAGATCCATTCATCCATTTTCTCCACCAGTTTATCCTCACTAGGGTCGCGGGTATGCTGGAGCCTATCCCAGGTAACTGCGGGTAGGAGGCGGGGTACACCCTGAACTGGTTGCCAGCCAATCGCAGGGCACATATAAACAAACAACCATTCACACTCACATTCACACCTACGGACAAGTCTTCAATTAACCTACCATGCATGATATTGAAATGTGGGAGGAAACCGGAGTACCCGCAGAAAACCCTCGCAGGCACGGGAAGAACATGCAATCTCCACACAGGTGAGGCTGGATTTGAACCCGGGTCCTCAGAACTGTGAGGCGGATGTGCTAACTAGTCATTCACTGTTCCCCCTATTTGAAAAGATTAATAAGAAATTTAAAATAACAAAAATAACATGTATATATTTACACATACAGACCCTTTCCAAAAAATAAATATCATGGAAAAGTTTATTCCCATGATTGCATTCAAAAAGTTAAGATTTCATAGATTATAGTTTCAGGGCCCACAAATTAAACAATTAAAAGTATTTATTTGTTTATTTTTTACATAATTTGGCCTTCCAGCTCATAAAACCCACGAAATCAGGAATTCAAAAAATTTTAATACTGTGAAGAAATCACCATTTACTTCTCAGTTTTTGTAGAAAAAAAAAGAAAGAAAGAAATTCGGGTCAAATTAAATCAATCCAACGATGGTACTTTCAAAATGATATGTTAATCTTCAGTAAAAATAAAATAAAAAGTTGGGAATACCTTTGCTTTAATCACTGCCTCGATGCGCCGTGGTATTGAAGCAATCAGCCGGTGGCATTGCCTGGGAGTTATGGAAGCCCAGATTTCTTCTTTGTTTTGGGGTCTGGTGCCCCTCATTTTTCTCTTGATAATACCCCATAGATTTTCAATGGGGTTTAGATCCGACGAGTTGGCTGGCCATTCAAGCACTCTGATGGGATGGGCATCAAACCAGGTTTTGGTGCTTCTGGCGGTATGTGCAGGGACCACGTTCTGCTGGAAGATGAAATCTGCATCTCCATACAGATCATGTGCAGAAGGAATCATGAAGTCCTCTTAAACATTCTGGTAGACTGTTCCGGTGACCTTGGATTTAAGAAAGCAGAGTTGACCAACACCTGCACTGGATATTGCACCCCAAATCATGACTGATTGTGGATATTTCACACTGGAACTCAAGCAGGTTGGGTTCTATTCTTCACCCGTCTTCCTCCAAACCCTTGGACCTTGATTTCCGAATGAAAGGCACACTTTACTTTCATCGGAAAAGAGGACCTCAGACCACTGGCCAACAGTCCAGTCCTTCTCCTAGGCCCAGTTGAGACGCTTCCTATGTTGGGTCAGGCTCAGAAGTGGCTTGACCCGAGGAACCCAACAGTTGTAGCCCATCTCCTGGATGCGTCTGAATGTGGTGGTTTTTTAAGCTGTGACTCCCGCCTCATTCCATTCTTTCTGGACCTGTGGTAGATTCTTGAATCTTCTCGGTTTGATAATCCACTGAAGCGCACGGTCATCTTCTCCTGCCACATTTTGTCCTTCCACTAGACTTTCCATTGATATGCTTGGACACAGCACTCTGTGAAAAGCCAGCCTCCTTAGCCTTTGTGGCTTACCCATCCTATGGAGGGTATCAATGATGGTCTCTCTGGCCAGTTGTCAAGTCTGCAGTCTTCCCCATATTGAAACCAACTGAGACAATTGAACCAAACTGAAGAAATTTAATGACACCTGGGGAAACCTGTGCAGGTGCTTTGAGTTTAGGAGATGATTAGTGTGTGACACTCAGTTTGAAACATTGATGGCCTGCGAAATTTGAGGTGATTTCTTCACAGTTCCGTTTGGCCTCCTCGGCAATGGAGGCGCGGAACATGGTCCACTCGGACTCAATGTCCCCCTCCTCCCCCGAGATGTGGGTGAAGTTCTGCCGGAGGTGGGAGTTGAAACTCCTTCTGACAGGGGATTCTGCCAGACATTCCCAGCAGACCCTTACAATACGTTTGGGCCTGCCAGGTCTGACCGGCATCTTCCGCCACCATCGGACCAACTCACCGCCAGGTGGTGATCGGTTGACAGCTGCGCCCCTCTCTTCACCCGAGTGTCCAAGACATGTGGCCACAAGTCCGATGACACGACCACAAAGTCAATCATCGAACTCCGACCCAAGTGCACGTGTGGACACCCTTATGCTTGAACATGGTGTTCGTTATGGACAATCCGTGGTGAGCATAGAAGTCCAATAACAGAACACCGCTCGGGTTCTGATCGGAGGGGGCCGTTCCTCCCAATCACGCCCTTCCCGGTCTCACTGTCATTGCCCACGTGAGCATTGAAGTCCCCCAGCAGAACGATGGAGTCCTCCAAGGACTCCAAAAAAGGGTGGGTACTTTGAACTGTTGTTTGGTGCATAAGCACAAACAACAGTCAGGACGCGTCCCCCCACCCGAAGGTGGAGGGAGACTACCCTCTCGTCCACCGGGGTGAACCCCAATGTACAGCCGCCGAGCAGGTGTGGGTATACGTATTGCCGCCCGGCTCGGCGGCTGTGCATTGGGCCTCTCATTATGGGCAACTCCAGAGAGGAAGAAAGGCCAACCCCTCTCAAGATGACTGGTACCAGAGTCCAAGCCATCCGTGGAGGTGAGCCCGACTATATCTAGTCGGAACTTCTACCCTCACAAACCAGCTCGGGCTCTTTCCCTGTCAGAGAGGTGACATTCCACGTCCCTAGAGCCAGTTTCTGTAGCCGGGGATTGGATCGCCAAGGTCCCCGCCTTCGGCCACCGCCCAGCTCACACTGCACCCGACCCCTATGGCCCCTCCCACAGATGGTGAGCCCATGGGAAGGGGGACCCACGTTACCCTTTCTGGCTGGTGCAGGCCCGGCCATCAGGCGCTCGCCTTTGGCCATGGCTGACCCTACCAAGGGCCTGAAGTACCAGACAACTTCACCGCAGTGGAATGCAGACTATTCTCATCAGCCGGTGGGAGCCTCTGTGGATGTAGAGGGGATATGTGCGATAGCTGAGCTCGCCGCATGGATGTTCAAGAGTCACGACCGAAGAATTTCCTCGAAGCCATCCGGAAGTCTTTTCTTCATGGCCTCACCGAACTCCTCCCATGCCCAAGTTTTTGCTTCAGCGACCACCAAAGCTGCATTCCACTTGGCCGGCCGCTACCCATCAGCTGCCTCAGGAGTCCCACAGGCCAAAAAGGCCCGATAGGACTCCTTCAGCTTGACGGCATCCCTCACCATTAGTGTCCACCAACGGGTTCAGGGATTGCCGCCACGACAGGCACCGACCACCTTACGGCCACAGCTCCGGTCGGCCGCCTCAGCAATGGAGGCGTGGAACGTGGTCCACTCGGACTGTCCTCCGTCTCCCCCGGAACACGAGCAAAGTTCTGTCGGAGGTGGGAGTTGAAACTCCTTCTGACAGGGGATTCCGCCAGACGTTCCCAGCAGACCCTCACAATACGTTTGGGCCTGCCACGTTGGACAGGTATCTTCCCCCAGCATCGGAGCCAACTCACCACCTGGTGGTGTTCAGTTGACAGTTCTGCCCCTCTCTTTACCCGAGTGTCCAAGACATGCGGCCGCAAGTCCGATGACACGACCACAAAGTCGATCATCGAACTGCGACCTCGTGTGTCCTGGTGCCAAGTGCATGTGTGGACACCCTTATGCTTGAACATGGTGTTTGTTATGGACAATCCGTGATGAGCACAGAAGTCCAATAACAGAACACCGCTCGGGTTCTGATCAGGGGGGCCGTTCCTCCCAATCACGCCCTTCCAGGTCTCACTGTCATTGCCCACTGTCATTGAAGTCCCCCAGCAGAACGATGGAGTCCCCAGCGGGAGCGCTCTCCAGCACCCCCTCCAAGGACTCCAAAAAGGGTGCGTACTCTGAACTGGTGTTTGGTGCATAGGTGAACCCCAATGTACAGGCGATGAGCCGGGGAGCAATAAGAATACCCACACCTGCTCGGCGCCTCTCACCGTGGGCAACTCCAGAGTGGAAGAGAGTCCAACCCCTCTCGAGAGGACTGGTACCAGAGCCCAAGATGTGCGTGGAGGCGAGTCCGACTATATCTAGTCGGAACTTCTCGACTTCACACACCAGCTTGGGCTCCTTCCCTGCCGAGAGGTGACATTCCACGTCCCTAGAGCCAGCTTCTGTAGCCGGGGATCGGATCGCCAAGGTCCCCGCCTTCGGCCACCACCCAGCTCGCACTGCACCCGACCCCTATGGCCCCTCCCACAGGTGGTGAGCCCATGGGAAGGGGGACCCACGTTACCCTTTCGGGCTGTGCCCGGCCGGGCCCCATGGGTGCAGGCTCGGCCACCAGGCGCTCTCCTTCGAGCCCCAACTCCAGGCCTGGCTCCAGAGGGGGGCCCCGGTGACCCGTGTCCGGGCAAGGGAAACCTGAGTCCATAATTTGTCTTCTTCATAAGGGGTCTTTGAGCCGTGCTTTGTCTGGTCCCTCACCGCGGACCTATTTGCCATGGGTGACCCTGCCAGGGGCATAAAGCCCCAGACAACTTAGCTCCTAGGATCATTGGGATCATTGGGACACACAAACCCCTCCACCACGATAAGGTGCCGGCTCTAGGAGGGGCCAAAATTTTCCATGATTTCAAATTCATTTACAGTAGTTAAGAATATACGGTATACAACAGTGATTCTCAAAGTGTGGTAGGTACGCTCCCCCTATTGGTAGATTAAATAATCACTCCCTAACTCCAGTTTAGTTGTACCGTAATTTCTCGTGTATAATGCAAAAAAATTTACCCCAAAATATATGAAATCACATTATATTATTACATGCCTTTCACAATCATAATGGGTCTCTGAAGGAAACCAAAACCTCCATGTGGCCCACGACGAAAATACGTTTGACACCCCTGCCAGAGAGAGTGCTTTTTTGTATTGCTACTATTGTCATTTTCATTGTCAACATCCACAGTTCAAGTCACCCAGCTGTCTTTGACTGCCATATTTCCAGACATTCAAAAAAAATTTTCTCATACATTTTTAGACGCGACATGACATTTTTCAACCATGCTAAACTGGAAAGAGTAGGCACAGACTACCATGGCAACATTTATATAAAGACGGACAACTGTTTCCTTTTAGGAATAGGTTTGATTGCAATGATGTCATATTGAGAATTTTGTATCCAACAGATTGAATTAAGTATGACATTTTCCAAAATATTTGAATGTTTCCATAATTTTGCACTCACTTGTCTAAAGAAATTATCTGAGATCCTTTCTCCATCATAGGCTTAATACACACATCCAAATGACACAGAACAATCTCAAGAGGTGTACACCAGTATACATGTAACTATTTTTCCCACATCCCTTTATTGCAACAAAGCAATAACTACATGCATGTGCACTGCTGCATGTGTTCTCACATTGTATCAAACTCAATTTTATTATGGAAAGACGGAAGTTCCCTAATAGTGGTTTCATCCAGGTACATTTTAGGGTGCCTGGCAATATTACGGGTTTAGCCTCAATGGCTGAAAATGTACAGTAGAAACTTTTGCCAGATTTGGAAATACTGTCAGCTTTGTGTTTTAGTGGACATGTTAAAATGTTTGCAAATATAATTATGTTAACAGTTTTTGTGAGGGCTGCACGGTGAACGACTGGTTAGAGCATCTGCCTCACAGTTCTGAGGACTGGGGTTCAATCCCCGGCCCCGCCTGTGTGGAGTTTGCATGTTCTCCCCGTGCCTGTGTGGGTTTTCTCCGGGCACTCCGGTTTCCTCCTACATCCCAAAAACATGCATGGTAGGTTAATTGACAACTCTAAATTGCCCGTAGGTGTGAATGTGAGTGCGAATGGTTGTTTGTTTTTATGTGCCCTGCGATTGGCTGGCAACCAGTTCAGGGTGTACCCTGCCTCCTGCCCGATGATAACTGGGATAGGCTCCAGCATGCCCACGACCCTAGTGAGGAGAAGCGACTCAGAAAATGGATGAATTGAAGGATGCTTCTGTGAGAGTTAGCTTTGTAAAGGGCAATCCTTAGAATCAAATAGACCATATATGTGATTTTTAAAGAACCTCAAAATTGAACTGAAAGATTTGTTTCTAAACGCATTATATATGTTTGAAGATAATTGCTGAAAACCTGCAAAGACAGAACAATGTAGTACTGTTTTTGTAATTGTTGAATATACCACAAAACTTTCACTATTTCAGTTGTCTGGACAAACTGAACTTTTTTGTCTGGATTTCAGTTGGGTGTCGCAAAAACAAAGCCTAGTTATGCATTTCACATTCGGCCACCCCACACTTTACAGAGTAAATACTGAGCATCTTCACTCCATCAGTGGCTTTCCAGCACAATTGTGATTTACTCTGTAAAACAAACCCCAATTCCAAGTAAGTTGAGACATTGTGTAAAACGGAAAATACGGTATGTTAAATGTTAAAACTATTTAAATTTCTACAAAGGCAATATTTGTACTTTGTGTGTGTGTGTGTATATATATATATTGTCATGCCAACAATTGCAATAAAATTATCATATGAATGCAGTGGCACTCATAATCTCTTAATCTTTTTGCCCAGCTCTTCCCTTTTTCTTCTACAGTCTCTCCAGCGAGTCCTGGGTCTTCTATGGGGCTTCCTCCCAGTGGACACCTTTACCATGGAGGTGACCAGGAGGCATCTTATTCAGATGCACGAGCCACCTCTACTCTGATCACCTCTGGCATGACCAAGCTTTTTACCCTATTTATGAGGGAGTGCCAGAACACCCATCCATCCATCCATCCATTTTCTGAGCCGCTTCTCCTCACTAGGGTTGCAGGCGTGCTGGAGCCTATCCCAGCTGTCATCGGACAGCAGGCGGGGTACACCCTGAACTGGTTGCCAGCCAATCGCAGGGCACATACAAACAAACAGCCATTTGCACTCACAGTCACACCTACGGGCAATTTGAATGCATGTTTTTGGGATGTGGGAGAAAACCGGAGTGCCCGGAGAAAACCCACGCAGGCACGGGGAGAACATGCAATCTCCACACAGGCGGGGCCGGGGATTGAACCCGGGTCCTTAGAACTGTGAGGCTGACACTCTAACCAGTCGTCCACCGTTCCGCCTGCCAGAACACCCTGTGGAGAAAACTCTATATAAACTTGTTATTCCGTTCACTACCCACAGCTCGTGTCCATAGGTGAGGGTGGGAATGTAGATGTCGCAATAAAATATAATTAACAAAGAAATAAGAGGGTGGAGGATTTCCCCATTCCATCTCACATACATTGCCATGAAAGAATCTTTGCCCTCTTTGCAAGTTCTTATTCTTTTGCATCATTTCCCCAACTTCAATGTTTAAGATCATCAAACAAATGTAAATATCAGACAAAGATAACCCAAGTAAAAATAAAATGCAACTTAGCTTTCTCCCAAAAATTATTAGCTGCAGTTAATGCATGATTTAACAAGGGGAGGGGGTTACTTTTTCATACAGGGCTAGGTAGCTTTGATTATTTTTTATTTTTTTTTCTTGACAAATGAAAACACCATTTAACAGTTTACTTAATTTGTCTTTGTCTGGTATTTACATTTGTTTGATGATCTTAAAAAATAAAGTGGGGGAACTATGCAAAAAAAAAATGCAAATACTTTTCATGGCGCTGTACCTCTTGGATGGTAGTCAAACGAAACTGTCAAAGTATTCGCTGGCTATTATGTAGTACAGCTAGTAATATGTTTAGCAAAAAAATTCAAGGTTATAGTAATTGTACAAGGTACAGCTGTGTGTGGTGGATCTTGGAATAATGGGCAGACCATTACAGAGTGTCGACATGGGGATACATTTTTGAGTTTAGAAAAATGTAGTGACTCTCACCCAGTTGCCAAAACCTCCCCCACAACTTGATGAACTGCATTCTTCCCTGCTGTCCTGCTGTGGGACGGCCACTGGTAAGACGCCTGGCGTATGTTAAGTGGACCCGAAATTAATTAGCAGGTCCCCTCGAAATCTTGGTTTACAGTCATCAACGAGTCCTTTTCTTCATTTGAACTGACAGCAACCAAAAGGTGGGACCGTCTCTCCAAGCTGGGACAGATCGACAATGGAATGCAAATAAAGCAATGAACTATTTGCTTAAACTCAAATATGCATGCAAGGCGCCACCCCCTGCCCTTTGAGAGTACTACAACCCGTGGGCTTCCATTCAGGGTTTTAACTGAAGACAAAATGTCAGTTTTCAAATTTCACGAACTCTGCAGAAATATTCCAAATATATGCCTTGATGTCTGTGTCAGTGTGTCAACTTTGCAGGTGCAGGCGCGAGATTTTGAGAGCTGTTTGTCTTGATTTGAAGCCAAGCAGCATGAGATGTGATTGAACGATAAGCAGTTGATTTCCCAAGACTAAAGTTTAAACAATCATTCTATATGCTTTATCTATGAGTAAAGAGTACAAAGTTGGGAGTATTTTATATTAAGATATGATTTTTACACCACTTTCATGGCAAAGTTCGTAAACTAAATTTGCGTCGATGGGCGTGGTCTTGTCCGGTCCTCTGTCCTCTGGGACACGCATCATATAAATATAAACATATAACATATAAAAGGTGCTGTGGTGCCCTTTATGAGACAAAATAGCTTGATTTAAAACGTTAAGCATCAAATCACGCTAAACCGGAAGCAACGCAGGTGTCGCTGGTTCGACGAATTTATTTCTTAAATAAATTCAAGGAGAGCATGAGGTATGCTCACATACTTTTAATACGGCTCGCAAGGAAGCAACAAAACGTTATGTAGCCTAGCAAGCCAGTTCTAGCACTAACGTTTGTAGGTAAACATGCCGGGGTTCTGTCGAAACATGCTCTAAAGCTTCGGGAAACGTTGGTTTCTGTGCATGAATAAATGTTGACAACGGCGACCAAGTATGCTGACAACGGCGACCAAGTATGCTGACAACGGCGCTTTCACCACCACCTGGCCGCTTGGCTTGGAAAGCGTAGCGTCAATTCCCTGTGAAGGTCTCACCATGCAGGTGGATACCTTATGTCCTGGTTGGCCGCAGTATAGACACCTGCGCACCTGTCATGAATTGTAATCATCAGCCTTTTTAGGGGGCACCGTGACAGTGTGGGGGCATTGGAATATTCACTCGTTTTTGCCCCGTGTTTGCCGCCAACGTTTGTCCTCTGTCCCAACTTCGGTTCTCTATGATTATACCACACGGACCTTTTGTCGTGTCCCCCTGTGTTATCTGTTTTTTGATTCTCTCTGGTTGTGAGTCCCTTTTGGCTTAGTACGTCTCGCCATCACATGCTCTGTTGTTGAATTAAAATTATTTTTGGACCTTTAACCTAAAGTCTATTTTTGGGGATCTGCCCTTACGGCATTGCCGTCCGCGACAGAATATTCGGACCAAAATGGATCCCACAGACTCTTTTCGCCACGCGTTGGCAAATCAGGGACAAATGATAGGAAGACACGAGACATTGTTACACGAGCTCAGGGAGGCAATTGCTATGTTAACGACCCATCTCAATACGCTAAGTTCTTGGGTTGATCAGGTTTGTGCACTTGGATCACCTCCGGTTCTGACAGAAGCACCCGTCATCAACTCGGTGGCTGCTCTGCCACCCGCCAGAGAAGCTTGTCTCCCAAATCCATCTTGTTATGCTGGGGAGCTCGGCAGTCGCGGTCAATTTATTTATCAATGTACTCTAGTATTTGACCAACAACAGGTCACGTATGCCCAGGATAAGGCTATGGTTGCTTTTATGATGAGTCTACTTACGGGTCAGGTGGCAGCGTGGGCGATGGCGGTCAGCAGCGCCAACCCAGCGTTACGTTCCTCCTTCCCGGCATTCAAATCTGAACTGAGGGGAGTTTTTGATCACCCAGTCAAGGGCAAGGAGGGCGATAGCCGGTTGTTGGACCTTTCCCAGAGGGACTTATCAGTCGCTGAATACTCCATTACCTTCCGCATCCTGGCAGCCGAGAGTGGATTCGACGATGTTGCGTTGAGCGGCATTTTTCGTCGGGGACTCTGTCCTGCTGTCAAAGATGAGTTAGCGGTCCGGGGACGAGACTTCTAATTTGAAGGAGTTGATCGGACTATACATTAGACTGGACAATTGATTGAGCGGGCGGCTGAATGGCGCATTTCTTTTAGGTCCGCTACCCCGGGACATTTTTCGTCCGCCAAGGAAGACGCCACCTGTGTTCCCCCATCCACCCCGGGGTCGAGGGAGCCGGGCCTTGCCGTGGAGGAGCCGATGCAACTCGGCGGGGGGCGACTGTCGGAGACGGAACGTCGGAGACGCATGAAAGCGGGGGCGTGTCGATCCTGCGGCCAATCAGGACACAAGATATCCACCTGCATGGTGAGACCTTCACGGGGAATTGACGCCACGCTTTCCAAGCCAAGCGACCAGGTGGTGGTGACAGCGCCTTCGGTCCCCAGAAAGAACGTCTCATCGTGTGAGTATTTTGATGAAGATATGGTACCCAGTAAATAGAGAACTGGTTCAAACAACAAGAGACTTCAATTGGCGGCAGTGCAAAGGTTTCCGCGTTAATTGACTCCAGAGACGATGATTGTTTTGTAGACTCCTATGTGGTAGAGACTCTAAATTGTCCGCTGTACAGAAAAGTACTTGATTTGGATGGGCGTCTCCTGGCGGTTACAACACATATTACGGTCCCACTGTGTTTAAAACTTTCGGGTAACCACATGGAATCGTGGCGATTTTTTGTGATACCCTGTCAATCAGCTCCAGTTATGCTGGGATTAACATGGTTAAAACTTCATAATCCAGATATTAATTGGGATCAACTCCAGATTGTGAATTGGAGCCTATTTTGTCATTCTCATTGTCTGCAGTCTGCCATGCTGACTACTACCCCCCGTGTTCAAGACGAGCACATCAATTTGGCTAATGTACCGGGAGAGTACCACGATTTGCGATTGGTGTTCAGTAAGGACCGCGCCCAGTCTTTGCCTCCGCATCGTCCATACGACTGTTCCATAGAGTTGATTCCCGACGCTCCGCTACCGAGTGCAAGGCTGTACCAGATTTCCAAGCCGGAGCAAGAGGCATTAAAGAATTATAGCTGCCGGGTTGATTCATCCCGCATCGTCGCCAGTTGACGCCGGATGATTTCTTTATCGATAAAAAGGACAGGACCCTGCGACCCAGTGTCGATTTCCGGGGTGTCAACGACTTCACAATACAGAATAAGTACCCTCTCCTACTGTTGGACTCGGCGTTTGCTCCTTTGCAGTCGCCAAATGTGTTCACAAAATTAGATCTGCGCAATGCCTATCACCTGGTGAGGATGAAGGAGGGAGATGAATGGAAGACCACGTTCAATACTCCATTAGGTCATTTTGAGTATTTGGTCATGCCTTTTGGACTCACGAATGCGCCCGCTGTGTTTCAGTGTCTTATAATGATGCACTGGGGGACATGATGAATGTATTTTGTTTTGTGTACTTGGATGACATTTTTTTTCCCGTGATCTAAATGAACATCACCAACATGTCCGCATGGTGTTGCAGCGCTTGATGGAAAACCGTCTTTACATCAAGGCTGAGAAGTGTGAGTTCCAGGCGGAGTCGGTACAGTTTTTGTGGTTCATCATGAAGAAGGGCCAGCTTCGAGCCGATCCAGCCAAGATCCAGGCTGTGGTTGATTGGCCAACTCCATCATCTAGGAAGCAGTTGCAGAGGTTTTTGGGTTTTGCTTATTTTTATAGGCGATTTATACGTAATTACAGCCTTAAAATGGGACAGGGTGGCCGACTGGTTAGAGCGTCTGCCTCACAGTTCTGAGGAGCGGGGTTCAATCCCCGGCCCCGCCTGTGTGGAGTTTGCATGTTCTCCCCGTGCCTGCGTGGGTTTTCCCCGGGCACTCCGGTTTCCTCCCACATCCCAAAAACATGCATGGTAGGTTGATTGACAACTCTAAATTGCCTGTAGGTGTGAATGTGAGTGCGAACGGTTGTTTGTTTGTATGTGCCCTGCGATTGGCTGGCAACCAGTTCAGGGTGTACCCCAGCTCCTGCCCGATGATAGCTGGGATAGGCTCCAGCACGCCTGCGACCCTTGTGAGGAGAAGCAGCTCAGAAAATGGATGGATGGATGGATGGATGGTTTTCTGAAGTGTTCCTGAGCCCATGTGGTGATATCCTTTACTCTTTGATGGTAGTTTTTGATGCAGTGCCGCCTGAAGGCACGGGCATTCAATGTTGGTTTTCGGCCTTGCCGCTTAAATGCAGTGATTTCTCCAGATTCTCTGAATCTTTTGATGATATTATGGACCATAGATGATGAAATCCCTAAATTCCTTGCAATTGTACATTGAGGAACATTGTCCTTAAACTGTTCGACTATTTTCTCACGCACTTGTTCACAAAGAGGTGAACCTCGCCCCATCTTTGCTAGTGAATGACTGAGCAATTCAGGGAAGCTCCTTTTATACCCAATCATGGCACCCACCTTTTCCCAATTAGCCTGTTCAGCTGTGGGATGTTCCAAACAGGTGTTTGATGAGCATTCCTCAACTTTCTCAGTCTTTTTTGTCACGTGTCCCAGCTTTTTTGGAACGTGTTGCAGCCATAAAATGAATTAATTAAGTTAATTATTATTTGCTAAAAACAATAACATTTATCAGTTTGAACATTAAATATCTGGTATTTGTAGTGTATTCAATTGAATATAGGTTGAACATGATTTGCAAATCATTGTATTCTGTTTTTATTTATGTTTAACACAACGTCCCAACTTCATTGGAATTGGGGTTGTATGTATGTCGGTAGGGTTAGGTTTAGAGTTTTTGCTCAAGGTTATCGTACCGTCAGAATCTGATATTGGCCCATGCCTAATCAGTATCAGAATCAGAATCATCTTTATTTGCCAAGTTTGTCAAGAACACACAAGGAATTTGTCTCTGGTAGGTGGAGCAGCTCTAGTATGACAAGTTACGGACACTCCCCGCTAATCCTTGGTAAATATGTAAGTATTTGAATTAGTAGTAAATGCGAGAATTAAATAGTGAATAGTTTTGATGGTGCTCCCTCCATGTAGCACTATTTCAGGGATATTGTGTATTATCATGATGGCCCATCCAATCTGAAGGTAGTTGCCTTGGTCCCCAGGAGTGGCAGCTGTACAGCACAGTTTGTGTCCTAAATTTGTCTGCTGAACTCTGCCATAGAAAGGTGAGGATGCCCTTGCCACATGGAAGTGATTTTCCTTTCAGACCTGCTTTCACCTTCCTGGCTTACTGTGATCATGTACTCTAACAGTTGGAAAGCTAAAAGGTGGTGAGGGAGTGGGGGGCACATTTCCTTCCCCTTTCCTCTGTTGCTGGAGGAAGCTCGGGGTGAACCATCAAGTCCCTGCCTGCTCTCTGTCAGTTCACTGGCCGTCCATCCTGCCACCCTGTGTCTCACCCTGCCGGTCGGAAGCCATAAAAGTGTCAGTGGCGCAGAGCGACGTCTACTGTGTAAAGCATTACCTTACCCCTTTTATGCTCCCTTCCAGTTCCTTGTAAATTATTCAGTTAGGACAGTAGCAGTGAATGACATTTCCCTTAAGCCCAAAGAACACAGGGGTAAAACCAAGGCCGGTGAAGTCATTCCCTTTAGAGTTAACAAAGCTGATACTGAAAACATCCACTCCAATAAGCAATAAATACAGTGCCACCTCTCAAGTCAATCGCCCCTAAAGTCCATGATTTGGAATTTGGCCAAATTTTTCATTAAAACTATAAGTCTTACGAAACTTGAAATCACTTAGAATCTCCGTCATCCATGATGTCGCCACAAGATGTGTGTTTTCCTTTTTCTTTGCAAAAAGTAGGTTGTTTTGAGGAGGACATAAAACGAGAGGAAGAAGAATTTAAACCTGAAGTTACGTAAAAGAAAATGACTCATATTCAAAGAAATACAATGGCTCATTACCTTAATTAAGGCAATATTTTGTTGTTTTTAGGTATTTAGGTATTGCTTTAAGAAAAAAATCATTTGACCGATACAGGAAGTGTGTCGTTTGGAAGTGCCGCGCCAAATTGTGTTTATAAGGAAATAAACTGTGTCGACATGTTGCGGATTTGGATGGAGTTTTGCCGTTGCTGTTGGATTTTGGATTTTTGCTTGCCCTCACCTTGTTCCACTGATTTCATGGATCGTTCCAATAAAATTTCCCCAGTCTGGAATAATTTCGATCTTTTGATGCCAAATAAGGTAAATCTTTTTCTCTTTTGGGCATTGTTTACTGTTAGTTTTTTAAGTAAATATGTTTGTACTGGCGGCACGGTAGAAAAGTGGTTAGCACATCTGCCTCACAGTTCTGACGACTGGGGTTCAAATCCCAGCCCCGCCTGTGTGGAGTTTGCATGTTCTCCCCGTGCCTGCGTGGGTTTTCTCCAGGTACTCAGGTTTACTCCCACATCCCAAAAACATTCATGGTACGTTGATTGAAGATTCAAAATTGCCCATAGGTGTGAATGTGTGCACGAATGGTTGTTTGTTTATATGTGCCCTGCGATTGGCTGCCGACCAGTTCAGCGTGTACCCAGCCTCTCGTCTGAAGATAGCTGGGATAGGCTCCAGCACGCCCGCAACCCTTGTGAGGATAAAGCGGTACAGAAAATGGATGGATGCATGGGTATTTGTACTCTTTTCTTCTTTGGGCGGCACGGTGGGTGACTGGTTAGAGCGTCAGCCTCACAGTTCTGAGGACCCGGGTTCAATCCCCGGCCCCGCTTGTGTGGAGTTTGCATGTTCTCCCCTTGCCTGCGTGGGTTTTCACCGGGCATTCCGGTTTCCTCCCACGTCCCAAAAACATGCATTAATTGGAGACTAAATTGCCCATAGGTGTGACTGTGAGTGTGAATGGTTGTTTGTTTGTATGTGCCCTGCGATTGGCTGGCAACCAGTTCAGGGTGTACCCCGCCTCCTGCCCGATGACAGCTGGGATAGGCTCCAGCACGCCCGCGACCCTAGGGAGGAGAAGCGGCTCAGAAAATGAATGAATGAATGAATGTTGGTGAAGTGTCGACTCTCTTACATCAATAAGAGCACTTCATCAATGCTGAGGCATTATAGAGTTCAGCATGTCAATGAAGAATTGGCAGATACTCATGTGAGTACCCCAGGTATGTTGAAATTCCCTCAGAACGTTTAGTTTATTACACACAAAAGGCTTTGTGTGACTGTAATATTGTTTGTAAAAATTAAAGTCCTTTAATAAGCTTTTAAAAAAATATTTCCTTTTGGCTTGCTGTCCCTAACAATCAAGCAGTGAATGAGGCTGTGGTCAACATGATCATCAAAGACTGTCACCATTGTTGAAAATGAGAGATTCAGGGAGTTCCTGAAACTTATCAACTCGCACTTAAATTTTTATGCTCATCATCTTCATCTGTACCCTGTGAACGAGTTTTTTCTAAGGCTGGGGAACTGGTGTCTAAGAGGAGAAATTACCTTGGAGCAAAGACAACTTTTGTTCCTCAATAAAAATGGATAAATGAATACATTTTTTGTCTTTTATTTCGTATGATTGAACACTTAAGTTAACAAAATTCCATACATGTTAAAAATTGTAACTGAATTTTATTACAGTCAAATTTGCTATATTTTACATACAAACTCATTTTAGCATTTACACAAACAAGGTTTTAAGCAAATTTTAAACTCTTCTGAAAAACAACTCAGCAAACAAATTGAGTAAATGAAATTATACAATGATGAGATCATATGTTAAGTAAAGGATTAGCGATTAAATATTATTTCACAGCCTGATGTTAGGTTTGCAGCATGTAAGCTTTTCCATATTATTTTCATTTTGTTTACCTGCAATGATTTTAGAACTACTGCAGGGATCACTAGTGAGTGACCAACACAGTGTCAATACAGTGCTGACACAGTTTGTGTAGTGTGTCAATACACTCCTTGAGATATCCTCATCCCATCACTAGCCCACACTTCCCTCCTAACAGCCACTTCATTCAGCTCTTCCGGGGGGATCACGAGGCCAGCCGGAGACATAGTTCTGAGGAGTTCAATCCCCGGCCCCGCCTGTGTGGAGTTTGCATGTTCTCCCCGTGCCTGCGTGGGTTTTTTCCGGGCACTCCGGTTTCCTCCCACATCCCAAAAACATGCATGAATTTGAGACTCTAAATTGCCCGTAGGTGTGAATGTGAGTGCGAATGGTTGTTTGTTTGATGTGCCCTGCGATTGGCTGGCAACCAGTTCAGGGTGTACCCCGCCTCCTGCCCGATGATAGCTGGGATAGGCTCCAGCACGCCCGCGACCCTAGTGAGGAGAAGCGGCTCAGAAAATGGATGGATGGATGGATGGATAATCTACGGTCCCATAAAAATCAAAAGATTCAGAGAATCTGTACAAATCTTTGCAGCTAAGTGGCAAAGCCGAAAACCAAAATTGGATGCCTGTGAATTTAAATCCCTCAGGCGGCACTGGATTAAAAAAACGACATTCAGTTTTTTTGTCAATGATATTGCCACATGGGCTCAGGAACACTTCAGAAAACCATTGTCAGTTAACATAGGGCCCAATTTCAGGACAATGTTATCATGTTATGATGTATGTTATCTGTTACCTTTTGACCATAAAAGTTCCCCCACCCAAAAAAAAAAAAAAATGTATATCCTATCACCAAACATACTGTAGGACCCTGTCCTCATCAGTACAATAATTGTAACTGTTTTATCCCGCATATATTATGGGAGTATAGACACACATAGGCAAAACTGTTCCCTCCTGGAAGAAAAACACACAATGGTCACTGAAATAATGAACTTATTTAATGTAGGCTTTGCTTTCTCTGTTTTTTTTTTTAAGAAAAACTAATGATACTGGCTTGGCAGGACAGTGGTCGAGTGCCTCACAGTTTTGAGGTTCCGAGGACAAATCTCGGCTCCGGTCTTCCTGTGTGGAGTTTACAATCTAAAAATATGTATGTTAGGTTAATTGAACATTCTGAAATCTAGAGTCCAAATTTTCCATAGACTGTGGCAGTCACAAAAAAGGTGTACAGCTGCATGCTTTTTTTCTGGCTGTGTATACAGCTGCACGCTTTTCTGGCTGCGTACATTCTCCCATCAGTTTAAATCTGTCATTTACATATCTTTTTGCCAGATACACATTCTGGGTGGAGCAAACCTAAAATGTGGTCATTCCCTGTCAAATTTGGCCTTGCATGTAGTCTCTCGCATGTAGTCTCTCGTGGACTTTAAGAGTTTTCCTCAGATGCATTTTAGAGACTGTAGTAAATCAAGAACCCCGGAAAAGTGTAACATTGTATTGCACTTGAAGTTTGGATGCAGTTAGAATTAGAGCTGGGCGATATATCGTGAAGCTTGATTCGATCAATATTTTATTAATGCTTGATATGGGAAACAGGCATCATCAACTTTATATTTCGCTAGTACGCACAATTTCGTTGCCAGCTCTTGTTGCGTGGAGTCACATGGAGGACATGCTAGCGACTATAACAAGCAAGAAAGTTCCCAAAAAAAGGCATGTAACATCTATCATTTGGAAACAACAGTAGTCTGCATAATGAAAGATGTTGCAACAAAGACAGGGATATCCGTGTAAAATCACCTGCAGATGAAGTACGTTATCGAGTGCGTGCATGTAATTATGTATGTTTCACATTAAAGAATGCCACTCCTGTCACGTGAACAAAACAACGGCGCGGGCTGCATAGTAATCATGGTGGCAGTTGAAACGCTCGTTTATTTGTGTTCGCTCCGTGAACGGCGCAGGAAGATAAGATAGTTTGCATATCACGGACAAGACAGAAAGTGCTTCAGGGAACACTAGCATTTAGGAGCTAGCTTTGTTGCATGAGCGGTCACGCAATAGTTTCACAGTGGGCCGTCACTGTCTTTGGTTCCGGACAGTTTCATTTGCTCAATGTGGCATTCTCAAGAATTGGTTTTGTATTTCTTTTTTTATTCACTTTACAGAAAATGGATGGATGGAAGAATTTACAAATTACCGCATTGTAGTCATTCGACATAATGTCATGTCTCTTCTTTTTCTTCTTCTTCTTCGCTACTCATTTCTGGCAGACTGGTCATGTTTAAGTGCATTGCTGCCACTGACCACGATGAACACCAGCATGGCGCAGAGGATAAACATATGCCCTGAAACCGGAGAGTCGCCAGTTTGTTTCCCGAGTGCATGTCGTTGTTGTATATCTGGGCAAGACACACAACACACGCTGCCCATCAATGAATGTGGTTGGTCGTTTGGTGGCGGTCAGAGAATGGCAGCCAAGCTTCTGTCAGACTGCCACTTGCATGCAGCTGTGGCTACACTCGTAGCTGACCACCACCAGGTGTGACTGAGGAGTAAATGAATAATGTGTGAAATTATAACGTGTCTTTGTGTGCCGAATGCTATTTAAGTGTAATTATTTATTATTAACAGGAGGCTTACATGAAAAAAGGATGACGGGACGAGCCGAATTGAAAACGGGACAAGAATTATTATTATTTTTATTATTAACAGCCAAATACATTAAAATAGCAAATATTGAAGGAATAATTTATTAATCACATATAATATATCGGCACGGTGGTCAACTGGTTAGAGCGTCAGCCTCACAGTTCTGAGGACCCGGGTTCAATCCCCGGCCCCACCTGTGTGGAGTTTGCATGTTCTCCCCGTGCCTGCGTGGGTTTTCCCCGGGCACTCCGGTTTCCTCCCACATCCCAAAAACATGCATGGTAGGTTGATTGACAACACGAGCTGTGGGTAGTGAGCGGAATAACAAGTTTATATAGAGTTTTCTCCACAGGGTGTTCTGGCAGGCGGAACGGTGGACGACTGGTTAGAGCATCAGCCTCACAGTTCTAAGAACCCAGGTTCAATCCCCGGCCCCGCCTGTGTGGAGATTGCATGTTCTCCCCGTGCCTGCGTGGGTTTTCTCCGGGCACTCCGGTTTCCTCCCACATCCCAAAAACATGCATTAATTGGAGACTCTAAATTGCCCGTAGGTGTGACTGTGAGTGCGAATGGTTGTTTGTTTGTATGTGCCCTGTGATTGGCTGGCAACCAGTTCAGGGTGTACCCCACCTCCTGCCCGATGACAGCTGGGATAGGCTCCAGCACACCAGCGACCCTAGTGAGGAGAAGCGGCTCAGAAAATGGATGGATGGATATATCAACACGGTGGGCGACTGGTCAGCACATCTGCCTCACTGTCTTCGTAGTGTATTCAATTAAAGATAGGTTGAAGATGATTTGCAAATCATTGTATTCTGTTTTTATTTAAAACCCCAATTGGGACGTTGTGTTAAACATAAATAAAAACAGAATACAATGATTTGCAAATCATCTTCAACCTATATTTAATTGAATACACTACGAAGACAAGATATTTAATGATCAAACTGATAAACTTGATTGTTTTTAGCAAATAATCATTAACTAAGAATGTTATGGCTGCAACACGTTCCAAAAAGGCTGGGACAGGGTCATGTTTACCACTGTGTTACATCACCTTTTCTTTTACCAACATTCAATAAACGTTTGGGAATTGAAAACACTAATTGTTGAAGCTTTGTAGGTGGAATTCTTTCGCATTCTTGCTTGAATGCTTCAGCTGTTCAACAGTCCAGGTTCTCCGTTGTCGTATTTTGCGCTTCATAATGCGCCACACATTTTCAATGGGAAACAGGTCTGTACTGCAGGCAGGCCAGTACCTTTCAGCATTAATGGTGCCTTCACAGATGTGTAAGTTACCCATGCCATTGGCACTAACACAGCCCCATACCATCACAGATGCTGGCTTTTGAGCTTTGCGTACATAACAGTTCAGATGGTTCTTTTCCTCTTTGGCCCGGAGGACAGGACGTCCACAATTTCCAAAAACAATTTGAAATGTGCACTCGTCGGACCACAGATCACTTTCCCACTTTGCATCAGTCCCTCTTAGATGAGCTCAGGCCCAGAGAAGCTGGCGCTGTTTCTGGGTGTTGTTGATAAATGACTTTTGCTTTGCATAAGTTTCAAGTTGCACTTACGGATGTAGCGCCGAACTGTATTTACTGGCATTGGTCTTCTGAAGTGTTCCTGAGCCCATGTGGTGATATCCTTTACAACTTGATTTCCGTTTTTGATGCAGTGCCTTTTCTACCCAATCATGGCACCCACCTGTTCCCAATTAGCCTGTTCACCTGTGGGATGTTCGAAACAGGTGTTTAATGAGCATTCCTCAACTTTCTCAGCCTTTTTTGCCACCTGTCCCAGCTTTTTTGGAACGTGTTGGAGCCATAAAATTCTAAGTTCATGATTATTTGCTAAAAACAATAAGTTTATCAGTTTGAACATTAAATACCTTGTATTTGTAGTGTATTCAATTAAATATAGGTTGAACATGATTTGCAAATCATTGTATTCTGTTTTTATTTATGTTTAACACAACGTCCCAACTTCATTGAAATTGGAGTTGTCTATGTATAAAACCTGACGAGAGCAATTTTATATACATTATAAAGGAGAATGTTTAACAATTGTACACATCACAAAGAAATTGATGCATATGTCAAAATGCATGTTGAAAAGCCACCAAGCTCTTGATAGAATGTCATTTGACAGATGAGACTATACTGGAACGTTTTGGCATGTCCCATCAACAAAAATTCTAACAAATAAAATATCAACTGTAAAACACTGACAGGCCTAGTTATGTTATGGGGCTGCTTTGCTGTACAGGGTACAATGAAATCTCGAGATTATCAAGGCATTTTGGTGCGAAACATGCTGCCCAATGTCATAAAGCTTGGTCTCAGCTGCAGGTCATGGACATCCAACTGGATCATGACCCAAAACACTGAACATCTATCTATGTGGCTGAAGCATGCAATTTGGAGAATGCTACCTTTAAACCTGAGAGGAATGGAAGCGGTTGTTCACGATAAGTAAGCCAAAATACCTGTTAACAGGTACAGTAGTCTCATTGAGAGTTATAAAACACGTTTTCTGGTAGCAATTGCCTAAAAAAGAGGACCATAATTTTTGTCCAGGTCAGTTTCACTATTTTTTTGTTTAATATTTCTGTTGGACCACAAATAAAATCATTGTCATTAGCTTATTTTAAGTAAAGTTTTATTTATTAGAACTCTGGTCAGTTATTAGTAACTGTTGTAGATTTTTGTTACTGAAACATTGGTAAAAGCTCAAGGAGAACTAAATTCACAGCTCACTATTATTCATCCACCCACCATTTACTCATGCTGTCAAAACCGGTTCACTGGCAATTCTTTTGTCTAGTTTATTTAATGGCAACTTCCTTTTAACTATTAAAACAGTTCAGTATCTTTGCCAAAAACCTGAGCTCATCCACTCCGCCTATTCCTGGTGGACTCTGAACCTGTATCTGGACTACATTTGTCATGCAACATGTATACTCTGCACCACACGCAATCATTTGGTTCTGACATGCAGCTGAAAAGTTCTGTTTTCTCATCCTACACTACCATCACTGAAGTCTAGACCAATCCCTGAACCTAATTGGGTCAACCCGTTATTCATTACACCATTTATCTGCTATTTTATTTTCATGAAGCAACAAACTGCCTACACATAATATTTCAGCAACATCGTCACAGAATTAGAATGATTACAAAAATATTTGACTTTTATAAGATTAAATTAGACATTCTTCACTTATGATTTATTACTACTAAAATTATGACTTTGACCCACTAAGTAGCTATCAAGGTAATGGTAAAAACTCAAACACAAATTCCACACTGAAACATATGAGCAGGGGTTCTAACTCAGAACGTTATTCCTGCAAGGCAGACGTACTAACCACATTCTTCCCTATTGTGTGGTATTTTAAATTAGAACGTTTTATATTGTAGAATGTACAGTACTTGAGCAGGAAACGTTTTTTTTTTTTTTTTGCCTTCCTCAGAACAAAAACATGTACTGTACGTTATGCTACTTGAAGCCATAGGTTTTAATGTGAGTAAGAATTGTACCCTATCTCAGGCTCAGCCAGATGGGAAAGGCCCTAGCTTACCGATCTTGAAGTAGCCAAAATATTAGAGGTACAGTAGCTGAGCATCCATAGGTCTGTTGTTCATTTTCACCATGACATTCTATTGGGACTTTATGCGCTATAAAGATTGTACTACCTAAGGTTTTACAATTTAAAAAACGACCACTATAAGTAAACAGGATTAACTCTTTTCTCTTGCTGTGATGTACCACATAGAATACTGATGATCGAAAAAAACAAAAAGTTCAATAAGAACCACAGAACTGGAAATAGAACTGACAGAGTGTACATGACAGTTAGTTGTGTTTTTTGGAACACCTGTAGGTATTACACCTTATTCCCAAGTCATGAGTCAAACCAATTACCAGGATATTGAATAAGGAAAATGTATACTAATAGAGAAAAATATGTTTGTCTAGTCATTGTGTGCTAAGTGGTGGTAACAGTAGTTAAGGATGGTTGTCAGCATCCTGTGCCCTCTGCCTGCACTGTCTCATGTGCCATACAAGAACAAGGCTGTTTTTGAACAAGGCTTGTGTCACGTACACCATCCCCTGCCATCTTGAGCTGACCAGCTGTGAGTGTGTGTGTGTTTTCCTGGCTAGTATGGGTGTTGCTGACAGACTGATTAGTTCCTGGCTATAAGAGAAATGCAGAGTAGCAGGCTGAGAATCCGCCCTGGACCAACAGCCTTCCTCCTGTATGGCACATGCCAACATACACACATAAATATACAGTAATTTGTTTACATGTCCAACTTTCATTTATGGTAGTCATAGCAGCTCACTTTGTCTTTTTATGAAATATGTTAAAGCCAGCTCTGCTGTCAATCATAGGACGGCTGAGATCCCAGATTCTGCATTCACTCATGCCATGTGTCCTTGTAAAAAAAAAAAAAAAAACATAATTGCTCGATAAGAGATAACACAAAATTAAAGTGAAAGCATATCCTATGGATGAATCTACAGTAGAGTACTGTATTATCAGTCTACTGATTAAAATTGATATGTAAAATGGGAATTAGCTGGGAGGTTCGAGTTTGTTTTCTTTGGAATAAATGATGTGCCCTTAAGTAAAGTCTCAAACTTAACTGCTCACACTCAAATGTTGCCATCTTGCCATCCTCTACCCTTTGGTCCATGTCCATAGGCTCCTTCTGCAATGTGTATTTCTGACATTCACTGAGTAAAATAAATATGTTACGCCCTTTAGCAATTCAAACTACTATGACTGTAAAAAGTATGTCCAGTAGAACCTCGAAAGTTAAAGGATTATTAAAGGTATCTGTACTCCTATGTCAGAATACAAAATTAATCTTTACGCAGATGATTATCTTCTTTATTTACAAGAACCCAAGACATCACTTCAAACAGTTTTAACCTCATTAAGACATTTTTGCAATTATCAGAATATGCTATCAAATTGTCAAAATCAATAATACTCCCTATAAGGACTAACTCATGGAATCCTGCAGACCAAAATCCAAACTTTCCTATTCCAACTGGGAATATCAAAAAATATCTAAGCATTAATATCTTAACAAAACTTAGTTAAACAATTTAAATTCCGTACCTCTACTGGAAAAAAATTGTGATTTAAAACGTTGGAACACCCTACCTATCTCACTTTTAGGGTGTACAGCTACAGTAAAAATGAAAATGTTACCACAAATTAACTATTTATTTTCAATGATCCAATTGAAACCCACATTAAAATGGTTCCAAATGCTCAACTCTGCCATTTTAAAATGTTAGTCTAAAAATAAGAAAAGTAGAATCCGCCTCGCTACCCTTCAGAAAGGTAAAGCAGAAGGGGGACTTAACGAACCCAATTTCAAACCCTATTCCTGAGCTAACCAAATACAGTACCTCATTAAATGGTTGCATCCTAATGTTGAACAACAATCTTGGCTGGAACTAGAACAGATAGACTGCAATAGCACCAAACTTTCAGACCTCCCATTTATCAGCGCAAGTCTCAAACGCCACAATTGTTTTAAGAATCCGGTTATTGCTGCTACTTTATCGGCTTGGTGGAAAAGTCTAAAAACCATGCAATCTTAGTTACCACCATATCATTCCTCCCTAATCTGGCACAATCGTGATTTTGAGTTTAACAAAATAACCCTTTACTGCAGCACATGGGAACAAAGTGGAATTGACCGCCTACATCACTCATTCAAAAATAATGTATTCATGTCACATGACAGCTTGTTCCAAGAATTAGAAATGGTAACTTCATTCAATACTATAAAGTTTGAACAACAATCCTAAAAAGATTCTCAACACTCAAATACTTTAGAACTACCCATTTTTGTTCAGAAAAACTACTTGCACAAAACAAAAAAGCTCCTTTCAAAAGTATACACATTAATCCATCCATCCATCCATCCATTTTCTGAGCCGCTTCTCCTCACTAGGGTCGCGGGCGTGCTGGAGCCTATCCCATCTATCATCGGGCAGGAGGTGGGGTACACCCTGAACCGGTTGCCAGCCAATCGCAGGGCACATACAAACAAACAACCATTTGCACTCACATTCACACCTACGGGCAATTTAGAGTTGTCAATGAACCTACCACGCATGTTTTTGGGATGTGGGAGAAAACCGGAGTGCCCGGAGAAAACCCACGCAGGCACGGGGAGAACATGCAATCACCACACAGGTGGGGCCGGGGATTGAACCCTGGTCCTCAGAACTGTGAGGCAGACGCTCTAACCAGTCACACATTAATCTAAAGTACTAATTTAATACACTTAGAAGTCGCAAAATGGGAAAAAGACCTCTCAGTGTCTACTGACATTGATTACTGGGTACAAATCTGTAGAAACACATTTTCAATGACAAAAAACAATTTACAGCTAATCCAGTTCATAGCACTCCATAGACCATACGTTACGCAATATAGTATGTATAAAATGGGCTATTCAAAATCAAATATATCCACTCATTGTACTGAAAACGCTCCAGACACTCTTTGACATTGTACACCCGTACAGCACTTCTGGTCACTAGTTACATAGGAACTTTCCTCAGTTTTGAACTTTAGGATTCCGATTTCTCCGAATCTTTGTCTGATGGGTGATTTAAAAGTTATAGATCTTTCAAATAAACATGCTCAACCAATACCGCTAAAAAATATCGATAAAAAAACAATAAAATAAACAAGCTATCAACATTAGCCAATGGCAAAACCTTGTCATAGAGTATATAACACTAGAACATACCTCTGCCAGACGTAATAAGCTAATGGATAACTTTAAGAAAAGTTGGTTACCTTTCATTAAAATGGTGAACTTCAAAGCTTGATTCTGTTTGCCTCGAAGAATGTCATCCAGAAATGTAATGTTTAACGTAAATCCAAATAATTTCTTGTAATTTTAGACCCCTGTGCACACTATAGGGTCACTTGCATCTGGATCTGCGAGGTTGGCCTCTGGGGATGCTGGGCCTGTTTACCCCCCCCCCCCCCCCCCCCCCCCTCTTTGGTACGGTCGTGTCTGTGCTGCCCTCCTGGGGGATGCCGATCCTGGGGCTGCTCCCCGTCCCGGCTACTTGGGTGGAGCCTGTTGGCCACACTCCGGGGGTCTCGTCCTGGTCTCCGGTTGGGGGCTTGGGGGCCGTGCTGCTCTGTCCCAGGCCTGTATCTTCTCCTCTTCCCTCTCCCTGGGGCGCGCTGCTGTGGTTGTCGCCCTTCTCTCACTTGGGCTGACTTGGGGCTCATGGTCGGGTGTCAGCACTGGCCTGCCTTCTAACCCGGCTCTGGCCACTGGCCTACGGTTAGTTTTTTGGGGGGGGGCTTCCCCCCTCTTCTCTGTGGTCTACCGACTGGTCGGGCTGGGCCGGTCCCGCAGGAGTCTCGCCTCTTCACAGACTCTGCACATTTTTTTATTCTCACACTGAACATACTCTGCACATTGGGCACACTTATATTCAGGGTCCCCTGGGAGACTGGTACCAGGTATGGTGGGGCGTGCCGCTTGCTGAAACATCCGTACTTGTTTCCAGTCTGGTCGCGTCCCACCCCCACTCCCCTTCACTGCTCTGCTCTGCTGGTCCTCCAGTTTTAATGCATCATACACCTGGCTGTGGGGGAGGGGCTGGGGAGGACATTTGGCCAGGTGTCCCAGCACTCCAGCCTGCTCTCTGGCCCGCCATGCTTCTCTCCCGCAGATGTTTAATGCACTCCATACATTCGCATATCCTTTGGGGAGCTGGTCGCCCTGGGTGGGGGTGACGGTGGCGGGTTATTATTGCCCTGTGACCGTCTCGCCTCACCCCCACCATTTTCTTCCATTTTAATGCACTACACCCCAACACACACAATCACGGGATAGGGATAATGGTTGCCAGTCGGGGATCTGGTAACCATGGTAATAGGGTGGTTGGTGGGATTTCACATTTTTCTTGGTTAGACTCCTGGGGCCTGCGCCGCCCCCCACTCCGGTTGACGGGCCGCGGAGGTGTGGGGTCCACCCCCCCCCCACACACACTTTTGGCCCCACCTTCCTCGCCGATCTCTTGGCGCCCTTGGCCGTCCTTGCTCAAGACAGGCGCTTAACTTCGTCTTGCTTTGGCAGGCTATGACCGTTTTTTTGGGTGGCTGCTGGTTCCTGCGTTGGGCCCTGTTGGTGGCTGGGACCCCCATGCTCTGGGGGTAATGGGGGTGGTGGCAGCGGTGGGACTCGCTGGGTTGGGCATGGAGGGGCGGTGGTCTCTCGTGGCTCTCCCCTTGGGACTGGTCGGGGCACTTCGGTCAGGCTTGGGACCTCCCTGGGTCCTGGGGGGTCGGTGGCATCCCCCTGGATCGATCCCATGCTGGACGGACTCACCCTTCCTCGATGTGGCGGCTCAGCAACTCCGTACACCAGTTGACTAACATGCATGTGATATGCTGTTCATTCACTAATAAGTTGGATAGAAACACGATAGACTTTAATTGCATGTGCTGGGACCATTAATAACAACACAGGTTATAGTAACATATCACCTCACAGGTTCTTCCAGGTGTTTAGACACTAAAAAAAGAATCCCACTCGACTGCCTTGCCTCTTGTTCTCTTGGTTAGTTATTGTACGTCCTCACCGGGTGTCCCCCCTACCCCAATCTATAAATGACTGTAATGTTACTTGTGTTCAAATATCTAGACTGTCTCACTATTGTTCTGCTGTTGTTTTCACCCCTAGTCCCCTTGTTCACTCTGTCCCTCTGTCTGTCCCCTAAAACCCTTTTCTGTCCGGATGCATTTTCAATAAACATCAGAATATTTTTTTTAAATTAAAAGTACGCAGAGAGAGTATTTTAAACTCGCTTGTTGCACAGGAAATCCGTTCCAGCACAAATCCACCATTCTGCAAGGCCATGCAGCTGAACAGCACAGGTATTTAAAAAATAAATAAAAAAAGGAAGGAAAGTGGTCGAATTTATAGTTCAACCAAATCGTGTGAGCAACTTTATTTTACAACCCCAATTCCAATGAAGTTGGTATGTTGTGTTAAACAAATAAAAACAGAATAAAATGATTTGCAAATCATTTTCCACCTATATTTAATTGAATACACTACAAAGACAAGATATTTAATGTTCAAACTGATAAACTTTATTGGTTTTAGCAAATAATCATTAACATTAACAAATGTTATGGCTGCAACACGTTCCAAAAAAGCTGGGAAAGGGTCATATTTACCACTGTATTACGTCACCTTTTCTTTAAACAACATTCAATAAACATTTGGGAACTGAGGGCACTAATTGTTGAAGATTTGTAGGTGGAATTCTTTCCCATTCTTACTTGATGTACAGCCTCAGCTGTTCAACAGTCCGGGGTCTACGTTGTCGTATTTTACGCTTCATAATGCGCCACACATTTTAAATGGGAGACAGTTCTGGACTGCAGGCAGGCCAGTCTACTACCCGCAATCTTTTACTACGAAGCCACGCTGTTGTAACAGGTGCAGAATGTAGTTTGGCATTGTCTAGCTGAAATAAGCAGCCATGAAACCATAACCATGAAAAAGACGTTGGTTGGATGGCAGCATATGTTTCTCCAAAACCTGTATGTACCTTTCAGCATTAATAGTGCCTTCAGAGATGTGTAAGTTACCCATGCCATTGGCACTAACACAGCCCCATACCATCACAGATGCTGGCTTTTGAACTTTTTGTCCATAACAGTCCGGATGGTTCTTTTCCTCTGGCCCAATTTGAAACAATTTGAAATGTGCACTCGTCAGACCACAGAAAACCTTTCCACTTTGCATCAGTCCATCTTAGATTAGCTCCGGCTCAGAGAAGGCGGCGGCGTTTCTGGGTGTTGTTGATAAATGGCTTTTGCTTTGAATAGTACAATTTCAAGTTGCACTTACGGATGTACCGCCGAACTGTATTTACTGACATTGGTTTTCTGAAGTGTTCCTGAGCCCATGTGGTGATATCCTTTAAACATTGATGTCGGTTTTTGATGCAGTGCCGCCTGAGGATTGAAGGTCACGGGCATTCAATGTTGGGTTTCGGCCTTGCCACTTACATGCAGTGATTTCTCCAGATTCTCTGCACCTTTTGATGATATTATGGACCGTAGATGATGAAATCCCTTAATTCCTTGCAATTGTTTGATGAAGAACATTGTCCTAAAACTGTTCGACTATTTTCTCACGCACTTGTTCACAAAGAGGTGAAACTCTCCCCATTTTTCCTCATGAATGACTGAGCAATTCAGGGAAGCTCCTTTTATACCCAATCATGGCACCCACCTGTTCCCAATTAGCCTGTTCACCTGTGGGATGTTCCAAACAGGTGTTTGATGAGCATTCCTCAACTTTCTCACTTTTTTGCCACCTGCCCCAGCTTTTTTGGAAAATGTTGCAGCCATAAAATTCTAAGTTAATGATTATTTGCTAAAAACAATAAATTTTATCAGTTTGAACTTTAAATATATTGTCTTTGTAGTGTATTCAATTAAATATAGGTTGAACAAGATTTACAAATCATTGTATTCTGTTTTTATTTATGTTTAACACAATGTCCCAACTTCCTTGGAATTGGGGTTGTAGTTTTGTTTAGTCTGCAGACATAAACTTCAACTAAAGATGAACTAAATAACAGTTTTATGAGGGTGACAGTTTGACACAGTGCACACGCCATAAACGCAGGTTAATGACTTCTCCTTCTCTTCCTTTCGGCTTGTCCCGTTAGGAGTCGCCACAGCGTGTTATCTTTTTCCATGATCGCCAAAAATATTTTGAAGAGAACCAGCTATTTGTGGTTTTGCAATTTTTAAATCCAAATATTTTCGCTCCCTCATTAAATATAATACTGAATATATATAAGTATTAGAATATTGAAATGTCAGACAATTAGTGCAGTAATATAGCTCTATTTTTAGGCCAAGCATGCCTTAAAAGTATTCGACTGTGTTATTTGTTTCATTTTCCGTATTCTATGTCAGTCAAGCTCTTAACAAGCATACCCGTGACCTGTAATATTGTGTAGCTGTCAATCTATATTGCCAAAGTGTTTGTGTGGGTATGTTAATCTGTGTTTGCTGGTACTCAGATAGAATGCTCAGAATTCTCCTACCTTATTGGTGGCCTTCATCCCCGATTCGACCCACCAATCGGTGACAAAGAAGGAGGCTTGATGAAGGATTGGATACAGGGAAACCGCCCCCAGCCGCACTTGTTAGTCACCATTGAGTTTCAGAAAAACTGTTTTTGCCTCTAATGCTGACTGGCTGTTATTTAATGTGAGCAGTCAGTGTCTGCACCTCTCGTTTGTATGTACCGTCGTCTTTGTTGTTCAACTGCAGCTGAGGGGAGTATTTGAATAGTTTGTGTTGCTTGCGCTGAAAGATGGGATTCGTATGAATATTGAACTACTCGTTAGATGGTATATTATCATTCTGTGCCCTTGTTCCCACTAGTTAGAGGCACATGTTGATCTGTGAGCATTTATACCCCACTGGTTTGAGTTTGGTTGGAATGCATGTTTATATTTGTTTTCTCATAAAATTGTATTTGTGTATTAATTGACTCAAAGGAAGACTTAGTGTAAACTCTTTTTTTTAGAACTTGGGATCTCATTGTATTTTTGTTTGTATGTTCTGTAATTCATTTTGTTAACTGATGTTCAACTGTTTTACCTAATTAAATGACCACAATTGTTCACATACAACTGTTATTTCAGTGTAAATCTCTCTAAATCTGCTCCTGAAAGGGTGGTAACACATACAAATCTAGATTGTGAAAACATCACAATGCCTTGTTCAGGGCTGGTAATGATTGTATTATGCTCTGCTCTTGTGATTTTTAAAAACAGTTTATCAATGACATACAGTATGTCAGACAAGATCACACTCATCCAGTTACAGTAAAACATTTTATTCAAAAATGATTATTTGTTTTGAAAATAAGATCCAGTGATATATACGGAAAAAAAATCAATAATCAGATTAAAGTGCAAAAATACATTTATGATATAATGCATCAGTACAAAAATAACATTAGAATGGTATATTGAAATGTAGGAAATGTATTTTGCTAGGATGGCTTTTATCCCCCTCACTTGCAGAATATTTGTGGGATCTTGTCTTTGGACTACAAGTTTCTGCAGTGCAGTATTTGGAATGAGCAGCCACAGGTTCTTTTTTTTTTTATTGCTCTTTCACATTCCACATAGCCACTGGGGTCTCTGTCAAGACAACTCTAATAACTATTCATGCTTTTCCTCACAAAGGCTTATTTCTGTGTCTTTTAAGAATTTGCTGGTGAAAATGTTCATCCTTGAGCAGCGGTTCCACAGAAGTGGATGACATTGGAGGGTCTCCCACCACCAACTGAGATTGTTATGTCTTTGTTGTTTTTAAGTCTTTGGTTGTTCATTGATTATTATTGTATTTGGTCATACTGAACAGTATATCTCCTGGTTTACTGTGTCCTTTGCGTTGAAGTAAAGTGAATCACTTTATCTTGGCTGGCTTCAGTTCCTTCACTTGCATGTGTAATGTTTTGTGGACAGCCAGAGTCCTGGACTGACAGAAGCCTTTCCCACACTCCTGACACTTGAAGGGCTTTTCTTTGGAATGAATGTATCTGTAAAATAGAAAAAAAGCAGTGCAGCATGAACAATAAGTAAGAACAGCTTTATTAGTCATTTCAATCCAAACCCCCACTTTGATCAACCTTTTAATATGTTTCAAGGCCTTTTTAACTTCAAGGTCATGTGCAATCATTTGGTGAATTTTTTAAAGTAACTCGGCCAGATGACTTCCATATAAACACCAAGAAAAACTTCTAAATCTACACACAGTACATGGAAGCCTTATCATGTCTCCTGCTGTGAGCCGGAGGCCCCGAGCCACAAACCTTTTGAGACAGTCTTCATCTTTTGAGTCTAATCTCCATCCACTGTTCTGTTTGTATTTGTGTGAAATAGATTTCTACAGTTATTACGCATCATTTTTTGGTTTTAATTTGTGTATTTTTGTGTGTTTATTTTTTATTTTTTGAAAAGCATTCAGCTGCGAGGAAATATTTTAAGTAAATATATATTCATTCAGGCGGCGCGGTGGACGACTGGTTAGAGCGTCTGCCTCACAGTTCTGAGGACCGGGGTTTAATGACCCGGCCCCGCCTGTGTGGAGTTTGCATGTTCTCCCCATGCCTGGGTGGGTTTTCTCCGGGCACTCCGGTTTTCTCCCACATCCCAAAAACATGCATGCTAGGTTGATTGAAGACTCTAAATTGCCCATAGGTGTGAATGTGAATGTGAATGTGAATGGTTGTTTGTTTTTGTGTGCCCTGCGATTGGCTGGCAACCAGTTCAGGGTGTACCCCGCCTCCTGCCCGAAGATAGCTGGGATAAGCTCCAGCACGCCTGTGACCCTAGTGAGGATAAGCGGCTTGGAAAATGGATGGATGGATATATATTCATTCATTCATTTATTTCCCATACCGCTTATCCTCACTAGGATCGCAGGCATACTGGAGCCTATCCCAGCTAACTCTGGGCGAGAGGCGGGGTATACCCTGAACTGTTCGCCAGCCAATCTCAGGGCACATATAAACAAACAACCATTCGTACTCGGATTCACACCTGGGGGCAATTTAGAGTCTTCAATTAACCTACCATGCATGTTTTTGGGGGGATGTGTGAGGAAACCGGAGTATCGGAGAAAACCCACACAGGCACAGGGAGAACATGCAAACTCCACACAGGGGGGGCCGGGATTTGAAGAGTCCTCAGAACTGTGAGGCAGATGTGCTAACCAGTTGTTCCCCATTCCACCTGTAAATATATATATATATACAGTGGGTATGGAAAGTATTCAGACCCCCTTAAATTTTTCACTATTTGTTATATTGCAACCATTAGCTCAAATCATTTAAGTTCATTTATTTCCTCATTAATGTACACACAGCAGTCCATATTGACAGAAAAAAAACTGAATTGTTGAAATTTGTGCAGATTTATAAAAAAAAAAAAAAAAAAAGTGAAATAGAACACAGCCAAAAGTATTCTGACCCTTTGCTGTGAGACATATATATTTAACTCGGGTGCTGTCCATTTCTTCTGATCATCCTTGAGATGGTTCTACACCTTCCTTGCAGTCCAGCTTTGTTTGATCAGAATCAGAATCAGAATCAGAATCATCTTTATTTGCCAAGTATGTCCAAAAACACACAAGGAATTTGTCTCCGGTAGTTGGAGCCACTCTAGTACTAGTAGAGCGATTATACTGATTGGACTTGATTAGGAAAGCCACACATAAGACCTTACAGCTCACAGTGCATGTCAGAGCAAATGAGAATCATGAGGTCAAAGGAACTGCCTGAAGAGCTCAGAGACAGAATTCTGTGAAGGCACAGATCTGGCCAAGGTTACAAAAAAGATTCTGCTGCACTTAATGTTCTTAAAAAGCACAGTGGCCTCCATAATCTTAATTGGAAGACGTTTTGGAGGACCAGAACCCTTCATCGAGCTGGCGGTCCGGCCAAACTGAGCAATCGGGGGAGAAGAGCCTCGGTGAAAGAGATAAAGAAGAAGCCAAAGTGGCTGAGCTCCAGAGATGCAGTCGGGAGATGGGAGAAAGTGCTAGAAAGTCAACCATCTCAGGTCTGATGAGACCAAGATAGAACTTTTGGCCTTAATTCTAAGCGGTATGTGTGGAGAAAACCAGGCACAGCTCATCACCTGTCAAATACAGTCCCAAAGTGAAGCATGGTGCTGGCAGTATTGGGTTGTTTTTCAGCTGCAGGTACAGGACGACTGGTTCCAATCAAAGGAAAGATAAATGCGGCCAAGTACAGAGACATCCTGGACGAAAACCTTCTCCAGAGTGCTCAGGAGCTCAGACCGGGCCGAAGGTTCACCTTCCAACAAGACAATGACCCTAAGCACACAGCTAAAATAAAAAAAGGAGTGGCTTCAGAACAACTCCGTGACTGTTCTTAAATGGCCCAGCCAGAGCCCTGAGTTAAACCCAATTCAGCATCTCTGGAGAGACCTGAAAATGGCTGTCCATCAACGTTCACCATCCAACCTGACAGAATTGGAGATGATCTGCAAGGAGTAATGGCAGAGGATCCCCAAATCCAGGTGTGATAAACTTGTTGCATCATTTCCAAAAAGACTCATGGGCTGTATTAGTTCAAAAGGGTGCTTCTACTAAATACTGAGGAAAGGGTCGGGATACTTATGGCTGTGTGATATTTAAGTTTTTCTTTTTTAATAAATCTGCAAAAATGTAAACAATTCAATTTTTTTCTGTCAATATGGGTTGCTGTGTGTACATGTGGAAAACATTAACTTAAATGATTTTAGCAAATGGCTGCAATATAAAAAAGCATGAATACTTTCCATACCCACTGTGTGTGTGTGTGTGTGTGTGTGTGTGTGTGTGTGTGTGTGTGTGTGTGTGTGTGTGTGTGTGTGTGTGTGTGTGTGTGTGTGTGTGTGTGTGTGTGTGTGCGGCACATAAGGGCGGCACGGTGGATGACTGGTTAGAGCGTCAGCCTCAAAGTTCTGAGGTGCAGGGTTCGATCCCCGGCCTCGCATGTTCTCCCCGTGCTTGCGTGGGTTTTCTCCAGGCACTCCGGTTTCATCCCAAAAACATGCATTAATTGGAGAATCTAAATTGCCGTAAGTGTGAGTGCAAATGGTTGTTTGTTTGTATGTGCCCTGCGATTGGCTGGCAACCAGTTCAGGGTGTACCCCGCCTCCTGCTCGATGATAGCTGGGATCGGCTCCAACACGCCCGCGACCCTAGTGAGGAGATGCGGCTCAGAAAATGGATGGATGGATATATATATATTAGATTATTTTCACTTAAATATTTCTTGCACTGTACGCTTTTTTAATTGTACTTTTATTTTTTTTACTTTGTTTTAAATGTTTATAAGATGGTTTTTTTCTTTGTTTTTAAATGCTTTTAATCAAGTAAAGCACATTGAGTTACCTCGTGTATGAAATGTGCTATATAAATACATTTGCTTTGCTGGTTTGCTTTGTTTAGTTGTTGGAAAGCCCAGTATTTTTTTAGGTGGTACTCGATGAGTACATTAATGAGGACAAAAAATGAACTTAAATGATTTTAGCAAATGGCTGCAATATAACAAAGAGTGAAAATTTTAAGGGGGTCTGGATACTTTCCGTACCCACTGTGTGTGTGTGTGTGTGTGTGTATATAAATACTTTTTTGTCAATTGTTTTTGCTAACATCATACAAAATTTTCCTTATTTTAATCTAAGTTTAAAATACAGTTTTGAAGTATGGGAACATAATTTTGGGCCTCTGACAGCAGAAGAATCAGGCTGAGCCACAACACACATAAACACACACTCACAGAAATACACCCCACACACATGCACACACACTCTCATTCACACGATACTGTATCAATTTCTAGCTACACTGGAGATATTGTTTGTGTGGAAACTGTGTGCAAATGACACAGGAGTGAGTAAGCATTTTCAAGGCATCTACATGTAGTACAATTTATGAGCAGTGCACTGCATACCACTGTGACCTGGGCCAATCAATTACTAATATACGCTTACTCAGAAATTTAAACTATATTTTTCAATATTTCATCCTGATTCAAAGATGCATCCAGTCTGATTGGACATTCTGAACTTACCCAACAATGTTAAGTAATAAGTAAACAAATGTGGTTGGATATATACTTACCATTGCTAGTATTTTGATTTTAGTATCGGTGCTATTGTGGTAAGTAACCACACACACCACACCTATGATATCTTAAAACATGCTCTCCCCACTGAATACTTTTCATTCTGGTCTAAGCCCATCAACCTGCTGTTACATGTCAAATTATTTCTGATACAAAAAGTGATGGCAAGAAGTGAAACGCTATCAAATAAGACTATAAATCAAGAGTATGGCAGGCTCAGAGTTTAACATTCAAAAATGTTTTTCCAGTCCATATAAAATGTTTGCAAATCAAAATACACAGGCAATATTCACCGTCCCTTGACTATTTTAATCAAGATCTCTACATATGCCACTCTAAAAATTCATATTATGCTTAAGGCTGGGTGTCATGTTCCTTAATACTGTGCCCAAACATGTCCTGCTGGGACAAACTGTTGAGGAATGGAGCATGAAGACTCTTCTAATGTGCTGCTTAACTGTCAAGGTTCATATCAGGAACAGATTGCTTGTAGTCAAATTTAAAGGTCTGGTATGTAGTATTTGACAAAACAGGTTTCATCTCAATGTTCTCACCTGTGGTCTCGGAGGTGGTCCTGTCTTCTAAAGGCTTTGTGGCAGATATCACATGTGTATGGCCTTTCATCTGTGTGCGTCCTCTCATGGATTAACAGATTGTAGGATTTTGTAAAATGGCGGCCACAGAATTTGCAGACAAATTCTTTTTTGGTCTTTGAGGGCAACCGGCCTCGACTGGACTTGCGCTCCGGGTAGGAGAGCTTGGTCACATCCAGGAGGCACCCAAGGCCGGTTGTATCAGAATGGTGAGATGACGCGGCAGCAGAAACCCCGGACACGCTCAGGTCTTCTGCCTTTAGATGATCCTCTTGGGTGGCTGCTGTGGCCAGGTTGGCAAAGTCAAAGCGAGGCTTGTTCTTTGAGCTCTGCATCCGAATTGTTGAGTCCTGCTTGGGCTGCAGGTGGTGAGGGAAGATAGGGAAGGAGGCCATAGACGAGAATTGGAAAGGCAGTTTTGAGATAGTGCCGCGAGGCAGGGCCACAGGCAGAAAGCCCGGAGTCCATTGGTGAAGCTGAATGGCATGTAAGGCACTGAAGCTGTAGATGCTGTGGAAGTGATCGGTTGGGACCTGAAGGCCTGTGGAGCTCTGGAGAAGTGAGTAGTTAGCCAGCTGGAGTGATGGGTGGAGAGGGACTGGAGCTGGCAGAGTCTTGCTGCCCATGGCTGAGGCAAGAAGTCCAATGAGATGTCTGAAACAGACAGAAAACATTGACAGATTAGGTCAAGTTCTTTTTTGATTCCCATCTATTTCATGTGTCAATGAGAGTCTTTCCTTCCAGATGCTGTCAAAACTTTACAACCAACACAGCTTTCAAAAATCAGGATATACAGTGCTGGAAAAAAAAGAGACCACTGCAAAATTACCAATTTCTCAGATTTTGTCTGTTTATAGGTAACATCTATTTATAAGCATAAACTACGAACAACATAATGCTAATGTAACTAATGTACTAAAAATTTACTAATGCAAATGTAGTCTAGTTGGAAAAGCCCAACTTTGAAACTAAGTGTAGAAACTCAGTGCCATTTATTGTTTAAATAATGAATGTAATAGGTCACACCTGGACAACAAAACACATGTGTCACTCACATGTTCCAATCTAGATTAACTGGAAATACTGAAATGTTAAACCAAATGTTATGAGGAATTAGGCTCACCGTTCCAATATTTTAGGGGAGTATATACTATAAGTTCGATCCCATTTAGATTGAAATTGAAGTGTCCACCTTAAACAAACGTTGCTATGACTCCAGCACATCATGTGGACAATGAATAATGGCTTTTAGTTATAAACAAAACAGGATTTAAACAAATCTCATAAAGGTGACTTATGGGCACAGCAGGTGAGGCTGGGGGAGGCCACCTCATCCACACGCAGCATCAGCACTGGGGTGCCCCAAGGTTGTGTCCTCTCTCCGCTGCTCTTCTCTCTCTACACGAACGACTGAACCTCAACGCACCCGGCTGTCAAACTCCTGAAGTTTGCAGATGACACCACTCTCATCGGCTTCATCAAGGACGGTGACGAGTCTGCATATCGACAGGAAGTGGAGCGGCTGGAGCTGTGGTGCGGCCGACACAACCTGGAGCTGAACACGCTCAAGACTGTAGAGATGATAGTGGACTTCAGGAGGCATCCTTCGCCACAGCTGCCCCTCACATTGTCCAGCTGCCTTGTGTCAACCGTCGAGACCTTCAAGTTCCTGGGAATTACAGTCTCTCAGGACTTGAAGTGGGCAACCAACATCAACTCCGTCCTCAAAAAGGCCCAGCAGAGGATGTACTGAGAAACCACGGCCTGCCACAGGAGCTGCTGAGGCAGTTCTACACAGCGGTCATCGAATCAGTCCTGTGTTCTTCCATCACAGTCTGGTTTGGTGCTGCTACAAAAAAGGACAAACTCCGACTGCAACGGACAATCAAAACTGCTGAAAGGATTGTCGGTACCACCCTACCCACCCTTGAGAACTTGCACGCTGCCAGAACTAAGACAAGAGCGTGCAAAATCCTTTCGGACCCCCCACATCCCGGTCACCAGCTCTTCCAGCTCCTTCCTTCAGGTAGGCGCTACCGATCAATGCAAACTAAAACTAGCAGACATTCCAACAGCTTCTTCCCTCTTGCAATCAACTTCTTAAACACCTAACCTACAATTCCATTGCAACATGCTGGCAATTTTGTGTCTTGAGTTTGTTGTGACATTTCTGTCGGGTCTATTATATATTACTCGTGCACTCACTGTAGTAGTCTCGCCACGCTGCACTATTTGCTTATCTGTTGTTGACCAATACTGGCCACTCATGCCAAAGTAGCATCTGCTCCATTTGCACACTGACTGAGGAGTATCTGCAACATTTGCACAATCAACATTGTCCCAGATTATCGCACTACTCGCTTGACGTCTCGGCGCCCTTTGCACAATGGTCATTGCACCGGACTATTGCAATATTAGTAATTCGAACTGCTCTAAGTGCTAGAGGACTCTGCATCTTTTTGCACAATTGTCCAAAAAATAAAAAATAAAATGTACCGGCATTACCAGATAACTAGAAAACCTTTATTGCTCAGTTTTTTTTGTTTTCTCAATGTCTTTATGTCTCAAAAGTGTTCTCTGTCAATTGTCTGTTGTCGTACTCGAGCGGCTCCAATTACTGGAGACAAATTCCTTGTGTATTTTTTGGATATACTTGGCAAATAAAGATGATTCTGATTCTGATTCTGATGTAAGGGCTCACATTGTTTGGTTTGTAAATTACTGGTACAGTGGTATCCCACTCGCCCCAATCTAGAATGGGTAGTGGGATATCAAAATGCACACCCCTAATTGGGGCTAAAACACATCCAACTTTTTGTGCTGATAAAGCTATTCACACACCCCTTAAGGAGCAGTCATGATCTGGTCTTTCACACTGCATGTGAAAAATGCCTTTGCTGTTTGAGCCACAATGCAGAAAAGCCTTTAATCAAAAGTAAAAAGTATTAACTGAAAAGGACCTTTGCAATGCAGTCGTCTCTAATAGCCTATCCTATAGTACTATTTATTTGTGTGTTGGGAAAAACAACTTTCCACAGTGCTGGGATCATAGGTATTTCTAGCCCATTTTGAGGGGTGCTGAAGCAACCCTAAAAAAATCCAAGCACACCTAAAATTTGAAAGATTAAAAAAAAAAAACTACGTCGAAAAAACAACAGTACTTCATTATATAATATTTTAACAACAAAAATACCCTACCCCCACCCGCCATTGCCTCATAAATGGTTTGCTCCATCAATGTCTCCCGGCTCTCCCCAAATGGGCTCAAAGCGCTCTCCCTACACATAGCAATATGCTGTTTTCCATTGATATGGCATAAATTCCTGGCTTAAACCAGGATATGTGGCTAATTTCTTAACTTTAGCCATTCAATACTAACACAGTTGTATCATTACCTTTCCTCATTTGCATTAAATTGTAGGTCACTATTTATGTTGTGGCGGCACAGTGAACGACTGGTTAGAGCGTCTGCCTCACAGTTCTGAGGACTGGGGTTCAATGCCCGGCCCCGCCCGTGTGGAGTTTGCATGTTCTCCCTGTGCCTGCGTTTTTTTTTCTCCGGGCACTCTGGTTTCCTCCCAACATCCCAGAAACATGCATGGTAGGTTAAATGCACACTCTAAATTGCCCGTAGGTGTGAATGTGAGTGCGAATGGTTGTATGTTTATATGTGCCATGCGATTGGCTGGCAACCAGTTCAGGGTGTACCCCGCCTCCTGCCCAATGATAGCTGGGATAGGCTCCAGTACTCCCGCGACCCTTGTGAGGATAAGCGGCTCAGAAAATGGATAGCCTATCCCAGCTATCTTTGGGCATAAGGCGGGGTACACCCTGAACTGGTCGCCAGCCAATCGCAGGGCACATATAAACAAACAACCATTCGCACTCACATTCACACCGAAGGGCAATTTAGAATCTTTAATCAACCTACCACGCAGGTTTTTGAGTTGTGGGAGGAAACCGAAGTACCCCGCCAAAACCCACGCAGGCACGGGGAGAACATGCAAACTCCACACAGGCGGGACCGGGATTTGAACACCGGTCCTCCGAACTGTGAGGCAGATGTGTTAAGCAGTCGGTCACCGTGCAGCCTCATGTACATGTGATAACTATAAAGCCAAGGTGCTACTGAACAGCTTACTGGCATAACGGTTTGTATCCCATTTTGGGGGATCCTGAAGCACCCCTAAAATAAATCCTAAACCACTAACCCTAGAATCGCCCCTGACTTGCACATTTGCATTGTTGTTTTGGGAAACCACTATGGTAAACACTACAAGCCGGTAAATCACTTTGCTACTGTGAGGTATTTGTTATTTGAAAACTGCATAAGAAATGGATCTTCTACAAAGCACCATGACAAATGACAGTGTATGTGTGAGGTAAATGTGTCAAAGAAGTGGAGCGAATAACAATTGGCAGCATGAAGACACATAAATGGATGCGTCAGAAAGAAATTGAGAAGAGCGAAAATGTGTGTTTCCTGTTGCCAGCAACATGCCTGGAGCTGTTGAAGTTTGTGTAAAAGAATGGCAGCATTCAGCAGGAGCCTGTGAGCTGTTAAATCAGGTTTGATAAGCAGGAATAACAAGACAACAATATGTCTTTGTTCCAGTCAGCCTTGATTGACAGCGAGCACAGAAGCTCCCTGCTCCATTTGAACAGCCCCATTCACTGAAGAAATTGAAGGTAATGTTCTCTCTTCATAGATAAAATATCTAAACGTTTCTTTCACCTTTTCTTCTTTCTGGCGATCTAAAATGCAAATGAAACTCTTAAACATCAAATAACAACAAAAATGATTTGAATTACACAAATCATTTTTTTCAACATGTTGTAAAGTGCTGGTGAAAACTACTACGGAACACATTCCACTTATGTTTACTGCATAGTTTAGTAAATGAACACATCCATCCAGCCACTTTCTATAGACCGATCCTGGAAAGGGTCACCGGGGAAGTGAACCCTAAACCCAGCTAATTTAGGTGAAAGGAGGATGACACCAACGCCACGTCACCTTCACAAAAACGTCAGCTATGTGAACAACTATACATTACCTACAGCTCTTGACCAAAGAGTGTGGTGTGATCATATTACTGAACAAAAATATGTCATCTAACACATTCATGAAATATATAAGAATATATTTACACCACAAGACCACTTAACAAAATGCTCAGCTCTCTAAGTACGACCATAATGACCAAAATTAAAATAGTGTAGCATAGGAGGCCTAACTGTTCATCAAAAATTAGGCAGAGGCTTTATTCCTAAAAACTATATTTAATACTCTTATAAGTCACTATAACATAATGCACAGTTTGAACATGGAAACTGTGCATACATTTCGGAAAATTACAAACCTGTACTTAAATAATGATCAAATTAAAATGTATTGCATATAAATTAGGGCGGCACGGTGGCGACTGGTTAGAGCGTCAGCCTCACAGTTCTGAGGACCCGGGTTCAATCCCCGGCCCTGCCTGTGTGGAGTTTGCATGTTCTCCCCGTGCCTGCGTGGGTTTTCTCCGGGCACTCCGGTTTCCTCCCACATCCCAAAAACATGCATTAATTGGAGACTCTAAATTGCCCATAGGCATGACTGTGAGCGCAAATGGTTGTTTGTTTCTGTGTGCCCTGCGATTGGCTGGCAACCAGTTCAGGGTGTACCGCGCCTCCTGCCCGATGATAGCTGGGATAGGCTCCAGCATGCCCGCGACCCTAGTGAGGAGAAGCGGCTCAGAAAATGGATGGATGGATGGATGCATATAAATTATGTAAAAATTTTACCTAATTAAGTTTTAAAACAAACAGTTTGGAAATGTTAAATGCAAAAGTATTGTACTTAAAAGTAAAATGCAGCTGAACTCTACTTAACAAATATACTGTCCTGTACTAGTTTTAAAAAAATGAAAAATGGAAGCTTAGGCCCGGTACACACAAAAAGACAATCGTGCTGTTTTTGTCCAGATTTAGCCCCTTCCCGACCAGGGATTTCGAACGCCTGATTATCTTATATTTTACAAGATTATCCTATATGATTATCCTGAGATTTAAGGTGTGTTAAGAGTGCATTCGACCCGATTTTAGGGTCTGAAACAGGTCGGGGCCAACAATCTTAAATATTGAACACGCTGAATATTTAGGACCAAAAATCTTTGTGTGTGGGGAAAGCCGACTATCCCGAGGCAAGACTGTGAAATACGACATGAAACAAAATGTAACCAATCAAGAAGCACCCTGGCCCTGGAACAAGGAACAGACCGTAAATAAATACAAACGTCTAACCCGATGTCGTATTCATCCAAAGCAAGTCCTTTTATTTATCTACACCACTTTCGCCTCCATTGTCTTCGGCAGCACTCAGCAAAATGGGAGTGTCTGCCTGTCTTCCTTTTTGTGAGAGCACGTGTGAGCATGCGAGATTTCGAGATTGGCGGCGGAACAGAATCTTTATGTGTGTGGTGTTCTGTGTTGAGATTATCGGTGCACGCCACACACAATTGACTATGACCAAAACTGTTAAATGTCATATTTTTTTTAGCTTTATGTGTGGCTCTGCCACAGATATAAAATCCTTTAAAATTTGAAAAACCCTAATGTGTGTACCAGGCCTGATGCCTACTTTGAACATTGAATTCACGTACCACAAGAGGGAGCTTGCATACCACTGGCGGTACTCCTACCACAGTGTGAATCACTGCCTAATTCAATACAATGCCATAACAATAATCGAGTCATATAACAATTATAGTTGGCCATAATGTAACATCATCTTATAAACTACAACAAGTAGTGTAGTACTATAAACACATATACTACAATTAGCTAATTCTAAACCCTGGTGATCAACCAGTCAATGGAGAGCAAGTATATATTAGTTTAATATTAATGCTTTAATTATCAGTAACAAATTCTTCGGTAGTGGTTTAAATCTATTTAAAATGAATAAATATAACATATTGGCTTAGCAATGACTTAAACTTACTTTGCATTAATACAGGAGTATGCAAAATAACAATACTACAGAAGAATAAAGAGCAGTGAAATAGTATGTGAACTATCGCCTTAAACTAATTTTGCTTGACCAGATTTGAATGAATTCACAGTCGCATAGTGAAAATCTGATGGCTGCTGCTGCTTAAAGTGAGATTTATATCACTTCTTTTTATGAAACATCAAAACATGCATAATTGATTGTTAGTAACTTTATGCAAGATTGAACATATGTGTTGTGTACACGAAAAGTAAATAAGGTCAAAGGCTTCAGCCAGTGGTCAGGCCACTCATCACTAAAGTGGATGAAGTAGTTGTAATGAGGAGCAGTGAAGCTCAAACAGCCCCCTGTGGTCTGTTCCTTTCTGATCATGACGCAGAAGTAATTGACTTTTACTCAGGAGGTCATTAGAGGATATAAGTGCTCTGCTGCTGAGGCTCTCCTCACCTTTAACCCTTTAATGTCTGCATATCAGGGGCCTCCAGATCCAAAGAGCCATGTGGATCCTCTGTTTTAGTCATGACTGCGAGATTCGGCACCTCAGACGGACCGCGTGGTGGCTGAGACGCTGCCTCTCACCTCCATGTAAATCTTATCAGACTGGGACCACAACCCCCATGGAACATGGAAGATTCTCTTCTTCTTCAAAACACTCATGCCTTTCAACCCCCCACCACCACCACACACACATATACTATATATATATATATATATATATATATATATATATATATATATATATATATATATATGCACGCACACAGCCATACGGTATGTACTGTACTGATTGGTTTCAGCACCCCGCGACCCTGAACAGGATAAGCGGTATACTGATTATAACAAAATAAAATAAATGTTAAAAAAGAAGATTTTTGAAATATGTTTTATTTGTAATATAATATTGAATTTTCATATCAAATTTAGACATTTAAAAAAACATGCCTTCATATGGGTAAAATACAACATTTATCATTGTAACACTCTTGAAAAAATATCTGCACAAATAATGTTTTTTTCCTCTGATCTTTCGAGATTATACAATACAGTTGTTCAGAAACCAAATTACTTGACATGGCACTGAAAAAAGTACTTAATTTCCAGTTGCACGTGATTCAAATGTGGTAAACTGATGTAATTTTCCCCTCCTTGAAAATAGTAACAGAATAATGCATTAGTTAACACGTTTTATTCATGTGCAACTGATGTACATGTTCGAATTAAGTCAAATCAAAGGACTTTTTTTCAGTGCAAAGATGATCTCTGCAGTATTAATTTCAATCGAAATAGGCAGGAGAAGTTAGGGTTTACAAGCAACAACATGGCAGTTATTACACAAATTCTGTAAAGTTCGTTGTGTGAAACATTTCCTCAGGAAATAGCGTAACTTTGTAATTTTTATCTACATTTTTGGAAACTGTATGTTGATGACACATCAGATAAACCAAACAAACCGGCCAAAGCACTTCAAACTTTCTAGTTCAGTGATTCCCAACCAAGGGTGCCTTGGCACTAGTGTGACGTGAGAGATCAGCAGGTGTGCTGCATGAAATTAACCAAGTTCACTTAATTTGTCCAAGAATTATTATTCATCAATTACAACTATATCTTCATTCACCTATCTATGCCAGCGACCTATAGTGATAGGCAGAACAATTAAAATGATGCCGCCCAAGGGCTCTGGGCCACCGCATACCGCCCCCCGCCTCCACGCCTTGCACGCCACTAATTATATGACAGAAGGTACAATAAACCTGATGCCATTCAGAATAAGACATGACTTCCTGCAAGTATATAAGCTTTGTGTTCAATTAAACAAGCCCAGATGTCACAGTTTACATCCATCCATACATCCATCTATTCATTTTCCATTCCGCTTCTCCTCACTCGGATCGCGGGCGTGCTGGAGCCTATCCCATCTATATTTGGGGGAGAGGCGGGGTGCACCCTGAACTGGTCGCCAGTCAATCGCAGGGCACAGATAAATAAACAACCATTCGCACCTACGGGACATGTATTCTAATTTCTAAATGCTTCTGCCAGCAAACATAGTGTGAAGCAGCATCACGCTCATGACAGCCATCAGTGTCATCAGAACTTTATTAGTAGAGGTGCTGAAAAACAGTCAGTCTTTGATGCCCCACACCTTCCTTTCAGACCTCTGAACTAATGCACAAGGATTTTATTGGATTATGCCTCATTAAACTGGCAGCATCATCAATTAGTGAATGTGGGCAAGGTGGTAGAGCTGCATGCATGCAGTAGGTGTTAACTTTGAAGGTAATCTTTAGGCTCACCTTTCTCTTGCAATGTTAATTCAGACAGCGCAAATTGCACCGGTTTTACTTGTTAATCTTGGCTCACCAAAGCGGGGTGCTGTCGGGAGGTCAGTGAGCATAAATGAGCTAATTTAGTCAATTTTGTCTAGAATAGCAACTCTAAAATGTATCTAGAAAAGACAGAATAATTAATAATAATGCTCAAGGTTTAGGGGTGCTGAGCTCCCAGCCAGGCAAGATAAGTATCACTGTTTTGTACATCTTAACACCATTTCTTTCCCACATTTATTAAAGTGGGAAAGTTTCTGACTAAACCATCAAATCTGATAAATGTTAATTAAATAGTGAATCACGTCAAAAGAGAAATGGATTGGATTTATAAAACAAACACATTGTAACCCGACTTATTTCTGGGGACTGTATTTTGTTGTTAAAATGCTGTATTATGTTTAACCAAGTACTATGTGGTTATACACGTTACTAGCATGTTTACAGAGGACATACAGTAAAATTACAAATAAGCTATTCAATTTTAGGGATGCCGGGACGTAATTAAGGGGTGCTTGAGCCCACCATCATGGGCTATGATGATGCTGTAAGTTTTCTGAACAACGCATCTATCTGCACAATACTGCCAATAACCCATCCATCTATTTTTCATACCGTTTTATCCTCACGGGTGTGCTGGAGCCTACCCCAGCTATCTTCGGGCGAGAGGCGGGGAACTGGTCGCCAGCCAATCCCAGGGCACATATAAACAAACAGCCATTTGCACACACATTCACACCTACGGGCAATTTAGAGTCTTCAATCAACCTACCGTGCATGTTTTGGGGATGTGGGATGAAACCGGACTGCCGGAGAAAACCCACGCAGGCACAGGGAGAACAAGCAAACTCCACACAGGCGGGGCCGGATTTGAACCCCGGTCCTCAGAACTGTGAGACAGATGTGCTAACCAATCGCCCACCGTGCCACCTCCCAATAACCAAATGTGTATTAAAAAGTATACAACTTAGACTTACATAACAGCAGTCCAAATATGTACATTATATTTGTATAAGTATGATGCTAATATAAATCTCCATGCGGACCTTTACCACATCTTGTGCACTGTATGAATTTCAATAATTGTGTTGTAAATAGTTGCATTGTAAAACGGCTGCATGATGGGATAATTACTGCAATTTGTGGAAGTCAAATTGCCTTCACTTTTCCTACCATTGTTGCAATTTAGAAACAAAAGATGGAACTTACCCACACACACAAACAAAAACAAAAAAACTTAGAGTGAAAGATCCAACTCCACTCCCACTCCTGGAAGCCTGCAGATGAGGGGTATTTTTGGGCGAAAACTTGAGTTTTAATAAGTTAACACAACAGCATGTTTGGTCCTCCCGGTTAGCTGTGAGGTGACAAGGCACGGCGGTGTGTGCTGGGGCAGTTTTGCTCGCTGGCGCGCGTCTCCCCTTCACTGATGTGCGCTCTCACTGCTCTGCGTCTCTTTATTGCGCGGCGAAGCTCCGACTGGCGCGTCACTCAGCCAACCCACATCCAACATAAGACAGACAGACATCGGGATACACAAGATTGCAAAGATCAATGCTGGGCTGTTTTCGTGAGGGACTCGACGTGTATGAGGAGAGATTTGTCTCAAAATTATGTACACAAATTATATGCGCGATTTACACGTTTTTCAGATCCACAAACACATCCGTGTTTTTTTTGTTTGTTTGTTTTTTAATGTTGTGGGTGCATTTATCATGACTTATCATTTGTAAATATTCAACTGTGTTTGTGAATTGTTAAAAGGTGCGTTTGTGGATCGGCGCGCACGCGCATTTAATTTGGAGACAAACGTCACGCAGTTGTCAAGATATTCACGCACACACATTGAGAATATTCACACGTGTGGGAAGGCCCTTCCCTCCATCCGCTAGGCGGCAGTGTTGCTGTCTCCGTTGAGAACGTCCATCCATTACCGCTTATCCTCACTAGAAAATTGACGATAAAATAGATGATTGAGAGCTAGCCAATCTTATTATTTAAGCACTGTAATATTAAGCTGGGTTTTGTATCTTGCTGACAGACGCGGAAGACGATGGATTTTTATGTTACTTACTAATGACGGGGCTGCCAATTGTCCACCTTGTTCAGCTATGGTCAGTTTATCGGGGGCCTTTCCATATACTATATATATTTTCAACTTGTGTGTTTGTGCGAATATCTTGAAAACTGTGTTACGTTTTGCTCAAAAATAAATGTGTGTGCCCGCTGAGCCATAAACACACCTTCAACAATTCACCAGCAGAATTGAATGTTAATAATTTATGATAAATGCACAAATTTATGATGAATGCACACACAAAATGAAAAAACGTGTAAATCGCGGCTATATTTTAGATATTAGATATTATATTTATATAGTACATTTGAAAAACACGTGTGTAAATGATGGATATATTTGTGCATCTGGAAAACAAATCGCGGATATATTTGTGTAAATAATTTTGAGACAAATCTCTCCCCCATAGACGTGACCATAAACTGGCAAGGTTTGCCAAACAAGACATGTTGAGCACTTCTATTCTTACAAACGTGTTTAGTACTTGACTGGCCAACACAGGGCCCTGACTTGTGCCCTGTCAAACATTTGGAATGAATGACACTAGAAATAGTGAACCGGGCCCTCTTTTCAAACATCAGTGACCACCTCACAAATGGATAGAAGACAAATCCCCAAACACACTCCCAAATCCTCCCTTAGGAGTCAAATTTGTTGTCCGTATTTAATTTTATTTCTTCCCGTAGTTGTCATGTTCTGTTGTCCCAGTGTGTCTATTTGTTTGTCTATTTTCTATTTGTCTGTTCATTTTCAAAAATTTTATCAACAAGGGCACTTGTAAAAAAAGTCGCCTTGGTTTAATATGGGTTAATGTCTCCCATTCTGAAAGAACCATGCTTAAAGTCTTATTTTCAAAATGTTATTGATGATTTACCATTTTAGGCATTCATAATAAAAGCAATTCGTATTGACAGAGCAAATGGTGGTGGGCCTTTGAAATACATTTCTTTTTATAACAGAAAAGACAAAAGTGCAAAATGGACAGAAACAGCTTCATAAAAATTGTGTGAGTTGCACAATGTACGTGTTGCCCTTCAAACTGTGACAGTGTGTGTCTGCAAATTTAGCTTTTTTAGGAACTTCAGCTCTTGGCTAAGTTGACCCTTCCACTGTGAAGTGAAAGTCTATGCATATGTGCTCTCTTTGAGCTGGAATGAAATACAGCAGAGAACATTTAAATGCCAAGCAGATTTCTTTTTACATGCTTTTCATGCTCTAAAGTGTACCAGCACTTGGCATCGAACAGCACATTCCTTAATGACATGCGGGGGGTGGAAAGTAAATCTATTATATTTAAGGCACTTGTTAGGTGATAGGACTGCCTACAGATGTTAGTGATATACTGCTACTGTAAGTACAGTACTTCTCATATCCATTGTTTTAATCCAATGAATTGAAGTACCTGAGAGTTGTTGCTTTGTTTGTCATATATTTTTGCTTAATCAATTTTATGAGCATGCACTTCTATAAATTGTACAGACTGGGAGTTGACTGGGTCCGGAAAGTTTTCAGACCCCCTTAAATTTTTCACTCTTTGTTATATTGCAGCCATTTGTTAAAATCATTTAAGTTTATTTTTTTCCTCATTAATGTACACACAGCACCCCATATTGATAGAAAAAAACGAATTGTTGAAATGTTTAATGATTTATTAAAAAAGAAAAACTGAAATATTCCCAGCCATAAGTAATCAGACCCTATGCTGTGACACTCATATATTTAACTTGTGTGCTTTCCATTTCTAGAAAGTCAACCATAACTAGAGTCCTCCACCAGTCGGGGCTTTATGACAGAGTGGCCCAACGGAAGCCTCTCCTCAGTGCAAGACACATGAAAGCCCGCATGTAGTTTGCTAAAACCACCTGAAGGACTCCAAGATGGTGGGAAGTAAGATTCTCTGGTCTGATGAGACCAAGATAGAAATTGTTGGCCTTAATTCTAAGTGGCATGTGTGGAGAAAACCAGGCACTGCTCATCACCTGTCCAATACAGTCCCAACAGTGAAGCATGGTGGTGGCAGGATCATGCTGTGGGTGTGTTTTTCAGCTGCAGGGACAGGGAGACTGGTTGCAATCGAAGGAAAGATGAATGCGGCCAAGGACAGGGATATCCTGGACGAAAATCTTCTCCAGAGTGCTCAGAATCTCAGACTGGGCCGAAGGTTCACCTTAAAAAAAGACAATGACCCTAAGCATACAGCTAAAATACTGAAGGATTGGCTTCAGAACAACTCCGTGACTGTTTTTGAATTGCCCAGCAGAGCCCTGACTTAAACCCAATTGAGCATCTCTGGAAAGACCTGAAAATGGGTGCCCACCAACATTCACCATCCAACATCACAAAACTGGAGAGGATCTGCAAGGAGGAATAGCAGAGGATCCCCAAATCCAGGAGTGAAAAACATGTTGCATCATTCCCAAAAAGACTCATGGCTGTATTAGCTCAAAAGGGTGCTTCTACTAAATACTGAGCAAAGGGTCTGAATACTTATGGCTGTGTGATATTTCAGTTTTTCTTTTTTAATTAATCTGCAAAAATTTCAACAATTCCGTTTTTTCTCTGTCAATATGGGCTGCTGTGTGTACATTACTCTGGGGGAAAGATCGACTTAAATGATTTTAACAAATGGCTGCAATATATTATATATTATATATATATATATATATATATATATATATATATATATATATATATATATATATATATTTTTAATTTTTTTTATTTTATTTTTTTTTTTTTTAAATCAGTTGACAGTATTTAAAGAAAGAAGTAGGCAGCAGCATGAGCAGAAAGTGAGCTTGGATGAATAAAATCTGCCACCTGCTGGAGAAGTATTCCCCCCAAATAAATTGCTTCAGTTATGGCAACCTAAGTTGTAGTGATCAAGGTATGTGTAAAGACAAGTGAAGAAGGACAAAAAAGTGTATCATAACATTGAAAAGTAAACCTTTGTTATTTTGTTTTATCAAGACAGCCATCATAATCTACAAGGCAATCTATGGCAGAGAAAAACATCAATTGGGGTTTAGTAGTGTGCAAAACGTCTGCAGTTTGTTACTTTGTATCTTTTCTTTTTTGACTTTGTTAATTTAGATTGTTTTGCTCTTTCCACCCAAGCCTTTGTTTGCCATTTTTAAGTAAAATATCTTTGTGAGCTTTTACCTTCTTCCCATGCCCTTACATGTGTCACATAGCGATGGCAAAATGTTTTTGCACATTTACTGGTGTTATACGGAAATTGTGTTCTGTGACGTTGTTGTGTAAGGTCTTAGGGATTCTCGCGAGAGTGTTATGTTGTTGTCTTCTGCCCAAAGCCAATAAAGATTTGTGTTAGTACAAGAGCCACCTTTGCCATCATTTACAGTACATGTTGTTATAAGTAAACTTGAAACATTATCAAAGTTTAAGCCTTACAACAAAATTTGTGTTTTATAAGCCTGGTGAGTGGCCAGACCAAAAGCAGCGTTTTGTGAGAATAAGTATCACTACGAAACATGACAGGGGGAATGGAGCTGTGCAGGTGAGCAGCCTGAAAAACGATATGCAGAATGAGTCCAAAAACCTCTTCAGATTGTTTGCTTTCACTACGGATGTCCTCGAATATGACTGACGGAGTGCTTTGTGTATTTTGTGCCATGAAGGAACATGATACAGGAATTCACATTTACAACAGCCTGTAGGAGTTATTCGAACATTGTGACTTCGGCACAAATCGAGGGCAGAATATCCGCAACAGGATCTTCACAGAAACTACAGCTGACGAACGACCTGACGCTAGCACTGACCATGAAAAACAGTCAGGCAGTTTGAAGAGGTATCTTCACAAGGTACAGTAGCATCCAAGGAGAAACACACACATGTACAAGACACAGCAAATACTGTGGTGAGCAAAAAGAGGGATACAATGAACCGATTGGAAAATGTGGGAAAGCAAAGCATAACAAAAATGAAAATTGCCCTGCTAAAAAACCCATATGCAATTTATCCAGTATGACATTGGAGTAGTGTGTGGGAATACGAAAGCAGTGAGTGAGGTCACACAGCAAGCAGAGTAGCCGCAGCCATATTTTCTAGGGGCTGTGAGAAAGGTAGGCAGGTCTTCAGCGCGATGGGCCGTCAAGTTGTTACTGAGCTGTACACTGGTAGCCTTCGAAATTTACATAGCCAATGTGAACGTCATCCATTAGGAGACCTTCCACTCACTCATCCCAAAAATGCTACTGCAACCCACAGATATTCCACTGAAGGCCTATGTGATGAATTGCAGTACATGGGACAGATTCAAAGCACAGTAACCTACAGATGTAAATCCCACCCACTTATTTTATCCGTGCTCACACTGGAAATAACCTTCGAAGCCGGCCAGCTGTGAAAAGTAACCTGGTGAGGAGAGTGGATAACACTGTGACCAACAGAGGATGCATAAAAGCATATTGTAAGCATTGGAGTTTAAGGAATGACCTGGTAAAAATACAAATAAAAGACAATCCTCACCCATATGCTGTACTCATAACACCTTCCCCTCATCATGCTCCAAGAAGTAAAGGAGGACTTACAGAGGATGAAGAAGAATTGCATAATAGAGAGGTTTATACATCCACACTGACTGGTGCACACCCATTGTCCCAGTCCTGAAGAATAGCACAGGTAAAGCCTGTATCTGCGTAGATCTCAAAAGGCTAAATAAGACTGTAAAAAGAGAATGGTATATCTTGACTACGGCTCAGGAGATCACAGAAACTAAGCAGAAGCTCCCTACACAAATCAAGAAGGAATCTTTGGCCTTAATGTTGAGGAAAATTGAAAAATAACACAAAGGAGGGGGAGATGTCATTCAATGTTGCCAAAATGTATTTGCGCATATACTGTAGTGGTATTACAGTATATCCATCCATCCATCCATCCATTTTCTGTACCGCTTGTCCTCACTAGGGTCGCGGGCATGCTGGAGTCTATCCCAGCTAACCTTGGGCAAGAGCCGGGCTAACAATCATTCACACTCACATTCACACCTATGGACAATTCAATTAACCTGCCATGCATGTTTTTAGAATGTGGGAGGAAACCGGAGAACCCGGAGAAAACCCACCCAGGCACAGGGAGAACATGCAAACTCCACACAGGCGAGGCCGGATTTGAACCCGGGTCCTCAGAACTGTGAGGCAGATGTGCGAACCAGTTGTTCCACCTACAGGTATTATAGTATAGCCTGCTGTAATTCATTGTCGCTATTTGTTGTGTAAGGTCTCTGGGATTCTCATGAGAGTGTTATGGTGTTGGTCACTGCTGAAAGCTAATAAAGACGTGTTAGTACAAAACCTTCCTTTGCCATCCTTTACAGGGCCCACCTGGGTTTTTGCTTGCATTTCACCACAACGAAAGCCCTATCCAAAACATTACTGAGCCTATCCCAGCTGATTTGGGACAAAATGCAGACTACACCCTGGACTGGTCACCAGTCAATCACAGGGCTTTGTTTTCCTCCCATTCAATTAATTAATTGTACATTAGGCCCAGAATTATTTGGCCAATGATGAGTATTCATGATTTTACATTGGTTTAGCACAATGATATATCACAAAGTGACTGAAGTGTCGTTTCAGATTTGGTTTTGCCTGTGAAGACTCTATTTATACCAGTTGGAGGTGTAACCAACATGAAAACCAGAGACCTGTCTGTGGATGAAAGAAAAACAAACAGTTCAATCAGAGCCATTGCACAAATATTGGTTACTTATAACTACAACAATTTGTATGGTCCTGAAAGAGAAAGAAAATCACTGACGTACTAAGACATAACAGACATCGCACTGGTAGAGCAAAGAAAAGCAGCCCCTGATGCTTGAAACATTGTGAGAGATATAAGAACAATTCCTATAAACAACTGTTCGTGACATCAGAAACAAACGCCAGAGGGCAGGAATTAGAGTATCAGAATCTACTGTTCGCAGAAGACTTCATGAACAAAAGTACAGAGACCTTGCCAGAATATGCAAATCACTCATTTACAAAAAGAATAGGAAGCCCAGACCACAAATTATGGAAAAAAGCCTAAAAAATCTGGGAGAAAGTCATATGGATTGATGAGACAAAGGTGAACATTTACCAGTGTGATGGAAAGGCTAAAGCTTCAAGAAAGGATCTGCTCATGATCTGAAACACACTAACACATTTATGAAACTCAGTGCCATGGCTTACTTGCATGACTTCTGGGAAGGGTTTTATAATCTTCATTGATTTAACACATGATGTCAGCAGCAGTTCATTTTAAGAGTTTAAATGTCAGTTTAAGACCGGCCAAGTCAATCACCTGACTTAAACCCTGCAAAGTATACGTGTTAAACTCACGGCGCACATCAGGCCCGGTATGCAATTACATCCAGCCTGCGGAGAGATTTGATAGATAGCGTGGCAACAGTGCCGTCGCTAGGCCTATTTTTAGGGGGGCTTCAATCCATATTTGGCACAGGTTGCTAAGCTACCAAACAGGTAGTAGCGTGGTACCTTTTCTCACTGGTTTGAACGTAAAAGTAGTTGCAGTGGAAAGTCCTGGCTTTATTTATAATGAGGAGAAGGAGACCTGATACAAGTGAAGCATGAGTGGCTATATTTGATTTTAAGGTAACACTTCTATCGTTAAAAATGCTAAAATCACACAAAACACTTTCAGTTTGATAATTTGACATGGTGGTGATCCCAGTCAATCACTGTGCTTACTTTTCCACATCACTGTATGCACCGTCTGTCGTCACAGCGCACTGCCTTCCGAACTGAAATTCTTTTTGGGTGTGTTTGCTTGTGTCACGACGCAGTAGTGGCAAAACTTGATGTGTGCTCAAACAGCAATAGAGTACCTGTCCATAGAACTCCAACTTAACAGGAAGAAAAATGAGATGATTAGTTCTGTGGAGGACTGTAGAAACTCTCAGATCTGTAATGACACAGACTTTGACTCTTGTCAAGAATTTGAGTAGGTTTGAAAAGACACAGCAGTAAGTGAAGATATAGAGTGCTACTTTAGTGTCTAGCCAGATAGCCAGTTTGACACCCACTGGCGAACTGCAATGCCACTTGTGATCAAAACGTATAGTGTTTTATATATCCATCTTCCATATACAGGTAGCAGCAGCTTATTCAAAGAGGCCCTGACTTCGCTCGATTTTACCGCTTCGTACGGCTACTAAATCCAAGGTTCGACTCCCTGACGGAGACTCCTCTCCAGAATCCCTTAATAGACGTTACCAGGGAGGTTATGAAATGTAATCCCACTGTAGTTGAAACATACAGTATCATCTGGTCCAACAAACCCCCCCCCCCCCACAACCCCCCGGTCTGTCAATCCAGAGGTACTGTCCCCGACATCCATGCAATGTTTTGCAGACGTGTATGGCAAGACAGCCCCACAATGTCCAAAGTACTGAGGAACTGTGTGGATCTCGTGTACCCCTGGGGCCCTGTCATAGAGGAGTTTTTTTACGACTTCAGCCTCAGATATATGAAAATCCATCTAAATCCCCAGACAGCTTCCTCATTGGAAGGAGAGTCAGTGGCCCACAACATCCCAAATCGAGGTAAAAAATAATGCCCCAGAATCTCTTCAAAGTCGTTCTCCATAGCCTCACTAAACTAAAGTTTTTGCCTTAGCCACCTCCAAAGTCGTATTCCATCATCAGCTGCCTCTGGAGTCCCACAGGCCAATAAGGCCGAATAGGACTCCTTCTTAATTTTTTTTCTTTTTTTTTTATAAATACTATTCACAGTCCTTGTTGCTTTTAAGAATTGGCTTTTGGTTCAGAGCCAGACACCTTGAAATAAACATGTACTTTTATGATTACATGAAACAAAAGTGGTTGTGTGGATTTACACACGAATGCACTGTCGACTCACTTGGGAACTATTTGTGGTGGAAGCTGCTTTCGATTTGGACAAATGCAAGGTTACAAGCAGGTGTGCTACATGCTTGCACACACTGTACTATATTACACATATGGTGCAACATGTTCATCTGGCCTGAGTTCCAGCTGTAGGTATCATGCCAGTTCTAACTGCCTCTGATTTAGTTAACTGTTTTAAATTGATCTTATTTTTACTTGACTGCTTTGTGAAAGTCATTCATCAAGGATTTATTATACTGTATATTCAATTGAGCAATGATAGAAACCATACAATATGAGAAAAAGCACACACAGACCTATAAATTGTCAGTCCAGTGAAGTATTTAAATGTAAAGAATGAGTGATTTTTCCACTTTGAAATGTTTCAGATTTTATACAAATGTACACTAAAACGCAAGGAATTATTACACATTTAAATTGTGGACTTATTTGAGAAGAGAGTACAGTGGTGTATAGCACCCAGCATTTTTAATTAGTTGGAAGTTGTTGCCCAAATCTACATTTTGTTACATAAAACCAAAACAGGCACGGTGGGCGACTGGTTAGAGCGTCAACCTCACAGTTCTGAGGACCGGGGTTCAATCCCCAGCCCCAGCTGTATGGAGTTTGCATGTTCTCCCCGTGCCTGCGTGGGTTTTCTCCGGGCACTCCGGTTTCCTCCCACATCCCAAAAACATGCATTAATTGGAGACACTAAATTGCCCGTAGGTGTGACTGTGAGTGCGAATGGTTGTTTGTTTGTATGTGCCCTGCGATTGGCTGGCAACCAGTTCAGGGTGTACCCCGCCTCCTGCCCGATGACAGCTGGGTTAGGCTCCAGCACGCCCGCGACCCTAGTGAGGAGAAGCGGCTCAGAAAATGGATGGATGGATGGAAAACCAAAACAACAAAACCCTGAGCCTGATGAAAACATATATTATGTATTTACCAACTATACAGTATTGCCAAACTTTACACTGCACATTCACCTTTACTAAGAGATTTAGTCAGATAAAGATTTAAATCATTACTTTCTCAGTCCTTTTCTTGGATAGACGTTTGGATGAAATTCAACTTTCATCATCCACAGAATAGGAAATAGTACATTTACTGTCTTCTTCTTCTTCTTTTCCTTTCGGCTTGTCCCGTTAGGGGTCGCCACAGCGCGTCATCCTTTTCCATGAGAGCCTATCTCCTGCATCCTCCTCTCGAACACCAACTGCCATCATGTCTTCCCTCACGACATCCATCAACCTTCTCTTTGGTCTTCCTCTAGCTCTCTTGCCTGGCAGCTCCATCCTCATCATCCTTCGACCAATATACTCACTCTCTCTCCTCTGGACGTGTCCAAACCATTGAAGTCTGCTCTCTCTAACTTTGTCTCCAAAACATCGAACCTTGGCTGTCCCTCTGATGAGCTCATTTCTAATTTTATCCAACCTGGTCACTCCGAGAGCGAACCTCAACATCTTCATTTCCGCCACCTCCAGCTCTGCTTCCTGTTTTCTCTTCAGTGCCACTGTCTCTAATCCATACATCATGGCTGGCCTCACCACTGTTTTATAAACTTTGCCCTTCATCCTAGCAGAGACTCTTCTGTCACATAACACACCTGACACCTTCCTCCACCCGTTCCAACCTGCTTGGACCCGTTTCTTCACTTCCTGACCACACTCACCATTGCTCTGGACGGTTGACCCCAAGTATTTAAAGTCCTCTACCCTTGCCATCTCTTCTCCCTGTAGCCTCATTCGTCCCCCACCACCCCTCTCATTCATGCACATATATTCTGTTTTACTTCGGCTAATCTTCATTCCTCTTCTTTCCAGTGCATGCCTCCATCTTTCTAACTGTTCCTCCAGCTGCTCCCTGCTTTCACTGCAGATCACAATGTCATCTGCAAACATCATGGTCCACGGGGATTCCAGTCTAACCTCATCTGTCAGCCTATCCATCACCACTGCAAAAAGGAAGGGGCTCAGGGCTGATCCCTGATGCAGTCCCACGTCCACCTTAAATTCTTCTGTCACACCGACAGCACACCTCACCGCTGTTCTGCTGCCCTCGTACATGTCCTGTATTATTCTAACATACTTCTCTGCCACTCCAGACTTCCGCATGCAGTACCACAGTTCCTCTCTGGGTACTCTGTCATAGGCTTTCTCTAGATCTACAAAGACACAATGTAGCTCCTTCTGACCTTCTCTGTACTTTTCCATCAACATCCTCAAGGCAAATAATGCATCTGTGGTACTCTTTCTAGGCATGAAACCATACTGTTGCTCGCAAATACTCACTTCTGTCCTGAGTCTAGCCTCCACTACTCTTTCCCATAACTTCATTGTGTGGCTCATCAACTTTATTCCTCTATAGTTGCCACAGCTCTGCACATCACCTTTGTTCTTAAAAACAATTTTTCATTTTCTTTAATGCCTTTCTAACTTCCCCCTTACTAATCATTGCCACTTCCTGGTCCACCACACTTGCCTCTTCTACTCTCCCTTCTCTATCATTTTCCTCATTCATCAACTCCTCGAAGTATTCTTTCCATCTACCTAGCACACTGCTGGCACCAGTCAACATATTTCCATCTCTATCCTTAATCACCCTAACCTGCTGCACATCCTTCCCATCTCTATCCCTCTGTCTAGCCAGCCTGTATAGATCCTTTTCTCCTTCTTTAGTGTCCAACCTGCCATACATGTCATCATATGCCTCTTGTTTTGCTTTTGCCACCTCTACCTTTGCCCTGTGTCGCATCTCAATGTATTCCTTTCGCCTCTCCTCGGTCCTCTCAGTGTCCCACTTCTTCTTAGCTAACCGTTTTCCTTGTATGATTTCCTGTACTGTGAGGTTCCACCACCAAGTCTCCTTCTCTCCTTTCCTGCCAGAAGATACACCAAGTACTCTCCTGCCTGCTTCTCTGATCACCTTGGCTGCAGTGGTCCAGTCTTCTGGAAGCTCTTCCCGTCCACCGAGAGCCTGTATCACCTCTTCCCGAAAATCTGCACAACACTCGTCCTGTCTCACCTTCCACCACATGGTTCTCTTCTCTGCCTTTGTCTTCCTAATTTTCCTCCCCACCACCAGAGTCATTTTACACACCACCATCCTATGCTGTCTAGCCACACTCTCCCCTACCACTACCTTACAGTTGGTAACCTCCTTCAGATTACATCGTCTGCACAAGATGTAATCCACCTGTGTGCTTCTACCTCCGCTCTTGTAGGTCACCCTATGTTCGTGCCTCTTCTGGAAAAAAGTGTTCACTACAGCCATTTGCATCATTGTTGCAAAGTCTACCACCATCTGTCCCTCCAAGTTCCTTTCCTGGATACCGTACTTACCCATCACTTCTTCATCACCCTTATTACCTTCACCAACATGTCCATTACAATCTGCACCAATTACGACTCTCTCTCTGTCTGGGATGCTCAGAACTACATCATCTAGCTCCTTCCAGAATTTCTCTTTCACCTCTAGGTCACATCCTACCTGTGGGGCATAGCCACTAATCACATTACACATAACACCCTCAATTTCAAATTTCAGCCTCATCACTCGATCTGATACTCTTTTCACCTCCAAGACATTCTTAGCCAACTCTTCTTTTAAAATAACCCCGACTCCATTTCTCTTCCCATCTACACCATGGTAAAATAATTTAAACCCTCCCCCTAAACTTCTAGCCTTACTGCCTTTCCACCTGGTCTCCTGGACACACAATATATCAACCTTTCTCCTAATCATCATGTCAACCAACTCCCGAGATTTTCCTGTCATAGTCCCAACATTCAAAGTCCCCACATTCAGTTCTAGGCTCTGTGTTTTCCTCTTCTCTTTCTGCCGAAGAACCCGCTTTCCACCTCTTCTTCTTCTTCTTCTTTGACTTCGACTTCGACTTCGACTTCGACCCACAGTAGCTGAATTTCCAACAGCGCCCTGCAGGTTGACGGCGCCGGTGGCGGACGTTGTTAACCCGGGCCACGACCGATCCGGTATGGAATTCTTTGGATGAACACTCATATTTGTTTGGCAAGGTTTTAAGCCGGATGCCCTTCCTGACGCAACCCTCTGCATTTATCCGGGCTTGGAACCGGCCTACAGTTTGCACTGACTTGTGCCCCCCATAGGGCTGCATTAGTACATTTACTGTCATGGTCATATAATAAGTGCAGTAAACCAAACACAGAGTACAAACCCCTCTCTCTCTCGCTGTCCTTGAATCCTTTTGAGTAATGCCTTGAAATTCAGATGACGATAAAGTGAGTTGCTGTGCTGAATCAGTGTGAAAGTACTTTTATTGTGCCAGACCAGTAAATGAACTGTATTTGGTTGTGACAAGGATGATACAACAATCATGAGGCACTGTGTCATGTTACCCAAGCAAAATTTCAACGCACTACCCCAATTCCAATGAAGTTGGGACAATGTGTTAAACATAAATAAAAACTGAATACAATGATTTGCAAATCATGTTCGACCTATATTTAATTGAATACACTAAAAAGACAAGATATTTAATGTTCAAACTGATAAACTAAACTTAAATAATCATTAACTTAGAATTTTATGGCTGCAACACGTTCCAAAAAAAGCTGGGACAGGGTCATGTTTACCACTGTGTTACATCCCATTCCCATTCTTGAACAGTCCGGGGTCTCCATTGTCGTATTTTACGCTTCATAATGCACCACAGCGGCACGGAGGATGACTGGTTAGAGTATCTGCCTCACAGTTCTGAGGACCGGGGTTCAATCCCTGCCTGTGTGAAGTTTGCATGTTCTCCCCGTGCCTGCGTGGGTTTTCTCCGGACACTCCGGTTTCCTCAGACATCCCGAAAACATGTATGGTAGGTTAATTGACAACTCTAAATTGCGCAAATGGTTGTTTGTTTATATGTGCCCTGAAATGAAATTAAAGTTTAACTTTTTTAATTGAATTATGGAAATAAATAAACTTTTCCATGATATTAAAGTTTTTTGGAAAGGGTCTGTATATGTACACATATTCTGGGATTAAACATTTCCAAACGTGAAAAGGGTGTTGTATTGCCGCTTTACTCTTGTTTTTTCAACAATGTAATCCTCAACCGGGGGTGGAAGGGTGAAGGGCATTTTGGGGAAACCACTATTTATTTTAGGGGGGCTTAGGATTGGTTTTAGGAGGGCGAAGTAAATCAAACTTCACCATAAATGCATACTACTAAATAATTTTGGGGGGCTTGTGAAGTTTTTGAAATTAGGCCGAGCGACATAAAGTTAGTAAATTTGTGACTAAATTTTGTGCATAGTTATTATGGTTCAATATGTATACTTATTTGTGTGACATTTTGTTTGGTGGTGTTCTGTCAGTTTTTCCCGAATGTAAAATACATGTGCAGTATCTGCTGTGGCTCAAAGGTTGGGAAACATTGGACTCTACGCTATCTTGTCTTACATATGTGCATAGTGACTGCCCTCTACTGGTGATACCCTGAAATTTATAATTGTATATTAATCTGGAAGAAAGTGACAATAAAATATTTTTGATTTCAGTTTTTCTCTTCACTAGAACATTATTTTGCATATTATTTCCCCATGGAAAGATATCAAAGGCCATCCATGAAGTATGTTGCCAAACTGCTCCTGAATGGCTACTATCAGTAGTACTGGATCATAAACAATAATGACTTCAATAAGCATTGTCCGTAAAGTTTAGTTCTGTGCAATGAGTAAATTCAGTATTTTGAATATTAGATTAATCCAGCTCAACGCTTTCAAGTGGTGACTAACGGGGCTAAGTAAGCGCTAAGACATTCTTGGTTTATGTAAGAGCCCAGGAGTACCATTTTCCTGCTGAATGCAGTCCAAAGAAACAACACATCCCTGATTTAACCTGACATGCTTCAAGAAGAGCATCCACCCACAAACTGACTTTTAAATCATCTCCCATTGAAACCTATGCAAACTTTGAAACAAAAAAGGAATACAAGTAAAGAAATATTTGTAAAGTCCCTTGTGTGAGATTGTAAAGATACTATCTCCCCTATTCAGATCACCCCATAAATCAAGTTGGAGTTGGATCATTTTATCATTCAGATTTTCATCTGGTGTATCAAGATTTCTTGATTTGAAAAATATCAGTACTTTTGTACTTTGTGACTATAAGAAAATAAGTTTAATTATTTCTGGACATCTTGCTCTTATTTCAGATACATTTCCCCACCTAAGGTCTCTCTTTGGTTTCTGATCATTATAGATTTTTCTCTAATTCCTCAACCTTAATCGTGACCTAAATACATCGACACACCCACACTCCACCCTCTATTATCATTGTTTCTTTTTCTTAGGATTTAACCACATACAGTAACCTTATTTGTGTAGATTGGACATTACTATTATATGATAAAACTATTTTATTTTAACATACAGTATTTGAAAGGTAAATCTTTCTGTCTCTTTGCCGAGACACGAACGCACACACGCATGCATGCACACACACACACACACACACACACAGATGTTGTTTTTTGGCCTTGAGTACTTCATCGTGCTCTTCCATAAAATCAGTTACAGACCATAAGTGTGTTTTTTTTAAGGCCAGGTCTTGTAAATGTTATATTATTTTGACATGAGAAAAACTGTTGGGAAACTAAAGCTACAACATATGCTTTGTATTTTCACCTTTAGCACGAAATAAATGCATGCAATGCTTCTATTTCTGGTGGGAAAAGAGAAACATGAAAATATTTTTCCCTGTCCAGCGGAGGTTTAAAGGAATGCGTCACACCTTTTTACTACTGTTCTGTGGAATGGGGGCGGTTCTTAAACAACAGATTATACAGCATATCACTCAGCATAATGTTTTAGCACATGGATCAGATTCTGTGTCAGAGGAATAACTGCTTCCATGTGTCTGAGAAGATAGAACCCAAAAATGTCCAATGCAAAACACGGGTGCATATTTTTAACTTGATGGCCTTGTGGGCAAACTGAATTTTGTATAGCTTTAATTGCTTTCTGGACATTTCAAAATTTTGAAGGTGGCCATCCCTTTATCACTGGTGGACCAGGGGTTTTGTCAGAGGTCCACAGTTTTAAACACACGCACAACCGCACACACAATACATTGGCTAAATTGCTTCATGTTATTAATGTATTCATGGTATGTGTTAACTGTATTAATTAATTGTATTTTTTATTGTATTCAGTACACTTTCATTGTATTCTAAAGCCTGACCAGGGACAACGACTTAAGTATTTCAAGTCCGCGCATGATGTACCCATTACATTGATGCAATGTAACACAAATCTTACTAAAGTACTGCATTATAACTGTATGTGTGTGTGGGGGGGGGGGGGGGGGGGGGGGCAGGCACAGTGTTATGGGGGCACTGCACCCCCCCAGAGCCACGAGTGCATGGCTCTGCGCAGGTGTATGTTTTCTCTATGGTCAATGTTTTCATTTTACAGTACCTGTGTGTGAATGAACAGAGAGATGCACCGTAATTGCACCACCCCACAGAACCAAACAATTATTTGAGCCTCTTTTGTTGTGACCAACTACAGTGGGGAACCTTTTGGGCTTAATTCTAAGCAGTATGTGTGGAGAAAACAAGGCACTGCGCTTCACCTGTCCAATACAGTCCCAACAGTGAAGCATGGTGGTGGCAACATCATGCTGTGGGGATTTTTTTTCAGCTGCAGGGACAGGACGACTGATTGCAATCGAAGGAAAGATGAATACGGCCAAGTACAGGGATATCCTGGACGAAAACCTTCTCCAGAGTGCTCAAACCTTCTCCAGAGTGCTCAAACCTTCTCCAGAGTGCTCAAACCTTCCAACAAGACAATGACCCTAAGCACACAGCTAAAATAACGAAGGAGTCGTTTCAGAACAACTCCATAACTGCTCTTGAATTGTACAGCCAGAGCCCTGACTTAAACCCAATTGAGCATCTCTGGAGAGACCTGAAAATGGCTGCCCACCAACGTTCACCATCCAACCTGATAGAACTGGAGAGGATCTGCGAGGAGGAATGGCAGAGGATCCCCACATCCAGGTGTGAAAAACTTGTTGCATCATTCCCAAGAAGACAGTATTAGCTCAAAAGGGTGCTTCAACAATTCAGTTTTTTCTCTGTCAATATGGGGTGCTGTGCGTACATTAATGAGGGAAAAAATTAACTTAAATGATTTTAGCAAATGGCAGCCATATAACAAAGAGTGAAAATTTTAAGGGGTCTGAATACTTTCGGCACGGTAACCGACTGGTTAGAGTGTCTGCCTCACAGTTCTGAGGACCGGGGTTCAATCCCAGGCCCCGCCTGTGTGGAGTTTGCATGTTCTCCCTGTGCCTGCGTGGGTTTTCTCCGGGCACTCCAGTTTCCTCCCACATCCCAAAAACATGCATGGTAGGTTAATTGACAACTCTAAATTGCCCGTAGGTGTGAATGTGAGTGCGAATGTTTGTTTGTTTGTATGTGCCCTGCGATTGGCTGACAACCAGTTCAGGGTGTACCCCGCCTCCTGCCCGATGATAACTGGGATATGCTCCAGCGCGCCCGCGACCCTAGTGAGGAGAAGCGGCTCAGAAAATGGATGGATGGATTTATATTTATCATTTAAAGATTTAACATTTGACATTGAGCTTGAGGTGTAACATTTAATATTTGGATTTAACTATAAAGTTGACAAATGTTCTAAATGTGCTGAAAAGAGACTAATTACAGCTTTCTCTGTTTACCAAAGTCAGGATGGAGATATGGTTGTGGAATCATTCATATCAAGAAGATCTTTCCATTCCTTCCTTACACATGTATCAACCTCTGGATCTTTCAGTAGAGAAGTATTAAAAAGTGATGTGAGACCGCTTAATCCGAGCCATGCTTTTTATGCGTCCCTGATCATTTTTGTGCATCTCAGACGCGGGACGCATATCAAACGAGATCCCTGAAATATATATAAAAACAGAATACAATGATGATAGCTGGGATAGGCTCCACCACGCCCACGGCCCGAGTGAGGAGAAGCGGCTCAGAAAATGAATGGATGGATGGATGAATACTTTCGCTACCCACTGTCACTTGAAAATCCATGAACAAAAAAAAAAGAACCTGATATCGGCACACATTCTGCAAAGGGTCATAAACCACTGAATTCATAGTAGTTTAACCCGAACTAATTATGGTGTCCATTGACATAAAATTATTATTTAAAAAAGTATTTTAAACCGAGCACACTGTTTTGATGTTTTAGCTGTCTTTGCTTGTGGGCCCCTCCTACATGTTAAATTTGCAGTCACTGACTCATAGCAGCATCAACTTTGTCCATTTTCCATTGAAGGAGTTAGTGTTGTGCACTGGTACTGTCACATTTTGTTTCTGAGATGACTGCAACAGGAGGTTGGGCTCAAGCTCCTGTGCTTTCTATGGTGGGAGCCAGGTGTCTGAGCTAGCATTTGAGTCCAGTGCACAATTTCCTGCGTTATTGTAATCATTGTGCTAATAATTGACATGGGAAAAGAGATTTGTTCCTCCACCAAACAACTTTAATCATTGACAGCAGCTCAATTTTGCACAATTAGACAAATTGTCCGAAATTGAGGCAGATGGGATAGGCTCACATGGCAGAGGCCATTTTGTCACTGAAAGAATGGAAATAATTTAGTAGTGCAGAATGGGCTCAGTGCTCCTCCAGTAGTACCACATGGTAAAGGCACTTCATTTGTCACATAATGTTGGGGCACACCAATTTGGAATAGGCTATACTGTAAATATAACATTAAAGGAAGTAGTAAAAAAAAAAGGGGGTTTTCTGAGTGACATAGGCAAAGTTTGTAGTACACATTGACTGCAATTACAAAACACAAATCACAGGCTCCTTCGAAAATGCATTTTTCACCAAGTGGATGTTGGCCGGCTGGCTCCTCGTAATTGTACCATCTTAGACAATAAAACCGATACTGTCAGACGGAAAGCTCCCATGCCCAAATTTTGTCAATTTCATATTTTTTTCACAAATCTATACTATTTTTCAGTACCTACGTGTGTCTGTCTCACTTTTCCATGGGAGGACCGGATGCAAGACGCGACTAAATGGAAGCGAGCCAAGTATGCTTGCTGAGCTGGTGGAGGATTGCCGCAGGCAGGGGTGGAAGACTTGGTGCCTGCCTTCTGAAGTTGCCAGTAAGATGTATCAAAAAACATATATACGCATGCACGCAGACACACACCCACACACACACGCACACACACAGACACAGACACAAACACACACACACCCATCCATTTTCAACACCGCTTATTTTGGTTAGGGTCGTGGGATGCTGGAGCCTATCCCAGCTGACTTCGGGCGAAAGGCGGACTACACCCTGAACTGGTCGCCAGTCAGTCGCAGGGCACATATAGACACGGACAACCATTTGCACTCACATTCACACCGTCACTGAGTGGGAACTGAACCCGCACTGCCTGCACCAAAAGTCAGGACTCGTCTGATCACTGCTTAATTCACTTAATACCATCATACAGGCAAGAACTTAAATGTGTGAAGCCTACAGTGAAAACAGTGAAAAAGTGGACCAATGAAACAAAGATAGAACTTCAAAGCTGTTTAGACTGCACAGCTGGCAGCCTTGATGAATATACGGACACTGTCACATCCTATATCAGAATCAGAATCGGAATCATCTTTATTTGCCAAGTATGTCCAGAAAACACACAAGGAATTTGTCTCCGGTAGTTGGAGCCGCTCTAGTACGACAACAGACAGTCAATTGACAGAGAACACTTTTGAGACATAAAGACATTGACAAAAACAATCACTGGGCAATAAAGGGTTGCTAGTTATCTGGTAATGCCGGTACAAATTTATTAAAATTTTTTGGAAAATTGTGCAAAAAGATGCAGTGTCCTCGAGCACTAAGAGCAGTTTGAATGACTAGCAATAGTCCGGTGCAATGACCATTGTGCAAAGGGCGCTGAGACTTCAAGGAATGTATGCAGTTTAAAGTGACAAGTAGTGCAATAATCTGGGACAATGTTTCACCCTATCCATCCATCTTCTGAGCCGCTTATCCTCACAAGGGTGCTGGAGCCTATCCCAGCTATCATCGGGCAGGAAGCGAGTTACACCCTGAACAGGTTGCCAGCCAATCGCAGGGCACATAGAAACAAACAACCATTCTCACTCACATTCACACCTCTGAGCAATTTAGAGTCTTCAATTAACCCACCATGCATGTTTTTTTGGGGGATGTGGGAGGAAACCGGAGTGCCTGGAGAAAACCCACGCAGGCACGGGGAGGACATGCAAACACCACACAGGCGGGGCCGGGGATTGAACCCCGGTCCTCAGAACTGTGAGGCAGACACTCTAACCAGACGCTCACCATGCCGCCAATCTGGGACAATTTTGATTATGCAAATGTTGCAGATACTCCTCAGTCAGTGTGCAAATGGGGCAGATGCTACTCTGGCATGAGTGGCCAGTATTGGTCAACAACAGATAAGCAAATAGTGCAGCGTGGCGAGACTCCTACAGTGAGTGCACGAGTAATATATAATTGGCCTGACAGAAATGTGACAACAAACTCAAGACAAAAACATTGGCAGCATGTTGCAATGGAATTGTAGGTAATTGTTGTAAGAGGGAAGAAGCTATTGGAATGTCTGCTAGTTCTATTTGCATTGATCGGTAGCCCCTACCTGAGGGAAGGAGCTGGAAGAGCCGGTGAGTGGGATGTGGAGGGTCAGAGAGGATTTTGCACGCTCTTGTCTTAGTTCTGGCAGTGTACAAGTTCTCAAGGTTGGGTAGAGGGGTACCGACAATCTTTTCAGCAGTTTTGATTGTCCGTTGCAGTCGGATTTTGTCCTTTTTTGTTGCAGCACCAAACCAGACTGTGATGGAAGAACACAGGACTGATTCGATTACCTCTGTGTAGAACTGGCTCAGCAGCTCCTGTGGCAGGCCGTGCTTTCTTAGAAGCCGCAGGAAGAACATCCTGTTGTCATGTGACATGTTGTCACATTTCTGTCAGGCCTATTATGTATTACTCGTGCACTCACTGTAGTAGTCTCGCCACGCTGCACTATTTGCTTATCTGTTGTTGACTAATACTGGCCACTCATGCAAGAGTAGCATCTGCTCCATTTGCCCACTGATTGAGGAATATCTGCAACATTTGCACAATTAACATTGTCCCAGATTATCGCACTACTCGCTTGAAGTCTCGGCGCCCTTTGCACAATGATCATTGCACCGGACTATTGCAATATTAGACTTTCAAAGTGCTAGAGGACTCAGCATCTTTTTGCACAATTGTCCAAAAAAATAATAAATGTACCGGCATTACGAGATAACTAGCAACCCTTTATTGCTCAGTGACTGTTTTTTGTCAATGTCTTTATGTCTCAAAAGTGTTCTCTGTCAATTGACTGTCTGTTGTCGTACTGGAGCGGCTCCAACTAATTCACAATACACAAATTCCAAAAAATGTGTTTTTTGGACATACTTGGCAAATAAAGATGATTCTGATTCTGATTCTGATTCAGATTCAAATTCAGATTCAGATTCAGATTCTGATCCTCTGCTGGGCCTTTTTGAGGACGGAGTTGATGTTGATCGCCCACTTCAGGTCCCTAGAGACTGTAATTCCCAGGAACTTGAAGGTCTCGACGGTTGACACAAGGCAGTTGGACAGCGTGAGAGGCAGCTGTTGCGAAGGATGCCTCCTGAAGTCCACGATCATCTCTATAGTCTTGAGCGTGTTCAACTCCAGGTAGTGTCGGCCGCACCACAGCTCCAGCCGCTCCACTTCCTGTCGATATGCTGTCCTTGATGAGGCTGATGACAGTGTCATCAGTGTCATCTGTGTCATCTGCAAACTTCAGGAGTTTGACAGCCGGGTGCGTTGAGGTGCAGTCGTTCGTGTAGAGAAAGAAGAGCAGTGGAGAGAGGACACAACCTTGGGGCGCCCCAGTGCTGATGCTGCGTGTGGATGAGGTGGCGTCCCCCAGCCTCACCTGCTGTGTCCTGCCCGTCAGAAAGCTGTAAATCCACTGGCAGATGGCAAGTGAGACGCTGAGTTGGAGAAGCTTGGAGGAAAGGAGTTCAGGGATGATGGTGTTGAACACTGAGCTAAAGTCCACGAACAGGATCCTCGCATAGGTTCCTGCACTGATGAGGATGAAGTGCAGTCCCATGTTGACTGCATCATGCGCAGATCTGTTCGCTCGGTAGGCAAACTGCAGGGGGACCAGCAAGGGTCCTGTGACGCTCTTGAGGTGGTCCAGCACGAGACATTCAAAGGACTTCATCAACACAAATGTCAAGGCCTGTAGTCATTTAGACCTGAGATTGTCGGTTTCTTGGGGACTGGAATGATGGTAGAGCGTTTGAAACAGGATGGTACTTCGCACAGTTCCAGAGATCTATTGAAGATCTGTGTGAAGACTGGAGCGAGCTGGTCCACGCATACTTTGAGGCAGGATGGGGTCACATGGTCTGTGCCTGCCACTTTGTTAATCTTTTGTTGATTGAAGATGCGTCTCACATCCTGTTCGTGGATGGTTAGCGAAGAAGTCAGAGGTGTGATGGTGGTCGGTGGTGTTGCTGGGTGGGTGTGGGGTGTTAAAGTGTCCTTTTCAAATCTGCAGTAGAAGGTATTCAAGTCGTTGGCTAGTGTGCTATTGTTCTCAGCTTGGGGGGATCGTCGCTTGTAATTGGTCAGCGATTGGAATGCATGCCAGACTGATTTAGAGTCGTTAGCGCTAAACTGTTTTTCCAACTTTGCTACATAGTTCCTCTTTGCAATGTTAATTTATTTAGTCAGCTGGTTACTAGCTCGATTATACAGAGGCCTGTCCCTGCTTTGATATACGTCCTCCTTAGCTTGGCGAAGTTGCTTAAGTTTGGCAGTGAACCATGGCTTGTTGTTATTGAATGTGCGAAATGACTTTGTTGGAACACACACATCTTCACAGAAATCTTCACCATAGTGTTTCTGCTTAGCTAGTGCATAGTGTTTGTCTGTGTTTGTGCGGCGGAAGTATCGTTGCCTTTTTCGCCCTCCTTTTTTCACACTCTCAGCAGTAGTGGTAAGTACAGCATCTTATTTTTTATTTTAGTTTCTTTACACGAAGTGTTAACCTTTACTGCTACGGTTACCTGACCGTGGTCGGGAGACGCAGGGGTTAACTCCCTTCTCTCGTTGCACAGCTGAGCTGGGTAGCGGCAACAATAAAGGCACAAAGCACCAATTTGCTGCTTTAATGGCTATATTAGCTCCTCTGCACATTCAACGTCAACTGGTCCTCCGCTAATCGCTACTCTTCCTCGGTCGCCGTCACTACACTTGCCAAGATGGCGCCTACCAGTGTGGTCGCCTCGGTAACGCGCTCTCTAGTATTGTCTTTGTTCTTGTGTTTTTCGTCCGTCTTTGGAGACCTTACACGACTCACTTACACAAGGGGAGACCTGCTAACCATCAAGGAGTCTACTCCAGACTTTCTGTCACCAACTTTCGAATATCCGCTCAGTTTTTTCCCAGAGTTACTCACCGGAGCGGCGTCCGCGGTTTTCGGCGCATGGAGACGGAAGCGGCGCCACAGAGGGAAGCGAGCCGGCATTCAGGTGAAACTCCGCAAGAGAGGACACAGATTGGCGTTCCCGTCGATCCACCTCGCGAACGTACGCTCCCTACCCAACAAAATGGACGAGCTTCATCTTCTGTTAAAGACACGTAAAGACTTCGGACGTTCCGCGGCCATGTGCTTCACGGAGACCTGGCTTTGCGACGCTGTACCCGATGCCGGCATTATGCTTCCCGGTTTCCACATTCATCGAGCGGACCGCGACATGGAATCATCGGGGAAAACAAAGGGCGGTGGGATATGCCTCTATACCAACGAAAAATGGTGTACGGACGTCACGGTGATCAGCACACACTGCAGCCCGCATTTGGAGTCGCTATTCTTAAATTGTAAACCATTCTACTCGCCACGTGAGTTCGCATCATTCATTCTCGCTGCCGTCTATATTCCGCCTCAAGCTAACACGAACGCCGCATTGCTAACGCTCGCCGATCAAGTCAACGAAATTGAAAAAAAACACCCCGACTCACCCCTCATTATTCTCGGGGACTTTAACAAAGCTAAACTCAACCACGAACTCCCTAAATACAAGCAGCACATCGACTGTCCTACCAGGGAAAATAATACTTTAGACCACTGCTACACCACGGTAAAAAACGCATACCGTGCTATACCTCGTGCAGCCTTGGGCTCGTCTGATCACTGCTTAATTCACTTAATACCGACGTACAGGCAAGAACTTAAATGTGCGAAGCCTACAGTGAAAACAGTCAAAAAGTGGACAAATGAAGCCAAGATGGAACTTCAAAGTTGCTTAGACTGCACAGACTGGAGTGTCTTTGAAAATTCAGCTGGCAGCCTGGATGAATATACGGACACTGTTACATCCTATATCAGTTTCTGTGAAGAGGTCTGTGTTCCAACAAAATCATTTCGCACATTCAACAACAATAAGCCGTGGTTCACTGCTAAACTTAAGCAGCTTCGCCAAGCTAAGGAGGACGCATATCAGAGCGGGGACAGGGCCCTGTATAATCGAGCTAGAAACCAGCTGACCAAAGAAATTAACATTGCAAAGAGGATCTATACAGCAAAATTGGAAAAACAGTTTAGCGCAAACGACTCTAAATCAGTCTGGCATGCATTCCAGTCGCTGACTAATTACAAGCGACGATCCCCCCAAGCTGAGAACAATAGCACACTAGCCAACGACTTGAATACCTTCTACTGCAGATTTGAAAAGGACAGTTTCACACCACACACCAATCCGGCCGCACCCGCGACCACAATCACACCTCTGACCTCTGCGTTAACCATCCATGAACAGGATGTGAGACGCATCTTCAAACAACAAAAGATTAACAAAGCGGCAGGCCCGGACCACGTGTCTCCATCCTGCCTCAAAGTCTGCGCGGACCAGCTCGCGACAGTCTTCACTCAGATCTTCAACAGATCACTGGAAATGTGCGAAGTTCCATCCTGCTTCAAACGCTCCACCATCATCCCAGTCCCCAAGAAACCTGCAATCTCGGGTCTGAATGACTACAGGCCTGTCGCTTTGACATCTGTGGTCATGAAGTCCTTTGAACGTCTTGTGCTGGACCACCTCAAGAGTGTCACAGGTCCCCTGCTGGACCCCCTGCAGTTTGCCTACCAAGCGAACAGATCTGCGGATGATGCAGTCAACATGGGACTGCACTTCATCCTAGAACACCTCGACAGTGCAGGGACCTACGCGAGGATCCTGTTCGTGGACTTCAGCTCAGCGTTCAACACCATCATCCCTGAACTCCTTTCATCCAAGCTTCTCCAGCTCAGCGTCTCACCTGCCATCTGCCAGTGGATTTACAGCTTTCTGACGGGCAGGACACAGCAGGTCAGGCTGGGGGAGGCCACCTCATCCACACGCAGCATCAGCACTGGGGCGCCCCAAGGTTGTGTCCTCTCTCCGCTGCTCTTCTCTCTCTACACGAACGACTGCACCTCAGCGAACCCGACTGTCAAACTCCTGAAGTTTGCAGATGACACCACTGTCATCGGCCTCATCAAGGACGGTGACGAGTCTGCATATCGACAGGAAGCGGAGCGGCTGGAGCTGTGGTGCGGCCGACACAACCTGGAGCTGAACACGCTCAAGACTGTAGAGATGATCGTGGACTTCAGGAGGCATCCTTCGCCACAGCTGCCCCTCACGTTGTCCAGCTGCCTTGTGTCAACCGTCGAGACCTTCAAGTTCCTGGGAATTACAATCTCCCAGGACCTGAAGTGGGCGACCAACATCAACTCCGTCCTCAAAAAGGCCCAGCAGAGGATGTACTTCCTGCGGCTTCTGAGAAAGCATGGCCTGCCACCGGAGCTGCTGAGACAGTTCTACACAGCGGTCATCGAATCAGTCCTGTGTTCTTCCATCACAGTCTGGTTTGGTGCTGCTACAAAAAAGGACAAACTCCGACTGCAACGGACAATCAAAACTGCTGAAAGGATTGTCGGTACCCCCCTACCCACCCTTGAGGCCTTGCACGCTGCCAGAACTAAGACAAGGGCGTGCAAAATCCTCTCGGACCCTCCCCACCCTGGTCACCAGCTCTTCCAGCTCCTTCCCTCAGGTAGGCGCTACCGATCAATGCAAACTAGAACTAGTAGACATTCCAACAGCTTCTTCCCTCTTGCAATCAACTTCTTGAACAGCTAACTTACAATTCCATTACAACAAGCTGGCAATTTTTTGACTTGAGTTCGTTGTCACATTTCTGTATTATGTATTACTCGTGCGCTCACTGTAGTTGTCTCGCCGTGCTGCACTATTTGCATATAGTGGCCACTCATGCCAGAGTAGTATCTGCTCCATTTGCACACTGATTGAGGAGTATCTGTAACATTTGCACAACCATTGTCCCAGATTATCGCAGTACTCGTCACTTTAAACCGCATACACTCCTTGAAGTCTCAGTGCCCTTTGCACAATGGTCATTGCACCGGACTATTGCGATATTAGCCATTCGAACTGAGGACTCTGCATCTTTTTGCACAATTGTTGTTTGTTGTTGTTTTTTGTTAATGTCTTTATGTCTCCAAAGTGTTCTGTAAATTGACTGTCTGTTGTACTAGAGCGGCTCCAACTACCGGAGACAAATTCCTTGTGTGTTTTGGACATACTTGGCAAATAAAGATGATTCTGATTCTGATTCTGATTCTGACTGTACACACTCGCACCAGCGCGCACTCCTTCCTCCTTCGCAGTCCCGTCTCACTCACAGATTGACGCACAGGCCCACACATACTGAGCTTGCTGTCACAATCACGTGGGAAAATCTTATATAGTATTTCGACGTAAATTTCGACTTTAACGGTGAAATCCGACTTACGCGGAAAATCGTGTTACGTTCCCAGCGTAGGAACGGAACTCGTTCGTAAATCGAGGACTTCCTGTATTGCTATATTAGTCATTCAAACTGCTCTAATTGCTAGAGGACTCTGCATCTTTTTGGACAATTGTAAAACAAAATAAATAAATTACCAGATTACTAGCAACCTTCTTTATGTCTCAAAAGTATTGTCTGTCAATTGACTGTCTGTTGTCGAACTTGAGGGGCTCCAACTACTGGAGATAAATTCCTTGTATGTTTTTTTACATACTTGGCAAAATAAAGATGATTCTATTCTGATTCTGATAAACAGACGTACACTTCTTTTTCTTACTGTCTGACATTAAAATCAGACTAAGGGCCAATCCCAATTCTACCCCTAACCCTTTCCCCTTCGTCTTACTCCATCCCCTTAGCCCTCTCTTTGGAGGGCCAAGATGAAGGGGTACATGATAAAGGAATTGGGACACGCAACCCAGGCCCCCTGCTGGGTGTGTCAGAGGTAGATGTGAAATTTTTTTTCTTTGCTAAGTTGCCATCAAATTACTGTTACGATTATACATGGATTTAAAAAAATAAAATAATTGTCTGGCAGTTTATGGCGTCATGACGAAAGAACATTATGTGGAAATACTGAAGCAACATCTCAACACGTCAGCCAGGAAGTTAAAGCTTGGGTGCAAATGGTTGTTCCAAATGGACAATGACCTGAAGCATTCCGCAAGCTTCCAAAGTGGCTTAAAGATAACGAAATAAATGTTTTGTAGTGGCCATCGCAAAGCCCTACTCTCAATACTATTGAAAATTTATGGCAGGCCTGAAAGGGCATGTGCAAGCAAGGTGGCCTACAAACTTTTGTTTATTCTTTATTTATTTAATATATTTATTATTATTATTTTTAACCTGTCCTGTTCAGCTTAATGGCCATGCAGAATGGTGGATCTGTATGCCTTTTGTGCTGGAACAGTTTTGCTGTGTAACAGGGGAGATTAAAATACTCCATCCATCCATTTTCCATATACGGGCATGCTGGAGCCTGACCAAGCTGACTCTGGGCGAGAGGCGGGGTACACCCTGAACTGGTCGCCGACCAATCGCAGGGCACATATAAACAAACAGCCATTCCCACTCAAATTTACACCCACAGGCAATTTAGAGTCTTCAATTAACCTAAGAAGCATGTTTTTGGAATGTAGGAGGGAGAACATGCAAACTCCACACAGGCGAGACCGGATTTGAACACGGTCCTCAGACCTGTGAGGCAGATATTCAACCAGTCATTCACCGTGCCGCCCTGAAATACTCGCTCCGTTTAATTTATTTATTATTTTTGTTAATTATTCTGATGTTTATTGAAAATCTAGCTAGACAGAAAAGAGTTTTATGAGAAGACAAAAGAAGAGAATAGACAAGGGGAATAGGGGTGCAAACCAAAGTAGAACAATAGTTAGACAGTGTAGATATTTGACTATAAGTAACATTCCAAAGTCAAATCGCCTTCTTAAATGTGGACGGGGTGAGGGGGGGTGACACCCGGTGAGAACATGAAACAGCTAACTAAAACGACGAGATGAGACAGGACAGAAAAGGGCCGGGTAGGTTAGGACGTTGGAGATGAGCAAGGCAGTGCTACTGGTGAGTGGTGTGGTGTTATAGTGTCTAAACACCAGTAACAACCTGTGAGTTGATATCTTAATACAACGTGTTATTGTTAGTTGCCCCAGCATAAGCAATTCAAGCCCATAGTGTGTCTATGGAACTTATTAGTGAATAAACACCATATCACATTCATGTTAATCAACAGGTGGGGGAAAGGGGGGGCCGAGCCAGCGCGCCCATCCCGTGGTGGAGTCAGTCAGGGGGACGCCATCCAATCCCAAGGACCCAGGGCAGTCCCCCAGCCCAACTGAAACGCCTAAACCAGCCCCCATGTCCAACCTCTTTCACTCTGAATCTCTCCTTTCATGCCTACATGTGTGTGATCTGGATCTATGTGTGGTGTCTGTGCTACACAAAAGTATATGTACATCGCAGTGGGAGTTGAATTTCCCCGTGTAGGACACCAATTCATCCATCCATCCATCCATTTTCTGTACCGCTTATCCTCACTAGGGTCGCGGGCGTGCTGGAGCCTATCCCAGCTATCTTCGGGCAAGAGGCGGGGTAGACCCTGAGCTGGTCGCCAGCCAATCGCAGGGCACATAGAAACAAACAACCATTCACACTCACATTCACATCTAAGGGCAATTTAGAGTCTTCAATTAACCTACCATGCATGGAAGGCCCCGCAGGCACGGGGAGAACATGCAAACTCCACACAGGCAGGGCTGGAATTTGAACCCCAGTCCTCAGAACTGTGAGGCAGATGTGCTAACCAGTCGTCCACTGTGCCGCCGGACACCAATTCGTACAATAAGTTCAAAAAATAAATTTCATTCTAATGTAGAATGACAAGTCACAGGTGTGGGAAGACATAATTAGGAGCAGGTGCACACGTGACAGGACATGCACACACAGATGTGACATCAATGACAATTGTGTGTGACACCAAATTAACAGTATTTTTGGACAGGAATATGTGATTTCATTCTTTATTTTAGACCCAGGGAGATCCATATCATAGACTAAAAACAAATTAAGGAGAGAGAGAAAGAGAAAAAGTAATAGTAAAGAAAAATAACAGCAAAGAATAATACAAAGCCTTCCAGTAGTATTCAATGTCCAACATACAGACACTTTCGCCAGTGGTTCCATTGTCTGGAATAAAATATGACAGAACTGCGTACTGGGTTAACTAGAACATTGATTCGGTCATTTTCAGACCCAGATGTCCGACACATAAATCTAAATATCAGATTACGTGTAGCAGCAGAGCAGGTCGGTACCCCGACATTAACGAACATCTGGCTTGCACTAGAGCTTCTCGACGCTCTGCCAGCAGCCACATGCTGTCATTATAAGCCACAGTGAGTTTTCGTAATGCTTCCTTTTTTACAACGGCACCACAGCTGGGCAGTATACAAAGTTGTACAATATGCTCTAAAGAGTGAGATCTTCCCCGCTACAGAACACATGCTAAACCTACGACACAGCATGCTCGCTTGAGCGTATAGCTTCCGATGATGCCTATAGATGTCCTTGTCATCAGACAGTTCAAACGCACACTGCATTAATGTATCTTTATATGTGTCTATATAATGTTTAAGAGGAACGAGGCAGAGTGAAAGACACATCTGCATTGCGTGTGATAGAGGAATCAAGTTTTGTAGTGGAACAGCAAAGCCTAGAGTAGTACGACCAATCGAAGCACGTTTGGAGGGAGAGGACATGACAATTTGTGTTGAAGTTTAGGAGTCCAAAAGAGAGAATTTTAAGAGATGAAATTTTAGATTGGCTACTGTGTGTATCTAATCCAGAGGAAGTGCGAAATAAGCAGAGATGGGTAGTAACGCGCTACATTTACTCCGTTACATGTACTCAAGTAACATTTTCCATAAACTCTACTTGTCAGAGTACTTTAAATGCACCATACTTTTTACTTTCACGTGAGTATTTGTGTGAAGAAGGATCGATACTTTTACGGCGTTACAATGACCGACATGCCGTTCGCTACTTTTATTTATTCATTCTTGCGTGTGCTCGTCTATTTTTAGACTCCATCTTCGACTTCCGCATTGGGTGCCCGTTGCGCCACTCAAACGGGATCACCAATGTCATTTGACTCCAATTCACCAATCAGACGACACAAGGTCGTCACATGACCACGACGTAGCCTTCGCGAGCCAATCAAAATGACTAATTTTTCACCAATCAGACGACACAAGGCAGTCACATGACCGTGCACGTAGCCTTCGCGAGCCAATCAAAATGACTCATTTTTGGGGGGAAAAACAGCCGCGCAACTGTGTTCGTTTTAGACTCCAAAAAATAAAATAAAAAACAGCTCTGTCATGCAGCTCAAACGTGACTGCCCAAACTTGGTTATTTCAGTACACTTCTAACTTGAGAAAACACCTTGCGGTAAATTGCAGATGATTTGTATTGTTGTTTTGGCAGTAGATATGGCAAAATTAGCACTATCCCTATGGTGTTGCACACGCACGCACAATCAATAAGTCTGCTCAGCAAACAGCTTCTTCATGAAGTAATTTAAGCAAATAAAGCAAATAAAGTTTCTGTAGGGCCCAGTGGATGTGTTGTTGGTTTTTGGGCAGTTAAAAATTGTGTCGACTGCCATATATTATTATTTTTTTATTTTATTTGATGTTCATGCTCAGCTTATAAAAAATCAGAAGTTACTCAAAGTTACTCTTGAGTATTTTTTTTCATTGAGTACTTTCTTACTCAAGTAAATATTTGGATGACTACGTTTTACTTTTACTTCAGTCATATTATTCGAAAGTAACAGTACTCTTACTTCAGTCCAATATTTGGCAACTCTACCCACCTCTGGAAATAAGATGCCCTGCAACTGATTTCATAACAGTGTGTTTTTTAGTATTTGTAGGCCTACACATTTGTATCGCACAATACACATGTTAACAAAATGGTCTCCTGTCCATTCAATGCTTTCATTATATTCTCCAAAAATAATATAATTATATGTGTGATACTACCTTTTACAATTTTATGGAGTCAGTGTAATGTATTTCTTGTAGAGTCTTATTTCTAAAAATAATTACTGTGAACAAAAGGTGAATTGCAGGTGATGTGTTAAAATAAGCTTAGGCATAAATTGGACTTCCTTTATGCTTCGAAACAGGCTAACTGTAGTCTTGCAACAAGCTTGAGAAAAATGTGTGTAATTTATTGTTAATTCCAACTTAATATTATTAGCCTTGTTGGTTTAATGAAATCCCTGTTTTTTGATAGTTTGGATCTTTTTTTTGTCCTGCCATATATATTGTTAGCATAATGCAGTAACTTCTGTGTCAACAGCCTTATTTAAATAGGCCTAAAAGTTCAGAGTTGTTGGTTGTTACAGTATGTGAATGCAAAACAACAATGTTTTTGTCCCAGGAACATATGTGTCAGTAATTAAATGTTGCCAGTAACATTTGGTAAACAAAATCCTTTAAACCTCCAAAATGATTCAATGTTGATAAAACGTAAATAGAGAACATAGTTATCCTGCCATACTATTTTCATGTTGTGCCTTCCACTTTATGAGATGTGTGTGGGAAAATGACAGGCTCAGAAGGCCAGGGGGTGTGAAGGAATATCGCACTTTTACCAAGCATTTGCGAAACAACTTGCCTTTATAATATAATGCAACGTTGAATATGGACCTGCTGAGCCTGTGAGGTTCAGAGGTATTTTTAATTGTTGCAGGTGGTTTGGCTCGGCAAACATAGCTGTGATGCTTAGGGATCTGCAAATAAAAGTCAAAAGCATGCATGTGCGAATGAGTACACAAACAAGCGTGCTGGGTCCAAGACAGCTGTGTCTGAGATTGCTGTGCCAAGTTCAAGGCCTGAGGTAACAGCATGACCTCCTTTTACCTTCTGTTACTGATTCAGAGTATACAGAAGTTTGTCAAGCATTCAAACATCAGTGTAGTTATCAGAGATTCGACAAATGAGCATATTACTGTACATTTAACAAAGTACTTATTATTTAAAAAAATATATATATGTACATTGGATCGAGTGAAGATGAAACGTTGCGTCATCAGTGTATATCCATCTTGGGTTATTCCTTTTTAGAATATTTTAAAAGCCAAAATTTTGCGTTTGTGTGGTTCAAAAAGAAGTAAAATAAAAGGAGGATAAGGAAAGTGGGGTGACGTTCATGGCTGGGAAAAAGGGCCAACTCGAGATGCCAGTGTTACAAACAGAGCTTGAGGTGAGTCTCGGTATTAAGGCACAGTTACATACATAGCGTTAGATTTAGCAAGCTAATATGACTGCAGTGCATCTTATTGTACAACGTACTTAAATTGATCCAAAATTCTTACAAGGCTTCCAAAGGACTAAACACGCTAGCATGTGTCGACACGGTGACATTAATATAGTTTCATGGTGACTTCCTATTGGTTGTAGTGGAGCAAGAGGCAAACTCACTGTGAGATAAATGGACCTTATACAGTACAAGTCAACACATTAAAGACCCCAAAACAGACAAAAGAAAATATCTTCTAAATTTGACACATCACAGCAAAAAGTCTTGTTAACATGTCAAACAATGAATGAATGGATTGAAAAAAAAATCACAAAGTATGTGAAATCAAGCTTCAAAATGGTCAAGAAGTGAGACATTCTTTCAGCTTCCAGATGCTGTGGGCGTGTCTCTGAGAGCGTCTGAAAATCCCTCCTCCCCTTGTCAATCAAAGACCTGCACTGACATTCGGCGCCACAGCCTCGCAACACAATGTGCCAGACGCAAGACACGTCATCCAAATAACACAAAAACACATTACATGTATTTTTTTCATGTTGTGGGCATAGTTTCATGGCCAATTGCATGCTACACTGGTAGAACTTTGTAAAGTTATTTATGAACAAGAAAGTGGCAATTGGGGGTCGAAGAAGCCCCCGCGACGTACAGCAGGCTTGCAATGGGCTTGGTTCCCCGCTGCCTTGCCACACAACGTGCATAGTGCCAGACAGCAGACGTGTGGCCCTATCCATCCACCCATTTACTGTACCGCTTATCCTTACTAGTGTCGCGGGGGTGCTGGCGACTAACCCAGCTATCTTCGGGCGAGAGGCGGAGTACACCCGGAACTGGTCACCAGCCAATCGCAGAGCACATATAAACAAACAACCATTCGCACTCACATTCACACCTACGGGCAATTTAGAGTCTTCAATCACCCTACCACATACATTTTTGGGATGTGGGAGGAAACCGGAATGCCCGGAGAAAACCCACGCAGGGAGAACATGCAAACTCCACACAGGCGAGGCCGGGATTTGAACCCCGGTCCTCAGAACTGTGAGGCAGATCCGCTAACCAGTACTTCACTGTGCCGCCCGTGTGGTCCCAAATAACACAAAACACATTACACTTTAGGGAAGATGTATTTTTTCCAATTGTGTGCATAGTTTCATGGCCAATCGCATGCTATACTGGTACAAGTGGGTTTATGAACAAGAAAGTTCTGTAAGTACATAAATACATAAATTCCATCGAATGGCCACGGCATGGAATAAGAATGTTTGCCACATCGTCGTCCCATCCTCGTGATGTAACGAGGATAGTGTTTAGCCCCGCCCAGAAAATCAGGAAAAAGAGCTTAAAGCCATATCTCAACAATTCAGTATTATATTATTTTTAGCCTTTGCACAGGTTTTTAGCACTTATCTTCAAACATATTGAATGTATTTAGAAACAAAACACGGATTTACATTTTGGAGGGTCGTTAAGCATTTCTGGTGGAAAGTTCAGGTGTTTTACGCTGTTAATATGTTCCGAGCTACTGGGATGAAAATAACCGCTTTTGTTAAATGTGTGATAACCTAGCGTTGTGTAATAGGTATATGCAATAATTTGGTGCTGGTACTTTTTGAGGTTGAAATGGTATCAAAGGTTTTTCTTAAGAGGCGATAGCTCCTCGGGCCAGCGCTGCAGTGTGCCGTCCAATATGTTCAGCGAGTCAACTCGACTTTGAGTTTTAACGTGTTTTCTAGTGACCCAGGACTAAAATGGAGACAGAAAGTTAACATTTGCAGCGACACTTTCCCCATCCCAACAAACACAAGAGTCGGAGGTGGTCGAAGGTCCATTGCTCTCGCTGCGCTGCCTGGAGTGGACCAGCCGAGCCAGGAGCTCCCATCACGGAGATGGAGAAATTCATGATCTTGCCAGTAATATATCCTTGTCATCATTATCATTTAATATTCGTTGTGTTTTATGTTTTCATAACCACAATTTCACTGTATCTGCACTATACAATAACAACAAAGGAATTCTATTCTATTCAAGTCTATTCTTTCGTTTGAGACAGCCAAAATTGTACAGTGTAGCAAAGCTTTATGCTGACAATTTAATTATTATCTGTGATGTAAGGTATTTAGGGTAGATAGGCATAGTTTCCTGTGTGTGTGTGTGTGTGTTGTAGAATTGATTTAGCAAAACCAAATCAATGTGTACATAATACATTCATTTACACTATAACCTGTTAAAATTATCCATCAATCCATTCTCAATACCGCTTTTCCTGTTCAAGGTCGTGAGGTTGTCAAAAATTGTCTACATTTTAAGAAAAAATGGATTTCTCTAATAACGTCATCAAAATTGTCTCGAAATGTGTTCAAAGATTGCATAAGCATTCACATGATATACATTCCAGGGTTTATTTAATTCGATGTAAAAAGATGAATTATAAATCTGAAATATAAAAAAATATATTATATTTTGATGTGACAATTACTGTGTACTTTCAATTCAGCACATTTCCCAGAGTGCAGGATAAAGTGTTTCATTGCGGACTGGAAATTTTTTGAAAAGGAATGACCAAATCCATTTTCATAGTGATGCTAAAAACTCACACATGAATAAGAGCGTAACATGTCAAGAGATGTTTTGCTATGAGAGAGGAAAGAAATAATCTTCCCATGGGTGTTTGGGGGTGAGTGTTGGAAGTGGGTGTTGGTGGTGCGTGTAAGGTCATGGGTTCCACTTGTAGTGTACATTCATGCCTAAATGCAGTCATCTGATCTTATTCCAACACTAAAAAATAGCTAAGTGTTGCCACTATATTTATATTTGAGTCGATCCCAACTTCTTTACAAGATTCCTAAGTGTACAGGAATTGTGTTTCAAAGGAAATATAAAGGGGGGAAAAACATGCTCTATCAGTAAACTAAATATATCCTAAATAGTCTGTCAATTTGTTACAATAGTGGGCTGTCCGTGCTTTTGCCCTCTGTTATAGGTCAAGGTCATAGTTTTGGTCATCTCTATGAGCACAGTTTATATGATGAACAACTTCCCTTTCCTGCCGTTCTGCAGCTGTAGCCGAACCCGCAGCTCTTTAGGCAGTAAATTTGAACCTTTGTACTCCAGAAGGTTCCCATCAGCAGCAGGTGTGGGCTCTGCTTGGGGATTAGACAGCGCCTGACTGCTAGAGTTCTGGAGCGCTTTAGCCAAACACAGGGGGGAGCGGTCTGTCAGAAAAGTTTAGGTAGGAGAGCCAGCACGGTTTTGAGTTTTACTAACATAAGAACAGTTCACACACTACTGCCCAGGAGACAAAGACATAGGATACAAACATGAGGGTGAGACCATATTGTATATTCTTTGTGTGTGTACACATGGTCAAATACTGTACAGCACAGGTGTCAAACCCAAGGCCCGGTGACCAGATCGGGCCCGCTACATCATTTTATATGACCCGCGCAAGTAAGTCATGAGTGCAAACTTAATGTTGTTGGTTTTTAAAATACAAAAATTGCAAATTGTCTTTGCTTTTAATAATGTTGAGACACTGCAATACATTTTGTGACCAAGCCCCCTTTTGAATAATAGTTAAAAAAAATAAATAAAAAATAAAGATTTTTTTACTGGCTTGTCATTTCAAAAGTAGCTATCCAGCAATTGGCTGTGTATATGTAATAATATTAGACAGTCATACATTTATATGGGTTCACAGTCAAAACGGCCCTGCGAGGAAACCAAAATTATGATGTGGCCCGCAACTAAAAATACAATAAAATCAACTTTATTGTCGTGAACATATGCTTGCTATTTTTTTCCTCTGCATCTGACCTATCACAATTGTGGACACAGTAAACCATGAGTGAGTCCGGGGGATGTTGGGGGTAGATGGTCCGTTGCCGCATCCTCTATCAAATTCTGTCAAGCTGATATTCCCCCCCACCCCCACCCACATTCTTTCTGCCAGTCAGTGTCTTGAACCTGGGTCCCCACAGAAGACGAGAGGGTAGCCTCCCTCCGCCTTCGGGTGGGGGGACGGGTCCTGACTGTTGTTTGTGCCTATGTACCAAACAGCAGTTCAGAGTACCCACCCTTGTTGGAGTCCTTGGAGGGGGTGCTGGAGATCGCTCCCGCTGGGGACTCCATCGTTCTGCTGGTGGACTTCGATGCTCACGTGGGCAATGACAGTGAGACCTGGATCCCCCCCCCCCCCCGATCAGAACCTGAGCGGTGTTCTGTTATTGGACTTCTGTGCTTATCACGTATTGTCCATAACGAACACCATGTTCAAGCATAAGGGTATCCACACATGCACTTGGCACCAGGACACCCTAGGTCGTAGTTCGATGATCGACTTTGTGGTCGTGTCATTGGACTTGCGGCCGCATGTCTTGGACACTCGGGTGAAGAGAGGGGTGGCGCTGTCAACTGATCACCACCTGGTGGTGAGTTGGCTCCAATGGTGGGAAAAATGCCGGTCCGAAGTTGCAGGCCCAAACGTATTGTGAGGGTCTGCTGGGAACGTCTGGCGGAATCCCCTGTCAGGAGTTTCAACTCCCACCTCCGACAGAACTTTGCTCATGTTCCGGGGGAGGCGGGGGACATCGATTCCGAGTGGATCATGTTCTGCGCCTCCATTGCTGAGGTTGCCGACCAGAGCTGTGGCCGTAAGGTGGTTGGTGCCTCTCGTGGCGGCAATCCCTGAACCCGTTGGTGGACAACAATGGTGAGGGATGCCGTCAAGCTGAAGAAGGATTCCTATCGGGCCTTTTTGGCCTGTGGGACTCCTGGGGCAGCTGTTGGGTACCGGCTGGCCAAGCGTAATGCACCTTTGGTGGTCGCTGAGGCAAAAACTCGGGCATGGGAGGAGGCCATGGAGAAAGACTTACGGACGGCTTCGAGGAAATTCTGGTCCACCATTCGGCATCTCAGGAGGGGGAAGCAGTGCACCATCAACACTGTGTATAGTGGGGATGGGGCGCTGCTGACCTCGACTCAGGACATTATAAGCCGATGGGGAGAATACTTCGAAGAACTCCTCAATTCCACCGACACCCCTTCCCATGAGGGAGCAGAGTCTGGGTTCTCTGAGGCAGGCTCTCCTATCTCTGGGGTTAAAAAGCTCCTCGGTAGCAAGGTCCCGGGGATGGATGAGATTCGGCCGGAGTTCCTACAGGCTCTGGATGTTGTGGGGCTGTCCTGGTTGACACGCCTCTGCAACATTGCGTGGACATCGGGGACAGTGCCTCTGGATTTGCAGACTGGGGTGGTGGACCCCCTTTTTAAGAAGGGGGACTGGAGGGTGTGTTCCAACTACAGGGGGATCACACTCCTCAGCCTCCCTGGTAAGGTCTATTCAGGGGTGCTGGAGAGGAGGGTCCGTCGGGAAGTTGAATCTCAGATTCAGGCGGAGCAGTGTGGTTTTCGTCCTGGCCATGGAAACCTTACTCAAGGTTTGCCTATATGTGAATATAGATGTCATTGTAGGTATAGATGTGTGTGGAGAGACATATATGTATGTATAGGTTGGGATGGCAGTAATTTGGGGCAGGGGTGAAGTTAACACTACGGGTACACATTAACGAGGAGTAGAGTTCTCAGTAAAAATCAAACAAGAAGAAAAACAAAAGGGAATAAGTCATCAAGGCTCTAAAGAGAAGAAAAGAAAAAAAGCAGAGGAAGCTAGCTTCAACTTACAGGGGGAATAACAGTCAGGTGTAGAACCTGACTCATCAGTCAAGGAGAGGGAAGGTGCTCAGTAGAAGTTCTAATCTTGAGGAAAGAACGAAATCTAGGTTCAAAAGGAGGTGGAGAGGTCCGCGGGGGTGCTTAGGTCAAAGAGGACCTCCTCCATTGTCTGTATGGGGTCAGGTTCGGGTTCAGCCGTTCTTTCTTTCGGAAGACCTTGGGCAAGCATTGGAGTGCTGTTCAAAGCAGTTCCGCGGCTTCTGGGTCTTTTGGTAGGGCAGGTATGCTGAGAATCATGCAGTGACCGAAGAAGGTTAGAGCCACTAAGTTAAGGTCTGTAGCAGATCAGGAATGGACAAACAGGAATTTAGGCTTCTTAGCATGGTTGATGTCAATTGCCTGAGTTCTTTCAAATTAATTTTTTTTAAGAATTTCAGGGTCAAATTCGACTTTGTGTTGTTTGTAAAATTTTAAAATCACAATTTGGCTGTCGTAACTGCCAGGCAGCAGGTGGTGCCGGGTGACATCCTCAATATGCAAAGTGGCATCTTTGAGAGCGTCGCTGATTGGGTGATCTACAAGAAAGGCTTTTCCTTGGAACTCAGGATTGACATGCAGAGCTGTGGAGCTTGTAAGGAAAAACCTGAGATGGGCCGGATTAGTGGGGCATGTCAGGGCCATAGACTGAATACTTTTAATACTTTTTATACTGGTCTCAGTGCGTTGACCATCCTCCGTTTCGTGCATGGTGCGTAGTAGGGCGGATGCTTGTGTGACCCCCTTCCGCTAAGTGGGGCCACGAACGGCTGAGAAGTGAGCTCCATTGAAGCATAATAACAATAGCCCATGATAATGCAAATGGGTTGGCACGAAACCAAGGAGAAACCAAAGTCAAGCTTCCGTGGCGTGCAGGGAGGAAGAATTTAAATAGTGGCGGCCAAGGCGAGCCACAGAAAGATCAAATGAAAAGCAGACAACTTCGACATCACGAACAACACAGAGAAGAGAAAAGCTGGGAAGCAGCACAGAAGGATAAATGTTGCTAAATGTTAACAAACCGACTTTTACCATGATAGCATTTTAGCAATTCTCATTTGAAATACTACTCTATTACAGGTCATCATGATGTAAATTCCTTTCGAAATTTGGCTACTCATCGAACTGAGTCTTGCTAAATGATATCTTAACAACTGTTAGAATGTTGACAATTTAGAAATTTTCATTAAAATAGTGACTGACTACAGGACAACAAATATACAATCCTTATTAATCTTCCCAAGCAATCTGACTCTGCACTATTCATAAGGACAAAGAGGCATCCATCCATCCATTTTCTGAGCCGCTTCTCTTCACTAGGGTCGCGGGCATGCTGGAGCCTATCCCAGCTATCATCGGGCAGGAGGCGGGGTACAACCTGAACTGGTTGCCAGCCAATCACAGGGAACATACAAACAAACAACCATTCGCATTCACATTCACACCTACGGACAATTTAGAGTTTTCAATTGACCTACCATGCATGTTTTTGGGATGTGGGAGGAAACCGGAGTGCCCGGAGAAAATCCACGCAGGCACAGGGAGAACATGCAAACTCCACACAGGCGGGGCCGGGGATTGAACCCCGGTCCTCAGAACTGTGAGGCTGACACACTAACCAGTCGGCCACGTGCCGCCGACAAAGAGGCAATATAGTGTTAATTTTTTTCTTTAATCCTTTTTAATTAAACTCAAAAAACAAGTCAAACATATCCTTGTTTTTGAGCTTTGATAACTCTATTTCCATTAATTTGATTGGGAAAAAAATGCACAGACGGTCCACGGACAAATTAAGTTTGGGAAGCAACACCCTACCCCACCCTGCCATCTTGAATTATTGTCTTTTATTGTTCTGTATGTGACAAAATCATGATTTGACTAAAGTTATCTCTTAACTGCCTAGATAATATTTTTGAGTTGTGTGTACTGCACACAGGGAGTAGGAGCACACTACGAAACCAAGCCCCACTTTGGAGACTTGTGAGGGGAAAAGTCCCTGATAAAATGTGGCAATGGTCCATGGAATGCGTTTTCAAGCTTCCACATCTGCGGAAACACGAAACCCAGTTCCTAATTTTACAATGATGATGTCAGAAAGAATACACAACATTACTAGGATGGGCTGCCAAGTCACTCTGCCTGTTTAGTTTTTTTCATGTCCCATTTTTTTTTTTTTTTTTTTAGCCTGATTTTGTATTTTTTTTTCCTTCTTTGACCAGTTGCCGGCAAAATGTTTCCACACACACATGCTGCATTTTCCTTGGGGAAAAGACCATTATAATGATTAAACAAAACAATTGACTAAAACCAGTGATTTAGCAGAGGTTTTTATTTTTTTTTTATTTCATTTTTTTTTGTTGTTCTGTTCGGCTGTTAGGTCAAGCAGAATGGAAGATCTGTTTCCCTTTTATGCCGGAACAGTTTTACTGTGTCACAGTGGAGTTTTTAGGCTTCCGCTGTGGTTTCTTAGTAGTATAATTGAAGTTTATTGAGAATCAGAGTTGATCACTTGACCAGAACAAAGTGTCTAGAGGGGAACAACGAGAAAGAAACAAAGACAAAGCACTA